>NC_141150.1:69714149-70416024 GCF_053477565.2 Lygodium microphyllum
TGATACAATGGAACAAGGGTGCTGTAGCACAAGGAAGATGATGAAGACAGCCATGAACCACGAACCGCAATGTCCTCCTAAAGGGGTGTGAGGGTAGTGGAGAGGCTGGAGAGAAGAGGTGACGGACTGAATGAATCAACCGTAGTGAATGAATGAGAGAGTGGCCTATAAATAGGCACAATCAATCTAGGATGGCGTCCCTTTTTGGGGCTACAAACCCTAAACGCAAAAACGCAAAAACGCAAAAACGCAAACTGCGGGTGAAGGGTGAAGGGTGAAGGGTTTCTCAACAACGTCGAGAGCTTTGTACTACTCTGTTCATGGATTTTACAGCACCTGATGTTCTAGTGATTTTAGAAATTTGTTTAACCTTTCCATTCAGCCATTTCATAAGACACCTCAACACTTTGATTTGTCAGTATTAAATAGTATCTTAGCTTCTTGTTGGAGTTTGTGTAATCACTGGAGCTGAAGCTGCTATCAAAGTGCATGTGCTAACAATTATATCATACATTAGTTCCTTGCTCAAGTTTGTGTTCCAAGGGGTCAATGGAAGTGAAAAGTGCTATGAAGCCAACCTCAAATACATGTGCTAATTACCACATGCAACAACATTACAGGTAATCACACTGAATTTGACAGAAACAAAGGCTATAAGGGAGAAACCACAGAAATTGTAAAAGCAAAGATTGGCTTAAAGTAACATGCTAGCGAAAATCAACACACCAGGTTAAACAATACCTAGACAAATGCACTCATTTGATTTAAAAAATGCACACATCACCATTATACAAAAAGGCAAACATAACCACATCCACAGTACACCTCCTCGAAATCATTGATTTTAGCAACTGAAAAACAAGGAATTGGCCAGTAGCAAAGTTGCCCAACAGCAAAGGAGTTGGCATATCCTATGTTGTACAGGAATTTAGGCCAGACAAGTTTGTTCTCTTTGTCCACTAACTTACATTGCAACCATTACCCATCGCCAAGAATACTGCAAGACTCAATTAGCATGTTGACGAGGAAGTCAAACCTACCTCAAAATACAACTGCTTCCAAGCAGAGCCTCGTAGCCTTGTACTATGTCCAGTGTTTGATGGCAGACCCCATCGCATGCAGTATCTACAAGAATATAATTTACACTGATAACATGGTAATTTCAAAGCAACAAATGCAACAATTCACATGCACATGCCAGCTGGATAAATAGAAATGATGCACATAATGCTTAATCCCTAGCAAGAAAAGTAACATTTTGCAAGTAACCTCTGTAGACAAATGCACACTCCTTAAACTTTTCCTGAAGACATACTACCACAAACATTTGACAGTACTTTCATTTGCCACAGTGATTTTTTAAACCAAAAAGAAAGTGTATAACTCTTGACAATAAGAGCTTCACTTACAATCTTCGCCAAAGAGACTCATCAGATGCCATCTTTCTAAGAAGTTGGCAAACAACAGCACAGGTTACAAGATCCTGGAGGGAGGAGAAAAGATAGTTATATGTTATATAACAAGTCCAGCCTGATTTAAGTCCATAAAAACAAATCAGCTGCCTGACCTCAGATGAAAGAAACTTCAAGATATTGTGCAACAGTTCCAGGGGTATTTTGCCAAAGCTTCCACTCTCAATAGTTGGCACAATCTCATCAGTGCTATGGTTTGCCACCTCACGGTCAATATCAGTGCAAGTCCTTTTTGATTTCCTTTCATATACCTAAGTGAAACCCAGACACTTGAGTACACCTCGTACATTTAACATTAAAAAGCAATTGAGCAGAAGTATGTCACAAGCTATCAAGCCTCATAATCAATTTTCTCAGATTCAGCTAACACGCAGCAACCAAAAATAGTCTACTGATAAATTTGGCCATCATAATAAATAGCACAAAAACCAGAGAAAAGTATCATGAAAACGATCAGTGAGTAGAATTAAGGTGGTGGAAAAACTGGGAATCCAAGGTCTCCATACTCAGGGGCATCCCAAGCAATGTTCATCCACCAAATTGCTACTTGCAGTAGAGAAGCTGACTGTCATCAGTCAATGCCAGACATCAGCAGAAGCACAGATGCATTCAGCCACTAACAAAATCATACCACAATGTAAAGGCCAACAACCCTCCAAAGGGCGTTTAGACAAAGCAATGCACTTGATCCCTGTAGCTTACAAATCAAAGCCCCTGAAAGAGTGCTGTTACCAGATAATATGTCTCGCTTTTGAGATTTTCAGCCAAAAAACCCCAGACATCTTCTAAAACTATACTCTTTTGTGTCTATTGAAGTAACTATTTGTCAGTATCGGTGTGACCATGGCGAACCTCTTCGCAAGTGTCTTACTTTTCTCCCTAATTTGCTAAGTAAATAAGTTGCACTGGCAAGTCTAAGACAATACTTAAACTCATGCGATGGGGGAAGGTAGGACCTAGGGAAAGCCTTAGATGCCAAGGTTTTCCTCAAATAAGACCTGCTGTGTGTTCAGCAGTCCTAACTTCTCCCTGCTGCTCTGAACTTTGCCTAAATATCTACAGCTTCTAAAAAAATACTGTAAAGATCTAAATTTAGCATAATTCTTTACGCATGTGAAAATGCAACCTAGAACAGTTCATCACAAGAATTTTACAAGAAATGGAAGTATGAAATGCCTGAGCAGGTCTAAATAGACAAACTAACCACCAAAAAGTACATCAGAAACTAGCTAGAGACTGTAAGCTAGATCTAACAGTGAGACATCTAAGTCACAAGACTGCAGTCAAACTACAATAGATAGAAAATGAATAAGGTAAACTGCATTCACCTTCCACACACTTTGTGACTTGGGAATTGACAATTCTGCTTAGAGAAGCACAAAAGCAAAGGCATCATTTTCAGTGAGAAAGGAATCATTCCCGAAGACAGGTTGAAAACATGTATAGCAAGTTACACTCACTTGTTCGATTCAATCAAGTTCAAAGATGAATGTGTTTTCTCTGAAAACAGCCAGCATACATAGTCACTAAGCAAGTAACTTTACATCAGCGGAATTGAAATGCACGACAAAGTAATTGTATTTACCCAAACATGGCATCATCCATGTAGCAGCAAGCACTGTGTTGCAGCTAAAATTGCTGCTTCCATCTACATAGCAAAAAATGCCACTACACTCGATTGTGAAGTTACAGCAACTAATGATACATGCAGAGAGAACAGGATCAGGCACTATGGATGGAGGGTAAAAGGGTACCATGGTCATGATGGAATTTGGTAGGACCCAACCATTTCTCAATGATTATGCAAAAGTAAAGCCAGTTATCCGACGATGACCTAAAGTAGATTGCTGTCAATACTCCACCTCTACGACAATAATGGAAACAGAAGAGGAAACGGGCCAATCATGTCAACAGAAGACCACGCACGCCCTGCTAAGGAGGTGAAAGAATGTCTGAACAAATAGCATGTCCCTTCTATCCTCGCCAGACATTAATAGAGTCATCCTACCCTGTGAGCCTTTGTCATTGATATAGAACTGTATACTTTTTGTTAAATTAGCGATCACAAAATCTTAACGGAGTCATCTTATCGTGTGAGCTTTTCTCAGAATCATAGAGCTGTGTACTTGTAAGAATTCAAGATCACAAAATCGAAGAATTGTAGTAAGACAGGAGAAGAAAAGGATAACCTCGATGTCATCATCATCCGAATACTGGTCTGTGGAGCTTAGCACCTCCGATTCCAGGAAAGCAGCCAAAGACTGGCCCCCATCGTCATCAATCTCGCAGGAAAGGGCAGGCGAATACGGGAGTCGGAGAGGCGAATCGATCATGCCTGCAGGCGCAGGCCACCTCCAACGAACGGGAGGGTAGAACAAACAGACTGTCGCAGCCACGAGAAAATTGAAATGCGCGAGCAGCCTGAGCCGCAAACTTGCCAGATGAATACTGAGTGCGCGAGCGTGAGAGAGAGAGAGGGAGAGAGAGAGAGAGAGAGGCGCTATCGCGGAACAGCAAGCACCGCCATGCTCGCTCACAGAGAGACCCCAAAGGGCCTCTTCGCACCAGCTCCCTTTTGGGCAAATTTCACACCTGTATACCTTTTGTGACCTCCACTTTGATAATAATCTCGACGTTGTCCCTTGGCCGCCCGCCCATCAAGGGCCTCCTTGGTAGCGCCAACATGAACTTCAGCTCATAGGTGCTTCATCTATCCTCTATTAGAATTACATGGCAGATGTAAAGGTAACTCCAACCCCCTAAGGCTCAATAATTTTTATTTAAAAAGGAAAATTGGAATTTGGGCTTCCTAGAATTGATAAATCTCTGTCCCCCCCCCCCCCCCCCCATGTGGGTGAGTAAAATGTGCTCTTTCTCTCTCATCTAGGTGAGGCAATGCATTGCATCTCTCTCTCTCTCTCTCTAGTGTGTGTGTGTGTTGCCAAGCACATGAGGCTCACACTTTGCCATAGCAACATAAAGATGCACTCTAAGCTAATGTATCAAGCTTATGGTTGTCTTTCATGCGATTGCAAACATTGCCACTAGAACCCCAAGTCGTTTTTGCAAATGGGCACTCGATTGCTTTACACGGAAAATAAGGAATTTACAAGTAAGCTAACTTAAAAGATGTATGATCTTACATGTAATATTGATTTTTGTTTGCTTTGATGGAGCCATATGGTCATAATGGCTTCAATTTGGCTATGCATGATTCCAACAATAATCACTTTCAATAGGTTTTTGCTAGTCTTCATGTGCTAATGCTATCTCTCTTATCTCAACAATGAGATCATATAAAATGGAGCTCTCACCAAGCAAGCACAAGCTCCCATGCTTACATACCCACTCCCATCTACTAATTCCCTATCCAATCATAGCAAGAGCAAGAGCAAGAGAAGAGGCAAGGACAAACCACTCTCGAGACGTTGAGGGAGGAGATATGTTGATCATGGCCATGCATCTGCTTGAAGTTGTAATTAGGCAATAGGGGGTAAGGACATGGAATGGAAAGCGCAGCAACACATGATGATGATGAGGGATGTTAGGAAGGTCAAGCTTGAACTTTTCTTACATGATGAATGCAAGGCGCAGTCCAAAAGGATGCATGATGCACACAAGGTGCGGTCCTCGCAATAGGTGTGTCAAAAATAACTACACTTGTGTAGAGGGTTAGAAGTGAAGTTGTCTTGTTTTAGAGATCTAAGGAGTTGGAGGGCTAAGAGAAGCAATGGGAGGGCTAAGAGAGGCACATGACCAAGTACAAGGAGTTGATGGTTTGGTGAAGACAATGGATTGCAAGCCTCGATGTTCTAGCTACGTGTGGACCTACCCCATGGGCAATTGGTGGTAGTGATAAGCACCCTCCAAAAGGAAAACACACCCCACCCCAATTAAATGACAATTTTACAAGAAAGATGTGGCCTTTTTAGCCACTTAACAATGTAATATGATTTTTTAAAAATTACAAATGAGTTTAACTTAAGTCAAACAATTGAGCCATGTAAATTTTTTTATATTTTAGAATTTGTAAAACCCTAAGACAATGCATCCTTGAGTGTCACTCTATTGGCCCCTCGTTATCCCTCTTTTATGAACCTTTCATTTGTAACCAAGGCTACTTGATAAAAATATCAAAATATCCCACTATTTTTTCTTTGAGCTCTATATAATATAAATAGTTTGACCATTAAAAAACATTTATGCAACTCACTTGGGAAAACAATTTATAATGGAGGATTGTTAGATGACAATCTATTGGCCCCTTTACCTTATATAGTTGCTTACAATATCACTCTTACTCACAATACCATTGTTTTAAGCCAATGGAGCTAGAGGGCATGTTGTTGTTAGCATGGAGGAGCCTAAGGTGGCAATCAAGACAAGAACAGAACAAGATCGCACTTGTGGTTGTATGGTGGAGATTTATTATGTGTCCCACTCCCCCAATTTAAGAAAACTACAACTACAATAATGTCAAAATATAAAGCTTTGTCTTTTGTTTGAGCTTTTTTAAAGCTTCAAAAAACATGGCCATGATGAAAAACAAAGAAATGGGGGGGTGGGATGAATCTTGCACCATGTGATGGGGGCTTTTGCAAAATAGCGAATTAGCTCCAACTAAAGGAGGGTTTTAAATAGCAATGACAATGTAAAGCAATCCATGTGTTACGATATTAATCCCCTCCCCTACATGCCAAAACCACTCTTGCTTGCAATGCCACTATTTTAAGTGGTCTTGTTGAGTTACCACTGTGTTGCCTAGGGACATGGAATTAAAAATCCCTCGCAAAGCCAATGCTTATTCCAAGTCACTTAAAGTCTTTAAAAAGCCTTCTCCAAAAATAATGCACATTGGTTTGAAACAAGGTGACCATGGTAGTCTCAATTTCTAGCCATCGAAGGAGGGAGATGTGGCAAAGTATGTCATGGCAACGAATTGATGATAGTGCATGGCAATGGGGAAAAAATGTAAGCAAGAAGAAGGGCATAATTTTTTTTAAAAAGGGGCATTTTGTTAAAATAATTACCATTATCATCATAATTGTTAATAAAATAATCATAATAACAACCAAATAATAATATTATTATTAGATTTTTATTCACACCACCAAGAAAAAAGAATACTAGAATAATAACATATTTGCATTCAAACTACAAATTATTACAAAGGAGTTTATACTTTTATACTATTTACATCTATACTTCTACACCTTATTATTGCTTAAGGATCTAGCATGAGAGCAAGCACCAAAACAAAGTCCACCCCCAACACTAGCAACTATGATGAGCATTCATGGGACATGCCCCCAACCAAGCATACCTTAAACTAGGCCTCTTCTCTATCATCACCTACCATATACTCCCACCCCCTTTGCATTAGCCAACAATCACACTATACCAACTACCATACTACATTATCATCCACATATTATAATTGTCCAATGCCAACATTTGCCCACTACCAATCAGATGCCATCTACCACCAATCACCCACTACAAAGGTCATGCTAGCATGACCATCCACTTTCAATGATAATCCACTACTCTATATGGAGCTTATACTTGCATAATTATCTAATGCCCATAAACACAATTCTTATCTAATACACCAATTTTTAGTTAAAGCCTACCACATTGTTGCCCTAACCTAATATCTTAACATTGGCTCATGCATTGATGGTGATTACAAAGGACAAGTCTAATATTCAATTTGGACAAATCATTAAAAAGTCACATGGTAAGGCAAGCTATATTTGTGCCCCAGAACATTGTACTAATGATTAGCTACCATCATTGGTTCTAAGAAAGACTTTGATTTGTGAGTGCTTGGTCTTATATCTGTGTCAAAAGTAGGCTCACTTCAAGCTTTGGGCTAATGTGATGTTATGAGATAAGGCTTTCTTCCATGGTAATCACCTCTCCCATTAGGTTAGCTCCATGCTTGCTTCAATATGTTGGCCATCATTCCTTGACATAATTTAATGGAATAGGGGTTAGGTTGGATTTCCCATCTAGGAGAAAGAGAGGGTTAACAAGTTACTATGACCAATGGCTAAGAAATTCTAGATAATGGAAAGGTCATCATTAACCATGAGCCCTGAAACGCTTGCATTGAGGCATCACAAGTGGGCAATGGAGCCATGTTTGCAATCAAGGCTTGCATTTATGTGTTTTGTGCACACTTGAATGTTCATAACTTTACATCAACACAAGAAAGCTTTAGCTTTAGTTTAAGCTTTTTTAAATCTTTAGAAAACATGGCCACGACAAAAAACAGAGAATGGGGGGTGAGATGAATTAGGCACCATGTAGTGGCCTAGGCATAACAATGGATTAGCACCAGCTAAAGGCTGTTTTGAAACAATGATGGTAGTGTAAATCAATCCATGTGTTCTAATCTTAATCCCCTTGCTTCCATGCCAAAACCACACTTCCTTGTAATACGACTATTTAAAGTGGTTTTTGCTAAGTAACCATAGTGTTGCCTAGGGATGTGGAGTTTCAAAAACATTACAAATCCAAGACAATTAGAAAGGCTTATACTAAGCCTCTTAAAAGCTTTTAAAATCCTTTTGCTAAGAGTTGATTTGAAACAAGGTGACCGTGGGAGCCTTGATTCCTGGCCATCAATGGAGGGGATGTGACAAAGTATGTCGTGGCAGCAAATTGATGACTATGTGTGGCAATGGGGAAACAAGGCTAACAAGAAGAAGAGTAGAAAACAAGTAAAAGAAAAATGCATTTTGTTTTCAAGACGACCATTGTCATCATAATTGTTAGCAAACAATTTCATAATAGCAAAAACATATTAATAACAGCTCACACCACCAACAAAATGAAAAATATAATAATAATGGTTTTGCATTCAAACTATAGATGATTGCAAAGAAGTTTATACATCTATACTATCTGCATTTATGATTCTACACATTATCATCATTACTTGAGGATCTACCATGAGAGCAAGCACCAAAAGAGAGCCCACCCAAGCAACAGCAACCATGGTGCATTCATGGCTCGTGTCCCCCATAGGACCAAGCATACCTTAAACTAGGCCTCTTCCCTATCATCACCTATTAAGTGCTCCCACCCCCTTTGCATTAGGCAACAATCACAATCTACCAACTAGCATACTGCATTATCATCCACACATAACTATAGTTATCCAATGCCAACAAATGCCCACTATCGATCAATTGCCACCTATCACCAACAATCACCTACTACAAAGATCATGCTAGTATTACCACCCACTTTTGGTGATAATGCACTACTATATATGAAGTATATACTTGTATAACTCTCTAACGCCCATAAAAGTGATTATTATCTAAGCCATGAAACACTGAATTTGCATATGTTATCACATAGGAGTTTGACCCATAACCTAAAGTACATATGTGATTAGTAAGATCCAGATTTTCCACCTCAAGTTGGTTCCTGAAGTATATATTCTCTTCCAACATAGTAGCTTAGACCAATAATCAACATCTTTAGAATAAGAAATTACATAATAAAACTAATATCCCAATCATAGTTATAGCCTATGACATTGTTGTCAACAACCCCATGCAAGTAGCCCTAAGCTAGTATCCTAACATTGTTTCATGCATTGATAGGGATTACAAAGGACAAGTCTATTATCTCATTTGCACAAATGATAGGATGAGTAAGGTGTGACTTGAGCTACCTTCTTCATTGTAAACCATAAAAAAGTCACATGGATGTGATGTTACATGAGGTAAAGCTTTCTCCCACGACAATCAGCTCTTTCTTCCCACTTATTAGGTCAACTCCATGCCCACTTCAATGGCACACCATCATTCTTCCATAATTTAACAAAATAGGGGTCCAGTCAAATTCCCCATCCAAGAGAAAGAAAGGGCTAACAAGTGACCATGAGAAATGCTTGAGACATTCTAGAGAGTGGAAATCTCATCCTTTATCATGAGCCTTTAAATGCTTGCATTGAGGCATCAAAAGTGGCCAATGGAGCCTTCATTGAGCCATGCTTGAGAAGCTACACCACTAAGGCATCACACTAAAGTTTTACACATATACATATTCTATATCTTTAATGTGCTCCCAACCACATATCCATAATAACACATGCATATCACCCACACCCACTCCTTAGAAACCCCAAAAATCATGTGCTTAAAAATCTTGATGCACATGCCCATGGCTACATATCTATTTACGTGCAATCAAGTCTTGAATATATGTGTTTTTCACATGCTTGAACGTATATACCCTTACATTAACACAACACAAAACCCTTCACTAATCTTCGTAGCCATAAACTTATGCGAGTTTATTTTTGTATCATAATTCTACATATGTGATATAAATTGGGTATTAATAAGTGGTGAAATCATTGTGTGTACCAATAGTCATTGGTACTACATTTTTAATTGAAATGTTCATTAATTATGACTAATGATAATTGAGTTTGGTGACTTTCTCCTACTATTGTACCTTGAGGGTACATACTTTGATTTGTTGGCAACATGCTATTATAAGCATCAATGTGAACTCTCTCTCTCTCTCTCTCTCTCTCTCTCTCTCTCTCTCTCTCTCTCTCTCTCTCTCTCTCTCTCTCTCTCTCTCTCTCTCTCTCTCTCTCTCTCTCTCTCTCTCTCTCTCTCTCTCTCTCTCTCTCTCTCACACACACACACACACACACATGCATAGTAAATTGCAAAAACCCACAATCACATTAACACGTGGAAAAGCATGGAGGCATGCATATGTGTGCCTCAACACGCACGTTGTCGAAAGGTCGTATCTATCGAGGATCAGAGGTAGAAGGAAGTAGAGATAGGAGACAAAAGAGAAGAAAGAGAATAGAGAAGAGGTAAACACGACAAAGACAAAGCACAAAGAATTGAATCAATATGTATTGAAAGAACCTAGAATCCTTGCACTACTCAGAAGCAATCTCTAGGCATTAGATCTCTTGGAGCTTCTTCGTAGAACAAAACGTGCATCAAAATAACAACTCCTTCTTTTGTTGCTCGGAACCCAAATCTAATGGCTCTGTTGGCTTCGGAAGGGGGGTAAAACCATAGGACACCTGCTCACAGATCTCCCAGATCACTTCTTCTTCCTCTTCCAGTTCAAACTGTAGTTTTCAGCATATCAACAACGATCGCAAGGCACACGATTTCGCCAGTCTATCTTTTTGTGAAAAATCTCATAACTGACTTAAAAAGCAACTTGCTTTTTGCATGCCATCCTAATCTAGAAGCTTTTCTAACTTTTTCAAATTTTTTGCAATAAATAATATATAAAATAAGCTAAATTTATCAAAAAATCTAGTATTTTTGGATAATCCATGCCACTCACACTAGCACTAATGACTAAGATCACATTGACTCTCTTGATCAATAAGAAAGTCGGATGATGATGCATTCCATGCTTTTTCACACTATGTCCGCTTAGCATCACGAGATCCACCCACTCTAAACTTGCACATCCTCCGGTATGTGCCAAAAAATCTAGTTGTCACTAGATTCCAAGTCCTCCTCATCCTCTGCAATCATATCCTGTGCTTCTTCATCTTTCATATATTCCTGGCTACCCCCTATATCATGGCCACTGCTTTCTTCCAATTTCGGCAACTCATAGGCATTAGATTCCCACCTCTTGAATAATTTGATTCTTTTCCCTGCTACCAGAAGTTTTATGGCTGTCCCATCCAATTCATTTAATGCATCAAACACTTGTCTTACCACATAGGGTCCAAAGCATCTTTTGGAAACTTTACGCATGGTACTATGCTGGTTATCTAAATTACTATCATAAACTAATACCCAATCCCCATCTTGTATGGTTCTTGGTCTCAGTCTATGTCTTTTATCAAACCGTTTCTTGTTCTGTATCCTTGTTGCCCTTAATTTTGCAATTGTTGCCTCTATGTCTTCTGACTTTCTTTCCAACTGTCTAATGCGCAAGGCCAACAACTCCTCTCAATTCAACTCCTCCTCCCAAGGTAGTACACTCCATGTGACTGTCATCTCTTCTCTCTTCTATCGGCATGATAGGTTTTTGACCATACATCGATTCTGCAGGCATATATCATGTAACAGCACTACGTGTTGTTCTGTCAGCCCATAAAGCATAAGGGAGCAATTGTGGCCACTCTTTTACCTTCTCTCCACATGCTTTTGCCAATGCCTTCACAATAGGTGGATGACCTCTTTCACTTTTGCCATTTCCTTCAGGGTTATAGACTCAAGTTAAAACAAGCTTTATCCCCAACCATGCAAAGAAATCATGAGCTTCATCTGCATCCAACTCATCCCTATCTGCTGTAATTTTGCCCACACAGCCATACCTACAAAAGATCTCTTCTAAGAGAAATGTACACACAACATTTGTTGTCTTAGTACGTAAAGCTCTCCCTTCCACTTGATTAGTCAAGTCTTCACAGGCAAGCACAAGATACCTCATTTTCCAAAGACCTGTAGGCATTGTGACCAAATCCACCACCCACTTAAAATGAAGAGACAATGGATATGTGGGATGCAATCCATCCCGATGTCTCACAGATGAATACATTTGACATATTGTACATGTTTCCACAAAGTGAGCAACATCCTTTTACATACCCTTCTACCAATATCTTTCTTTGATCTTTGCAAAAGTACCCCAAACACCTCTATGGCTAGCCCACCAACTTTCATGCAATTCTTGCATAACATTTACTTATGAATCTCTGTTACCCAAAACTCGCAATGGCATATCCTATTTCTTTTTAGCACGTTTTCATAAGTATCCATATTTTAAGAAAAACCCATAGGCTTTCCTCCTGATCTTCTTAAACTCCTCATCTAACCATTCATCTCTCTTTGTTAATGTATTGAGGTATTGATCAATTCTCAACCACTCTCTTGCATATTTGTCTCCCAGAAACATTTCTACACAAGATGCAAAACATCTAAAGTGCCTTCTCTTTGTTGTTCAAGCTTCTGTTAATGCTATAGCAACACCTTACATTGCTAAATTCACTCTTACAACATCATTTTCAGCTGCAAGAAAATCATCTTCTTCCTCCTCATCCATCATCCCATCTTCATTCTCATAGCATGCTCAAGATAACATGTCTGCCACCGGGTTATCTCTTTCTGCAATATTCAAGGTTCGAAGATTTAATGTATGCAATCCACCGGAGCATAGCAATGTCTGGGGTAGCACAACTAGTAATCATACCCAATACCGACAAACAATCGATCTCAATGACTACATGAGCACCCATAAAATACACCTTATCACATTTAAGGAATGTCACAATTTCCCATAATTCTCTTTTAACCTGTGGATACCTTCTCTATCGTTCAGTAAATACTTTAGCACCAAAGCGTACTGTATATCTTTGCCCTTCCTCATCATCTTGCTCAATTGCCTATCCGATCCTGATTGGGCTTTTATCAATACTAATAATGATAGGATTTCCATGTGGATAGTCAGCCTTTCTCAATGTAGGAGCAGATTTTAAGAGTTGCTTCAATTTCTTCATTGCTGTCTGATGCTTCCTTTTCCAATGAAATCTCTGACCTTTCCTCAAAAGCTAATATAGAGCATTGACTACATGCGCAAAGTGAGGAATCCATATCAAATAGAACACACATGCACCCAAGAATCTCTATACCTCTGATACATTCGTGCGTACATCTTGCATTCTATCAATCCCATCTATTTTTGCTGGTGATGGTCTTTGCCCATAGGGCTCATACATAAGTCCAACAATCAAAACCTCTTCAACTCCAAAGACAGACTTTTGTCTAGAAAGAGTTAAATGCACCTCTTCTAGATGCATCAAAATCCTCTCACAATCCACGATATGGTCTGCAACAAACTGTCTACATCCATGATCATCCATCTCTTCATTCTTTTCATCCACTACACACCCTTTTATTGGAACATCATCCAAAAAGGGCATTGTCAATAGTGGTATAAAATCCCTCAGTACCCTATTCATAGCATTTGTCATGTGTGCCACTGAATTTGTTGCACCCTCTGGGAGAGTACACATCTGTACTAACCCCAAGGGAGTCTTCATGGTTGTGATATCCCTGCTTTCAGTTGCAAGCTGAAACTGATCATACCCCGAGTAAAGATCATCCAAAGAATAGATCACTCTGCCTGCAAAAGCCTCTGCAAATTCATCAACCACATGCATTGCACCCACATTTCTTATGGTCACTTCATTGACCGGTTGCATGTCTTGAATTTATCTCAAAGCCCGATTCTTTTTGGGCAAATAAACCAACAATTTGAGTATGGGGTTGAAGAAGGCTCCAAGATCTTCATGTGAATCTTTTCATTTAACAAATCCATCAACTTTGGCAAGTAAGCTTCAGGCACTGGAATAGGCCTCAAGTTCCATGGTACATGTGGCACAGTAAATATTACCATAGGAGAGACAACATTTGGATCCACACATCCTATTTCAGTTGGCTAAAATGCAAATGCCTTTCCATGCCTAGTCAACATCCACATAAAACAATCTCTCTCAGCAGGCAAAAGAAACCCTTATTTGCACCAACTTTCAATTCCTATAATGTTTCAGATGTAAACTGATGACCTATATCTTTAGGATCTCATAAGCTTGGTTGCCTTGACACTTTTTCATACAAACCCTCACTCTCTGGTGGAGGTTGCAAAGTAATGGGTTTCACCTTTTTGTCAACTATCTTATACTTTGTCTCCACAAGTGCTTCAGCCCATTGTAATCCTTCCTGTTGAGCAAACAATGCTATAACATCATACATGTCCAAAGAACATACCGACAACACTCTGTTTTTAGCTTCATTTTCTGCATGTATAGTTGCTGAAATTTCAGCCATAGTGTCATTAATATTCAGCCCATAAAAGATGCATGAAATGCCTTCATTTTCAGCTAGCAGTCTCAATGCTTTCAGTTCCTTAGTAACCCGTTTCATAGATATGTGTTCAGCCTTGCACATAGCTTTCATAGGCTTAAACCAACATTAACTATTTGCTGTAAACTGAGAATAACCACTAGTAAATACATGCTTCATTCCTTCAAGAGGCGAGTATATTCTCTGAACAGCACTACTGTAGCCCTACATTATAGCAGTGCTTAATGAAAATCCAGGTCTTTGAATTCCCTTGCATTTGGAGCCAAAGGAGACTCTCGAAGTGTATCCTGATTTCTAGGATGATTAACACAAAAACAGTAAGAAATTGGACTACTTTCCTCCCATCCTTGCTTCTAACTCTTGCATAAGCAGAACCGTCATCAAGCACCTTTGTTTCCATATGTACTCCTGTAAAATAGGGTTGTCCCAAAATCAATGCATATGAGGAATTATCTTGCAAAGAAGTGTTGCTCTTCTTGTACATCGCCAATAGTCACTTTTACATTAGGACATGTAGCATAAAGCTCTCTCGAAGAATTATTTGCAGCCCTCATACGCCAACCATGATCAATGTCTACATGCCATGCACCATTTTCATACAATCCACGCTCAATGACATTTATCTCAGACCCATGGTCAAGTAAAGTAACACAAGGAGTTTCACGTTCCCCTATTTTCACTACTGTTTTAGTGGTAGCCCTAGCCCAATGATTTCTTGTATAGTGACTTCGAGGATAAATCCTAGAGTCTCTTCCCCATATTGTTGCATTTGCCTTACTCCACCATGCATATTGCTACAAGACAATGCATTTTCAATCACTTTCTTCTCTTTTCCACATGCTCTCCAGTGATTAAGGATCCATTCTTCAAGAACCTTCTTAAGATCTGTGGTTGTCTCAATGTCAAACTGCAACTTATATCCTGGCTGCTTGCCCTTCTTTTTGCCCTCTTGTTTGTTATCCTGTTTTTGCTCCTGGCCTCTTCCACAACATGCTTGGGAGGTGGTTGATTTGTAGCTTTAGGCTAATCCACACTTCTTCTTGTCATTCTTTTAGATGTCCATGCATTATATTCATCTCTCTTTCGTTTCTCTTCCACACATTCATCCATGTTTTGTACCTTTGCTAAACATGCATCTACCAGTGATTCCCAACCAGTTATGTCACAAATGTCTTGCCCTGCATGAGACATTTCACAATCAGTAACCTTTTTCTTTTCAACTATATGTAAAGCATGTGTCCATATTTTAGCCTTTGGACCAACCATCACTTGTTGGCCATGCATTCTATCCAACTGTAGATCAAAAGTAGAAGCATGTACCGCCGCATAAGCATGTCAGACAGCCAACTCTTCCAACAACTTCTGCATACCTCTCTTTCCAAAATTCAAAGCAAGAGGTAATCCCATTTCTTGTGCATGGATCTTGCCATCTTTCCAAAAGATGAGATGTCATGCTAAGGCCTCCTGATAGGCAGCACAATCCTTTCTCTCATGCTGCAAACTATCACAGCACATACATCTTTTTCTTGGCTTAGGGGTTGCTGCCCATCCCCTTTCCTCTTGTCCTTTTTCATCCAATTTTGCAACCTTCAATTGAAGATCATGCATTCCTTTGACCAATTCATCTAAGACATCTTCCCTAATAATAGAGGGAACAATAGTAGATATAGCCATAGGGTTAGCCACAGAAATAGGTGGCTTATTAGATACATCAACTGTCTTGCCCGTAATAGTGGGCAAGCTAGAGACATGCAATCTTTCTCTTCTTCTATGCTTCTTCACAAGTGTAGTAACAGCTTCCTTGACATGTCTCCACTCTGTTTTTAGACCTGTCTTTGTAGTCTAATCCTCCATCAAATCATCAAGCTTCTCTTGAAGCTTAGGATCATCTACCTGTAGAAACAATTCAATTTTCTAACTTGTAAGAGCTTGTTGTTCTGCAAGATCCAACTGCTCAAATCGACTTTCAATTTCTCTTAACAATTCTGCCACAAGACCCTTATTGGGTTGTAAAACCCACTCCTGAAAAGTCTTGCATGTAATCAAACTAGTATCTTCAATGTAAAATTCTTCCTTGAGTGTCTTCTTGAAAGCTACCCAGTTAGTATCCTGCATGTATAATTCAGTAATTTGCGCTTTCAATTCATGTACAATAACACATATAAAATACCGGTTCCATACGAGTTGAGCCACTCCAAAGAATTCCACCTTTTGAGCATAGGTATGTACATATGCAAATACATTCCTGCCATTGAATAACTTCACCTCATTCTCAACTGCTTGCAAAGTATTCATCACAACACTTTTTGTTTGAGTAGAAGCTTGCATCACCTGTTGTTGTTGTTGTACCTGCATAAGCATATTCATATTTTGCACCAACTATTGCAAAACATCATTGGAGATTGTGTTCGAAGGTTCTCCCATCTCGTCTTTCCTTCTTTTGATGACCTTTCATGTCGGGTTCACCAATGTTGGAGGGGTTTTTGTCGAAAGATCGTATCCATCGGGAAACAAGGGTAGAAGGAAGTAAAGATAGGAGATGGAAGAGAATAAAGGGAATAGACAAGAGGTAAACATGACAAAGACAAAGCACAAATAATTGAATCAATATGCATTGAAAGAACGTGTAATCCTTGCACCACTCACAAGCAATCTTCAAGCATTAGATCTCCTGGAGCTTCTTCGTAGAACAAAACATGCATCAAAATAATAACTCCTTCTCTGCTACTCGGAACCCTGGCTCCTTGGCTTCGAAAGGGGGGTAAAACCCTAGAATGCCTGTTCACGGATCTCCCGGATCACTCCTTCTTCCTCTTCCAATTCAAATTGTAGTTTTCAACATGTCAACAACGATCGCAAGGTGCACGATTTTGCCAATCTGTCTTTTTTGTGAAAAATCTTATAATTGGCTTAAAAAGCAACTTGCTTTTTGCATTACATCATCCTTTTTGGTTAGTATCTTTAAAAATTCTTCATCAATGGCATGCTTTCAAGAATATATGCTCATGGTCATCCAATGTGATTTCCCAACAAGACATGGCCTCGAAGACATCCTCATCATGTAGTTTCCCAACAAGACATGGCCTCAACAACATCCTCATCATGCAGTTTCCAAACAAGACGACCTCGACAACATCCTCATCAAGAATCCCATACCAACCATTTCAGATGCTCTTGCAAGAGTTCCACATGGCATATTGAGCTAAGGAAAGAATTTGGTCACTATAAGCTTGGTACCCTCTACAAGTTCCTTTACCATTCTACAGTTTGACCATCAAGTTTTGAATGTATGATTGGTGACTCGTTCCACATACATCACTGTAGGATTATTAGGATTGATTGTCTCAAGGTTAATAATGGACTTAATAGTTGGAAGTTTGGACACTAGCTTTGTTAACCAATTTTTTGAAGGTCTACATCTTTTTAGGATCAACTATTATGAAGATAAAATGCAAGTGCCAATACCTTCCCAAAGAGCGCATAACTTTTGAGCTTCAACAACATTACTTTATCTTATACTTGTATTTTTAAAAAGACAATCATATTGTATTAGAATGAGAACCAATCTTGCTCTCATGCAAGTTCTATTTATTTCCATGGATCCAGAAAGGTGAACACAAGGTGCATAATGTAATTTTAATCTTAGGGAGGGTCATGAACCTTATAAGAAACATGCAACTAGTTTAGAACTGATTAGGAGGCCACAAAATGGTTAGAATGCTCAAGAGGGTGGAAATACTAAAACTCATGCATGTGAGTGATGAAAGAGAATGGAACAAGCTATTCATGTGTGTGAAAACTTTGAGTTTTCTTACACTTTCTTTCTTTTTACATGCTTACGAGATAGCAAGGGAGAGGAAGAGA
This sequence comes from Lygodium microphyllum, assembly GCF_053477565.2. Taxonomy (NCBI): domain Eukaryota; kingdom Viridiplantae; phylum Streptophyta; class Polypodiopsida; order Schizaeales; family Lygodiaceae; genus Lygodium; species Lygodium microphyllum. The sequence continues at coordinate 69,732,376 of NC_141150.1, forward strand.
TTGAGAGTGAGAAACTAATAAGATGAAGCCCCCTTCTCTTCTTTCTTCTTTCTATCCATCCCATCTTGGTGAGAGGTAAAGTAGAGGGTATATGCAAGGTTAAGCAAGGAGGAGGGAGGAATTAGAGTGAAGCTGTTCTTGCTCAATCTTCTCCTCATCTTCTACTTTTCATGTGTACATGAAGGTGGTGGCAAGAGCTTGGATGATGCAAGAAGCATTGCTTAGATCATGTAGGATACAACACACTTTGGAGAACAAGTGCAATAAAAAGGTAAATCAGTATTCACTATGTTTGATATTAGTTTTATATCAATATTTTCTTGGATAGGGATGGTAGGTGCTAGATCATTTTGAGTAGGGTGCATGTTGTGGTTATGTGAGTGGTAATTGCATGACACACATGTATCAAAGCTCTTGAATGAAAAATATTACATCTTGCAGCACAACATTTTGATTCTATTGTTGGGATTAAAGACTGTTGTTGTGTGGTTACATGTTGAGGGAAGGAAAAACAAGAAAAGAACACCTGTGTACATATTCCAAATATATGCCTATGGCATCCTTATGATTTTGATAGATTTTCTAGGTTTAGAGCTGATCTTCAAAATAGTCTAAATACTCATTATTGATATCTATTAACTTTATGACAAATTTGGGTGGATATAAACACCCACAATGAGTTATTTCTAAGTGCTACAAGGTGTCTAAGCCCAAAAAGCAATGCGTTTTACAAAAAATGGTTTTTTCGACTATTTTGAGATGGTTTTCACAATTTAGCCTGCATTGGCTTGTAGATCAGGTCTATTACAGTCTCAGATACTCAAACAACCGTATTCTAAGTTCGTATGTAAAAGCTAGAGCAAAATCAGGTTGTGATAAAATTCAAGATAGGACTGCACTCCTCAAGGCTTTGATATAGGGTTTTTAGCTTCTATTAAAAGAGTGTTTGTAATTCAAGAGGTATCTACAATGTATAAAGTATTTTGCAGAGTAATATACTAAGTTTTTCTATAAATTATCTTAATTCTTCCTTCCATCTTGTCTATTCTTCTAAACCCCTGTATTTTATGGCTTGACACATATCCCCCTCAATGTTTGGTGAATTAGATGTGAAAGCCACATCATTATTTAGCGAGATGGGAGATAGTGATCATGATATGGAACCTATTAGAAATAGGAAAGATGATAGAGAAAACTTCTTCAACATGAACTTCAATGTTTTAGATGTTTGCATGACTTGTGAGATCCATGACTTTATGTAGACTTATGAACACATAAAGCATAAGAAAGTCATGTCTAGGGCTTTATAGGCTATTATCACAGAGATGAAGCAATTTGAACATCTCTAGGTTTTGTAAGTTTATCAAGAGAAGCTTGAGTTCACAACTATGGTAACCAATTAACTACCGTGGTATTTCAGTAGAGTTGTAATAACTTATGAGCTATGAAATTGCACCCAAATTTTGTATGGAAATCATGGTTTATCATGGACTAGCTTCAAAAAGGCTTTGAAAGATGAATTTCTCTTAGAAGATGGAGATCATTTAACAAAACGATTATTCTGGAGTGGGTCATGAAGCATGGTAAAGGACTTTCAATTACAAAGCTACAATAGGACTTTGAACAAAGATATGATTGACTTAGTGCCACAGAGCAGCTCATTCTACTTCTTAAAAAAGTTTTGTTTTCCTACTAGTTGTTGTGGATTCTCCACTATAGTCAGAGCTAAAGTAGTTTTTAGAAGATAATCCACATAAAATGGGTTGAAAGAATATTGGATTGATGTACATGAAGTAGATTCAAAGCTTGTAAAGAGGGAATGAACACATGAGCAATTGATGGCTCTGCAACCTATGATTCCTCCTTTGTGACCTATATCTCTATCTAGGCTTCAACCTTCCATACCCACTTCTACATTAGGTAAGGATCATATTATTAATGAGCTTGTAATAGATATGAGAGATTTGAAGATTAAGGTATCTTTGAAAGATGATTTTGCGCAAGTAGTCCTTCTTAGGCACCACCTAGGAGAGACTATGTGTGTAGATGCATGTGGTGCGACATCACCGACCATGAGCATAAGGACTATGAGGCCTTCAAAGAGGTTCGCAGACAGAATTTGGTATTTTGAAAAGATGGGAAGATTTTTTCTATAGAGAAAAGGTAGGACTTTGTACTAAACTTTGGTAAAGGAGGTATGAAAAAGCTTTTTGAGGACATGTTTATGCGGACATCTTATGTAGCCTCAAATGATGCTTTAGGTTATGGTATTCAAATTAAGAAGAAACCAAAATGTAAGTAAGAGTTATGGACTTTTGCTTTGCAAATTGCAAATAAGAGCAAAGTGTTGCAAGATGATTTATCTAGTGTAAGAAAGAGTATTAGATCAGAGACTAGGCAGAACTCTCTAGTTGACACATATTTGGTTTATGCTTATTTAACAAATACTCAAAGCATAGACATGAAAGGTTGAGGAAAAATGGACAAGGGACGATGGTCTTGCTAGCACTTCCAAGAAGACTAAAGGGGGTGAGCATGTAGCACCACCGTCTAGACTAGGGCCTAATCAAAGTAAAGAAGATGTACGAAAGATGGAGAATACTAAACCAAAAAAACAACTAGGTTACAAGCTTGCTTCAAATATTGAGTCCAAGATGGATCTTTAAAAGTGTTGGAAGAGAGGATCTTCAATAGCAAGGTTGAGTTCTCTCTACGAGAGGTTTTGGGGATTACAAAGAGAGAAATTTATGAGAAAATTATATATATCATTAAGAGGAACAAACAAGTGATTTAGACTATAGAGAAACTATCATGCATGGTATCATGATTAAGGAGCTAGCTAAAGAGAGTGATGATGATACTCTTGTTGAGGATTCTACAAAATGTTTGAAGATTGTGAAGAATTTATATCTAGTACACCATGCAAAGGATGATAAACTTATAATGATTCCTTGTAGCTATTTTTCTAAAAGTCTTTTGGCACAAGCCACCACCATTGTGACAACGGTTAAGATTGGAAAGATGGAAAGTCCATGTGTTGCATTGCTAGATCATGGTTCAAGGATAAATGTCATAGTTTGTAGTTTGTATGAGACTAGAAAGTGGCCCATAGATGTGGAGCATGGATGGTGAATGAGAGTTGCTAAAAACACTACATGAGAGCTTTATGCAACATGTCCAAGTATGAGGGTGACCATAGGGATGCTTACGATAATTACCCTTTTTTGTGCAAGATTCATATTCTTATGATGTTATTTCAAGACAATCCTTTATCATCAAGGCACGGATGGAAATGAATGTTATAGATGATGGTTTTGCATATGCATGGGTTCAAAGTAAATATGGGAGAAGAGTTGTGCACTTTATGATGGTTTGTGTGAATTACCCAAGAAACATAGATACATTGCGGGATTCCCCTCTCCTTGCAAAGGGGCTGGATTTTCATAAGTACTGCTATCCTATAGGATGATGGTGGTACAAGGAGGAAAAAGCTCTCACTTCTTAGCACTAATGATTTTTCTTCTAGATTTATTGATCTTGCAACTAAGAGTTTTATTTGTTTTCATAAGGTTGCAGAGAGTTGCCTAGAGCTACCAAGTAGTATGTATCCAAGAAAGGGAAAGAGTTTAGACAAACAAGTTTATTATTGGATGATAAGTACATTTACGAATTGTACAATGGGTTATCTTGTGCATAAACTATTACAAAGATTGAAGATATGCTGGAAATTGATGTGCATAGTGGTTCTAGTTTTGTGAGGTTCATTCCTTGGATATGTATCATGCGGTTGATGATTTTATGCAGCAAAGAGGGTTGGATGTTGAATCTTTTCAGCAAAAAGAGTCATTGGCTAATGTATTTTGGCAAACTAAAAAGAGGGTTGAATTATTTTAGTCAATAGGCTTACAGTGGGCTAAGTTATTTCAACCAAAATAGTTTGGTCTTGGTTCATATTAGCATACAAAGTTTGGGGCTATTTGTATGTAGTCCAAAGAGAAGAGGGCTAATCTATTTCAACCAACATAGTTGGTTGCTATTCATTTGCACCAAGAGTTGGGTCTACTAGAGAGAAATAATGAAGTTAGGGTTCAGACAAGTATAAATTCATTTATAAGAAAGTGAAACTAGCTGCATGGCCCTTGCCTCTTAACATTGATGATCAAATGAAGAGGACTACAAAACAACCAAAATTGAGGAATTCAAAAAATGTTGGATGTAAGTTTTTAGTAGAGATATTGGAAGAGTTGCATATTGGGAATGGGAAGTTCTTACTTTCTGCTAAAATATAGTGCTTTAGGGAGAAGCTAGAGCAACACAGTACATCATTTGCATTCTATTCACATGAGATTGGGTGTGTGGATCCAAAGATTATGAAACTAATGTAAATTTTCACTATTCATAATTTACCTTGGAATCTTCATTCTATTCCAATGCCTAGAGCTCATCTACCAAAATTGATTGAGCTATTGAATGAAAGGATCACCATGGGGATACTTGAGCCTTTTTTGTGCCTTCTTTGGTTTGATGGTTTACAATGCCTAAGAAGAATGGGTCTCTTAAGTTTATTTAGGATTTGTAGCCAATAAACAAAGTGACGATCAGCAATGTAGGTGCAGGGCCAATTGTGGATGAGTTTGCTAAGGCATTTGTAGGGCAAACTATTTGTTATCTTTGTGATCTTTATTCGGGGTATGATCAACTTTAGCTTATATTGGAGAGTAGAGATTTGACTACCATGAAAACTCCATTAAATGCTCAACAAAGCAAATAGCAAAATCATCTAACAATCGCGAGCAAATCTCCCAGCCAGAGTCAAAACCACTTAGGAGTCCCAAGTCTCCTACACCCTCTTTCCCTAAACGGACACATGAAGCATGAAAGTCGTCAAGTGCGGCTACTCTATCCCAATCTCTACCTACATCAGAGCTTCCAAATGTCCAAGAGGCAGGACGCGACACCACCCTTAGCTCTCAACCTAAGGATATGCCTATACAATCCATCGTGGCTAGCTCAACTGGTACTCAAATGAATGCTCTAAGGGCAACAAAAGGCATGACCACTTCCAATCGAGCTAAGGACTTAACACTGCAATCCACCAAGAGTAGCCAGCCCATTGGACTAGCCACCACTACTTCCAATCAGGGATCACAGCAGTCACAGCCCTTGGCCGTGACAATGCCCCTTGTGGAATGTGTCCTTAGTAATTTACCTGTGGAGGAGGTGTCACAACCAACTTCATTGACAACTCCAACACTTTCAAAGTGCCTAAAGCCTAAGCCGGAGGAGTTAAACACAAGGGAGTTGCCTGAAGAGCTAGACTCTCCAAAAAGGAAGGCAGTTGTATCCTCACAACCGGGCAAGGCTATTCAGCAGGCCATAGCTATGTCCCATGAGGAAACACTAGAGAAGGGAAATGCTGAGGGCCAACCAAGCACATCACCGGTTGGCCTAGTTTAGAATCCTGAATCGACGAGAGATGCACCTTCACGGACCAGGAAACAAAGGAGAAAACATCGAAAACAACAGCAATTGCAGGTGGTTGTGGACCCCAAGAACATTGAGACGAAGAGCACCGGAGAGCCGATGAATAAAGCATCGAGTCCATCCACCAATGAACCCATTAATGCCTCTCCTAATAGCGGTGAACCCTCAGACACATCGGTGTGCTCTGAAAAACCAAAGCAAGCGTTCCCATCAATAGTTGCTTGCAACACTCTATCCACTGACAATAGAACTCACATTGATCAATCAAGAGTGGATACAACACTGTCACAACAAGGTGACAAGGTCATACCAGTCACACCCAAGGAGAACCACTGCGCAATAACAAAGCCTCAAGAGAAACAAGGAAACCCCAAGAGCATGAGTAATCCTAGCGTTGACCAATCTTTCTCATACAGGCATGAACCCCCAGCTATGCTAAAGCCTAGATAAACTCCTAGAACCTTGCATGGAATAGCAACTGAGCAAGCCCTCGTTGAACATAGAAGTGTTGCAGAACGCTTAATTGAGTTGGATGCTAAGCTCAAGGTGTTTGCATGCGTTTACATCCTTGCGAACATGGGCACAATCCCTAAGGAGCAACTTGGAGATTGCTTGCCCTTCCCTTTATCTTGGGAAGAGCAGGAACATCTTAATGAGCACTATGACAGGCTCCTACATGAACGCATGCGACTCATCTCTGACGAGGAAGCCGATGAACTGCGCTTAATCATCACGTTCAATGAAGTGCTCTGCCAATCGAATCTCGTAGACCTAGAGCAACTAAAGCAACTATCAGTAGGCCAGAGTAAATTTGAACAACGTTGGTGTGAAAATCGCGTTGTAATGGCCGAACTAGGAGCCCAGATTATGACAGTCTCAGAGGAGCGATTGGCCAAATGGCGGTCTCAAAGAGACCCAACCTATGTAGCACCAACTTCCCTTCGAGTGCTGACGGCCATTCGGGGTACGAACTTAGCTGAAACTAGCCAAGAGAACGCTCTATTTGATAAGATTCTCAATGAGGAGGAGTTACATATTGCCAGTAGACTCGGACAAGATTCTATGCTACTCGATGTGGCAAAATGTCTATCGGTATTGAGTAAGCTGCCACGAATACTAGATGCGTGTGCCACGTTCTAGTACAATTCCGAGTTCTACAATTGGTTTCTATCCTCGTGAAGTGACATGGATTCATAAATATGTATATAAATAAACACTGATTTTTGTGTCACCATGTATAAACAATATCAACACACACAAGCAATGATAGTCAAGTGCAGGGAGAAGAGTTGGGTCTGACAGGCTGAGCTTCTCAAGTCCTTCTCTCATCACGCATTTAAAAGTCAAGTGACCATCCCCACCTCCAAGTGAAGGGCATGCAACCCACATTACCGCCATAGGAAGCCTTGACCAACAACTCTGATGGTGTAGACAGGGTATCGTCCCTTTCTATACACCTTCTTCCCTTTCCGGTCTATCCTCCCAAGGAGGAGCCCTGCCTAAATCCATGACTGCCAGCCGAGGTAACTCGGCGTGAACCAAGATCTGCTAATGGCAGGAGGCTAAATATACATCACGGGGGCCATCCCTCTACAACAAGCACTGCATGCCCCACCCCTCCCCTTCTTGTCCTATGCGCTTGATAACCTGCACTATAATCCCTTACATAGGAATGGTCTTATCATGTAACAAATCCTAATCCTTGATTCGCATCTTATAGGCCCCTCACGAGGAAAACATGGAGAACCAAGGGCAGCTAGCTTGCAAGGATGCTCTTCGTAGCCGACGGGAACATGCAGCACATGCCTCTCCACCAGTGTGCTACGTGCCCACTCTTAAAAGGTACGCCAAGAAACGCAGCCCCAAGCGACACCGCCCCAGAAAAAGGCCAAAGAATCTACGGGCCAGGGGAGCGGACGCTCAGGGAGGCACACAAAATGTGGCAACGCTAGTTGCACAGACCCCCAACGCACACTCGGGCACCAAGTGCTCACGAAGTGACACGGCGGCTAGGGATAGGGCAGAATTTAATGAATTGTTTAAAGAAATTCTGGAAACGGTAGCGGCCCGGGACTACACCATTCATGTCCTAGCCGACATGTTCCCTGCCCAGCCTCAAGGGAGCCCCGCACTAGCACCGCCCCGGTCGCCTAGCCAACGGACTCACCTCGTCTCGTATCTATAGACTAAATCCCTATGATGTGCAAGTAGCTCGACAAGTTAGCATGCCAGAACATTTTGTTTTTTGATGAGTAAAGGGGCAAGATCCCCACTCGTACACATTCCCGTTACTTCTCGTTAATGTATGCGACCTTAACCGGCAATGAAATAGGCATCCCAATAGACATCATGGAATTCTGAAAAATTATGTATTATCATGATTGCATTTGTTCGATGCACTTAACACAAGAGAGCATATACTCTCACGAAGTGACAAGTGGATGCAAGATAATACAGGTCCTTGTGCAAAAGTGTTCAATGCCCGATCACCGCAAGACCATTGACCCCACAAAGAGCTGTGACAAAGCCACGCTGCCGAAAGTAAAAATCACCCTTGCCAACCGCCCACATCGCATGGCCCAAAGCATATTCATGGGCTACGCTCTCTTTCTGGGTCAAGCTTTATAGTTGGCTCACGGCAGTCGTTACCTCAATTGTACCAACATCGCGTGTGTTGCAAGGAGGTTTGCAATATCTCAAGTGTATCTCCCCATCTCAACAACTGCTTCTCTAACAATGAGGCTAGGGCACAATCATCACTGTAATATCCATTTCTTGAGCCTTCAAGCTTGACATTTTCCAACCCACAGAAAGGCTAATAGCCTCAACATATTGCAATGGTTGTACTTATGAAAGTCAAAAAAAAAAAAAGAGAAAAAAAAGAGAAGAAAGAAAGAAAGAAAGAAAGAAAAAAGCACAAGAAAAAGCAACAAAAAAAGAAAAAAAAGAAAAAAAGAAAAAAGAAAAGAAAAGGAAAGGAAAAAAAAAACAAAGAAAAGAAACGAACGAAAAGAACCACCCACAATCATAGCACAGCACCTAGGGGTCCTCAAATTAGGTACGTCCAGTGACCTTGATCGACTGGCTCCGTCCCTAGTCCCCTAGCCCTTTAGCATCACCCACAATTGTTCAAGGCACATCAAGGGCAGGACATACCTAGGGAGCTTGTCTCGCCTATGGTTAGACATGTCACCCTGACCCACTTGCACAATTCCCTCTTGCACTCTGCCTTAATACCATTGCAATCAATTGTGGTAAGCACCGCACGATTGGCCATGAAATGTACACCGTCCTCATCAAGCAAGTCCAATAGCTTCCAGCTATACCAAAAGTGCGGTGTCCCTGTATTCAATTATGCTCCGTCGTGTTGTCATAATGCAAAGGATGTCTCATATACCTTCACGTGTACTTCTTCTCAACATGGACAACTTTGCTACATCAACACATTATTACGAGAAACTAGCCCGCGGTCTTCTAACTACGTAATATCTAAGTATGCACGAGCACTCACATAATATCTGCGCCGAAGTATATATACAGTTTGGGTCCTCAAGTGCAAGATAATACTCTTAGCTTGCTTAGAGTTCGACATGTCTCCCAAACTAATCAAAATATGTCTTGTGCGTGATAAAAAGACTAACACTACCCCTTAGGGAGAGACCACATGAGAGGTTTTCAATTGTAGGTATTGAAGACTCCAATGAAGGTGTCGTTCGCTCTTCATCAACACTCAACTCTGAATTCCTACCCTTATCACCTTGTAAGCCTGCCAAGAATCAGCATGTACAGAATCCCCAACAAACTGCCACTTGTACTCCATTAGTGCAACCCCCCCCAAAGAACAGCCCTACCACCAACTCCCATTGCCCTACCACCTACCACTCAACCCACCAATGTGCCCCCAATGACCTTCCTCCCCACCACTACCAACACTCCGCCATGGCAACCATAGACACCCTTGCCACCCACGTCTTCAGTGCATGCTAAATGCTTGCTACCTACAACGGTGAGTGCCATGGGACTGGCACTCGTCTAGGAGGGGGTAATGTTAACCCTCAAACGAATGAAGGTGGAAAATCTGAAAAAGCTAAAGTAGAAGACAAAGACAAAGGCCAAGGCAAAGAGAAATGAAAGACAAAGATGCACAAGGAGAAGAGTCCTAAATAAGGAAGAAAGGCGCACAAGGAAGAGCGCAAGTCAAAACTTTTGTAAAAGAGCGCAAGCGCATCATGGTTTAATTCAAGGAGCGCTAGGCTCTCACCCGTGCAATTTGTAAATGTAGACGGGCGGTGGAAAGGAAGCTAAGAAGATAGAAGGACAATGGGAAGAAGGGGCCTAGGCTACGGCCGGCCATGTAAAAAGGGAAAAAGGGGATGACAGCCCAAAAGGGATTTAGGGTTTTGTATATAAAGTTGAAAAGTGAATGAGAAGCTCATTCTTGTGTGTGGCAAAAAGTAGCTCTCCTCTTCTTCTTCTTCTTCTTGTTCTTGCTTGCTTGAGCTTGTGCTTGAGAGAGGGAATGTGAGAGTGTGAGGGAGTGAATGTGTGAGGGTGAGGGACCGAGGAGGAGAAGCTCTCCATCTTCCCCTCTCTTCTTCTCTTCTCTTCTCTTCTCTTGTCTTGCTCGCGGCAATGGAGCTTGGAGCGTGGAGCTTGAGGATGGAGCTTGCTTGAAGCTTGCACTTGGATCGTGGAGCTACCAGAGTGTGCGGGAGAGGAGGTAACTCGAACGGCACGGAGGTAAGCTCACTACACCCTTAGGTATGGATGGCGCGTTGGTTATGTGAGAAGTAGCCATTTGTGCTCGGCTTGGAACGCTTGAAACAATAAGCGATCCGTGGGTCTTGGCGGTTGAGTGAAAGCTCCCACACTCCTTTAGCAAGTTTCTCAATATGGAGAGACCAATGGAAGCCCCTGTGATCGCTCAACGTAAATGGGATGAAATACTATCTAAAAGAATAAATGTTAGAATTCTAGCTCGTACACCATTTGGTTTTGATGGGTACCTAATCATAAGGAATCATCATCACTATATACATGCATTTGATCATGTGGCCCCATCAAATTCTATTCAACCTACAATATGTGCAATGGATTTGTTTGCATGTTTTGAGACTAGCATGTAATCATGAGACTCCATTTGAAATCTATTGTCCTCCAACTTAGTTCAGATGTTTCATGCATCATCATGGATGTCAAAGCTCATACAATATGGATGATGACACAAATAGTCACCTTGTTGGATTACATGGATGGAAAGGAATCAATAAGGTTCCATTAATAAATCATATTAAAGATGAACAATCTTCGTTAAAGGGAATAGACTTTCATTTATTCTACTTGCAACACAGGTTATAATTGTAATGGTTTTTTTTATGTTATGATTTTGAATTTAGGCATAGGCCCCAAAGAAGGAGCCTAAGTTGCCCACTCTTCTTTTGGGTTTTAGAAATAATGTTGAGAGATGGAACTCATGAGTAGCCATGATTGGTTTATTTGTCTTCAAGCTAGTAAAGTTACTACTTCTATGTCCATGTATTGTGAGCAAGGCTTAGATCTTCATTCTTTTTAGTTTCTTTGGATAGCAAATACTCCAAAATGTAATTTTGCAACCCGGGATGATAGATAATCCACAAAATAATTCTACAACTTATTGGGCTTAGGGTGGGAAAAAGCCCCAATATTCCCTTGTAGACATGTATCACTTCAAGGTCAATGCCTTCTCATTAGTGGGAGTGATTCAACTTTGGTTGGGTCTTTGTAATCAGTATCATATTATATCTCTTACCTTTTGTAAATAATAGTATTCTATCTGGCATTTTTATGGCATACGAAATATATATCTCATGAGATTAGGTGCTGGAAAGGTTCTCTTGAGATTCGTCAAATAATCAAATGTAAAGGGACTTTATTCAATATTTGGCTCCCATGGAATTTATTTGGAGGAATGTTAATAGCTATAACTTCCAACAAGATGGCCTTGCTCATGAGCCTTCTTTGTCCTTGTAGAAATAGAAGTGTGTACATCAAACACGAAGGATATTATTGCCACTGACACATCTAGCTCAAAGTATTGCCTGTAAATGTTGTTGTATATGTTTATTGCTTGAAAGCTTGTTCGACCATAGGGATTGTAGAAGCAGGCCATGAACTACATGTAGAAATCATTAGGTTGTGGCAAGAGTTCTATCTCAACTCCACACTCCCAGATATGTATGCCAAATGCAACTTGCTCAAAGAAGCATGCTAGCTATTTGAATCAGATGTAGCTCAAGGGCATGTTTCAAGGTGTTGTCACATTCATCCTCTACTTAAAAGCTTGTGGGACCATTGGAGCCTTGAAATTAGGCCAGTGATTACATGCCAAAATATAATTGGTAGGATTGGAAGACCTCACAATGAGCAATACACTAATTGACATCTATGGCAAATGCGGCTCTATAACAAAATAGCAAAAAATAGTTGAGGAGCTTCTAGTTCAAGATGTGGTTTCATGGACTGTATTGATTGAAGGATATGCTGAAGATGGGCTCAATCAAGAGGAGTCAAAGTGTTTCTAACAAATGCAATTTGAATATATACATATGGATTTATTGACTCTAGTTCTTATTATAAAATCTTGTGGCACTATAGGGATCTTGAAGTAGGCAGAGATCTACATACTAAAGTATGCCGAAAGGGTTGTGACAAAGACCTTTACATGGGAAACACACTTATGGATATGTATGGGCAATGCAAATTGCTTTCAAAAGCACAATATGCATTAACATGATACTTATGGAGTGTGCTACATATGTGGAATGTAGTCATGATGAGGAAGTATTGACCTATTTTAACTAGATGTGGCTAGAGAATGTACCTATTGATGCCATTACACTAGTTCTTTGCCTAAAGGCTTGATGCATGCTAGGAGCCTTACAACCGAGGCAAAAGCTACAATGTGAAATCATGGGTAGATTATTCTAAATAGACTTTTGTAATCATAGTACTTTGGTGTGTTTGACAGAGTGCATGATCAAAGTACAAACTCATGGTATGAGTTGATTGCTAGATGTGCTAAACATGGAGAAAGTTTTAAGCTATTCAAATAGGTGCAGTTGGAAAGCGTATTCCCTTGTAGACATGTATCACTTCAAGGTCAATGCCTTCTCAATACTGGGAACATCTTCCTATGCATTCGTTGGACATTGGCTAAGTAATTAAAGCCTAGCTATCTTTTGTAATCAATATCCTATTAACTTCCATAAATGACAGTATCCTATCTAGCTTTGCTATGATGTATGTGTTGAAAATGCATGGATCTAGAGCATGGCTATGGCAGGTGGAAAAAAAAAACAATGTTCATGATGGCATAGACTAAAGAGGCCAACTGTTACTTAAGGGAATTAGGTTGCAAGATGGAAGCTTGGACTCATAAACACAATCTTGAGTATGACACTTACTATGACTAAAAGAACAAAGTACAGTTGTATTCTGTCATAGAATGATAAGGAGGTACATTACTTTATAGGCTCATGATGGTTCCCCTTTTCTCTATTGTGCTTATGGGATTCAAGCATCTTGTATTTTAGGCATCCCTATTGCTCCATACAAAGAGGCTATCACATGGGTGTGATTGCATATTTCTCAACAATATGAAATATATCTCTCTTGAGATTGGGTTTTTGAAAAGTTCTACAATAATATGTTCAGCTTTTCTTGGTTAAATAGTGTTGGGGGTAAAGGCGACTCCGCCTAGCCGCCCGTGTATTACTATACATGACAGTACCCACCACTACACATTGCAGGTGGCGGGCGCTCATCATAGTCACTTATTCTTTATTCTTTTAGTGACAGTTTGAATAAAGGAAGGCTTGGCGACATATTGTGGTTGTTGGAGTTCCCACTTTGAGTTTCACTCTCTCTCTTGCTCTTGCTCTCCATCTGCCATAGCTCTCATTGCCAAGCTTTTTCCTCTCGGGTTCCACTTCCCTTTCAAGTGGTATCAGAGCAAAGGCATTGGAGCTTGCCCGATATTCTCTTCAGCTCAGATTTGAAGAGCTTCAACCCAGCTTCAATGGCAGCCATGGCACCTTCATTTGTAGGTATGTTTTGATCTCCCATCTCCTCCCCGACTTTCCGGCCTTCCATTGGCACCTTCCAGGGCTGCATCGGAGCCCCTCAACATTGCCAAGTGCTTCAAAGCACTACTGAAGACCCCCTAGCCCCCAAGAACAACCAACGCGAAATGTGGCACATTTTAGGGGGCTGGGCTGATCTCTTCCAAGCATTTCCAGCTTTTTCCCCAGCTTCCCGACACTGTTGGCAACCTTCCTGATCATTCTTGGACTCTTCGACATTAGTTCTTGGCTCTCGGTGATCATTTCGAGTGCTTCCCCCTTCAGCCATTGCTATATGCACAGTCCCAGGACTGTCGAAATAGGGCAACACTTGACATTTATTGTTTGATGCTTCTTGTCATTGCCTGTTTGATGCCTATTGATGCCCAGTGATGCCTGGATGTTATGGGATGCTATGTCTATGCTTTGGGACTGATTTGGAGCAAATTTGGGCAGCTATTGAGCTTCATTTGACAGTAAATATGCTGTTGTAATACAGTGGTTTGAAGCTTATTTACTTGGTGTATGCATTGGTTCTTGGATACGGGATGCTTACTGGAGATTTGAATGATCATACAGATGTAATTGGAGATTGTCAAATGCTTCTTTTTGGTTCCGGAATGCTTTTGACCTTGGATTAGGCTCTGCCTTGGTCGTCATTCACTAGCATTTGGCTTTAATTGGCATGCTTTGGACCGGTTTATGCCTATTGTCACTGCTTGACATTTAGGCTTCTTGCATTTATGCTTTGGTTAGATATGGATGCCACTTGGTTTGCCCATGCTTGACAATCACTTGGAGCTTCGTCTTCAGATGTATTTGAGCATTTTGGGCCTACTGGGCATTACATTTGGTTGTCAGTTACATGCTATTTGAGTGCTTTCAAGCTTATGCTTTACGGGTCTGAGATAGCTTGGGATTTATGCTCCGGATGTACCCTACTGGGATTTGGCATATCTGATGCTATTTACTTGATGTATTAGAGCATTGCTTGCTCTATTTGCATATGACTTTACTTCCAGTGGGAGCCTCTTGGTATATTCAAATGTACATAGAGTCTTACTTACACTTGAGCTTGAGCTTGTGGGACAGTTACATGCATTTGCTATCTTGAGAGCTTTATGTTTGCAGTTAGTTAGTAATGGGGTGATTTGATACACTTATTGGGGCAGGCACCTATCTCTGTCACAAGTTTGTCAGTTTTGTATGCATCTTGGATGGTTATGCACTGACCTTCTTATTCTATCAGTTGTGCTTGTGCTTGGTCTCTTCTCTTACCCCGAGACTCATTACATGCATGACTTCTAGACCTATGAGATGTCTCTTGCCTGACAGGTGATTAGTTTGACAGTTCTTGGTACCTTCTTGCCCCTGGACACTCACTGTTGGACGTATCTTGCTACCTGGCAGTTGCAGTGACATATGTATCAGTGATTGCTTCATTTTGGGATAGTTTTACATTATTGCTGTCATTTATTATAGCAAGATGAAATCTATAGATTTTGAGCACTTCTATGAGGGTAATGCTTACTATTTGATGTTATCTTGGTTGTCATATTTGGTGGACATGTGCTTCTCTTGGTGAAATCCACTCTTTCAGCCAGTTTTAGCAGTGGTTTTAGTGCATTTTTTGTTAATTACAACAACCTGCAATTTTGCTTTTTTGCTTTGCTTTGGGACAATATAGTTGGCCATCTGAAAGATACAGCTCTCTTTAACATTGCCAAGGTGGATGGTACCAACTATGGGTATTGGAAGTCCCACATATGGCAGGTTTTGGTGTAGAAGTTGCAAATTAAACCCTTGAGGTTCAAGGGTGTTAAACCTAAGGATATGGATGATGATGTTTGGATGGAAGTTGATGAGCTATGCAAGTCTACCATTATTTTGTCACTCTCAGAAGAGGTCCATCATAATGTTGTTGAAGATGAGTATCAGAGTGCATGGGATTTATGGGAGAAGATTCAGGAGCTCTATGCGCAGTAGAGTCCTATGTCACAGATGTATTGGTTGAAGCAGTTAATTGACATTTGCATGAAGGAGGGGACCTCCCTTTCATTTCATTTCAGTCAGTTTCATGCTATCATAAAGAGTCTGTTGTCACAGGGTATTGAGCTCAAAGACAACTTGTACCCGTTGTTTCTACTTGGCACCTTGCTTGAATCATGGGATGTCTTCCATACTGCCATATGCACGAAAAAGCTTGATGGGCTGAAAATCAAAGATGTTGAGAGTGCTTTATTGACTGAGGAAATCAACAGGAGAAACAATGATGCTTCTCGCTCTTCACATGCATTGACCGTTAGAGGTGGCAGACATGGCAGACATGATAATGATCATAAGGGCAGGGACTCTCAGAAGTCCAAGTCCAAGTCACGTGGTCGCAGTAAGTCCCATGGATGGAAGTCTGATCTTACTAGTCATTATTGTGGGAAAGTAGGACATATTAGGCTGCAGTGCCATAAGATGCATGATGATAAATGCAAAGAAAAGGGAAAAGAGAAAGTATAGGAAAAGTCTTCTAAGCGCAGTATTGTACATGCAAAGTCCAGTGTGAAGATAAAAGAGGTTAATGTCATGTAGGCCACTGATTCAGATGAAGATTACATACTTGCAGCTTCTTCATGCGATGCCTTACAGACTTCTGAGATACATTCTATGTATGTGTAGTGCTGGCTTTTGGATTCGGGTGTGTCATTTCATATGACACCTTGTAGAGATTGGTTTCATACCTATTGTACCATCTCTGGTTATGTGTGTCTTGGTGATGACATGTCTCTTGACATTGTGGCCATTGGCGATGTTAGGCAGAAGTTTTCTTCTAGCAATTCTTTTGTTTTGCATGATATACGCCATGTACCTGTGTTGACTTGCAGCCTTATGTCAGCTAGACAACTTGATGATGCAGGGCATTTTGTGTCTTTTGGAGACTTTGCATGGAAGATGACACGTGGCAGGCTTGTGCTTGCAAGAGGTGCCAAGTCTGGTAGCCTCTATCCCTTACTTGTATCTGGAGCTACATTGGATCATGTTTTGTCTGTGGGTTCTATCCCCCATGTATCCCTCTAGCATGCTCGTTTGGGGCATATGTCCCTTAAAGGAATGAAAATGCTCTGTGCTTTGCAGTATCTTCCGCCTATTGACTCTTCGCATTTTGATTCTTGCGATCATTATTTGTATGGCATGCATACTAGAAATATGCATAAAAAGTGTGGTAAGAAATGCATGGGCGAGCCCTTGGCTCTTGTGCACTCAGATGTATGTGGACCCATGCCTTGTCAGAGTCACTCGGTGGGGCAAAGTACTTTGTTACTTTCATAGATGATTACTCACGTAAGGTTTGGGCTTATCCCATAAAGAGAAAATCGGATGTCTCAAACACATCTCAGTGTTGACTTGCATTGGCAGAGAACCAGTCTGGAGAAAGGCTAAAATGCCAAAGGTTAGATAATGGGGATGAGTATGTATCACGTGCTTTTGAGTAGTTTTGTGATGAGTGGGGTATTAAGCGTCAGTTGATTGCCCCTTACACCCCACCCCAGAATGGTATGGCTGAACGCATGAATATGACCATTCCGAAAAGGGTCCGTAGCATGCTTAGCTAGGCTAGCTTACCACAACACTTTTGGGCTAAGGCAGTTACTACTGCAGTGCATCTCATTAATAGGTCGCCTAGTAGTGGCATTGACTTTTAGGTTGTAGAGGAGGTATAGGTAGGCAAGCCCCCCTATTATGATCATTTGTGTGTCTTTGAATGTGAGGCATTCTGCCATGTGCCCAAGGACAAACTCAATAAGTTGGATCCTAAAAGTGTCAAATGCATTTTCATTGGCTATGGAGATGCAGGAGAGATGGGTTACCGTCTATGGGATCCGCAAGTGCGGAAAGGGATCCGCAGCCATGATGTCATTTTTCATGAGGACAAAATGCATATGTAGCCTAAGAAAACGGTTGAGGTACGCAAAGTTATCTTTCAGGAGGAGCCACTTTCTCCTGTTCAGCCCGCTCCACGGCCACCTAGACAGCATGCAGCATCACCTCATGCTCATGGCCCAGATGTTAGACATGCTGATGTTAGAGAGGATGTCAGTTAGGCAGTAGAGCCTGGGTTGAGGAATTCTACTAGATATAGACGACCTCTTGACCATTTTGCGCCCTCTATGGATTATGTACTAGTTACAGATGTAGGAGAGCCTCTCACTTATGATAAGGCTATGCATAGGGGTGATTGTCACTCTTGGGAGAGGGCTATGCAGTCTGAGCTTGATTCATTGCATAAGAATCAGACTTGGGATTTGGTTTCCTTGCCTTCGAGTAAGAAGGCTTTGCCATGCAAGTGGGTATACAAGCTGAAAAGTACCCCTGGACACCCCAAGCTAGCATACAAAGCTCGATTGGTTGCTAAGGGTTTTAAGCAAGAGCATGGTATTGACTTTGCTGAAGTCTTTTCTCCTGTGGTCAAGATGACCACCCTATACTTAGTCTTGGCCTTAGTTGCACAGCTTGACCTGGACTTGTACTGGATGGATGTCAAGATGGCTTTTTTACATGGGGACTTGCATGATGAGATTTACATGGAGTAGCCTAAGGGCTTTGTAGACCCTAGCAGGGAACACCCAGTGTGCAAGCTAAAGAAGAGTCTATATGGCTTGAAGCACACACCTAGAGAATGGTACCATAAGTTTGATGCATTCATGCAGTCACAGGGCTATAGTTGCAGTGCTATGGATCTATTCTTGTATACGAAGAAAGCCCATGACGATTCTTTACTGATTTTGGTACTCTATGTGGATGACATGCTCTTAGCAGGGATAGCTCATGAGGAGCTAGATGCTTCTAAGGCTCAACTCAAGAAGAGCTTTGAGATGAAAGATCTGGGACAGGCTTTTCATGTACTTGGTATGCACATTACGTGCGATAGATCTTACGGACTACTCTATCACAGAGGGAGTACATTCATAAAGTCCTTGAGTGCTTCCGTATGCAGGATGTTAAGCCTATTGGCTGTCCATTACCTTCTCATGTGAAGGTTTCACAGGCCGATTGTTCGCAGACAGATGAGCAGAGGGCCGAGATGGCCAAGATTCCCTATGCATCAGCTGTGGGCAGTCTTATGTATGCCATGATAGCCACCCGTCCAGATATTGCCTTTGCAGTTGGGGTTGTGGCATGTTATATGGCTACACCTGGCAATAAACATTGGGATGCCGTGAAGGGTATCATGAGGTACCTGAAGGGCACAACAAATATGTGTATTTTCTATGGCAGCCAAGATATAGGAGTCGTGGGGTACACCGACTCTGATTATGCAGGACATGCAGATAGTAGGACGTCCACTTCTGGCTATGTGTTCACTTATGCTGGAGGGGCTATCTCTTGGATGTCCAAGGCGCAAAAGTGTACGGCTCTTTCTACTATAGAGGCTGAGTATATTGTAGCCACAGAGACTTGCAAGGAGGCTATTTGGTTAGGCCGTTTGATTGCAGACCTTGGTATGACAGATGCTATGCCTACACTGCATTCGGATTCTATGAGTGCCATTCTTTTGGCCAAGAATCCGGTCTTCCATGCAAAGACGAAACATATTGAGGTGAGGTATCACTTCATTCGCGAGGTCGTTGAGGATAGGTTTGTTGACCTTGTCAAGATTCTGACTGAGCAAAATCCTGTAGACTTGCTCACGAAGAGCCTCATTACAGAGCACTTTGCCTTCCTCAAGAGATTAATGGGCGTTGGATGAGATGATGTCTTTTTTCCTTATCCAGTTGTACATGTACATGTTGTACTGTCTTTTCTTTTCTTTTCTCTCTCATTGGGACAGATTCGCCCTTAAGTGGGAGGTTGTTGGGGTAAACGCGCCTCCACCTAGTCGCCCGTGTATTACTACATGACAGTACCCGCCACTGCACACTGCACGTGGCGGGCGCCTGTCACAGTCCCTTATTCTTTATTCTTTTAGTGACAGTCTGAATAAAGGAAGGCCCGGCCACACATTGTGGTTGTTGGAGTTCCCACTTTGAGTTTCACACTCTCTCTTACTCTTGCTCTCCATCCACCATAGCTCTCACCGGCAAGCTTTTTCCTCCTGGGTTCCACTTCCCTTTCAAATAGTCAAATGTAAAGAGACTTTGTTTGATGTTTTGCTCCCATGGCATCAATTTGGAGGAAAGTTAATAGTTATAACTTCGAGAAAGATGGCCTTGGTCATGAGCCTTCTTGTTCTTGTAGAAATAGAAATGTGTACATCGAACACCAAGGGTATACTACCATTGACATATGCAACTTGAAAGATTTCTTGCAGATGTTGGTGCGTATCTTTACTACTTGGTGAAAGCTTGTCTAACTCTAGAGATTGTGGGGAAAAACCAAGAACTACATGTAGAAATCATCGAAAAAGGGTTGGAGAAGGAGTTCCATGTCAACACCACATTGGTGGATATGTATGTCAAACGCAACTTGCTCATAGAAGCATGCTAGATGTTTGATAGTCTACAAGTTTATTTCAAATTTTCATGGCATGTACCTAAATCTCTTAGATTATAGCAATCTTTCAAACTGTAAACATATGTATCAACAACTTCCATCATGCTTCCTTGCTACACTTGCTTATATGTATAAGTAGAGTTGGCATCATGTTGTCCTATTGCAATTTCTTGGGAAGCCTTGTGTAATACATGTCAATAATGGTGCAGGCATCTTGGTTGGATGGTCTATAGTGAGATAGAAATATGAATAGGAAGAAGTGAAGACCTTCACTGGAAAGAGCATTGTTTTGGAGGTTTGAGACATTTGACACCATCAACAATAAGCCCTTAAGTTTACCACATAGTCAGTTCATCACACAACTTATCAATTGTTCAAATTCATAGAGGCAGATAGATGTCAGATAGAGTGAAGCAGCACGCTTCCTCTCACTTACTTCATTATTCATTCAACACTCTATATTGAAAGTACAACCTAAGGTCATAAGACCATTCACACCAGTAGTGGCACCGACTTATTTAATGTACCTAACTACTATGGCTAGACTAGCTGTGTCCATGTCGGTCAACACACATAAATGAGCTTGATATTCTAACACTCCCCCTCAAGCTCAAGACAGCATCTGAACTCCAAGCAGCTATCTAAAACCATAGAACTTATCTTTACCCAAGGACTTGGTAAAGATATCTGCCACTTGTTCTTCTGTCTTTACATGCATAAGATCAACCCGTCCTGTGAGAACCATCTCTCTGATGAAATGGTAGTGTACCTCTATGTATTTCATCCTGGCATGATAAACTGGATTCATAGCCAGGTGTACACTACTCATATTATCACATAGTAGCTTCACTGGAGCATCTACCTGTATGTCCAAATCAGCCATAAGCTTGAGCAGCCATGAAATCTCGCATGCTGCCAATGCAGCACCCCTGTACTCTGCCTCAGTACTCGATAAAGCAACTGTAGGTTGCTTCTTGCTGCTCCAACTAATCATGCCGCTACCAAATCCAAATGCATATCCACTTGTAGATCTGCGGTCATATGAGCAACCTGCCCAATCTGCATCTATGTATCCAATCAATGTCAAGGGCTTATCTCTAACATAGAACAGCCCATAGTCTATAGTGGACTTAACATACCTCATGATGCGTCTAACTGCATCCAAGTGCGGCTTCCTTGGCTTCTGCATAAACTGGCTTATCAGCCCTACAACATAGCTCAAGTTAGGCCTAGTGATGGTCAAGTAAATCAAGCTGCCAACCAACTGCCTGTACATAGTCACATCCTCTACTTCAGCCCTAGTGTTCATGTCCAGCTTGACATTCTGATGAAGAGGTGTATCCAATGGTTTGCATTCAGCCATGCCATACTTCTTAAGCATTTCCATGGCATAGTGCTTCTGCATCAGCCATAAACCATTTTTAGCTGGTACAACCTCAATACCCAAGAAATATCTCAAATCTCCTAGATCTTTCATGTCAAATTCAGATATCAGCATCTTCATTGCATGCTGAATTCCCATGTCATCATCTCCAGTAATTATCAAGTCATCAACATATATGACTAGCACTACCAAGCCACTGTCAGTCTTCTTTGTAAAGAGGCTGTGATTAGCCCTACCAACAGCAAAACCAAGACTCTGCAAGTAGCTGCTGATCCTAGCATGTCAGGCTCTCGGAGCCTACTTCAGCCCATACAGTGCCTTTTTCAGCCTGCACACATAATGCTGAAAATCAGGGTGAACATACCCTTCCGGCTGATCCATGTAAACATCCTCTGCTAAGTCACCATTGAGGAAGGCATTTTTCACATCCATCTGCTGCAATTTCCAGCCTTTAGCAGCAGCCAAAGCAATCACAGTACGGATAGTTGCCATCTTGGCAACAGGGCTGAATGTTTCATCATAGTCAAGCCCATACTGTTGGGCATATCCCTTTGCGACCAACCTTGCCTTATACCTTTCCACACAGCCGTCAAATTTGCATTTGATCTTATAGATCCATTTACAGCCAATGGTCTTTTTCCCTTCAGGCAAAGGTACCAAATCCCATGTCTTATTTTTAGCCAAAGCATGCATTTCTGTATCCATGGCTGTGCACCAGTTCTCATCTTTCACAGCTTCAGCATATGTACCTGGTTCTTTAATCTCCATTACTTTTGTCATGTAAGCATAATGCTTTGCAGAGTAGCCACTATATGTCAACCTGTCAACAGGGTATCTGACCCTCTGTGATCGTCTAAGCTGTGGTGCACTACTCGATTCCCCTCTTTCATGAGGCGGAATATACCTGCTCTGCCTTGTGCCAGGCGTATAGACAGTCGGAATACTAAGTTCGCTGTCCAGAGTATCAACAGACTCATAGCCGGAAGTAATTCTGCCAGGTGTCATCATACCAGATGCATCCTCAGTAGCTTTTTCTTTTCCTTTGCTGTCCAAGATATCATGTCTCCCCCTCACTGACATGCTGGTGTCAGTGGATGGTGAGCTCCTCAATCTCCCTGTCCATGGGGATACTGTCTGACTGCTAGGTCCTGTCATAGCAGTGCTCTACTGCAAATCAACTGTAGAGACATGAGTGGAAGGCATATCAGATGGCACTGCAACAACTAGTGAGATATACCAAGAGCCCATCTCGTCAAAGATGACATCCTTGCTCACCAAAGTCTCCCTGGTAGAGGGGTCATAGCATTTATATGCCTTCTTCTCCTACGAATACCCAATGAAAACACACTTATGCGCTTTTGGATCTAGCTTTTTCCTTTTCTCATCTGGAATATGCACATAAGCAAGACAGCCAAAGACTTTCATATGACCTATATCAGGCTTGTAGCCATAAAGCCTCTCAAACGGTGTCATATCATGAATACATGCAGTGGGAGTCCTGTTCAGAATGTATACAGCTGTCGTAACAGCCTCTGCCCAATAATAAAGTGGCATATGTTTTTCATTCATCATGGCCCTAGCAGCCTCCATCAGAACCCTGTTCTTTCTTTCAGCTACTCCGTTCTGCTGCGGAGTGTAGCTGCAGGTTAGCTGCCTACGAATGCCATTTTCAGCCAAGAAATCAGCAAATTCATTTGATACATACTCCCCACCACTGTCGGATCTCAAGCAAGAGATGTAGCATTCAAATTCCTTCTCAACCTGTGCTTTGAACTACTGAAATACAGCAAAGACCTCATCTTTTGTTTTCAATATGAAAAGCCAGGTATAGTGATTGTAGTCGTTAATGAAAGATACATAATATCTAGAACCTCCCATAGAGGCATTATGAGATGGCCCCCAAACATCAGAGTGCACTAATTGCAAAGGACGTGTACTCTGCCTTACATGCCTGACAAACGGCAATCGAGACTGCTTACCAAACTGGCAAGCCTCGCATACATGACCAATATCTGAATATCGGAATTTGGGTAAACCTGTAACCAGCTGTTTCTTCTGCATAGTTTGCAGCCTTTGCAAATTGACATGCCCCACTCTCTTGTGCCAGATTTCCAAATCCCTAACAGTGCCAGAACCATGAGCAAACATAGCTGAATTCAGCTCTAGCAAAGAAGCATCAAGAGTAAACATTCTGCCGTTCCTGTGACCATGATCTATCAACTTGCAGCCATTGCCAAACTCTTCAATAAAGCAACCATGCTTATTGAATCTAACCTGCAAGTTCTGCTCCCAACAGACAATAAGTTCTTCGTAATTGAAGGGACATGCAAGACATCATGCAGATTTTTCTTCCTGCCATCATGAACCACTAGAGGCACTTTGCCTTTATGCTCAATGCTATGCTGCGTGTCATCACCTATGCATACATAGCCATGCTTTTCAGTCACCATATCAGTGAACCAATCACCGTGAGGGGTCATGTGATTCGATGCCCCTGAGTCAATGTACCACACTACATCATCAGATGATTTTTCAGCAGCCTTATCTTTGACATATTGCATGGCAAACAGTCTATCACCAGAGTCATCTGCCTGACTGGACGTAGCATAGTGTCCATGTTGTTTACCCTTCTGATTCCCCTGCTTCTTCTAGCACTTGTTTGCAATATGCCCATACTTGCCACAATAATGACAATCCTTGTCTTTGTTTGGATTGTCTGACTGACGCTGCTGCTGCCATGAGCCTCTACCACGGGAGTTAGATCTCCCCCTGCCTCGAAAATTTCCACGACCTCTTACATTTGATGACTGCTGATTTTGAGTACCATAGGATTCATTCTGCTGGCCTCCTCTGCCAGATCCATAACCCCTGCCACGACCGCGCTGATTCGAGTAAAAAACTCCATCCTTATTCTTTGAACCGCTTGACCCTGTAGCTAAGCCAAGCTTCACTTCTTCATGAATCAATAATGCAACCAGCTCATTAAAGTCAGGCATTTCAGCCTGCACAGACACTGAAGTGTCAAAAGACTTGTATTCAGGACCCAATCCATTTAAGGTCACTGCAACCATATCTTCATCTTCAACCTGTGAACCAACAGATGCCAACTGATCTGCTATGGTCTTAACCTCCGTGACATAATCCTGTATGGATCTGCTCTTCTGGTCCATGTTGTTGAATTTTTGCTTCAACTGTATCTTCCTGGCACTTGTGGTTGTGCCATAGTATTTGACCAATATGTTCCATGCATCTGCTGGGCTCTTACAGTTCATGATCTGCATCACCATAGCATCCGAGATACATAATGACAGCCAATGTAAAACTCTGCGAGCTCTTTCCGTCCAAGCTCGATGCGCTCGTCTTTGATCAGCTGTAGGATTCCAATCTAGAAGTTCAGGTTCAGCCCCAACACATGTCACTAAGTCCTAGTATCCTTTCCCAATTAGGAAGTTTTCCATTCGAAACTTCCAGATGGCATAATTATTGCTATCAAGCTTCTCCCCCACAATCTGGGTTATGTTGTCCGTTTTATCAACATTTGCCATTTTATAGACACTGCCTGACTACCTGCAAGCCAATAAGACAACTTGTCCGACTTCAGCCCTCGACTTCAGCCCGGAATTGTTTATGACAGTTTTCTGCACTAAATTGCAGAAAAAAAACCCGGGTATTTTAGCCTACTAGCACCCCAAAACAACCCACAAACAAGTGGTCTCAACTGTAGATATCACTGTCAATACATAAGCTATGTGTTTGCTTCAGCTTGAGCTTTGGTAAACTCACTGCCAGGGTAAATTCATGCAGTCTGAAAACTGTAAACTGTAAATAATCAGCAGCACTTTCAAGTTCAAAACTGAGTGGTAATCATGTCACACATGTCCCAAAACCTCCCAGATAGCTGCTAGTACACTTGGCAGTCATGACATAAGCATAGAGTCACAGAACAGTGCATAACCAGCACATACAAGTGTCAACAAATTCAGTTGCAGGTTGCAGTCAACCAAAGTTCAGCATATCAAGTTCCAATCAGCCCCAAACTGTCTTCCAATCATGTCATACATTTACTTCGTAATGACAAGGTCAATACATGAGCATCTGGGTATACATAGGCAACCTGTTTTCACTGACCAAAGCATAAAACTTCATGAACCATTTGTACTTGACCAAGACAATATGTCTGCATTTACTTCAGCTCCAGACTTCAGTTTTCAATGATGCTCATTGCATGTTTCAAGCCTCCATACATCTAGCATGTATATGACAGCTCTCATAGGTGATAGAGCTCTAAAAATGACATGTATTGCATCAGTAGTATCCAATGCTTGTCACTGACAGTATATGATAGTTTTCAGCAGTGAAACAATTCTTAGATCTGAATATTTTAATGAGAAAATTCAGCTCAAGTACTTCACATCAAGTACATATGACTTCTTGACTTGTGTTGTCTGCAATGCAATCTTCCCAGCATATTAGGGAGCTTCAAATGCTCTTCAGGATCAAAACAGTGATGTAAATCACTGTATTCAGCAGTGTACATTTAGCTTCAGACCTGTATACCTGCATAGCAGTCCATGCCTCATCACCCAAGCTTCCATTGACATGTCAGACCTTCAAGGTCACACCCTAGAGTCAGCATACACTTCATAGAGCATGTATAAGATGCTTAATGTCTCGTTTTGAAGCTGGAGGATGTGAATCTGGACCTGGAACAATAGCGCAGACTGGTAGGGGGGGCAGCACAGCTCACGATCTTGTTAATCATGACAATGAAGCACTCCAAGGTGCTCAACACAACCCTCTCAAGGCTACAAACAAGCCTTTGATAATGCCTTTGATCATTGAGCATACAACCATACACTGCATACCTTCCATTGTTCAATGGCTTCAGCCTATTTGAAGAAGAATGACCTTTCCTTTGACTTCAGCTCCTGTAAGTCCAATGCCGCACTCCCAGGCACCCAGTCTTTGCCGATTCATGGCTCTGATACCATGTTCAAATTCATAGAGGCAGATAGATGTCAGACAGAGTGAAGCAGCATGCTTCCTCTCACTTACTTCATTATTCATTCAACACTCTATATTGAAAGTACAACCTAAGGTCATAAGACATTCACACCAGTAGTGGCACCGACTTATTTAATGTACCTAACTACTATGGCTAGACTAGCTGTGTCCAGCTCATGTCGGCGGTCAACACACATAAATGAGCTTGATATTCTAACATCAATATCATACCACTACCTTCCATCACATTGTCACCTGCGGTGGTTGCTTACTACAAATATATGTATCGGTACAACTAGCATCATGTTGTGCGACTATAATTGCTTGAAGAGCCTTGTGTAACATGTGTCATTAAGTATCCTAGCATTCTAGTTGTATGGTCTGCAAATGCAAATTACAGAAGTCTACCTCTGTGGGGCTACTTGCCATCACATTTGAGTCCATGCACTACAATCAAGTACCTTGAACACTCACTAATTACAAGATCTAGAAAAAGAGTACACTTTGATTACATCATCCAAAAGGAGAGTATACTTCATCTAGTGTTACATTTCTATGGGAACCAATAATGTTTGGTTGCAATAGCCTAGGCAATGAATATCTATAATTGTACCTATACCTTACATTTCCCAGGAGAGTAATGAGCACCAAAATAATGGTATGGCTATCTTTGTCTATGACTCCTGAACTACTCAGTTCAAAACTAGTAGGCAATATGAGAAGCAAAGAGACTTCCTCCTTTATAAGAGTTCTTTGAAGATTCGCATGCCTAGCTGCAATGTGTTCCACGAATAGCATCACACCCCTTGCTGTCCTCATTGTTACCAGCATTCATCCTCCATCATCCATCTCCTCCTCCAAACCCATTACTCTTTTTAGTTCATTTAACTCTGATAAAGATGAAGTAATATCATTACGTACTCCATGTTTCAAGAGCTTGGATGATCTTTTAGTCTAAGCTAATATTGTAGTTGTCCAAGCAAGAAATCCACTCCATAAGAGTAGCATCGTTCTAGATGTGAAGAGTTCTAACACCATCAACAATTTCAAGGCAATGATCAAACACAAGGAAGGGATATTTCTTGACCAGTAGAAACTCATTTTTACAACCAAGTAGCTTGAAGACAATTGGACACTCGCTAATTAGAGCATCTAGAAGGAGAATATAGTTTGATAATAGCATCCACAAGTGGCAAGAAATCAATCTACAAAATGGTTTTGATTATGCAGGTGTAGGTTGTTGACCTTGTCAAGTATTACTTGGCTTTGTCTATTATCTCCATAACACTTTGCAAGAGAATCTATTGAAACTCAATCAATGGCCTACCGTATAAATGTGTCTTTAGTAAATAAATAAATATAAAGTGTGAGTTTTTGAGAATCACCAAATACCTTACCATATAATGTGCAATGTGTTGATATGTCTACCATGCATCAACCACTACCTTCTTAAACTCATCTACTACTTTCTAAAAGCCCTCATCTTCTCCCTTCTTTAACTATAGTCTTATTTATTAGAATGGCTGAAAAATTAAATTAGGGGATCTCCATAACTTAGCCTATCTTGTTTTTGCTTATAAATTATATAGATAGCCATCCACTACATTGTGGATAATTTTTTATTGTTAATCCCCGCAATGTCTTTCTAGGGTAAGTTGTGCCAATAGGTACATAGAAATGAATATTTGTACTTTGAATCTCAAACTTGAAAGCTTTAGGAGCATTTTTACCATCTTTGAACCTTTTATCATGCTCTTCACATATGTTGACATGCCTATCATTTTTATATATTTCTATTTTGGAGAAAGGCTTAAAATTTGAAAGATGCCTCGGAGGTGTGGCCAAGGTTTGAACTCACGCACCCATGTACATTCCCACACAATCAAACCACTTGAGGTACTACCTTGTTGGCAACATGCCTGTCATGATTGACAAAAGCCTCCTTCAGATCTTTAAGTGCTTGAGCCATTGTTGAATCTGGCTTAGATGTCCCAATAAAGCAAATATATAGAAACAACTTGCGTTGTTTCTAAATATTTGCTCGAATGTCCCAAATAAAGCAAATATATAGAAACGACTTGCATTTATTTTACTACATGGTAAGCTTGACCAAAAGAGTAAGGTTTTTCACAAAACAAGTAGAAACCTTGATGGTCCTACAATCATCAGGATTTGTCTCTGCATGTGCATCCCATATCCCTAATTCTATACCATCAGTGGATATTATAGTGAGGAGGTGAGGGAGGGTGGCACCAGTTGTTCTTGATAAAAACTTATTTGCTAGCCCTAAATTTTGTGGGTAATCAAAGTAAACAATCGAGATTACTAAAATTTTGAGATTGAAAAGTAAGGGCCGATTTGATAATGAGTGGGGACTTTTGTTAGGAGCCTGGAAATGTACAATGACATGTGAGCAGCAGCATTGTGCTGTCCGATGCAAGTTGGGCGATCTAAAGATACCTTGATGCATTTCACACGAGAGAGAGAGAGAGAGAGAGAGAGAGAGAGCGCGTGCGAGCTTTCTTAAACTTGAGAGAGAGCGAGAGCGGCGCGCCTTCTCACGACGCTTTCCATCAGCACGCTCGGCACTATCGTCAGCCATGGATTCCGCACGCTTTCGGTAACTGTCGTTAACACACCTTCCCGCTGTTTATTGTCTGGGCCATGGCTGAGCTCCAGGAAGCCAATCTCGTCTTAATCCGAGCGCTTTTACACGGCGAGAACAAGCACAAGGAGCTTTACCTGTCGGCTTTACTAAATTGGATCCCTGACGGCTCTCTATCGGGTGACGATACACAGGTCTTTTCTCTTGTGTATCGGATTGTTTCATTTTTGTCATTAGTATCTCTTTGTGGCTTCATGCTAGGTTGCGGCTTTGTTGATATGCATCCCCCTGTAGAGGGTGGACACGCATAGTTGAGGGGAAACTTGAAGTAGTCACTTCTTGTATGTTTATGTGGAACGCGAATTCTCGCTTTAGCTCACTGGGACAGGTCAAACCAATGCCAATGCTTGTTGGAGTGTCATGACAATCCCAAAGTGAGAATTCGCCGATCCAGGCCAACAAACCAATGCCAATGCTTGTTGGAGTGTCATGACAATCCCAATGCTGGTCACCTGGAGATATGAAAGACCATGCACTAGTAAAGAGACAGCTGTATTGGTTGGCCGTATTGTGTTGATCGGTATTGGGGGCATCACGATTCAGAAGCTTTTGGGACGCAAGACTGCTTGCAAATTCTAATTTGGATGTTGATGAGACATCCGTCACTTTGGGTCTGTTTTTGTTCATAACTTCCTGCCTAACATGTGAGATATACTTCATCTGGCACATTTCTCAATGGAAGCAATCATTGCAGATGCTGCTATTTCCCCTCCCTATGTAACCAATCCCCTACTTTGTTTATTGATGTATTTACACTGCCTTCACACTGTGCCACTCAACCTCTCAAATGACTGTTTGCAGATTGCTAGCATCCATGGGTTGATTGAAAGGTTTAAGGCAACCAATCCAACTTGTTTTGCATTAGCATTCTTGGATTACCTAAGGGCTGAATCCGAAAAAATTCTACTAGTCCCTCCTGAAAGCAAAGCAATCAGAGAGAATGTGGGCGAAAAACATATAAGCACAGAAAATCAGGACCAAACTTGTTTGGGTTCAAGAAGTTTCTCTAAATTTGATGCCTCTTCAGCACCATCGGAGCAACATCTGGTCAGAACAAAAGTTAATGTTCCCAGACCAACTGCAAAATCTCATACTCAGGACAAAGAATCAACAGAAGCCGTTTCACAGGATTCATACCATACAAATTTCCCAGCCTTGGGATCTGCAAGGTCTGACGATCCTCAGAAGTCAGTTCAACTCCGAGTTAAGCCGGTGGGTTTATTGTATATTAGCAGGTGCAGATTAGAAAATACTGAAGCTAGTAGATTGGTTTATACAGTGTCTTGCTGCTGCAAAGTTGATGTGCATTGCTGCCAGTGACAAAATGATTTTTCTGTTCTTCAGACACGCCGAGTTAATCCCACGCGAATGGAAAATCCAGTTGTTGACAGTGCGTTTGCCCTTGCAAAAGTGGGGCCTTCTAACCCAGATCAGATGCGACACTCTACATCTAGATCAGCACCTCTAAAAGTGGATATGGATGCCTTGATGCAAAGATTTGAGAAAAAGGCCAAAGCAAAGCAAAAGAAGTTCGAAACAGGGAACCAGACCTCCAATAGGGCCGCTACAGTGTCAGTTCACTGTGCTAAGGATTCAACTCCAGTATGCACACATGTTCAGCCCATTCGATTTCTTGACAGCACTGTTATGAAGCTTATGAGGTTTGGAAGTGTGCATGCCAAATTGATAAAATCAAAACTTGTCCCTTCACTGATAGGAGAGCTGGGATATTTATTTGGGCTGTTAAGCTCAGGCCAGTCAACTGAGCAGCAGTTTGGGGATGCTAATCTTGATCAAAGGCTTTTTCATAGTGCTAGCAACTGCATCTTTTATGCCTGTATCGTGATGGAACAGTTGGGAAGAGTTTTAGACTCTGGTGTGTTTAATAGACAAATATTTATTCCAAACTGGATTTCTTAAGTGGGATGTCCTGACTTTTGAATAACTTCGAATTGATTTGTGCAGTTGGAGAACAACTGCTTTCTGCTTTGATCCAGCATCCTGCAATAGCACAGTGTTCTCCTTCCTTACTTCAACAGATTAAGGGATCATTGGCTAGTCAACAAGCAGCAGCATTGCATTCATTTAAAACATATAAAGTTTTAAATGCCCAAAATGCTCCATCATACTTATCAACTGACTTGTCTTTGCAACCATGTAAAAGGCAAGAAGTGATTGGAATGCCTATCTCCTTACCTTTCCTTGCAGCAAGGGATTCCAGAAACAACTTTAAAAGTCGTGTAGGTTGGGATAGCTTTTAATTGTGCAAAATACTTTTCACTGTCTTACTCATAAATAATGGTGCTCACTTGCTTTCTCTTCCTTACAGGAGTCACAGAAATTATACAATAATCGCGAGCTTTGCAGGGACCATTTTTATGCAATTATTCGTGAGGCTGTCTCTTCACAAAATGCCTTTGGTTTTAATGTTGAGGCCTGCTTTTCCAAGATACAGGAAGGTGTCAGAAGCCTTATGATGCTTCTGCTGGTGGAGAATTACCATTGGTTTACAGGTACTTGTATCAAATTTTGTTTGCTCACTGTGTAAGCAGTGAACTTTCTTTGAAAGTCTGGGAAGTAGGCAATTTCTCACGCGTTGGGAACTCCCTGATGAATCTTTTTGTTACAGATTTGTTCCTGCAGCAATTTATCCAGGTGAGCTAACTGTGCATTCTAGCAGTGCCCCTATATAGTGTGAGGTCAATTTGAGCAGTCGAGACAAGGTGCTAGTTTCTCAAGATTTTTAGATAGGGGTATAATATTCAAGGTGAAGGGTCAGATTATCAGGATCAGAAATGGTACAAGTGGTTATCTCAATGATTTCTGGGTAGCCATCACATGATTCAGTAACTGGATAAAAAGAACCTAGATATGAATATTGTTTGTTTGAAACTTCATTATTTTGACTTGCACAAGACTAAGTCTCTAGCATTATGTGTAAAATAGGGATCCAGCTATTATTTTTTACCTATGCGTTTAGTGTTTAGTGCAAGGATTGAAGCAGACGGGTGTGGAGAGGACTAAGACTAATCTGACTCATGAGGAATGTATCAGCATACTCATAATGCATTTCCTGGAGAACTTCATTGTGGTTGCTGTGGAATGTTGCAGGCACTTGATTTCTTTGACTAGATAGGTTTAGGAAATAGGTTATGAACATGTGCGTGAGTACATATGTCATTCTCTTCTAATATTTATCCAGGTTGCTATGTGTGGAGAGACAGACCCAGTGGTTAGTGGGCTTGCTAGACAAGATCCTACAAAGTTGCAGAGGCTTCATGACCGCTTGACTGTGGGAAGTAGGAATACATTGGCAAGCCTTCAAACATTCAAGGGCAGTGGCTATCAAGCCAATGGTTCAACTGACTACAAATGCATTGGTGGGATCTTGCGGCTGTCTCCTCAGACTCACAGCGATACTAGTGTGAAGACAGGCTTGGTATCAGACTTCACAAGTTTTTTCCCACAGACATTATGGGTTTATATCTGGATAATAGAGGCTGCAGACAGCTATCGCTTGAGTGTGCAAATGATATGGGGTGTGAAATCCAGGCTATGCAAATTGACACAGTAATTGCAATATATTTTCTCTTTCCTATTAAGAAATAACATTTATGAGCAGATGCCTGTAATGGTTTTTCCATCACCTTTTATGAATAGATATTTGTAACAGATAAAGCCCATCCTTCAATTTTAATAGTGAAGCATGCAGGCTGCCAAGACACTCTCGGGATGCTGCAGAAATAGCTTCTGTGTTAACACAGAGAGTTCTCAGTTTGAAAGCATTAGCTGGTTTGCTTGGGTGAGTGAATTTTGCTTAGTGTGATCATGTGATTTCAGTTGCAAGTGCTGTTGTTAGGTTTTTTACCTTCCAATTTTACATTTTGGGTGCCAGGTTTCTTTGTTGTTTCCCTGGAGCTGGAGCAGTACCTTTGTCTGGTACATCTGGTGAAGGCTGTGAATGGGGATTGTATAGAACTGACCCACCAATTGATGTCGTGGAGATATTAGAGAATGCTGTTGCCAATGAGACTGTCCTACTTACTTTACCATGGGTTCTTGATTATCTTCGATTAAGCAAGGTACTGATCACTAGCATCCTGAAAAGTTTCTCTTCATTACTTCTATAAAGAATGTATGAAATTTATCTGGTTGTTGCCTTCTCTTGTGTTTTGACTGGAAATCTCCTTGCTCACAGGCTGATGAGCACATCTTGTCATTGCCATTTTTTCAACGATCAATCACTGCATTGCAAAAACTCTATGAATATCCCTTATTGGATCCTCAGAATGATGGTTTTGGAGTATGTGCTATTCTATTGCCTTTCCAAACTGTATTCTGCATTACTTTGTATATCTAAGCCAACTGTAAACAAGGTAATTATCTACCTTTTACATTTGCAGGTTGCTAGCTTGTGTATACTTGCTTTATTAGACAAGTTTTTTGAGTTCATGGATATCCCAACTTATAATGTCACCTCCTATCACAAGACACCTGAACCTGTTCAGTTCATAGAGAATGTAGAAGATTCCAGCCTTAAAACAGCAAGTTCTGGACTTGATAGAATGATTGGTGTGGTTGATGGTTTTTACATACAGCACTGTTGTTCGATGCTTGTGGTGAGTAGGTCTTGTTTAATGTAGCCCTGTTGTCAGCAGCTGGATACCAGATTGTACATGTCCATCTGTTTCTGTTCCTTCTACTAAGATTTGTGTGGCCACCATTCTACTAGGATCTACGTGTTCTGCTTACGGATGACAAGAACCAACAAGTTGGTTCTCATGGAGAGAGATCCAGTGTTGTTCCAGGGAAGTCTCTCAGGAAAATCACACCAGTGCAGCACTCTAAGAGTTCACAGCATGAATTGGAAGACCCTTCTACAATTGCTGATCATTATCTTCAATTAAAGCTGCAGGTACACCCTATTTAACAGTCTTTTATGGCTCAAGTTAAGAATTTCTGCCTCCTTTGATTTTTGACCAGAAAACATTAATTATGAACAGCAAACATTCTTTGGACAACGACCAGAGTTGCAAAGGCTAGTGGACTTTGTTGTTGATACAACGGCGGTCAATGCTGCTCGTGCAGCTTCCTTGCAAAGTGTTCCCCCTGCCTTAGAGAAAGCCCTGAGGGTTTTGAATTCAACTGTTTTTCACAATAGGCAAGCTACTTTGAGCAAGGAGTACTTGGATGAAGCAGAAAATGGAGCTGAAGCAATGATTGAGAATGTAGGTTTCAATATCATTTTCATGTGCATATGTCCCTTCATCTGCTACTTGAATGTGTAAACTGAATTTTTTTAATGGCACCTTTCTATCCAGATTATCACAACTGCTATTCAGGAAGCATTGGGCCCTGGCATGGAATATGCAAAGAAGCACACTCTAGAAAGAACATCAGAGGCATTATCTGCTCTTGCGGCACCAGATGAAGCTCCATATGTTCTTGGGATAGCTGCAAGTGGGTCCTTGCTAATCCTTTTTATTTTCTTAACAACCAACTTATTAGCCTGCCATTCATGAAGCTGGCACTGTATTGCAGGGATTGCAGCTGATGCAGCTGGCTCAGCAGCATGCAAGAAAACTCTCGCAAATATTTCATGTGATATACGTAAGCACATCACCCTGGAAGTGGAGACATGGCGACGAAATTTACAGAATTCTGCAAAGGTCAACATGAAAGAAAAAGGGTTTCAGGTGAAAACAAACACTACTACTAATAGTTCGAATACAGGGACTTTGGGTCCTCAGAACATTTATTTTGAAGGAAAAGAGACTGCTGATGAACTGAGCTTCTTCAACAACAAACAATCTGTTAATGTGTTGGCAGACACTGACGATGTTAGCAAGTTTCTGTTTGAACAGAAATGCCAATTTAGTTCCCTTCTTAGTAGAGTCCTGTGCTGTTGTGCTGCGGTGTGTGAATATTGCTCTAGCAAGAAGACAATTGATGACCAAAGGCATGCATTGCGTGTAAAGTTGGCAGCAGTCTGTACTGCCATTGAAGGAATGCTGTCTTTGGACAGCAGACGAATACCTGCAGGTGGTTTTGATGCACTTGTACAACACGGTTTAAAAGACATTCATGCACATTTTCAATTTGAGTCAGACAAGCCAGTGCTGTCAAGGACTATTGATTCAGAGTTCAGGCTATTTTTAGATAACACTGATGTTGAAACTCAGTTCAGAATAGAAAGAGGATTAGCTCAGCGCTGCATTGCCCTAGCCATTCACTTCTGCCTTTTATTGCCATTTGAAGCCTTTGGATACAAGCAAGATTCACTGAAGGAATGCTCCTCTACTTCCTCACATACTGAAGTTACTAATTTGATTGTGGGCTTGAAGTATGGATTCAACACGTTTTGTCAAACTGTGGAGCTGCATAATGATCTTGAGAAGCTGAATGTATCTGTTCAACTTGAAAGTGAGACAGGCAGCCGAAATTCAACAGAAGGGCAACCAGACTGCTTGATGATCAATCAGTTAGGTGGGCTAATGCTAGGCATTGTCTCCATGTGGGAATCTCTCACGAAACATGGAATCTGTAAAGTTAGTCTTTTTGTTACTGAATTTCTTGCTCCTTGGAGGTGGGTTCAAGCTTTAACTACAGAACCTTGGAAAGCATCTGGTGGTTCATATGAAGTGGTAATCTGTGGAGTTGCCAAAGTTCTTCAAAAGCTGATTAACATGAATCAAGAGGCACAAATCAAAGAGCTAGTTTGTTCATCATTGAAAAAGCTTAGCGAGGAGTTGCTTGCTAAGGATTTGACTAGAACAAGCAGTTTTACTGATGAGAGCAGCTGTACACAGGAAAGAGATGCATAGAATGGCTACTTTGAGCTAGAGGAAATTTAAACCTCTTTCTGTCTAAGGACAAGGTTTCTGCACATGCTTTTGTTGTGTTCCTTTCCTCAGTTGAGGTCTACAGCAAAAGTCTTGGAGGGAACATTTGGCTGCAATCAACAAAGAAGGTTACTGTCCACGCATGGGCCTCAGTAGCTTCTTGTTGTGCTTAGTGACATCCTTTGTGTTAATCAATGAAGTGCTACTGGTTGAAACATAGACTGTTCAAGCAAAGCTGCTAAAAAGCAGGACTTGGAGAATGTTTCTGAAAATGGGAAGTGGCTATCATTCATCACCTTTGAGACACTCGTCACCATTGGTTGTAGCACCTGAAATCAGCCATTTCATTACTTCCAACATATGATTCTTTCAGTCTCAAGCGTACTCAATTCTTTTGTACATTCACCATTGGAGAGCTCACATGGAGGCTTTTCTTCGAACAAATGTATGGATGATTTCTACCTTTCTAGACTTGTCTGAATGAGGTATAATCTGCCTTTTGTACCTCTCTAGACTTGTCTCTATATAACCTGTTAGCTCTACCTTTTTATACTCATCTTTATAATATGAGGAAGAATAATTACTCAGTAAGATTCTCATCATGGGGTTCGGTGTTTTTGTAGATATGTGTCATTCATGTGATTATTGACACAATGGACGTCTGTTTGACCATGTCTCAATGTCAATCACAGCAAACTCTTGAAAGTTTTGGGAATGAAAAGAGCTAATGATTTCCACGTCCTTTGAATAGGTTGGTAGTACTATATCCTTTTCACATCTCATCAACTTGATCACTAAACATCTCCAATTCAGGAATGAATTGTTCTCTGGTGCTTCTTTTAAGGCGGAAGCCTGAGCTGTGGTTGAAGTTGTTTCTTTAAACAATTAAATGTGTTTTTTATGACAGTTTATTGCAAGTATGCGGCAGACTCAGAACTTAACGTATTGTTGTCAAAATCCTGCAGAACGTTAGCGGGTGCTTATGTCCCCAACTTGAAGCAACTGCAGAAAATGCTGCTTGTACGATCAGCATTGCAAGGGCAGCAGAACAAGCTCTTACCCAAACAAGGTGTACAGTAAAGAGCGTATACAAGAAAAGTGGAGAATGTGAGATCTTGGACCCCTTCAATTGGAGGGATGGTCTTGTACACTTATTGTGAAGCAGAGAAAACTGTTACCAAAGTATAGGAAAGATTGTATACAAGACAAGTAGAGAATATGAGATTGTGGGTCCAACTTCAATTGGAAGGATGGTCTTTTGCACTTTTCGTCAAGTAGAGAAATTTCTGACTAAAGTAATTAATCAGATGGTCAGGCACAAAACTTGGTCAATGGTTCTCAGATGCATTTTTATCTTTGAGGATCTTCAGACCAGCTGTTACATGCTGGCCAAAAACTTACAGAATTCCAGGATTGTCCTGTTTCTGGCTTCTTTAGGAATGCCTTCTGCATTTATCTCTGTGGGTCTCCATTTGAGGCCTTCATTTCACTTTGATTGGTCCATTCAAGAACAGTTAGATTTCTTTGATTCAAATCTAAGTGATTCAGAAGATGATGGCAGGTATTCAAGGTTGTGAGTTGTTTGCATAGACAACACAACATATTTACAGCTCAACCAAACATCTCTTTGCCTGCTTTTGTGAGAACAGAGTGACTAATAGCTACCACTAGTAGTTATTTGTGGTTGATTGTGCTCATGAGGATAGACCGGTAGCTGTCACTATGAGACTAGTAGTTACAATGTGATACTAGTAGGTGCTTGTGGTTAGATTGTTCCCACAAGGTAGAATTGTAGCTACTACTATGAGCCTAGTAGCTACTTTTCTAAGATCACCAAATCTTAGATTGGTACTCGTTGTAGCTACTTATGGGACTGATAAGTAGCATTAATTAGATTAGTATCAGGTAGATACCACTGATGAGAGTGGTAGCATCCATAGATGAGACTTTTAGCTATCTTTACTAGGAGTGGCATGGCAACTACCACTTGTGGGTGTGATAGCTATGATTTTTAGGTTTTCTTGCCACAATTGTAGGATTAATCATTACATTGATAACTACTTTTACTAGGACTAGCAACTACTAGATGTGATAGCTATACTACTTTTGGTGTTTTAGCTCCCACTTTTTAGATGCACATTAGCTATTGATCATGTTGTTTGTAATGTAGTTTTTTGTTGACTCTTTTCTTATGTTGATTAATGTATATTTCTTATCATGATAGATTATCTTCTCTTAAACCTTAGTGTTTGTCTTGACTACACAACTTGAGTTTGCTAAAAGGAGAAGTGTCAACTTGTGATGACTTTGAACCATGATGTAATGAAGTATTTAAAGGTTCAACATATGATGACTTTGACCCATGAAGTAATAAACTACTTGAAGCCTCCTTAAATTTATTGGTGACCACCGCTATCCTATTGGTAGCTACACATTGCATGCTTGTAGCTACTTTTGTCATACTAGTAGTTATCTTTGTTCTATTGGTAGCTATCTCTATCCTATTGATAGCTATCACTATCCCACCTAGTAGATACCATCCTATTGGTAGCTATCACTATCCTACCTTTGAATTTTTGTTTTTTTGATACTTGCCTTATTCTTCTAGTTAGTGGGATTGGTACCTTTTCCTACTGGAAGGTATCACCACTATCCTACTAGAAGGTATCACCACTACCCTACAACTAGCTACCTTGGGTTCATTGATATCTACCTATGTCAATGTCCATCCTACTACTACTAGCTAGCACTATCCTAGCTCTAAATTTTTGTGTTTTCTAATAACTAACATATTCTCCTAGTTAATGAGTCTAGTATCCTTTCCTACTAATAACCTTTTGGTAGCTACCACTATTCTTTGAAGTTTTGTTTTTTTCTAATAATTAGTAGCATGAATATTGTCCTCATAGTGGGAGGTACCTAAAAGCTACTAATGTTCTACTTGTTTTGCTTAGTTACATTATCAAATCAAATTTTAAACTTCTATTTTGAAACATTACTAACAAAGAAGAAAATAAAAAAATGCTATCTTACATTCAATATAGAAGAAACAGAGATAAAATACTTAACCGAATGTGCTTTAAAGAACTTCATACATAATGATAACATGGACATTTAGGATCTATGGGGAAACTAACTTAGATTAGATGGAGCTATAGATTAAAAGAAGTACCATTATAAATATCATCATATGCTTATGGGGATTAGCAATTTTCTCCCACGTCCTCCTTTTTGCATTGAAAATCTAGTAGCTCTTCCAAGGTGGGATTCCAAGGTAACTATGGGCTTGATTGTAAGGGCTTGAATTCATAAGGGTTTCCTTATGCTTGATGGTACCAAACTCCCTTAACAACTAAAGAGTTTGCATCGCAAACATTCCTCATGCATATTGAAGTAGAACTTTAGTCCTTATCTTTATGTTTGTGCATTTCAAAATATATAAATCCACAAGCTTTTCACAACCATGGAGAGCTATGATCACCAAAATAGGAAGTGCATCAATTAAAGCATTATGTTGTTCTTCATACATTGGATCTTCAATCTCATCATTATTGGGGGTAAAGGCACCTATGCCTAGCCGCTCGTGTATTATTACACTAACAGTACCCACACACCTGTACACTACAGGTGGCGGGCGCCCATCACTATCACTTCTTTCTTTATCTTTCAATGACATTTGAGTAAAGGGAAGGGTGGTCACACATTGTGATTGTTGGAGTTCCCACATCTTCTCTCTCTATACAAGAACTTTTCTTGCCATCTTCCTCGATTTAAACCCTTATTGCAGGTTGGTCGATTAACCTATTATGAGACCTTTACTCGCAATCTTTCTTGACCTAAACCCTTGTTGAAGGTTTGTTGATTAACCTCGTTATGAGTCTTGACTATTTTTCTAGACTTCTATGTGTTAGGATATAGTTCAAATTTGTCTTAATTTGTGAAAACTAAGTTGGAAACCTTAGAATCTGAAAGAGATGCAGGAGACATGAGAGAGAAGAGCACACACAATGTAGGTGCTGTTAACAATGTTTTGACAGCCTTATTGCACTTTCATATATATATATATATATATATATATATATATATATATATATATATATGAATAAAGAATATGGGCGGTCACTGTACACGAGCAGGCCCAAGGGCCTTTTACACCAACAACCAATGGGCCAGGGAGTAAAAAAACAAAAGAAAAGAAAAGAGACAAGGTGATGAATCATGACATCTCACCCAATGCCCAATCGAAAAGTGAGCTGTGCAACAAGTGTCGGGAATCTCTGAGTCCAAGACATCCAGGAGGCAAGTGATCCCGCAGCTCTATACAAGGGAGCAATCTAGTACAACTCATGAGTGCAAGGCTGTACATCATTATCATCAGAGTAGCGCATAGCATCAGCGTGGAGCATACAAGATAGCGGAGAGCATCCAAACTCTCCAGAGTCAATCACTGAAAGAGGGCCAGCATCTCAAACACAAGTCAAACGGGATCTTAAGATAGTATGCGGCCTCAACAAAGCGGAAGACTGACATACGATTGTAGAATCAGCCATAAAGCACACTCTGAACGTGCATCAAGAGGCCTGAGAGGTATCTGTGTCTCATAAAAGACAGCACGACAGCTGCGTAGAACCTGTTAGGCATCCAAATCCCAAAACCTGTAAGCCATAAGGTCACCATCTCCATAACCAAGGAGAAGACATCTGCGTGACATAGGCTCATGTGGCATATTGACAGCGGCCTGGCAGCCAAATATCCTCAAGTGATCATAGGAGGGTCTCATACCACTCCATGCCTCATGCGGTGTAATACTATCCACAGTCAAGTACGGCGTCTTGTTAACCAAGTAGATTGTCGTCATACGGGCCTCAGCCCAAAAGCCATAAGACAATCCAGCTGTGGTAAGCATAGAAGCAACCTTTGCCTGTAAGGCCAGGCACATGCCATGAGCAATCCCATAATACTGTGGGCACAAGAAATCAATGCCATACTACTGAGAAGAGGTCCAAAAGTTAGGAGAGAGAGCATGACTCTCATAATCCATTTGCAAGCACCTAGGCCTGCTACCAGCAGAATCCATAAACCTACCAAGCATAACTGCAGCATCCTCAATCTGCACCAAGGGAAAAGCCCAAACATGATGGGTAGCATGATCAACAAAGGTCACAAAGTACGACACTCCACCAAGTGACTGGGAAGGCATAGGTCTATATACTGCACAATGGATAAGATCTAGAGGAGCATGCCTCGTACGATCGCTATAAGCCAAGGGGGCTCTGCAAGGACCAAGAGTACAATCAAGGCAAGCATCAAGATTTGTTACAAGTGACATAGGAGGCAACAATGAGTCTGAATGAGACAAGATCTCCATCTCTTTGTGGTGCATATGGCCTAGGCAATAATGCCATAACAATGCATGTGGTATCCGGATAACTGCAACCATAGAATCTCCCACATGAGAGACATGCACTAGGTAATGAGAACCAACTCTAGAATCTCTGGCCAAAACCAAGCAACCACGATAGATCTTCCATGACCTATCCTGAAGAGAAATAGTATATCTTGCATTATGCAACTGACTGACAGAAATTAAGCTCTTATTGAGCATGGGAACATGTAAAACATCCCTAAGCATTAGAGAAGTCTCATTAGGCAAAGCTAGGTGTATGCCCTCTATACCAAGAATAGCATAAGTCTGCTCAAGCCCCAAAGAAATGCATCCATCAAACTCCTTGTAAGTAGAGAACCATGCTCTATGCGGAGTAACATGACAAGATGCCATAGAATCCAATAGCCAATCAAAGACGTAGGCCATATCACTGAGCAAGAAAGCTATAGGGAAACTAGATGACAAGAGTACATGCTCAACTGCATCCTCATGGGTAACATGTATCTCACCACTAATAAGAGTGGTAACACTTGCTACATTTGCTGTATCTCTAACTCTCTGCTCATGTCGAGTCCGTCTCTGTCTCTTCTGCTCTCTAATCCGTCTAAAGCATTTTCTTTGAACATGCCCAAGCTTCCCACAATGAAAACAAACAACATGTGAAGTAGAAGAACCTGTAGAAGAGGACAAGGAATCCAAGTCATCATGAAATAGGGCTATCCATAGCATCCACGGAGCTCAAGCAGTAGAGGGTTGTCCCAACATAGGGAACCTGCTCATACAGACAATCATCTGCTAGTACATCAGTGGTAGAAACATGCTGCAAATGCTCATGAAACCTCAAATGGATAGGAGGACATAAAGGCATCAATCAAGGATGCAAAAGCTCCCACATGAAGAAGAGTCGTAGCCAACTGCATGACATAACCAACCAGAGTACAATAAAGCATAAGACATTTGACACAAGAGCATATGATATTTAGCCATGAAATCAGCCCATAACCATATGCATACGCATAGCTCTGCAGTACATCACGCCACCAAGGAACATCCAAGTCAAGTAAAGACCGACAAGTGGCAAAGCATCCTGCAAGAGTCAAGATCCAGGTGAAGCCCAAACATCTATACAACAACATCCAAATAAGTGGCTCTGTAAGGTATACAATAGTAGACCATGTGCATAGACATGTAAGCATAGATAGCATCTACTCTCTGACATGGATGGGCAACAGTAGCCCAACTAGCATAGAAGCTAAACAACAGAGGAGTAAGAAAGTCATAACTGTTTGCCAATCCCAAGCATTGTAAAGTCCACTAATCAACTAGGTATCCCACATATCAAATGCAAACGAGCAATCACACCTCAATAGACAACTGCCAAAACAAGGGAGCAGTCTTTGCTCAATACCTGTAAGTGCATCCAAGTAATAGCCAAGATCCATAATCGGAGCATCAAATCCCATATAGCATCCAAGGTCGTAACGGAAAAAGCCAAGTTGTAACGAAAAAAACTGAGTCAATGTGC
Source organism: Lygodium microphyllum (assembly GCF_053477565.2). NCBI lineage: Eukaryota > Viridiplantae > Streptophyta > Polypodiopsida > Schizaeales > Lygodiaceae > Lygodium > Lygodium microphyllum. Next base: position 69,775,248 of record NC_141150.1, read on the forward strand.
AACTGCTCAAGGGGATAGATGAAGCTCAAACAACTGCCATCCATAACCAACCAAAAAACATTCACCAAGACATCATAACCCGCACTGGGTAGCCTTGGCATAAACCATGTCATGACAGTGAAATGCCTGCTGCAAGGAAGTGATAGTTAACCATAAAATCGACCTCTAATCTCAACTCAAAACAATTTTAGAGTATAGAAATACCATGTGGCATCATCCAAATGCATGAATACATCAACCCAAGTAGCCGGGAGCACCCCGTACACGCAATAGACATAACCTGGAAAATCATTAAATAACTTTAGTCTTGAAGTTTCCAATAGCATATAACCTCTGTAAACTGAGCAAAACAATACTCAAATCAATGGCCAAAGCATAGGCATACATTCCCTGACATATAGGCATTATCCGAGCATGATCGGACATCAAATGCCAAGACCTGTAAGCATAAAATTGAAGTAACAGGTGGCTGCCCTGTTTTGGACAGCAAATCTAGGATTGTTCAAAACAGTCAATGTCTGAGCTAAATCAGCTCCAAAGGCATCTCACATAAGAGGCATAACATCCACAAGTGATCCGATACCAATAGACATCAGTAGAAGCACCACATAAGCCATAGACATACAAATACATACTGTCTCAAACCTGAAATCTGTTGCAGAATATTCTGTCATGAGAATTTTGTGAATTTGACATCACCATCGCATTCAGAGTGTGCCAAAACCCCAACTTAGACTCTTATCTTGCCTGAATCGGGTTTTGAATGTTCGAGATATGACAAAAAGAGTGATTTTTGAGCCATTTTTGGAAACATGCGCAAATAAAATGTGAGCATGCTGCTATACTTGAGGGGCCAAATCAGGGTGGATAGGGGCTAAGCAAGAGGCCAATGAAGGCCTACAATAGGCCTACACAAGCCTAGGACAAGTCCAAGCAAGAGGTGAAGAGAACAAGCTTCAATGATGGAAGTTATGGCTGCCTCTTCATGAAACCTTGCTGTTCATGTCAAAGAATGGTTGAGAACTGAGTGAGAAGCAAGCTCTCATACCTCATGTAGATGCCGGGGAAGGCCGGGAAGCGCTCGCAAAGGACTAGCTCTGATACCAGTTGAAAGGGATGCAGGAGACACGAGAGAGAAGAGCGCACACAATGTAGGTGCTGTCAACAATGTTATGATAGCCTTATTGCACTTTCATATATATATGAATAAAGAATATGGGCGGTCACTGTACACGGGCAGGCCCAAGGGCCTTTCACCCCAACAAAATCTTGATTTATACCTTGGATCATTTGAGGCTTGATCTAGGGCCTTATTAGAGACCATTGAGCATCGCCACAATGCCTATTGAGGCCAACATATGAAGCAACCCCTCCATTAGTAGTCCACGTTGTTGCACAGGATTCGTGCAAGGGTTTTGTGAAGTTGCTCGGCCATAGGGACGCTAAGCGAGATGAAGAAAACTCAAGATAAATTCAAGGATGTATACGTTGTTCATGTTGAAGACCATAATAAAGAAGATGTTCCTTTGTAGTTGATTGGGAGCATAGTAAAGGTAGAGAGATCACCAGCCCTTCTTTCGAGCTGCTTTTACTTAAAATTCAAAGATTCTTGCCTTCAAGAGAGAAGACATTGACTTTTTGGCAAGGAAGAACATGGATATGGTGATGAATATGATGCTCAAGAGTGAGTTTATAAAGAATCAATATACATAGTATGAGAAACAATACATTGATTAAGAGAGTGGAGTTGAAAGAAGAAGAACGCTCTCGAATTAAGCCAGTTGATGGCTTGAGATGGAGGTATCTCAAGAAGTTTATTTTTATTATCGGATGTGAAGTTGACTTTACACCTCGTTAAACTTGTACTCCTACACTTTTGTAGTTATCACTTCATTTTCAACGTGATTTGCATTGAGGATACATAATCTTCATGAGTAGTTGCAATCAGAATTATGCATTATTATGTAATCTCAGCTCCCAGTCCGTCATCGTTGGTGAAGAAGAAGTGATCACCAGTCTGTTCAGTCGCCTTCTTTGCTTCATTCGATTTGAATAGGATCAGTAGTCAGGATCATCATACATACTCTTTTCTATTGCTGATCATCTCCTTTTCCACAAGTCCCTTTCATAATGGCAGCTACAATTGACTTTAAAGCATACGTCGACAATTATAATCCCCGCCGCTTTCAACAGCAATTCACTATGATGATGCATAAGAAGAGCATCAGCCAGGACGGCAACCTCCTCGTGCTTGTCACCATATTGTTGATGGCAATGACTATCTTTGGTGCTGGGAGTATATAGTCGTTTAGATTAACGTTGGTGAAGGATATTGATTGAGCATGCACTACAACAAAAAGGCCTCCTAGATGCACTTTTAGATGTGATTTTTGAATTGAGAGAAAATCTTACGGGCGCGTCTATAAGCCCGTCTATTTGTGCGTGTACCGTTTCGCGTCTATAGTCGCATGTATAAGGAAATCCACATGCACCAATAGATGCGCATATAGACGCATCAATAAACACGCATACGAAAACCAAAATTGTTATTTATTTAATTTCTTTTGTGCGTCTACAAGCGCGTCTACATGGAAAATTAGACAGGCACATAGACACGTGCATAGACGTGCTTTTACATGCCAGTAGACGCGAACGCAAAACCGAAAATCTCCTTTAAAAAAACATATTTAATTTCTTTTTATTAATTTGAATTATATAGCATGTGTATGGACGTATGTATTCTGCATTTTAGACGCGAGTATAGACGCACGTTTTTAGTAATTTAGACGTGCAAATAGACGCGAAGCACAGAATTGGAAAAGAAAAACCAGAGAGATGCTCTTTGGTTTTTTTTCCCCCCTCCCATACATCAAATTGTGCATTTGGGAAAAACACAATGGATTTGAAGGCATGAGAACTGAAAACAAAAATCCATGTATTCATCATATATAAAACGCATTTACATGGGGAGTTTAAGTGCTTGCGACCTAAAGCGTGGTCGCAAGCAGTAGGTTAATAGATATACAAGGAAACAAGGCCACAGAGGAGGTATGGTGCTCCTCTACGAATTTGAAGAAAAAACATCTTCACTAGCGCCACCATTGCTACTAGCGTCACTATCCCCCTCCTCGCTATGCTCCACATCGAGGTTCGCCTACACACACAAAAGATCAAGGTTGCTTACGTACAATTTGCAAAGAAAAAGTTATAATTAGCTATAATTTTAATAGGAACGTAAGAAAAACATACCTCCTCTAGCTGTGCCGAATCCTCATAGCCCGGTTGTATTGCTCCTCAGTGATGAGACCCTCCTCATAGAAATGAAGCCATGTGACTGTGCGGTTATGGCCTCGATGGTAACCTACCTCTCTAGGAGTAGGTATCCTATCAACGATAGTAGTCTGCAAAACAATTATGATATATACAAACAATTATGAGACACAATGTATTATAATAAATTATATAAAAAATTAAAAAATATAAATTTTAAAAAACTAGAAATCAAAATATACTTACAAACTTTGTCTCCCACGACTCTCTACCGCCCGATCTGTAATGCCATCCATGGTTTCCATTTGGATGCGTCGCGCCTCTGCGTGCTGACGACTCTTTGCTTTCTCTGCTGCTTTCTTCTTGGTTTTCTTCCACTCTATGCGATGGCACATAGGTGGTTGGCTATATGCTCCACACCCCTCCTCTTGTCTCCCAGTGAATCCCTGGCATGTGTCATGAGGTGGGATCCTTTTTTGTGAAGCAAATCCCTCACTTTTGTGCATCCCCAATCATCCGAGAATCGCTGACCCTCAGGATTTGGGTACCTCCTATGGACTGCCCTCAACACCTCTTGCCACAAGCCGCTTTTCTGATTCTTAAAGTAAATGAAACAATCTTTATACGTCGCATGCACGACGCTCCTCATGTACGCCATTACATCCCTTCCTTCATCATCATGGAAGATGCCACCAGTATCTGTAACTCTATACTACTAGCGTACTGGCTCCTCTACATGATCTTCTGGTGAGGGTGATCGCTCGCCACCTCCTAGGCAACCCCCACACAAGCCTTGTCCTCCCCCTCGACTCTCTCTTCTCCCTCTCTGTCGACTACCCTCTGCCTCGCAAGATGCATGTGCTTCCGCAAATGCACGTGCGTCGGCTGACGCTTGTGCTTCAGCCGATGCATGTACAGACGTTGCATGTGGAGTACCTGCAATTGGAGTTTGGACATTTGGTGTTTGGGAAGCAGTGCCAGACAAAGGCGTTAGAGGTGTTCCAGACATGACGCTGAACACCTCGTCTGTTGTGGGAGAGCGGCCAAGGTGTCTAATCATCTCTCCCATGAAGTCTTCCTTACTAGAAAAACCTCCAAAAAAAGCATTGACCCCTTTGCTGAACAAGCCCAATGTATCATTCATGCGGTCCAAATCTGGGTCATTGCTAGATGAACTAGGATGCGACATCTGCAAACAAAACACAGGAATAAGACAAATTTGCTAGACTGCAATATTGTGTAAACTGTACTATTGTGTAACATGTTCGTACAATTCCAGAAATAAAAAAATATTTTTTTATCAGAGTTGGCGTGTGTATATTCGCATTTGAGATGTAGAATAGACGCACTCTCAAACGCTTCCCTGAAGTCAAACCTTCTGGTCAAAGTGCTTGTATATTCACGTCTGAGATGCAGAATAAACACGCTCTCAGACGCTTCCCAGAAGTCAAAGCTTCTGGGTGAGCGCGTGTATATTCGCGTCTGAGATGCAGAATAGACGCGCTCTCAGATGCGTCTTTGAAGTCAAAGCTTCTGGGCACAGCGCGTGTATTCTCGTGTCTGAGATGCAGAATACACACGCTTGGAGACGCAATTGCAGATGCGGTGACGGCAAACATAGTTGCGCGTCTATGTCTGCGTTTGCACTGGAATCTACACGCACTATCAAACGCGCTAAGTCGGCCGCTCTCAATCCGACAATCGCCATCCATGATTTATTTATGATATAAGAACTTCAATCATAGATCCTAATACACAGAGAGAGAGAGAGAGAGAGAGAGAGAGAGAGAGAGAGAGAGAGAGAGAGAGAGAGAGAGAGAGAGAGAGAGAGAGAGAGAGAGAGAGAGAGAGAGAGAGAGAGAGAGAGAGAGAGAGAGATGACTCACCTTGGGTCTTTGGTGTGGACGGGTAGTGGCGCTGCTTCCTTCCCCTTCTTCCTCTCCTTGGTGAGTTGTTCTCCCTTGATGCTTGCTGCTTGTTGTCTCCTCTCTTTGCCTCTTGTTCCTCTTGTTCCCCTCTCTTTTGTTCTCTCTTTCTTCCTCTCCTTGGCTTTCTTCTCTTTAGCTGTCTTCTTTCCCCTCTTGTCTCTTTGAAGTGAAAGAAGAGGCGAGTCATGAAGAGACTAGTGGAGGTAGACTGCATGTTGGCTGAACTTGAGCTTCAGAACGCGTAAAAAATGTAGGAAATGCGCAGTTTGAAAAGAAATCGCTTATCTTTTGAATTTTGACGTTTGCGTCTATTTTTGCGCGTATATGCACATCTAAGTTTACGTAAATGTGCTAATAGATGCAGATTTAGATACGCAGATAGACACAGATTTTGACGCGCAGTTAGACACAGATATAGACACACATTTAGCGCGCTTGCATTTTTATCATAAGTTTTTATATTTAAGATAAGTTTTGATAGTAAGTTCTTATCATAAGTTTTTATGTATTTATGATAAGTTTTGTGTATTTAAAATTGAATATCTTAGAATAATTAATACGCCTTGAAGTTTTTATGTAAACATATTAATAACAAATTTGATATTGTCATGAATTAGGTTTAATCATGTCGTCCTCATCACCTAGTGCGGTGCATGCTGATGAGTCAACGAGCACATCCTCAAGTGAGGATGAAACATTATGTCTTCATAATCAAGATGCATGGCTACGATGAAAAATTAAATGCATGTGTGATCGTTGTCGAGGGTGTATTTTTCGAGCACGTCAAGTTGCAATGTCACACCTCAGCATGTATGGAGAATGGGACCGAGAAAAATCACCGGTATTCATTGTTTTTAACACTAAGATTTCTAGTCTATGTTACTCAATATATATCAACGTTATGTAACTCCCTTTTGTGGTTGAGCAGGATGTGGTGCCACATCCTCAGATGCTCCCTCCCGGGCGTCGAGAGGCTGCAAAACGTTGACGCGAGGAGGCAGAGTCTTCAAGAAGAGTGGAGACTAACAACCATGATAGTAGCCCTCATGAAATGCCCCATCAAGTTGTAGAGGATGAGATTTTGGACAACATGGTACACAATCTATTTTCGCAACCGGTTCGGGGAGAAGGTCACTCTACGAAGCTAGATGACCTACTATACGTAGCGTCATCTACTCCATTGTATGAAGGTTGTACGTACTCCGTTCTTCGTGCATCCCTCGAGATACTTAACTTGCAAACAATTTATGGATGGAGTAATGTCAGTTTGAATGCGTTATTGAAGTAGGTATCAATTCAGTTTGGCTTATGAATCATAATATTAATTGTTCTATTTTGAAATCAGACACAAATATATGTTAGTGGTTTTTTAATTCACTTTTAAAAATATATGTAGGCTATTATCACAAATGTTTCCAAAAGGAAACAAATTGCCAACTAAGAGAGAGCAAGCAAGACATTACTTGACATCTCTGGGAGGCCTCGATTATGTCAAGATCCATGCATGTGTCAATGATTGTGTCTTATTTCGTGGGATTCATGAGTTCGCACGAGAGTGTCCTTTTGTGGTGAATCAAGATACGAAGTGGAGATGAAGTCAATGGATGTGCCTCGTAAGGTTTTGTGACATTTTCTGATTATTCCACATATTCAACTCATGTTCAAGTGTAAGTTTATTGGAAAGCTCATGTCATGGCATGCTAGTCATCGTTCAAGTGATGGAAAATGGAGGATCCCTGTAGACACACCGACATGGCAACATATAGACAATTTGTGGCCCATTTTCAAAGAAGAGACAAGAAATTTGAGATTTGTTTTAGCTATGGATGGAATCAATCCATTTGGCATCAAAAGCACATCATACAGTGTATAGCCAGTGGTATTGGTAAACTATAATATTCCTCCATCCATGGCAATTAAAAAGGGACATGTAATGTTGTCCCTTCTGATTCCTGGAAAGCACAAGGTAAAAAACATGGACATTTACTAAGAGCCTTTGATTGAAGAGTTAGAAATGTTATGGGAAGGTATTGAGGTGCAAGATACAAGCGCATCTGCATCCTTTAGAGATTTCATGTTGAAGGCCATGTTGTTGTGGACCATGCATGACTTTTCAGGATATGGAGAGTGTTCAGGTACATGTATATAACTCTATATTTGAAATTCAAGACTTGAATCAATTGCATGTTATTAATTCACTTGTTTGTTCAGGTTTAACCACATCAGGATATCATACATGTCCTATTTGCAGTCCCTCTTTAGTTTCCTCTAGGCCGGCACGTTTAAAGAAGGTTATCTATGACAATCATCATCAATTTCTTCCTATTGACCATCCCAAATATGTTCTCTCTACTAATGGAATGACTCCAAAATCTCTAACCATTCAAGATTGGAAGGAGAGATGGATTAATGCCAACAGCCACCCTCCATTCGGCATGAGTCGGTAAGAAGTATATTTCTCTTGATTGACTTTAAAGTATTTAGCATGATGAATTGTTTACATAATATATTGTTTGTTTGTTTTTTAGGTTCTCTATATTTTTCCGTCTTTCGTACTGGACTGAACTCAAGATCACCCTTGTTGGACCCCATGTACATATTCAAAAATGTTGTATCTACATTATGGGATCACTTGATAGGGGCTCGTGATTCAGTCAATGTAAGGGAGGATTTACGTAACATTGGTCGCATGAGACCAGCCTGGCCACGCATTGGACCCAGAGGAAAGATTGAGCTACCCCATGCACCTTGGATGTTGTCAAAGAATGATGAAAAAATAGTGAAGGAACAAATATGTAGCTTTCGAACACCCACAAGATGTATGAGATGTCTTAAGGGAGCCTTCATAAAGAAAAAGAAAAGAGGTGTGGAGCAACTATCTGGTTTGAAGTTCCACAATTGGCACAAAATGATTCAAGTAAGGGTATCTCTAACCATGAATATAGTAATTAGTGGAGTAACTATGTGTAAACTTTGGGGTATGATGACTTTTTCCTCAACTAATCATTTGATCTATGAATATTATTTACATTCAGTTCGTACTTCCTACTAGCATATTCCATTGTGTATCCAAAGATGTACGTGATATCATTTACAAGATGGGAGAGCTTGTGAGGTGTGTATACATTGTATTTTTTCATTATATATTGCATACATCATGTAATGAACCTCTTTGAATTTCTACACAAAAATAAACAATTGTCAAATACATCTTGACAGATACGTGAGCTCGAAGGAAATTGATCCAAACACATTGCAAGATGCTCAAGTATTATCTGTTGAGGTGGTTTGTTTGGTGGAGGAAAATTTTCCTCGCTCCATTTTGACTACTCAATTATATTTACTCGTACATGTGATTGATGAGGTTACACTTTGTGGGGTAGTTCATGCAAGGTGGATGTTTTTTTTAAGCACTTCATGAAAACCTTGAAAGATTTTGTGAGACAAAAAGCATGGCCTGAGAGAAGCATGGCTGAGGGTTGGTTAGTGCAATCATCCCTTGTTTATATCTCTGAATATCTTACTGAAGTGGATCCCTCTCAACCACGACTATGGAAAGACGATGAAGACTTGAGGATGACCTCTATAATACCTCAAGGAAAAGGAATGAGTAAAGTGTTAACAAAAGAAGAACTTTGTAAGTTAAATAGTTTTGTGCTCAATAGTGATATAATGAGCAAATGGATGACACTATATAATGAAGCAAGGACAAGAAGAAAAAGCGAAAGACAAGCATTTCGCACCAGATATGGACGTAATGTCTCATTTCCAGATCATCTAAATGTGCTCCCACATCATATTGATATAGATTGCTTACATGAGGAAATGGAGAGAATGAAAAAAGAGGAGGAAATTAATATATCTCAAGAAGAGTGGGAATACGCACGAGGTTGCTTATCAAAGGTGAGATATACTATCAATTAATTTGTTTCTAGTTATATTTTATATAATAAATTTACATGTTTGATCTTAATCTTTTACTACTAGTGCACATTATTCAATGCTATTTGGTGTGAGGATAAACATATTCGAACTGAATGCATAGATGAAAAGAGAAATATCCAAGATTGTGGTGTCCTTGTTCACTTCGAGGATGCCAATGGTACCATGGAAGGTTATTGTGGCTTGATCCAAGATATTCTAAAGCTTGACTTCAGACGATTCTTTATATATGTACTGGATGTGAAGTGGTTTAAAGAAGTGGTAATAAATGATGAGCATTGCACAATCAGATGTAATCCAAGTGGTTTTGTAATCATTGACTCTACAAAATTTCACCAAAACAAGAATGACACATTAGTACTACCTCAACAATGCGAGCATGTATATATGTAAAAGCTAATTTTTTTATATATATACATATGATACATATACACAATATAATAAGTATTTAAGTTTTTTACTTTCGTTTTTCAAATACAGGTTGTGTATCATCCAATGGTAAACAATAACCGATGGTGGTATGTCATCTCTATATCTAATCGTTCAAAACTAATATATGGTAATATTATTGACATAGAGATAGCAGATGACAATCCAACAATTAATGATGATGTGTATGATGACACCATAATGGATGATATGCGTGATATAGTACATGATGAACCTTGCGAGGATATTCAAGGAAACGCAGAAGATGACAATAATGTGGTTGATGATGATGAAGTTATTGAGCAATATAGTAATACATCTAATAGTGGGATAAACTTATTTGTTTTGTTACCTCTTGGTAGCATAGACCTAGAAGTAGATAGTTTAGTAAGGGCTGATCTCATTGAAGATGAGATGGATCATTCATTGTAATATACTTAATTTACTTAATGATTCAATGTGTATTCTTAATTCTATGAAAAATATCATACGCACATGTGCGTACTCAAGAATCAATAGTCAAGTTTAAAGCTAAATTGAATTTTTCATAATAAAAAGGAAGTATTTTTTATCATCTTCAAGTAGAGAAATTACGAGATACATGCAATGCTTGCTATTAATTGTATAATAAGGTTTGTGTCGCTTGTCGCTAATTACTTATATCAGGCTTGTCAACAACTGGAGGAACTACCACTCATTAGATAGTAATGCAAAAATAATTATTAACTCTGGTTTTTTTATTATATTAAGTCCAATTTTAGATGGTTAAATAATTACGCGTCTGCAAATGCGTCTATATAGATGCAAAATTTGCGTCTATTTACACGCGCTTTTACACGTGCATATAGACGCAATGATAGACGCGCCCGACTTTGCGTGCCTAACATGCGCGTCTATGCCTCATTTCTGTTGTGGTGATGGGTCCCCTCGCATTGAGACAACCTCCCATCCTTACTGTACCAACTTTTTCCACCACACACTAGTGACGAATGAGAACTTGACAATAGCAACGTCCGCTTTCTCTCTCATGTCTCTATCATCTTTCCTCCCTTCAGCTTCATCACATATAGGTTGTGGCAATATAAAGTTAAGAGATCCACGATAATAGCGTTCCGTGTGGCAGGCTCCAGTTTGAGAAGACTCTTAGAGAGAAAGTCATGGGAGACGTAGGACGCCCCAAACTTGTAGTTCCTTAAGCTTTCAAAAAAACTAAAACCTTTGTATACATCACTTCTATTTCGACGTCACACATTACGTCTTTGTACCGCCATTATTGTTGTTTTTGCCCAGTCGAGAGTCCCAAAGCATCGTGGGAACTTGGACTGTATCTTTGTATTGTCTCACCCTTGGTAGATATGGCTACTCCATCTTCACAAATTAGCGTGTATGTTGCTGAATAGTCATATGTGCTGCTAAACTGTGCAAGTAAGTTGAATTGTTCAATTAAGCGAGCCCTGGAATGCTCCGGAGAGAAGCAACGAATCAGTATCCTTAAACTCTCTCATCAAGTTCCATAAAGTTATTTTAGGCTCGAGAGAGAGGTGTAAATCTTGTACAAAGCTTCTTTGTATTAGAGTGCCTTTACATTTGCCGGTCCATGCATTAAAGCTACTTGGTATTTTCCATGTACTTCTTCTCTAGGGACTTGTCTACTTCGACATCTTCACGTATTGATCATTCCTTTGGTTTTCTACATCATATCTCTTGAGCAAAGATACTTGGATGTTGTTAACCGTTAACCGTCAGACGAACAAGGTGCAAAATCTGGAAAAGTTAAAGCAAAAGACAAAGGCCAAGGCAAAGTGGAACGGAAGACGAAGGCGCGCTAAGAAAAATCTGGAAACACAAGAAGCACAAAAAAGCCCTAAATAAGGGAAAAAGGCTCACAAGGAAAAGCGCAAGTCAATACTTTTGTAAAAGAGCGCAAGCGCATCATGATTTAATTTAAGGAGCGTCGGGCTCTCAACCGTACAATTTGTAAATGTAGACGGGCAGTAGGAAGGAAGCTAGGAAGATAGGAGGACAATGGGAAAAAGGGCCTAGGCCACGGCTGGCCATGTAAAAAAGGGGATAAGGGGATGACCACCCCAAAGGGATTTAGGGTTTTGTATATAAAGTTGAAAAGTGAATGAGAAGCTCATTCTTGTGTGTGGCCAAAAGTGGCTCTCCTCTTCCTCTTCTTCTTCTTCTTCTTGTTCTTGCTTGCTTGAGCTTGTGCTTGAGAGAGGGAGTGTGAGAGTGTGAGGGAGTGAGTGTGTGAGGGTGAGGGACCGGGGAGGAGAAGCTCTCCATCTTCTCCTCTCTTCTTCTCTTCTCTTCTCTTCTCTTCTCTTGTCTTGCTCGCAACTATGAAGCTTAGAGCGTGGAGATTGAGGATGGAGCTTGCCCTTGAAACGTGGAGCTACCGAAGTGCGCGGGAGAGGAGGTAACTCGATCGGCATGGAGGTAAGCTCACTACACCCGTAGATATGGATGGCGCGTCGGCTATGTGAGAGGTAGCCATCAGTGCTCGACTTGGAACGCTTGAAACAATAAGCGGTCCGTGGGTCTTGGCGGTTGAGCAAAAGCTCCCACATTTTAGTTCCATTTGTTGGGACCAACAGATTCAAGCCTTGAGCGCTTGCGCGCTTCGGATCGAGTATTGAAGTAGGGTTTTCCCCGAACCGGTGCTTGAGGTAGATAGGTAGGAAGCGAAAGAGTTTGAAGAGGTATTCGATCTCCTTAGCAAGTAGGTTTTTGTTGTTTTGGACTTGGGAAAGCATAATGGAGTAGTGAAGGTATTTTTCTTACAATTTTTTCTTACATTTGGAAAGGACAGGAGAAAAATGTTGGAGCAAATAGTAGGGTTTTCTGTTGCTGCATAATAGGCTGAAACAGGGAAAATAAGGGCAAGAAATGAAAAATTGGGTTAAATGTTAGTAAGGGAAGCAAGATTAAGGTGAGTGCAGGCCTGGACAAGGTGATAAGGGACCAAGAGTGGCAAGAAAGGCCACATTGTGCATTGTAGGATTTCAGGAGAGCAGGAGAGAGGAAGAAAGCTTCATTAAGTGGATGCGCTTCGATCTGGCCATTTGGGAGTTATTTGCCCAACCCAGGTAATTCTACACCTTCCCTTACATGAGTAGGTTGGATTTGGAATTGCTCGACCAGTGGGAAGGCCTCCAACGCTCGACGCGGTGAATTTTGTGAAGTCCGATGAAAAAACGTGCCGCGCTCGACGTGTCCGAGTGACGACAATTTTGAGCCGAGTCCCAGAATCGGTCCTCGAACCGCTCAAAAATTTAGCCCTCGGCCCTACCGACTCAGCCCACTACCACTTGGACCACTTGACTTGGCCCACTTGACTTAGCCCTCGAACAACTAGACTCGGACTGGCTGAATTTGACATTCAAACCAGTTACATTCGGCCCTTTCTACTCGACCCTCGGACGGTTCGAATCGGACACTCGGCCCCTGTAATTCGGACCTGTTGGGCCGAATTTAAAATTTTTTAAATTTTAACATGTAGACCTTGAAACTGACCGAGAGACCATATAGAGCCAAAACCATATCATAGATCGATCACTAGGTTGAAACTTAGAGCAAGTAGTCCAAAATTTGGCTATAAACGGTCTTTCAAATCACGTATGGCATTTACCATAATGGCCCTGCGGGCCGGGGGGACTACCCCCCCAGACCCCCGCAGAGGGGGCAGAGGCACCTCCCCCAAGTAGGTTGGAGAGAAAATGCACGCCGTGACAAGTCTTCCAAATTAGACCCTAGTGTAGTAATGACTCTACATGAGCATGGATTCTCACTTGCAAAAGAGCAACCAAAAGCCCATACCCGAACAGAGACAAACAGAGACCCTAGAACCTCAATGGGCCAATCTAGCCAAGAAGGGCAAAAAGGCCACACTGTAAAAACACATATGTGTTGCATTCGGACTGCATCTTGTCAAAGCGGAAAGCAAGAACATCAAGCTACAACAATGAGAATGTCTAGATATGACAGTTCTGACAATGGATGCTCCTTGAATAGCACTGCATTGACGATCCAAAACATCAGTGGAGAATCCATATGTGGTCGTGCAATTGGGGACTCAAGGGCATTTGTCAGAAGGCTTAAATTTACAAGCCAAGACCTGGAAGACGAAGATATAATACCACCTGCTTATCTTAGGGTCAAACTCACCGTGAAAAGAGAGCATACTATCGATGCTTTTATTGATGAAGGAGCAGATTTTAATATCTTGACCTATGAATCATGGACCCTATTAGGACAACCAGAGCTCACACCGACTAGTGTAACTCTTAGCCCTTATGGGGGACACCCACAAGCACTCATAGGAAAGTGCAAAATCCTTGCGACAATTGAAACTGAAAGCTTGCCTATCCTATTTCATGTTCCTCCAAATAATGCTAATTCCGGGAAGGAAACCCTCCTAGGAAGACCCTTCAAAAGGGTGACCGTGTGAGGCCAACTATGTAGCATAGAGGATACACCTGGCACTATCGAGTGTGAGGATAGTCACAACCTTTGGCAAGGGTGACCTCATCGAACCTTGAGGGAAAGGCAAGGAATGTCTTGACATAATAGTCAAGTTTGCTAACGAGAGCAAGGACTTGTTGGAAGAGTTGATACAAGCATAGGTCGAACAATGAGAACCAGTGAGTGAGGCCATGCTTGAAACAAGAAGGTCAAGAGACAATGCCAAGGACGGGCTTTGGACTTATAAATATCATAGAAGATCCCAAAAGAAGCCCAAGCCTTATAGATGAAGGCATCAATGGAGAGTCAATACAACACCGAGATGGATATCCAAAGCGTTGCTACGTGCTCAAGGGTATTACGCAGGTAACTGATGGATTTGGGTGTCAAAACCCCCTGCTAAACCTCCCTTGTCGACTGAAGGACAGATCGTATCAGGAGCAAAGTAGTGTAGGAGAAGATCTAAATGAAAAACCAAGTCTTGAGTCAACAATAGTGGAGTGACCGAGTCCCCCCATGGTCGAGATCAAGAAACCAAATGGGACCAATTGGAGGGTAGATCCTCAACCTAGCGTGCTTGACAAGTAGATATTAGATGTAATCATTGAGCATAGATTAAGAAACCAAACGGGACCAATCGGAGGGTAGATCCTCAGCCTAGCGTGCTTGACAAGTAGATATCAGATGTAATCAAGAAACCAAACGGGACCAATCGGAGGGTAGATCCTCAGTCTAGCGTGCTTGACAAGTAGTATTACATGTAATTGTTGAGGATATGCAAAAGCCATTAGTGCACAAAAAGCCTTTGATTTCTCACAAGGACAACATGCATCATAGGCACAACATTGCTCATGGCAAGGTTAAATGCTCAACAAAGCAAATAGCAAAATCATCTAACAGCCACGAGCAAATCTTCCATCCAATGTTGGATCCACTTAGGAGTCCCAAGTCTCCTACACCCTCTTTTCCTAAATAGACATAAGAAGCACAATAACAATCATCAAGTGTAGCTGCTCAATCCCAATCTCTATCTCCATCTAAGCTTCCAAATGTCCAAGAGGAGGGACACAACACCATTCGTAGCTCTCGGCCCAAGGATATGCCTGTGCAACCTAATGTGACTAGATCAACTCATGCTCAATCTACACAAGTGAATGCTCAAAGGGCAACAAAAGACACGAACACTTCCGATCACCCTAGGGATTTGACATTGCAATCTACTAACATTATTCAGTCCATTGAAATAGTTGCTACTACTTCCAATCAGGGATCATAGCAGCCACAACCCCTAGCCGTGACAACGTCCCTTGTGGAATGTGTCCTTAGCAGTTCACCTATGGAGGAGGTACCGCAACCAGCATCCTTGACAACTCCAACACTTTCAAAGTGCTTAGAGCCTAGGATGGAGGAGTTAAACATAAGGCAATTGGCTGAAGAGCTAAAATCTCCAAAAAGAGAGGCAATTGTACCCTCACAACCTAGTGAGGCTATTCAGCAAGCCACGGCTATGCCCCATGAGAACACACTAGAGAAAGAGAATGCTGAGGCCCAGCCAAGCATATCAACGACTGACCTAGTTCAAGGTCTTGAGTCTTCAAGGGACACACCTTGATTGCCTAAGAAAAAGAAGAGAAAAGAAAGAAAACAACAACGGCAGTTGTAAGTGGCTATAGACCCCAAGAAGATTGAAACCGAGAGTACCGAAGAGCTGAGGAATAAAGCATCAAGACCATCCACTAATGAACCCATTGATGTCTCTCCTAATAGCGGTGAAACCTCAGACACATCCGTGTGCCCTGAAAAATCAAAGTAGCTATTACCATCAATGGTTGCTTTCAACACTCAATCCATCGATAATAGAACTCGCATTGACCAATCAAGAGTGGATACAACACTGTCACAATAGGGTGACAAATTTATACCAGTCACATTCAAGGAGAACCATGATGCAATAACAAAGCCTCAGGAGAAACATGGAAACCTCGAGAGCATAAGGAATCCTAACGTTGACCAATCTTGCTCATTTAGGCTTGAGCTCCCAGTTATGCTAAAGCCTAGGCAAACTCCTAGAACCTTGCATGAGATAGCAACCGAGAAAGCTCTCGTTGAACATAGAAGTGTCGCACAATGCTTAACTGAGCGGGATGCTAATCTCAAGGTGTTTGCACGTATCTATGTCATTGCGGACATGGGCGCATTCCCTAAGGAACAACTTGGAGAATACTTACCATTTTTCCTATCCTGGGAAGAGCAAGAACATCTTAACGAGCACTATGATAGACTCCTGTATGAACGTATGTGACTCACCTCTGACGAGGAAGCCGACGAACTACGCTTAATTGTAACATTCAATGATGTGCTATGCCAACCAAATCTCTTAGAGATAGAGCAGCTAAAGTGACAATCAGAGGGTTGAAGTCAATTTGAAAAACGTTGGTTTGAAAGCCGCATTGCAATGGTCGAACTAGGAGCCCATATTATGACAGTCTCAAAGGAGCGATTGGCCAAATGGCGGTCTTAAAGAGACCCAACATATGTGGCACCAACTTCCTTTCGAGTTGCTGACTGCCATTCTGGGTGCGGACTTAGCTGGAACTAGCCAAGTGAACTCTTTGGTTGATAAGGTTCTCATTGAGGAGGAGCTACATGTTGCAAGTAGACTCGGACAAGGTACCATGATACTTGATGTTGCAAAATACTTGATGTTATTAAGAAGGCTACCACGAGTATTGGATGCATGTGCCACACTCCAGTACAATCCCGAGTTCTACAATTGGTTTTTATAATCGTGAAGTGACATGGATTCATAAATATATATATAAATAAACAATGACTTTTGTGACCCTGTATAGATAAGATCAACACACAAAAGCAATGATAGTCAAGCGCAAGGAGAAGAGTTGGGTTTGACAGGCTGAGCTCCTTAGGTCCTCCTCTCACCACACATTGAGAAGTCGTGTTATCATTCCTGTCTCCAGGAGGAGGGCATGCAACCCTCATTATCGCCATACGAAGCTCTGACCAACATCTCTAATGGTGTAGATGGGGCACCATCCCTTTCTATACACCTTTCCCCTTTTTTGGTCTATCCTTCCAGGGATGAGCCCTGCTCCACTCTGTGACAACCAGTCCACGCAACTTAGCATAAGCCAAGATCTGCTAATGACTGGAGACAAAACGAACATCATCATGGGGGCCATCCCTCTACAACAAACATTACATGCCTCACCTCTCCCCTCCTCATCATACATGCTTGATAACCCACTGTATAATCCCTTCCATGAGAATAGTTTTATCCTGCCTCAAGGCCTAATCCTTGGTTCGCATTTTGCAGGTCCCCCTATGGTAGCCGACATGGAGTACCCAGTGCAATTGGCTTGCAAGGACGCTATCCACTGTCGAAGGGAGCATGTAGCACAAGCTCCTTTGCCAGAACGCTATGTACCTACCCTTAAAAGGTATGTAAAGAAACGAGGCCCCAACCAACACCACCCTGGACGTAGGCCAAAAAATCCCCAAGCCAGGGGAATAGAAGCTCAAGGGGGCACATGGGGCATGGCAACATCGGTCGTGTAGGCTCCCACCAGATGCTTGGGCACCAGGTGCTCAAAAGAGGAAAGGGCAGTTCGAGATAAGTAGGAATTTGACACGTTTAAAAGAATTCAGGAAACAGTTGCGGCTAGGATTCTACACCATTCAGGTCCCGGCCGACATTTTCCCCGCCCAGCCTCACATGAGCCCCTCACCAGCACAGCCTCAGTCGCCTGACCACTTAGACTCGCCCCGCCTCGTACAAATAGAGTAGCCCCATGTTGTATAAAAGACTTATCAAATGCTACCTGGCCATGACTTTTTGTCTTTAAATGGTTAAGTGCTGACATATTTCCCAATTGTAACAAACTTTTCATATTTATGTTTAATATATTTCACGTCTTTAGCAAAAGAAAAAGCTAATTAAGTGCAGGTGATAAGTATCTAAGCCAACACCATGGAATTTAGATAAGTGATGTCTCCTTGCGTTGCACTGGTTTATTATAGTTGCAACATATACCGTGCATGTACTCTCATGAAGTGACAAGTGGATAGGATGATGCAAGTCTTTGTGCGAAAGTGTTCAATGCCTAAGTCATCGGAAGACCACTGACCCCACAAAGAGCCGTGACAAAGCCACGCTGCCGAAAGCAAAAATCACCCGTGCGAGTGCCCACGTTGCATGGCCCAAAGCATGATCTTAACCACTTCCTCTTTCTAGGTTATACTCTGTGCCGTGCACTCACGGCAGTTGTTACCCGAATTGTACCAACATCACACGTTCCAAAGAGGGTTGCAATATCTCAAGTGTATTTTCCCATCTCAACGACTGCTTCTCTAACAACAAGGCTAGGGCACAATCATCATTGTAATATCCATTTCCTGAGCCTTCGAAGCTTGACATTTTCCAACCCATTGAAAGGCTGATAGCCTCAACATATTGCAATGGTTGTACGCATGCAAGTCCAAAAAAAAAAACAAGAGAAAGAAAGAAAGAAAAAAGAACAAGAAAAGGGAACAAAAAAAAAACGAAAAAGAAAGAAAGAAAAGAAAAGAAAAGAAAAGAAAAGAAAAAAACGACGAAAAGATACGAAGCACCCACGATCACATATCACAGCACCTAGGGGCCCTCAAATTAGGTACGTCCAGTGACCTTGGTCGGCTGGCTTCATCCCTAGTCCCCTAGCCCTTTAGCATCACCCACAATTGTTCAGGGCACATCAAGGGCAGGACATACCTAGGGAGCTTGTCTCACCTATGGTTAGACCTGTCACCTTGACCCATTCGCACGATTCCCTCTTGCACTCTGCCTTAATACCATTGCAATCAATTGTGGTAAGCACTACACGAATGGCCATGAAAAGTACACCGTTCTCATCAAGCAAGTCCCATAGCTCCTAGCTACCGAGAGTGCAGTGTCCCTGGGTTCAATTATGCTACGTCATGCAGTCACAATGCAAAGGATGTCTCATACACCTTCACATGTACTTCTTCTCAACATGAAAAACTTTGCTTCATCCACATATTGTTACGAGAAACCAGCCCGCGGTCTTCTAACTACGTAATATCTAAGTATCCACAAGCACTCACATAATATCTGCACTGAAATATATACATAGTTTGGGTCCTCAAGTGCATGACAATACTCTTAGCTTGCTTAGAGTTCACTTAGAGTTTGATATGTCCCCCAAACTAATTGAACTATGTCTTGTGCACGATAGAGAAGACTAGCACTACCCCTAGGGAGAGACCACCTATGAGAGGTTTCCAATTGCAAGTATTGAAGACTCCAACGAAAGTGTCGTTTGCTCTTCATCGACACCCAACTCTGAATTCTTATCCTTTATCATCCTGCAAGCCCGCCAAGAATCGTCATGTGCAGAATCCCCAACAAACCAACACTTGTGTTGGCCATCAGTGCAATCTCCAACAAAGAACAACCGTACCACCAGCCACCTAGGCAACGACCTTCCTCCACACCACCACCAACACTCCTCCATGGCAACCATCGATGTCCCTTCCACCCACGTCTTTAGTGCATGCCAAAGCCTGCTATCTACGATGGTGAGTACCATGGGACTGGCACTCGTCTAGGAAGGGGGTAATGTTAACCGTTAACCATCACATGAATAAGGTGGAAAATCTAGAAAAGCTAAAGCAGAAGACAAAGGCAAAGTGGAACGGAAGATGAAGACGCGCTAAGAAAAATCTGGAAACACAAGAAGCACAAAAAAGTCCTAAATAAGGGAAAAAGGTGCACAAGGAAAAGCGCAAGTCAATACTTTTGTAAAAGAGCGCAAGCGCATCATGATTTAATTGAAGGAGCACTGGGCTCTCAACCATGCAATTTGTAAATGTAGATGGGTGGTAGGAAGGAAGCTAGGAAGATATGAGGACAATGGGAAAAAGGGCCTAGGCCACGATCGGCCATGTAAAAAAGGGGACAAGGGGATGATCACCCAAAAGAGATTTAGGGTTTTGTATATAAAGTTGAAAAGTGAATAAGAAGCTTATTCTTGTGTGGCCAAAAGTGGCTCTCCTCTTCCTCTTCTTCTTCTTCTTGCTTGCTTGAGCTTGTGCTTGAGAGAGGGAGTGTGAGAGTGTGAGGGAGTGAGTGTGTGAGGGTGAGGGACTGGGGAGGAGAAGCTCTCCATCTTCTCCTCTCTTCTTCTCTTCTCTTCTCTTCTCTTGTCTTGCTCGCGGCTATGGAGCTTAGAGCATGGAGATTGAGGATTGATCTTGCCCTTGGAACGTGGAGCTACCGGAGTGCGCAGGATAGGAGGTAACTCGATCGGCATGGAGGTAAGATCACTACACCCGTAGATATGGATGGCACATCGGCTATGTGAGAGGTAGCCATTAGTGCCCGGCTTGGAATGCTTGAAACAATAAGCAGTCCGTGGGTCTTAGCAGTTGAGCAAAATCTCCCACAGATGTATAAAGGTAGAGGGATAGTGTTTAGAGCTAAAGTTTCCTCCTCCTCAAAGAATACATGTGTCAGATGTAGCAATACTCCACTTAAATGGCCATGATATGAGCTGATAACTTTTGGCCTTTGTAGGATGCTAATGTTGAACCAAAATTTCTTTTGAAGAGACCTTGTATTTGCACTGGCAACATTCGAATTACAAGCCATATGGGGAAAATCCATAAGGATCATTACAATCTTTTCCTCAAGACCTTGAATCTTCAAAACAGAATCCTTTTTGTAAATCAATGTTTCCGTGCATTGTGCCTGTTGAGAGTGAAAAAAGACTGAATTTTTGAGGTCTGAATGATTGATTTTTTTATGGATTTAGAGTGGTATATGGTTGTTAAAGGAAGTATTTCAGAGTGTTTTGGATGATATTGATTATATTTTGAAAGTTTACAATGATTCTCAGTGGAGATATGAAGCTCTATGATGTGCTGTTGAGGTTTTGATTGGTTCTGTGTACCTTCTGTATAGCTTCTATTTTGTTCTGATTTTCTTCTGTATGAAGCATGGATTGATGATTAATGAAGATTGATATCTTTTGGAAGCTAATAGTATGGAATGGTTTGAGTATGAATTATGAGGTTATGATGACCTTCTATAACCCTCTGTAGAGCCTCTGTCTCTGCTCTGTCTCTGTACTGTAACTGTTCTGTAGACCTTCTGTAAGTGTTCTGTAGAATGTATATGTGACTTTGGGAGAGTTTTCTAACCTTTGGAAAGGATGAATCTAAGTTCAAAAGAGTTAAAACAAGTGGAAGAAGCAGCTGTTGAAGATTGAAGAGAAGACTAAGTGACAGTGATAGTAGTGAGCTGTGAAGAGACACTGTAGTGGCTCTGGTGACTCTTCATATCAGACATATCTCTTGGGAGGTGCATCCATGACCTAAGAAGGATTATTGAGAGTTATTATGAGAGTATTGTAGTGAGGATATGATGTACTATTGAGAGAGAGAGAGAGAGAGAGAGAGAGAGAGAGAGAGAGAGAGCCAATTCTATTAAAATAGTGTAACTGTATATGAGAGATTGAGAGAGACAACTATGGAGACATTGAAGATGAATAATATGTGATTGATTTCCATTCAAAGATGATGTATTATTTTGTGTTATTTGTTATATTGATGGATTCTATGAAGATGTTGAAGATTATGGTTGATTCTATCAAATCCGTGGGAGATGTCTACTATGATACTACGTGAAGATTTGCTATTTTCTTTGTTTTGATGATCAAAAGAATGAAATAAAAGCTTGTTGATGTTACAAGATAGATTTTATTGCAAGAAAATCCCCTTTTTCTTAGTGTTCCTCTTGGGGATCCATGTTTTTGGTGTGCAGCCGGGGAAATTTGCCATCAACAAGCATCAGAAGAGGCTGAAAATGAAGGAAATGTCATTGCCAAGAAGAGGAAAATTCAATGAATGTTTGCAAAGTTCCTTCTTCCACTGAAGAGTTGAAGATTCTTATTATCAAAGCCACTTTCCACAATGGTGGAAACATATCACCATCATGATGTATGCTTTATGTGGTGGACTGTTTCCTCTTCCCGTTGAAGCAACAAAAACTTGCATCTTGGTGAAAAATTGTTTGGAAACAAATTGAAGAGCAGAAATAGAGAGAATGACCATCCATGGAAGATTTGGCATTCATTGAGAAGTTTTCAGACATCGTCAAGTGGGAGATTGTGAATAAGCTTCAGGAGTCGTGATCATTGGAGATTCATGAAAACAAGAAGGAAAAGAGTTGGAATTTGTTCGTAGATGCTCAACAGTAAGCTACGTGGGATGCTTGGTGTATCGACAATCTTTTGTTTTTCCAATTAGCAACCCACTGGAAGTTGGTAGATAGAGTGTTTTTCACAACATACACTGTTGAAACTCTCAGAAGCTAGCATTATTATAATGACACAACAACAATCCTAAGAAGAATGAGTTTTGATACTTTTAGAATGGAATATCTCCCTCTTTGTAGTGGTTTGAAAGCTGAATTCAGAGATGTTGAAATGAAGGAAGTAGAGGAGATGTTGGCCAGAGAATCCCTCAGAGAGACTGAAGCCCCTCTCTGATTCTATCCTGTTGAGTACAGACCAATTGGTTGGAGCCAACCCCCTGATGAATGATGCAATAAAGAGGCAAGCGTTAGAACGAGTCCAGAGATACGTGAGAAGAGAGAAGGCAAAAATCAAAGCTGAGAACGAGCTTGCAACAGAAGCCTCCTTTGACGCCCTAAAAGCACTCTTTACAAAAGTCCCCATGGCAACTCAAGGTGCCCTTTCTAGTCAGATTCATCCTAGAAATATTGATAACAGGCCAGCAAATGTAGTCCCATTGCCAGTTTTTAAGGGAGAGTACAATGAAGACCCTGATCTTCATGTAGCTGAATTCATGGTAGCATGTGTGGCTAACAATACCAGAATCCCTGAGCATTGGTTAGTAATATTCCTTGCCACTTTCAAGGGCGCGGCATTTCAGTGGTATGAGAGACAGGTAGCATGAACTTTTGGCACTTGGGACGATTTGAAGTTGGCCTTCCTCACAAAATTTAGGCGTGAAGGTTTTGAAGAGCGGATGCGAGAGGAGTTCATGAACCTAAGTCAGTCCTCTAGAGAAAGAGTAGAAGCTTATGTTTCGCAAATGGAATCCATCCTAAAGAGATGGACTAACCATCATTTGGATGAAGGCATCCAAAAAGGAGTGTTTCTCATGGGCCTACAACTAGAAGTTTGCAAGTTCATAGAATTGAGAAGACCAGTCAATCTACAAGCTGCAGTGGAAGGTGCAAGATTGTATGATGAAGTTGAAGTAAGGCTGTCAATGACTCTAGGAAGAGGAGTCTTACCTCCTCCCATGCCAGGAATGGTATACCCACCAAATGCAGTCCCAGGGACAATTCCCTACCCCTATCCCCAGATGCAAAAACAATGCTACAGTATAATGCATCTAATCCAGTGTGGTCACCGCAGACGACAATGCCTCAAATGATGGTTCAACCACAACAATGGCCTCAAACAGTTCCTCCAATGGTGACTCAACAACAGTGGAACCCTACCAACTGGAATCAACAACCCCAAGTCTCAAGAGGAGATCTAAATCAGAACTAGAACAGAGGACCCTCTGGATCAACCCAAACAATTTATGCAATAATTATAGAATCTTCCCAAAATCCCACTACAAGTACTTCAAGAGGTAAAAATCTAAAGGACTACTTATCCAACTCAGTTGCAAGTATCAAGAAAGAGCTTCTGGATGTGATTACAGAGCAGCTACAGACGCTGAAGGTGAATGCTGCCAATATATTCACTCTTGTGGGAGCTGGAAGAGATGTGATGCACTCTAATACATGGTGCGAAAAGTGTCATCAAGCGCATTTAGCCACTGAATGTACCCAAAAACCAACCATTCTTGGAGTCTTTTATTTCTACTGTTTGCAGAAGAACCATACAGAGGATATTTGCTCTCTGAAAGAGATGCATGAACGAAGACAGAAGGATGAAAATGCAAGATTCAACTTGCTAGAATCCAAAATGACAACACAGGATATTGGACCAAAGCCTAGGGAGTTTGGTCCTAATTTTGGTCCAAGGAGATTTCCCTCTCAAAGTTACAGAGGACGACAGTCTAGCGGTGGTCAGAGATCAGAGGTGGAATGTTACAGGTGTGGAGAAAAGGGTCATATCTCCCCAAATTGTCCAAACCCTAGAAGATATGTGGATTACAAGCCTAAGATGCAGCCGATGCAAAGGAGAAGGCCACACTGCAAAGGACTGTCCAAGTCTAGTCCCTATAAAGGCTAATGGCACTGATAGCCAATAGAAGGTACAAGAGCCTACCTCCAATTTGGTAGAGTTGGAAGTTGCCGTTACGTGCACCAAGAAGAAGGAACTAGTGGTTCAGAACGAAAATGATTCTCCTACCAAGATTGTGAAGTTCAACCTGCCAATAGAGGGACAGAGTAGTACCGAACAGAATAGTGCAATACAGAGCATTGTAGTGGGACAGAGAGTTACAGAGACTGTCCTAGAGACAGGACCAGAGGCCTAGGAGATAGATGATACAGAAGCAACTCTAGAGACAAAAGAAGTGCCGATGCTGTAATTATTAGAAGAGAAATGAAATATGAAAATGGGTGTAGCCCCATTTCCCAGCCGGCTAGAGAAGCTTGTGGATCTTATCAAAGATTATAACTTGGTCAAAGACCTAGACACTTTTAAACCAAACCTAACATTCTAACAGTGCTGATGTTGTCTCCCAGCTTCCTAAAAGAAATTCAAAAGCATCTTGACAAGAAGACATGGATTAAGGATCGCTCCTTCAACAACGACTAAGACCAATAAGGCCCCAGAGCTTGTAAAGGAAGTAGATGTGGCTAATGCCTTCCTAGATCCTGGAACCCCAAAGATTAGTGTATGGATAGAAGGATGCTTCATTTCATAAGCATTGACTGATGGAGGATCATCAGTAAACATAATGATGGATGTGACAATGAAGGACTTAGGGTTGAGGAATTCGACCTACACAGTGGCTTATCAAATTGACAGACCAAAGCAGAGTCAAAGCGTTGGGCATCCTCCCATATGTAAAAACAACCCTAGCAAGAAGAGACTATTTGGCTGACATATCTAGTGGTTAAACCAAATTCCTATGGGACCGCATACCCTCTGCTATTGGGAAGACCTTGGCTTTCTGAAGCAAGAGCCAGGACGGACTGGTTCAAAGGAACCCTAACCCTAGGCAGAGGACCCAACAAAGCGGTGCTAAAGCTATGGATCGCAAAAAGGCAATGGATCCACATCCATTGAAGTCATAATTGACTCCTCCAATGAGGTACAGTCCCTAACAGTGCGCATTGTAAGCCAATTGCCAAGGGAAGCAAAATCCTTGTCCATGGGTGAATACCTCCTGCCTCAACTAGAATTAACTTCTGAAATCACCTCTGACAGTGAAATAGAAGTATGGATGTACTATTCTCCCTGTTACATGACAGTCGCGGAGACAGAGCAGAGACATTACAGAGACAATACAGTTACAGAGCAGAGATAGTACAGAGAAGAGATAGTACAGAGGCACAGTAAATACAGAGCGGATATAGAACAGAGACAGAGTAGATACAGAGACAGTCACAGAGACAGTAATAGATATAGATACAGAGCCAGAGCTAGAGCCAGAGGTAGAAGCAGAGTCAGAAGCTGTGACAGAAGCAGAAGCAGATGCAGAGGCAGAAGATCTGTTTTTCTCTTACAGAGCCTCTACAGAAGCAGAGACAGAGCTTCTAGAGGAAGAGGATAAAAATGATGAGAAAGAAAATAAAGGAAGTTATGAAAGTGCAGATGAAGAATTCTCTCTGATAGAGGATGATCTTATTGATGTCCCTACAGAGACCTCAGAGGCCGAAGATCTCCGGTCATTGGATGGAATGACTATGGTTCCATTTGGATTGATCAATAGACCACAAAGTATGTAGAATTTGTATAAGCAATGGATTAAAAGCATAAAAATTAAGTTCACCAGTGGCTCCTGTTGCCCTGACCGTTAAGTACATAGAAAAGATGATGATGATGCCATGGCCCCTAGAAGGCTGAATTATTGAAACTTCTTAAAGCAGAGTTCATTTATCTTGTGGCTAACAGTGAATGGGTTTTGCCCATTGTGGTAGTACCCAAGAATAACGGGAAACTTCGAATATGTGTCGACTTTCAAAAGCTCAATTCGAAGAAGAAGAATGATCATTTTCCTATCCCTTTTACAGACCAACTGCTGGACACAGTGGCAGGCCATGAGCTGTATTCCCTCTTGGATGGATTCAACGGATATAACCAAGTCCAAATTGCAGAAGAGGACCAATCCAAAACAACCTTCACCACAGAATGGGGGACCTATGCCTATAGAGTGATGCCATTTGGGCTCTATAATGCTCCTACCACCTTCCAACGAGTAATGATGGTTGCCTTCCAGAATCATTTGCATGATTTCATTGAGGTGTATCTTGATGACTTCTGTGTCTATAGCTTAATCTGTGAGCACTGGGGACACCTAGAGCAATGTTTTGACAGATGCTGAGAGTATGGGATTTCTCTCAACCCCGACAAATGTGTCTTTGGCGTCTCATCAGGAGTTTTGCTGGGCCATATTGTCTCTATATAAGGGATTGCAACAGACCCTGCAAAGATAAAAAAGATTGCCGCTTTAATAGCACCAACAAACCTCAAGCAATTAAGAGGATTTCTTGGTAATGTGGGCTACTACAGAAGATTTATTGCACATTTTGCAACCAAGGCAGCCCCTCTGCACAAGCTCCTAAGGAAAGATGAGGATTTCCTTTGGACTGATGACTGTGAAGAGGCCTTTAATACCCTAAAACAGTACCTTATCCAAGCACCTATCTTACAACCTCCTAATTAGACGAAGGAATTACATGTGCACACAGATGCATCAGTTGAAGGGCTAGGTGCTGTCCTATGTCAAAAGGGCCCCTCTAAATTAGATCAACCGATATATTATGCAAGCTGAAAGGTCACTGATAGGGAACAGAACTACACAGTGACAGAGCTTGAATGCTTGGCAATGGTGTTTGCACTAGAGAAGTTTCGACACTATCTACTGTCAACGCATTTCAAGTTCTATGTGGATCATGAAGCCTTGTCCTTCCTGATGAACAAAGCCGATGTTAAAGGATGACTGATGAGATGGTTGCTCCTATTCCAGGAGCTTGATTTTGAAGTGGTCACTAAGCCTGGCCATTCCCATGTCCTAGCTGATCATCTATCACGGATCCCTCAATTAGAAGTAGAGAAACAGGATGATCCAGACCTTCTTGATGCTTCCTTGTTTCTAGTTGAAACAGTTACCCCTGGTATGCAGATATAGCCAATCTCCTGGCAACTCAACAGTATCCTCCTGGCATCCCTAGCCACGAGAAGAAGAAGCTTCTGTTAGAATCAGCCCCCTACACCTTGCTAGGCGGTGCACTGTACAAGAGAGGCAAAGATGAAGTGCTGTGAAGATGTGTTACAGGAGAAGAAATTGGCATAGTATTGAAAGCATGCCACGACGAACCATGTGGTGGACACTTTGCAGGAGAAGCGACAGCCAGGAATGCTCTGTTAGCAGGATACTGGTGGTCGACCCTCCACAAGGATGCATATGATTACTACAAGAGATGTGATGCTTGTCAACGAATGGGGAAACCCACCAAAACAAGTGCCATGCCACTGCAACCCATTCTTTTCCTAAAGCCATTCGAGAAGTGGGGGATTGATTTTGTGGGTCCCATTGATCCACCCACCAGACAGAAGCAGAATAGATACATCCTAGTCTCTATGGATTATGTCACAAAGTGGTAAGCCCTGAAATGGGACGATGGTAACAGCATAGCCCTGTTCATGTACGAGAATATTATCACCCATTTTGGCAGTCCCCTCGAGCTGGTAAGTAATAGAGGTACTCATTTTCTTAACAAAATCATGGAGGAGCTGACGGAATTGTATAAGATCTGGCATCATAAGTCCACTCCCTACTACCCCAGAGCCAATGGCCAAGTTGAAGTCACCAATCGTATCCTTTGCTCGATTCTGACAAGAACGATTGCCCCACATTGTCGCGACTGGGACGTTCGACTTATAGAGGCCCTCTGGGCGTACAGAACCTCCCATAAGGCAGCTACAGGACAGATCCCTTTCCAGCTAGTGTATGGTATAAAAGTCGTCTTCCCTGTTGAACTGAAATTGCCGTCTTTGCGAGTGGCAGTTAAAAAACGCTTGGGAGATAATGAGTCACTGCAACGCTGTCTCCTGTACTTGGAATGCTTGGATGAGATATGGCGGATGGCCCTATGATGCATGGAAACTACTAAAGCACGACGTAAGGCCTATCATGACAGTTTCATCAAGCACAAGGAGTTCAAAGAAGGTGATCTTGTTCTAGCCTATGATTCGAGATTTGGCAAGTTTCCTGCAAGCTTCAACAACGGTGGATGGGCCCGTACAAGGTACTTGCTATCAATCCTAACGGCTCTATTCAAGTACAGACCATTGATGCCTCTAATGATCCTTTCCTCATCAATGGTTATCACCTGAAGATGTACTTCCCTCCCTGGGGATCTTGACAATCATAGTCGACCTACCCTTTCCCTTTTGGGCATTGCACTGTCCTTCTCGTCGTGCTTCTGATAGCCCTTATGATTCTCCTCATGAGGCGGTCCTGTTCTGCTACCCCCTCACAAAAATATCTCAACCCGATATTGTTCTCTTCTCATCTGATCCAACAACGGTGGTGAGGTTGGTCTTGACACATGGCATTTTTACCATTCTCTTTCTTTTTAAAAAAATAAAAATAAAAATAAAAATAAAATAAAATAAAAAAACAAACAAAATTGTTATGGGAGAAAAGAAAGAAATTCCCTATCATATCAGGCCTCATTCCAAGAAAAGGTGGAAATACCCTTGGGTGAAAAGCTGACTATGGAAAAGGTGGTAACGCCCCACAGTTTAGGATAGCTAATTCATCACCAGTGGAACCTCTTTAGAAAGTAAATTGAAGCCACCTCCCTTCGTGCACTGTTTCTGCAATATCAATATGTCTGTCCTTCTTAACAGACGACTCTTTTTACAAGTCCTCGAAGTATGAGACTTGTAGGCTGCCTCCCTGGGTACGCCTCGTCTTCGAGATCCTGATGACAACAACAGCTGACATGATCTTCATCACCAATCCCTTGAGTGATGTGAGCTTTCATCCTAACAAGATGGGGACGTGTGTATGGGCTGCCGGCGCAGGGTGGGATGCACTGTTGCACCATCAATTGCGCACAAGGCATACAACCTCTGCACAAGTGACCGTGAGGATTATATCAATGGATTTTAGGAACGGGCTGCTCTCTGTATCTATCAACAGAGCATGAGACAGAGGGTGGGCTGAGTGTGACTGGTGTTTCTTCAATCAATTATTGAGAGGTGAGGATTGAGGGACCTTATGACCATTGGAGTCAGATACATTTCTATTTCCCTGCACCCACGGGATGGGTCTCTACCATCAGCACAGGATACGTCATTCCGTTCTGTACCCTGCACTATAAGGCTCCCTGGCCTTCCTCCTTGCACCTATGTTAGACGAGGTTGGACTCACTGATGCACCATCAATTGTGCACCCTGGCATACTCCCTCTACACCATCCCCTTGTTAATTCCTAAATCGGGTGTGAGCTCTGGGTTTTCATCATTATTTCCTCGAGTGGTATTAGTAATGGGGCGAGTGACTGCTCTTTCAATCCATTTGAGTGATCGTGAGTTGAGTGCAATATTTCTTGCCATCGACGAATTTCCTGTGATTCCTTCAACCAGCTACCTCCTTGGGTGCTGCCATGTGGTCCTTGCCACAACGGATGTTGAACAAGTGCTGTGAAGATACCTTGTTACCTCCTACAGCTAACGATGACACCAGGCGCAACCTCGATAGTTGACATTTCTCCTCGAAAATATGGGCCAAGTTTTTCTAACCGTACATATTCTGCTTCTTAGTGATGGTTATGTCTTCAGTGTGGGGACATCATGGTTGGTCTGATGTGAGGTATCGGGTCCTTGATGTTTGGTTTACCCTTCCTGCTCCGGTTTTAAGTGTGGGGACGTGTCCCTGCGGGTCTATGTTGCATACCCCCATGCATATACCCTGTTCTGATTATGCATCTCTACCATGACTTCATTTTACCCTGATGGGGTCCCTTCCCCACCCTTCTGTTCTATTTTACCCTGTCCTCGAAGCTGTTCCTTGACTGTTTGCCATTATTCTTTGTTTTGTGATTTTCCCATGTGAACGTAACCCTATGTTTAACGGAATCCCAATCCAACTTTACAGCTGTGTTTGTCCCTTTGAACTGCCTATTTCTCCTTTTTACCAATCCGTTCTGATATATGATTCGCAAGTTATTAATTTTTGACGCAATTCCCGTAAAATGGATGGTTTTCCATGTGAACACATCTTTATTTCTTCAGAACCCTGATCTCATGTATCAGCGCTGTCCTACCCATTCCCCCTGACACTTTTTCTTCTTATTCTCTGCCCTTTTGATACACGGTTGATCTGTTATGAATTTTTGCGGGTTTTCAGGACCCTTTCGTGCCTATTTTTCACATTTTTCCATGTGAACCTACCCTATTTTCATCGAAATTCCAGTTTAATTTGACAATCGTGTCCTCCAGCCTTTCCCCCACTTTTTCATTTTTCCTTCCCCCTCTTCCGACTACCGGATTTTAAGTTATTAATTTTTTCGAGTGTTTTTTTGTGTTTTTTCCAAGTGAACCCCTCCTAATTTCCCCCAAACTGAGTTTTGATGCACCAACCATGTGAATCCCTTTCTTGCAGACATTTTTCCTTTTTACCGTCCTCTATTCCAATGCACGATTCTTTCCATATTAATTTTCAAGTCCATTTTCAGGCCCATTTTTGGGGTTTTTTCCATGTGAACGCATCCTATCTCAATCAAAACTGTGTTTTGTCATGATAGAGTAATTGGCGACCTTATTCTGCACAATTTTCCTTCTTTTCACACTTCGTTCCGATATGCAGATTTTTTTATATTAATACACATATGTGTCTTCGGGTTTATTTTTTTATGTTTTTCCCATGTGAATACCCTGATTTTGCCCCGGAACCCATGTTGCATGTTTCCAACATTTTTCCCTCGTCTCTTGGCACATTTTTCCTTTTTACGGATCTTTGATCCGACAAATGGTTTGGATTTTATTACTTTTTTTTCCTTTTTCCCGTGTGACCACGTTTCTCGTGTCGTGCATGAATGCACTTGTTTTTGGTTTTACGCGCCGCGGGACACCGTGTGGCGTCCATGGTTTGTGCATCACCGTTCTTGCTCGTTTGACCGCGTCACTGCAAATTTTTTTACCCCTGCCCGTGCATGCGCACGAGCCAGGGGTGTGTTTCTTGCCCCTCCATTTTTCATTTTTAATTTTATTTTTCTATTTTCCCTTGAAAAAAAAAAACAACCATAGCCAAATAAAAAATAAAAAAAATTTAAAAAATTAAAAAAACAAGCAAAGAGAAAAAAAACAACAATACAACCTAATTCATAATCCTAATAATAGTTAACTCTAAACAAATATATATATATATATATATAAACAAACAAACAGCTAGAAAGAAACAAGAACGAACAACAAGAAAGAGACAAAAAAAAAACTTGCCTGTTTGCCGTTCGTGCGCGCCTCCTCTTCCTCCCCTTCTTCTCCCCTCTGGCTCCTTCTTCCTACTCCCTTCCTCCCTCCTTCTTCCCCTTCCCCTTCTCTTCTTTCTTCTTTCTTCTTCCTCTTCTCCTCCTCCTTCTCTTCTCCCCCCCTGTGCTGATTTGCCGCACGCGCGCCGCCCTCGCCTTCTGTCTCTTGCACCGACGCCGCCAGTTGACCGTCTCCTCTCCCTGCCACTGTGTTGCCTCCCTTCGTCTCCTCCGTCGTCGCGGTGCTGTTGTCCCCTCCTCTCGACCGCCACCTCCAGCACCTCCACCTCCACCACCACCACAACCTCTAGCCTCAGTCGCCCTCCAGAACCTCCTCCTCCACCTCCATCCTCTTTCCCTCCCTCGCCGCCTCCAGCAACTCCACCTCCACCTCCACCTCCACCACCACCACAGCCTCCAGCCTCGGCCGCCCTCCATAACCTCCTCCTGCACCTCCACCTCCACCACCACCACAACCTCCAGCCTCGATCGCCCTCCAGAACCTCATCCTCCACCTCCACCACCACCCACCCCTGTTGGTTAGTTCTAACCTAATCTTAGTCCCACTAACCTAACTTTAGTTACTAATTAATCTAATCTTAGTTAAAACTTAAACTAACCTTAGTTAGTTAACCCCCACTAACCTTAGTTAATTAACCCCCCCACTAACCTCAGTTAGTTAATCCCCCCCCACTAACCCTAGTTAGCCTAACTAACCCCCTCCACTAAACTTGGTTAGTTCCCACCCTACCTTAACTGACCTAGTTAGACTAGACTAACCATACCAGACTTCACAAACTTACCCTACCTTAACTGACCTAGTTAGACCTGACTAAACTGACCTACCTCGACTAACCAGACTTAATTGACCTGACTTGACCTCACTTAACCAACTAACCTAATTTAACTAACTTCATTGATTTATTCAACTAAACTAACTTAATCAACACTCTTAGACTAGGCTAACCTAATTTACCTAATCTACTCAGTTAGCCCTCGTTCTTGCCTTTTCTTCTCCGTTCTTTTCCTGCTGAGTACGGGTGTGCTAGTGGGCGTTCACGTGCGAGGATGCGCTTTCGACTTGTCCGTGCGGTGGAGTGTTGCGACCCGCCATTCACACACAGTCATCCTTCGCTGTTCACACGTAGCCCGAGTACCGCCTTGTATTTTCCAACCCGCAACTATATAAAAATACATATAAATAAATAAATAAACACATAAAAATTCCAAAAAAATTATTTAAAATTTAAAAAAATTGTAAAAAATTTTCTAAAAATTTACTAATCTTGCTGAAATTATTAGGAATATTTTTAAGGTGGAATTTAAACAACTTCATAGCATATTCATGTGTTATATATTTCGATTTAATTATTTTTTAAAAAGAGAAAAAGAAAAAATAACAAATAAACCAAACCAAATAATATAAAAAATACAAACACACCTAAAATACAATTGAAAAAGAAAAAAACCATAAACAAACCAAATACAAAATAAAAATAAAAATGAGATAAAAATAAACAAAAATACTAAGATGCTGTATTTTTTTTCACTCACAGTGGTGTTTGTTTTTGTTTGACTGGATTTCTTGCATTTGGGAGACCACTCCGTGTGCCTTCAGTCCATTGCATACACACCCCTACCAAGTATTTATTTTGTGAGTTTTATTTATTTTCATTACCCCTTAACCATAATTAATTGCTAAAATAAACTATTTTTCACCCACCTTTTCCACGTGCATTCGTGCTCAACACACAATTTAATAATTTTAAAATCAACCAGCTCTTCACTTTATATGTGCTACGTGCACTTAAGAGGCACCCTAATTTTTAATAAAAACGAACCAGCTGTCACAAAAAAGCACGCGCTAGCAAAAAAGCGCTCCACATCACTATTAATTTTTAATTAATGAATTTACATTTAGAGACCTAGTCTAGGAATCGTAGTTCGAGTTTCGATAAAGCATTGTTTCACCCTAATAAATGGTAATTAAAATTTTAAGAAGGAACCGTCATTTTCTTATTAAGGTTTATAACCTAATAAAATGTCACCCATTGTTAATAATTTCTTAAAACGAACCCTTCATTAAAATAATTTCCCTCTCATTGCACTTTTTTCCCCTTTTGAATTAACATGCTTCGTGGGATGGACGCGTAAAGTTCTCTTAGTTGAGGTTGTTGGTCAAGGTTATGGTCAGGTCCTGATTTAGATTTCTATGGTTTGTCTATGTGTTACAATTATAGGTACGGTTTGTAGTTTTCTTTCTTTCTTACTTAATACGAGGTTTTGGATGCCTGTTTGTTACATCACATGAAGTTTTTGGTCGCATATGTATAGAGGTCATCCCGAATTTTTTTTCTAGGATGTGGGTTGTTTGGGGTGGTAAATTGGTTAGCTACGTCTCTATATGTGCCCTTACTTTGATTGATTCCTTTTTTATAACCCTTTGGTTGTTTTGCAGGCATTCTTTGTGATTGTCTGTATTGTCGTGTGTGTGTTTTCCATCTGAATGGCGCCTCATGCTCCTCCTCCTATCCAGTATGTCCCACTGGTTAGTAGGGATTATTCTTCCCTACTAGCTTTTGAACCTATAGCGAAAGCAAGACTTGCGACTTTCGTGGCTGCCTCATTCCCCTTGATTCCAGATGATCCATTCTTGTGTGATGAGTTCCTTGCCTCGTATAGCAAGAAGTTGGGCATGGTTCATGGTGCTTCCATGATATTGATACCCCGACGGTTAGGGAAGGCTTTGTCTCTTTCCTACAAAGGAGAGCCCTTTGTTACAGCTAGACAATTATTCTCCAACAATGAGATTTTCAAGCTGTAGCAGACCAAAGAGATTCTGGATGTCAAGAAAGTGATAAACATTTTAGGTGTATCTTTTTCCATGATGACTAATCCTCTTTGGAAGTTAGTCTACCAATTTCTCCAAGACAGGTTTATGCCTATCAAAACACCATCCCATTACTTGTCCAAAGAGCTCTTCACAGCTTCCAGGATGGTGTTAAAAGGAGTGACTATTGATTGGAGTACTTACCTGCTTACAAAGATGGATCAACATTTTGTCAAAGTAACCAGAGGAAATGTTACAAATGTCACCTATGGTTCCTACTTGTATGCTTTCTTGACATACTTAGGCCTAAAGAAGGGTGTGCTTCCACCTCCTCCATCTGATCCAGTACTTCCCCCTCCACCTTTAGAAGAGTCAGAACCTATTGATATAGAGGATCTTGATTCCCCTCCTACACTGGTCATTCTGTGAAGGTGCTTAAAGCGTGTGGCAGATAAAACTCCTTCAGTTGTTCCTTCAGTCACAATTCCTGCTACATCTGGTAGTGACCTCCCTGCTTACCTCACATGTAGCAATTTGTTCAAAGCACATAGAGAGGGTTCCTTGGACATATCAGTCCCTTCACTGAACAGTTTAGTGTCAGGAGATGCCATTCCATTCCTCTGTAAAGACATTCAGAGTTCGATTGAACTTTCAGTGATAGCTTGTGCTCAATAGTTGTATGCTTCTTTTTATGAAGAACTGATGCAGTCCAAAGACCAGTTGCATAAGGTAACCTCAGAGTTAGCCTCTGCTAAAGACACATTTGCAGATTTGTTTAAGCAGATGGAGCAGCAGACCCAAATGATTGAGACTTAGAGAGAAGAGATATCTTCTTCGAAGATTCAGTTAACAGAAGCTCAATTAGAGGTCACTAAAGTCTCAGAGGAGAAGAAGAGAATGTCCAAAGAAGCTCAAGAGTTTTAGACTCTTTTAGATGCAAAAATCTCAGCCTTATAGACTGCTCATGACAGAGTGGAATCACAAGCTTCCCAAATCAAGTAGTTGCAAGACCAACTGACATAGTCACGGTCCATTCCTCTAAGCCCCAATGTTCCTCTAATTCCTTCTCTCTCAAAGTAAGACTTGGCAGTTCTCCAGAGACATGCCACATTGTGCCCTTTGTTCCAAGATAAAGTGGAAAGATTGCAGTCCAAGATGGATTTGTTATGGTCTAGATTTGAGCATTTCCAAGAATATGTTCCTCCGGACCATTCTTTCTTTGTCCACTATCAATTTGCAGAAGTTGGCCTTTTATATGAAGCTTTCAACGATGGATCTTCCTCTTCTAGAGGATGGTTGGAGTGGGGCTTGGTCTCCTGAGTTACTAACAAAAGTGGTCCGAATGGTGTTTGAAGATTCTGTGACGACGGATACCATGTTGCTGTCTTATATGTATTTACGAGGTGATATGTTGATTCCAGGTGAAGTAGATATGGCCTAGTATGTGAGGGACGTGGTTTTGCAAGTTGTTTTGTATGTCAACTATTTGGAGTTGCGGATAAATGACGTGTTCCAGTGTTACTCCTCAGAAGTGGCTACTAACGTTAAAAGTGGCTACTTGCCCTGACAATTCCTAGCACTCAATGATCGATTCTGTGGTCTTGAATCAACGTTAGAATATAGCTTCTACCTATGTATAGATCACTAACCAACTGAGGGTGGATCTCTTAGCTTACCTTTTCAAAAACCATCCATTTGATTCAACCTTTTTTTATGCCTATAAGAGAAGATCTGTCTTAGGTCCCTCTGTTCCTAGCCTACTATACTACTAACAAATGGCTCATCACTATGATACCTATCTTTCCCTTTATCAAACCAATTCAATAGCAATCTTACCTCTTCTTTTTCAACCTCAATCTTTTCCTCAAATTCCCATATTTACCTATTGTTCTTTTATCAAAGATAGAGTATTTTCCCATCCTCCATCTATCCATATATCTTCTACTTCTCTTGTTTATCAATTAACACCTTTCCTAACTGATTCCCTTCAATTTTAGCCACTCCTTCTTTAACTTATTCCTCATTTTATGATTTTTCCTACCCATCTCTTCATCCTCTTTTACTTATTCCACTTCCATCTCCTGCCACTTCTATTTCTCAACCCCCTCAGTTGGTTAGTGAATATGAAGGGTTTGATCAGCAGATTCCTAGAAGAAGAGGATGGAGCTCGACTGATTCTCTTATAGGACCTCAGATAAACTGACCACTAATTCCAAGAGATTGGACAACTGCCAGTCAATCATACCAGAATTACCTTAATTTCTCTCACCAATATTCACAATCTCTAGATCCTTATGTGAGATTGACAGCTCATTTTGCTTGGTACCTAGCATACATGCATATGCATTCCCATAATGATCAAAAGGCCATTCCAAAACTTTATATGAATGTCAATGTGAACATTGACTCCCAACAGTTGGATGTCTTGTATTTTCATGTCCTATGTCTACCTAGAAGATACATTGTTTTGCTAGAAAGGATGTGTTGCCTGCAGTTCTTTGAAAATCCTCCAAAGACATTTGTAGATGAATCCTTCTCCATGGATCATTTTCGGAACCACCAAGCCTTCAAAAGGGATCATCTTCATTGATGCCTTTACAATGTATTTTGGATGATTCTTAATGATATATATCTCTCTCTTTTGGAGGAGTCATTCAGATGGTTGTGTTAGTGTTTGTGTGTGTTGTAATAATTGTATATGATGAGTTCGTGCTGCTTGAGAATAATTTGTTAGGGAGCTCTTTTCAAACTATTGATGGTGATGGTGGATGGAAAGCCTATGATGGAAAGATAAAGAGAACCTCTTATATACTTTACAAATTTGTTATGGCTTTTAAATGATTAATCAGATGAGTTAATGAAGAACGAAGTTTTCCTTTAGTAGTATTTTTCTATCAGATACATGTGATAAGTTGGGATCGTAGTTTGGAGAGATTATTGAAGATCTGATAGAAGATAAAATTGAGTTATTTAATGAACTTATATTCTTCTTTTCCTTAGGTCACGAGGACGCTTCCTTTCTAAGTGTGGGGATATGTTGAGAGTGGAAAAAGACTGAATTTTTGACTGATTTTTGTTGTTTTTTAGGTCTGAATGATTGATTTTTTAATGGATTTAGAGTGGTGTATGGTTGTTAAAGGAAGTATTTGAGAGTTTTTTGGATGATATTGATTATGGTTTGAAAGTTCATGATGATTCTCAGTGGAGATATGAAGCTCTATGATGTTCTGTTGAGGTTCTGATTAGTTCTGTATACCTTTTGTATAGCTTCTGTTTTGTTCTGATTTTCTTCTGTATGAAGTATGGATTGATGATTAATGAAGATTGAGATGTTTTGGAAGCTTATTGAATAGTTTTTTATAGTATGGAATGGTTTGATTATGAGTTATGAGGTTCTGATGACCTTCTGTAACCCTCTGTAGAGCCTCTATCTCTGCTATGTCTCTATACTGTAATTGTTTTGTAGACCTTCTGTAAGTGTTCTATAGAATGTATGTGTGACTTTGGGAGAGTTTTCTAACCTTTGGAAAGGATGAATCTAAGTTCAAAAGAGTTAAAACAAGTGGAAGAAGCAGCTGCTGAAGACTGAAGAGAAGACTAAGTGTTAGTGATAGTAGTGAGCTGTGAAGAGACACTATAGAGGCTCTGGTGACTCTTCATATCAGACATACCTCTTGGGAGGTGCATCCATGACCTAAGAAGGATTATTGAGAGTTATTATAAGAGTATTGTAGTGAGGATATGATGTACTATTGAGAGAGAGAGAGAGAGAGAGAGAGAGAGAGAGAGAGCCAGAGATAGCCAATTCTATCAAAACAGTGTAACTGTATATGAGAGATTGAGAGAGAGAACTATGAAGACATTGAAGATTAACAATATGTGATTGATTTCCATTCAAAGATGGTGTTTTCTTTTGTGTTCTTTGTTATATTGATGGATTCTATGAAAAAGAAAACCGACATTTTCTTATTAAGGTTTATAACCTAATAAAATGTCACCCATTATTAATAATTTCTTAAAATGAGCCCTTCATTAAGATAATTTCTCCTCACTGCACTTTTCCCCCCCTTTTTAATAAACACGCTTTGTGGGATGGGCGTGTAAAGTCCTCTAAGTTGAAATTGATGGTCAAGGTTATGGTCAAGTCTTGATTTACATTTTTATGGTATCCTGGTTTGTCTATGTGTTACGATTACGGGTACGGTTTGTAGTTTTCTTTATTTCTTGCCTGATACGGGGATTTGAGTGCCTGTTTGTTGCATCGCATGAAGTTTTCGGTCACATATATGTACAGGTCATATCGAATTTTTTCTAGGATGTGGGTTATTTGGGGTGGTAAATTGGTTAATTACGTTTATATATGTGTGTCCTTATTTTGATTGATTCCTTTTTTATAGACCTTTGGTTGTTTTGTAGGCATTCTTTGTGATTGTCTATGTTGTAGTGTCTGTGTTTTCCATTTGAATGGCACCTCACGCTCCTCCTCCTATCAAGTATGTCTCACTGGTTAGTAGGGATTATTCTTCCCTACTAGCTTTTGAGCCTATAGCGAAAGCAAGACTTGCGACTTCCGTGGCTGCCTCATTCCCCTTGATTCCAGATGATCCATCCTTGTGTGATGAGTTGCTTGCCTCATACAGCAAAAAGTCGAGACTGGTTCATGGTGCTTCCATGATATTGATACCCCAAGGGTTAGGGAAGGCTTTGTCTCTTCCCTACAAAGGAGAGCCCTTTGTTACAACTAGACAATTATTCTCCAATGATGAGATTTTCAAGCTGTTACAGAAACAGACCAAGGAAATTCTGGATGTCAAGAAAGTGATAAACACTTCAGGAGTATCTTTTTCCATGATCACTGATCCTCTTTGGAAATTAGTCTACCAGTTTCTCCAAGACAGGTTTATGCCTGCCAAAACACCATCCCATTACTTGTCCAAAGAGCTCTTCATAGCTTCCAGGATGGTGTTAAAAGGAGTGGCTATTGATTGGAGTACTTACCTGCTTACAAAGATGGATCAACATTTTGTCAAAGTAACTAGAGGAAATGTCACAAATGTTACCTATGGTTCCTACCTGTATACTTTCTTGACATACTCCAGCCTAAAGAAGGGTGTGCTACCACCTCCTCCATCTGATCCAGTACCTCCCCCACCACCTTCAGAAGAGTCAGAACCTATTGATATAGAGGATCTTGATTCTCCTCCTCCCCTAGTCATTCAGCGAAAGCGCTTGAAGCGTGTGACAGATAAAACTCCTTCAGTTCTTCCTTCAGTCACAATTCCTGCTACATCTGGCAGTGACCTCCTTGCTTACCTCACATGTAGCAATTTGTTCAGAGCACATAGAGAGGATTCCTTGAGCATATCAGTCCCTTCACTGAATAGTTTAGTGTCAGGAGATGCCATTCCATTCCTTTGTAAAGACATTCAGAGTTCGATTGAACTTTCAGTGATAGCTTGTGCTCAATAGTTGTATGCTTCTTTTTATG
This sequence comes from Lygodium microphyllum, assembly GCF_053477565.2. Taxonomy (NCBI): domain Eukaryota; kingdom Viridiplantae; phylum Streptophyta; class Polypodiopsida; order Schizaeales; family Lygodiaceae; genus Lygodium; species Lygodium microphyllum. The sequence continues at coordinate 69,815,320 of NC_141150.1, forward strand.
AAGAACTGATGTAGTTCAAAGACCAGTTGCATAAGGCAACCTCAGAGCTAGCCTCTGCTAAAGATACACTTGCAGATCTGTTTAAGGAGATGGAGTAACAAACCCAAATGATTGAGACTCAGAGAGAAGAGATATCTTCTTTGAAGATTCAGTTAACAGAAGCTCAATTAGAGGTCACTAAAATCTCAGAGGAGAAGGAGAGAATGTCCAAAGAAGCTCAAGAGTTTCAGACTCTTTTAGATGCAAAACTCTCAACCTTATAGACTACTCATAACACAGTGGAATCACAAGCTTCCCAAATCAAGCAGTTGCAAGACCTATTGACATAGTCACGGTCCGTTCCTCCAAGCCCTAATGTTCCTTTGATTCCTTCTCTCTCAAAGCAGGACTTGGCAGTTCTCCAGAGATATGCTACATTGTGCCATTTGTTTCAAGATAAAGTGAAAAGATTGCAATCCAAGATGGATTTGTTATGGTCTACATTTGAGCATTTCCAAGAATATGTTTCTCTGGACCATTCTTTCTTTGTCCACTATGAATTGCAAAAGTTGGCCTTTTACATGAAGCTTTCAACAATGGATCTTCCTCTTCCAGAGGATGGTTAGAGTGGGGCTTGGTCTCCTGAGTTACTAACAGAAGTGGTCCGTATGGTGTTTGAAGATTCTGTGACGACGGATACCATGTTGCTGTCATACATGTATCTATGAGGTGATCTGTTGATTCCAGATGAAGTAGATATGGCCTGGTATGTGGGGGATGTGGTTTTGCAAGCCGTCTTATATGTCAACTATTTGGAGTTGTAGATAGATGACATGTTCGAGTGTTACTCCTCAAAACTGGCTACTTGCCCTGACAATTCCTGGCACTCAATGATTGATTCTATGGTGCTGAATCAACGTCAGAATATAGCTTCTACCTATGTACAGAGCACTAACCAATTGAGGGTGGATCTCTTAGCTCATCTTTCCAAAAACCATCCATTTGATTCAACCTTTTTTATGCCTATCAGAGAAGATCTGTCTTAGGTCCCTCTGTTCCTAGCCTATTGTACTACCAACAAATGGCTCATCGCTATGATACCTATATTTTCCTTGATCAAACCAATTTAACAGTAATCTTACCCCTTCTTTTCCAACCTCAATATTTTCCTCAAATTCCTATATTTACATATTGTTCTTTTATCGAAGATAGAGTATTTTCCCCTTCTCCACCATGCCCTTCTCCATCTATCCATATACCTTTTACTTTTCCTGTTTATCAATTAACACCTTTCCTAATTAATTCCCTTAAATTTTTAGCCACTCCTTCTTTAACTTATTCCTCCTTTTATGATTTTGCCTACCCCTCTCTTCATCCTGTGTTACTTATTTCACTTCCCTCTCCTACCACTTCTATTTCTCAACCCCCTCAGTTGGTTAGTGAATATGAAGGGTTTGATCAGCAAATTCCCAGAAGAAGAGGATGAAACTCGACTGATACTCTTACAGGACCTCAGATAAACTAGCCAATAATTCCAGGAGATTGGACAACTGGCAGTCAAGCATACTAGAATTACCTTCATTTTGCTCACCAATATTCACAATCTCTAGATCATTCTGTGAGATTGAAAGCTCATTTTTCTTGGTACCTAGCATACATGCATAGGCATTCCCATAATAATCAAAAGGCCATTTCAAAACTTTGTATGAATGTCAATGTGAACATTGAATCCCACTAGTTGGATGTCCTGTATTTTCATGCCCTATGTCTACCTAGCAAATACCTTGTTTTGCTAGAAAGGATGTGATGCCTGAAGTTCGTTCAAAATCCTCCAAAGACATTTGTAGATGAATCCTTCTCCATGGATTGTTTTCGAAACCACCAAGCCTTCAAAAGGGATCATCTTCATTGATGCCTTTGCAATGTATTTTGGATGATTCTTAATAATATATATCTCTCTTTTTTTAGGTGTCATTCGGATAGTCGTGTTAGTGTTTGTGTGTGTGTTGTAATAATTGTATGTGATGAGTTCGTGCTGCTTGAGAATAATTTGTTCGAGAGCTCTTTTCAAACCATTGATGGTGATGGTGGATGGAAAGCCTATGGTGGAAAGCTGAAGAGAACCTCTTATATCCTTTACAAATTTGTTAGGGCTTTTAAATGTTTAATTCAGATGAGTTAATGAATAACGAAGTTTTCCTTTAGTAGTATTTTTCTATCAGATACATGTGATAAGTTGGAGTCGTGGTTTGGAGAGATTATTGAAGATCCGATAGAAGATAAAATTGAGTTCTTTAATGAACTTATATTCTTCTTTTCCTTAGGTCGCGAGGACGCTTACTTTCTAAGTGTGGGGATATGTTGAGAGTGGAAAAAGACTAAATTTTTGACTGATTTTTGTTGTTTTTTAGGTCTGAATGATTGATTTTTTTATGGATTTAGGGTGGTGTTGGTTGTTAAAGGAAGTATTTGAGAGTGTTTTGGATGATATTGATTATTTTTTGGAAGTTCATGATGATTCTCAGTGGAGATATGAAGCTCTATGATGTTCTGTTGAGGTTCTGATTGGTTATGTATACCTTCTGTATAGCTTCTGTTTTGTTCTGATTTTCTTCTGTATGAAGCATGGATTAATGATTAATGAAGATTGAGATGTTTTGGAAGATTATTGAATAGTTTTTGATAGTATGGAATGGTTTGAGTATGAGTTATGAGGTTCTGATGACCTTCTGTAACCCTCTGTAGAGCCTCTGTCTCTGTATTGTAACTGTTCTGTAGACCTTCTGTAAGTATTCTGTAGAATGTATGTGTGACTTTGGGAGAGTTTTCTAACCTTTGGAAAAGATGAATCTAAGTTCAAAAGAGTTAAAACAAGTGGAAGAAGCAACTGCTGAAGACTAAAGAGAAGACTAAGTGATTGTGATAGTAGTGAGCTGTGTGAAGAGACACTATAGTGGCTCTGGTGACTCTTCATATCATACATACCTCTTGGGAGGTGCATCCACGACCTGAGAAGGATTATTGAGAGTTATTATGAGAGTATTGTAGTGAGGATATGATGTAATATTGAGAGAGAGAGAGAGAGAGAGAGAGAGAGAGAGAGCCAGAGAGAGCCAATTCTATCACAACAGTGTAACTGTATATGAGAGATTGAGAGAGAGAACTATGAAAACATTGAAGATGAATACTATGTGATTGATTTCCATTCAAAGATGGTGTATTCTTTTGTGTTCTTTGTTATATTGATGGATTCTATGAAGATGTTGAAGATTATGGTTGATTCTATCAAATCCGTGGGAGATATCTACTATGATGCTACGTGAAGATTTGCTATTTTCTTTGTTTTGATGATCAAAAGAATGAAATAAAAGCTTGTTGATGTTAGAAGATAGATTTTCTTGCAAGAGAATTCCCTTTTCCTTGGTGTTCCTCTTGGGGCTCCAGTGCTCTATCAAGAACATGCTTTAGAAAAGAACTTCATGCCCAATCATTCATGCAATTTGCAAATTTGAGTCCATGCTTTGCAATCAATGGAGTGATGCGCCGCAAAAAATTATGAATGCATTGAGGAATTTGTGCCTAGCCTAACTACATGTGCTCGTGTGTCATGCAATTGTAAACACAAAAGAAACATACAACAAAAAATAAACTCATAATGACGTTGACTTAAGAGTCCAAAATCTTGGCAAAAAATTCATCTCTCAAGTTTGTAGTGGTAGACACGCAGCGTCACAACAACGTATTTGTGCCTATTTAGGCAGCTCCTCCCATTGTTAGATTTGACACCTCTACCACCTCTCATATGGCCTTTGGCATTTGAGTAATTATCTCGGGCATCCTTGGCATTGGCATTGTGCATTAAACATAAGATTTGAACTCATACACTTTAGTTCCTTGCTATATATAGTAGTAGACCTATTGCTTACAAGTTTATGAAGGATTTACTTCATGGTTTGGAGCTTGTACATGCTTCGCGGGATGCTTGTATGTGGTGCACAGATCGGACGCCGTATGCGCGAGTAGTGAGCGTCAGAAGGTCCCCAAGAACAAAAAAACTCTAATTTTTGCACAAAAAACAATGAAGAAGCTTGCACGACATGAAGCAAGAGACTAATTGGGTGCAATCTCCCACCATGCCTTGTGTGAACGCTCCACAAAGCATGTATTTTTATATATTATTCATCTTCAAGCTCAAGAAATAGCCCAATTTACAATTAGCACGCTTTAGCTTTTGTGTTTGCTTTTGTGCCACTAAAGAATTAAAGCTATCGGGCGCCCAAGGAGTCAGGCGGTACCCAAATACAATGTCCAATACAAAAATCGTGCACCCATGCACATACAAAAATAATAATTAAATTTCAAGCGCTTTAATAAATAAGCGCGTCAAAATATGGACACCATGCCTAAGGTACGCGCCCATCAAAAATTGATGATAATTTGAATACACTCTATCCTCCAATGCTTCCCAATGTCACCGCTACTTGCTCTACACATCAACTGAAGCATTCACAATTGTTAGAAAAATAATACAATTAAATCGACAAAAGTGAATACCTAGCAGTCTTCAGCTATAAAAATAAATTGGTTAGAAATCAATCTAACCTTAATTTATTACGAGTGCGCACTCTAAACTCATAAACATTTATTAATTTAAATATATATTTTGCAGAATCACCTGCTATGGAATCACCCACTTACGCATTAAATTAACAACACGCCCGAAAAGGATAGGCGTCCCCATCGACTTTTCGCACAAAGAATCCACCTTGTGTATGAGCCCTGATAATAAAATTTTACGGAATCCACCGCAAAACCTCATGGAATCCACCGTGGAATATGCCTCCTGGCATCAGTATGCACATATATTGATGTTAAATACTTAGGGAATGATATGTCATTGATGTGAGATGCTATTGAGCTTAATTGAGCACACATTTGGCTCAATTTTCTCAAAGATTTTGTTGTTGGAATAATAGGATTGAATGTCATTTATCTAGGAAAAGCATATGCATCTTGCCATTTGATGCTTTCGAGGTTTGGTGTTGATACCCACAATACTTGGGGATGGTCGACACATGACTTGGAATGCTCTTGGGCTTCAACTGAAATTGCATTGGCTTAGTTCACAGAGATTTCACCATTGTAATACAATCGATAGTAAGCTTTTCTCAAGGGATACTTATTGCTCTTGAATGTCATTCGGGTGTTTCATATGCATGTATTGATACTTAACATTGGTCTATGCACTTAAATATGCTACGGGATACTCTTGAGCTTCGATTTTGAGCTTGGCATCATTCATCTTGACTATGGTTCAAGCATTGGTTGCTTCACTAGCATTGGCTTCTCATGATCTTTATCAAATGGATATAAGGATGGCTTGTTTATCTGGGGACTTACATGATGAGATGTATATGCAGTAGCCTAAGGGCTTTGAAGAAGACTCATGATGACAGCCTTAGGATTTCGGTACTCTATGTGGATGATATGATTTTTGTTGGGAGAGCTCTTGGATGCCTTGAAAACTCAGCTCAAGAAGAGCTTTGAGATGAAGGACATGGAACATGCCTCATATATTCTTCGAATACGTATCATGTGCAATCGCTTTAAGCGGCTCCTTTATTTGTCACAGAAGGAGTATATGCAAAAAGTCCTTGAGCAGTTTCATATGGAGGATAGTAAGCCTATTGGTTGTCCTCTACCTTCTTATGTGAAGGTAAGTCGAGCCGATTGTCCATACTTTGATGAGCAGAAGGCCAAGATGGCCCAGATTCCTTATGCCTCCACTATGGGAAGTTTGATGTAAGCCATGATAACCACTTCCTGACATAGCATTTGCAGGTGGAGTTGTGGGAGGCTATATGGATACACCTAGCGGATTAGGTTGGGATGGTATGAAGGGTATCATGTGATACCTAAAGGGCACAATAACTATGTGCATATGTTATGGTGGCCGGGATACAAGAGTCATGGGGTACACATATTCTAATTATGTAGGACATGCATGCAGTAGGAAGTCCATCTCTGGCTATGTCTTCACCTTTGATGGAGGTGGGGTTTCTTGGATGTCTAGGGTGCAAAAATGCACGGTCCTATCTACTACCGAAGTCGAGTATATTGCAGCCATTAAGGCTTGCAAGGAGACTCTCTAGTTAGGCTGCAACCTTGGTATTACGAATGTGGTCCCTATGCTACATTTGGATTTTATGAGTGCTATCTAGTTAGCCAAGACGGGTCTTCCATGTGAAGGCGAAACACATTGAGGTGCATTACTACGTCATAAGAGAGGTTGTTGAGGACAGGTCTGTTGACCTTGTCAAAATCTCAACTGACCAAAATCTTGTAGATCTACTTATGGAAAGTCTCTCAACAGAGCGTTTCGCCTTCCTTACGAAGTTGATGGGCGTTGGATGAGATGACTTCTTTCCTCATCCTATTGCACTTATCTACATTTGTACTTTGTCTTTTTTTCTTCTTGTTCTCTCCTCACTAAGGACATATTCACATTTAAGTGGGAGGTTGTTGGGGGTAAAGGCGCTTGTCCTTAGCTGCCTATGTATTGCTTATACACTAACAATACCCACACACCTATACACTACAAGTGGCGGGTGCTCATCATTGTCACTTCATTCTTTATTCTTTTAGTGAAACTTGAGTAAAGGGAGGCTAGTCACACAAAGTGACTATTGGAGTTCTTACATCTTATATATATATATATATCTCTCTCTCCTTCCACCCTAGCTCTTGCTTTTGCTCGCATGCTTTCACTTCGAGCTCATTCCCTTCAATCATCATCATCGTCGTTGTCGTCATCATCATCATCATCTAAGGGTTCAAGGATTGTACTCCCATGAAGAAACATGTGTTATATTATAAACCTACTCCAAAGAACTTGCATACAAGCACTATAGAAGCATAAGAGTTGCATATACCTTAGAGCTTTTCCATTTGTCAATGGGTAGCTAGAGACATGATGCAATCCATGTGTACTAGGCACATGTTTACAATCTCAATGCATACTTCTATCTGCATTGGCTTCATTAATCTCCCAAAATACTCAAGTAATTGGTTGTGATTTAGCATGATAAGTGGCAATAGCCCCTTTAGAGATGTCTTATTTCAAAAATGGCACCAAATTTGCTCTCCATTGTGCAACTTTATAGAGTTTGAATTTAATTGCTCTTAAGTCTTAATAATAGCTCTTGCACCATGACATTTTCCTTTTCATGGCTTGAATCTACAAAATAATGTGTCATTTTATACCTATAGTTGTCTCATATTAAGAAATGATGTAGAAAGTCCTCTTTTCTTTAAATTGTAATGTTGCACAATTTAACCACACCCAATGTTCAATGAATGATATTACTATCTCTTTCAACCACCCATAATGGAGCATAAAATAATGTTGAACAAAGAGGGTATCATGGCTTTTATTATCAGAGATATAGAAATGATAATATATTTGGGGACACCTCTAATATGCATAACTATAATGTGGACAAAGATTTTTCATGGTTAGAAATACAACATGTGGGTTGCATCTTGTCTTGTTCTTTGAATGTGTAGTTTTTGCCAAATTTATGAAACACAATCACATCTTTGAGAAAGTAAAGCAACCATTCTTTAAATTGTTCTATCCACCATTTGCAAAAACAATTGTGTTTTAACACTTCCTCAAATGATCTCTAAATATAGTACAAAAAGTTCCCCATAATACATATCCTTCATTGATATAGCTTTTGTTTTTTATTTTTTCTTAGTATTTATATAGCCAATTTGAACATCCTCAAATGTCTTCACTATTAGGATGTGTGCACTACTAGATTCTTCCATTTGATAGATTGGTAGTGTTTTGTGAAGGTCCACATGCCAAGAATTCACAAATGAAACACTTTTGCACATAAAAACTAAAACTAGTGGCTTTGGGGTATTAAGCAAACTCCCAAAGCTATGTAAGAGTGGAGAAAGTAGCATCCTTGAAAAATAGCATTTGTGCATGTGTTATGTAGCATCAAATGTATTGTCTTAAAGCTTGCAAACAAGTAAGGCTTCAAACCTTTGAAGGTGCTTCGTTGATTTTATATATTTGGATGACTCTATTCGAAGTCAAGAAATAACTCTTTCTATGTCAAAATTTGATAATTAGTAAACACATTGGCAAATTCTAAACATTTTATTAGCAATATGTAGGACCATCTTGGAAGCTCCCAATAAGGCTTTTAAGCTTTTAGTCGAGGGGGAAAATAACATATTGATTGATTTGGTTGCAATTAATCATAAGGATTCATGTGGGATGTTTATTAATATAAATTACACTACATGACTTAACAAGTAGAGTGGTTTTATCACAAAGGAAGATGCATGAAGAATGTTGGATGAAGGCAATCATGGATGGTGAGTGTAGACCCTTTGCATGACTCTAACACGATGTTCAAGGAAAAATTGGCTATAGAAATGCTGAAAATGACTTTTAATCTACTTGAGACTACATGTGGAAGCCAAAGTCAACCCTTGAGTGTCCCCAAAACTGTATCCAATCTTGCTAAGAACTTATAATATTGCACTCCGTCCTCTAATTCTCACATATCAGCTAGACCCAATCAATGCTTGGACAAGGAAAAACAATCCAATTAATGTAAATCTTGATCTATCATCTTCCTCATGTTGAAACCACCCCAAGGATACTTCCTAAAACTAGAAAGATGGCGATATGAGCCAAATATCTTTCCTTATTGTTGCCTCAATATATGTATTTACATTGATTATCAAAGTTCTCATACCTTCCTTATGTACCACAATAACTGAAAATTTTCCTTCCATGTAAAAGGCCACTAGAGTGGGGTTTCTTAAAGACTTACAACAACTAGATTTGCTTGCAATTTCATCACATAAGAAGCATGTGCAATCTCTAAATTAAAGATAGATCTACTTTGCCTATGCAACTTATACTATTCCATAAGGGTAATATCAAAATTGTTAAAGAAGGCCCATTTTCAATATGAAAATATCTTAGTGTTCACATTGATCCACTTTATATGTATAGAGGACATCTTCACAAAGGCTTGTATTATCACATCAAGTGTGAATCTTACTTCCACTATTCCCATTGAATCCCTTATTGCCTCATTTGAAAGCTTAGAACCAATTAGTAGTAGATGGGACACTTTGATATTCTATGATCATTGCATCAACCAATCTTGCTTTTGTGATTCCTTTCATTCAGGGGCCATCTTGACGTTTTGAACCATTATTAAAAAATCCATGCACAACTTTTATGGTGATTTATGTTTGCTTTCTTTCAATTAGCTTCTCTTTGGAGTTTGATTCCTTATTCCAAAATTTCTTAATTGTAGGCCAATTATGTGTTGTACTTACTGGTACTCCCAATGTATATTGACCATATTGGACATCACTATGATATGATCCTAGAAACTTGTTGGTACTCCCAATGTATACTGACCTTATTGGCCACCACTATCATAGGATCCTAGAAACTTACTGGTACTTCCAATGTATACTAACCTCATTAGCCATCACTATCATAGGATCCTAGAAACTTTCTTCAGATCCTTTTTCATCAATATAACTTACCACATTATTATTTTTTAAAACCTTGCTCTAAAGCATGTTGTACTGAGTTTATCAACATCTTGTTCTAAACTTGCCCTGTACCTAAATTTGTTTAGAGATAAACCTTTGGCATACACAAAACCTTTCCAATGGCTTAGACCCCAATACATAAACTTGCAAGTGTTGCTAAATTCTCTCTCTCTCTCTCTCTCTCTCTCTCTCTCTCTCTCTCTCTCTCTCTCTCTCTCTCTCTCTCTCTCTCTCTCTCTCTCTCTCTCTCTCTCTCTCTCTCTCTCTCTCTCTCTCTCTCTCTCTCTCTCTCTCTCTCTCTCTCTCTCTCTCTCTCTCTCTCTCTCTATCATAGTAAAAGGCAAGAAAACAAGAAAAAAAAAGTCATCTTGAAGTGATCATTGTATCAACTCTAACATCAATATGAGATTTATTTTATATGATTCTTGACTCAAAAAATTTCATCCAAAATTCATTTTCTTTGTAGTTAATCTTATGAATTTATCACATGGCTAACTTTGAGTTCAAGCCTCTTTAAATAGTTTAACATTACATGTAATTAGTGGAATGCACTATCATTATCTCCAACATGGTATCAAAGCTTATATTTTTTTCTATAGCCTAGCCTTTGTGCATTTATATTATGTAGTATGTCCATGTTTAGGAGAGAGCATCTTCATCAAGTTGGTTTGACCTACCTCACATTAATCACTCTGTTTTTGATTGCCCAAATATAGAAAACCACCTACCCCAACTTGGAGGAGTCATAGCTCCCAAAATAAGCCAAAACAAGCATTGTTGATTTTTCCAAATTTGGCATAGTTTTCATAATTTGGACTTTGGCTTGCTCACTCTCTCATCACAAATATTTATCTCGAAGGTTAGTCCCTCAATCACACCTTATAGGGTTTGCAAATATTCATTCTCTATTGGCTACAATATTCTTTGAGAGCAAAGCACCTCTTGTGGTAGCATAGCTAGTTTTGCTCCAATCTCGCTTCTCTTCATTTTACCCTCTTCTAAATACTTTTGAGCTATTGAAAATAATTATTGAAGCTTTCCCAAGTTTGTCACAATATCATTTAATTTCTCATGATCTCATCATGGATTGCTGAATAGCCTTCCTTAGTTAGTAAGACAAGTATTGGCATTAAAGGCCAAGTATGCCTAGCCACCTACATTTACTTGTACTTACTGCTTGCCCACCTATACACTATAAGTGGCAGCCACAACTCTTGCTTCATCTTACTTCCGCTTGTGCTCTCACCTCTTGATCCACCTTTCAATTGGTATCAAAGTGGGCATTTAAGGAGCTTCATTAACATTCACTTCAGCCCAAAAGAGAGCTTATTCATTGCTTTCATGGCAACCACTCGTGGAGGTATGCATCAATCCCATTGCTTCTTTCCAACATTTTTCAAGGCCTTCCTTTAGAGGTTTTGAGCCTTGCCAAGTGGTCATTGAGCTTACCCATTGTCGTAAACAACTAGCAACCATCAAGTATAGTCTGTAACTAATTTGCTATCCTTGTTCCTAGCATTTTTCACCTCTTCCAACTCCTATAGTTCACCTTTTTGAGAATAGATCTATTATTCAAACTTGTTATGTACTCTGTGCAAGATAGACTTGTTGTTCAGAACTACTATTCACACTATGCATGACATACCTACTAGTCATTGTGTGCAAGATAGACCTACTATTCATTGTGATGTGAATAAACCTGCTATTCATTGTATTGAGGATAGACTTGTTGCTCGTTGTGTTCATGACAAACCTATTGTTCACTACTGTTTAGGATAGACCTATTGTATACTACTTGGTCAACAAGTATTTGACTAGTTCAATGCTTTATTGATGCGTATGAAGTAAGTTTGTTATGATTGGATGATGAATTGATACTCAATAAAGGTTTTTGGATTGAATAGAGCTTGTTAAGCTCAGTATTGGAAGGTTCTTTACTATTATACCCTATGGATAGTAAACTTACAAGTTGAAGACATATATTGCATGCCTACAAGCACTTTCATTATGCTACATGGATGTATTAATTCTTGGCACTGATTATCATGCATATACACATTTATGTTGAGCTCTAAGCCTTGCTTTTGAGCTCCATTGGATATATTCTTACAATGGCTATTTGCCTCCATGGTTTTCCACTTGTGACTTTGAAGGATATTCGAAGTATATATTCCTAGATATATTGATTCATGTCTTTAGGCTCCATGATATTATGAGACACATGCATTGATCTTTGCTTTAGGCACTTGGATGTATTGATTCATTTCTTCAGATGTTATGAGTCACATGTATTGAGCTTTGCTTTGGGCACCCGCTTGTGTACTGATTCATGTGTTTGGGCATTCAAATGTTATGTGACATATGTATTGAGCTTTGCTTTTCTCTTAGACATTTTGAATTTTCTTCCATGGGAGAACTTTGATATTTCTCATTGCAGAGCTTGGTTTATTCAAGTAGGAGTATCTTACATATGTAGATTTGCTCAATTGATTTCACTATACATTGTCCTATAGAGATTGATTATTGTGAGCTGATTTAGCTTTGCTTTGTACACCCGGTACTTCCTCCTATTAGATGGGTTTGTCAAATTTGAATACATGCTAGACTCTTTTTTGAGATTGCATCTATATTCTTTGACATCTTTGGGTCTTTGACAATATTTGGTACCTTGGTGGTTTATGCCTATCTTGCATTACTAGTTGCATTACATATCTTGGTTCTACCCTAATATTTTGGGCAATGGGAATTTTGTATTTTTGTCTTTTTCTTATAATTATACACTCATTTATTGGATTTTTGTGACCAAAAATTCCAAAATTTCAAGTTTGAGCAGTTCTTTGAGAGTAGACACTTGTTACATGCACTTTATGGCATCTATTTTGTGGACATCTATATCTTACTTTATACCACCTCCTCTTGCAATTGGTTTTGGGATAATTTTGGGGCTATTTTACTGCTATTATAGTAGTTTGCACTTACTCTTGCCTTGCGGTTATCATGATATCTCCTACTAGGGATAGTGCAATTTTTAACATAGAAAAATTGTATTGCACCAACTTCGATTATTGGAAGACCCAAATTTGGTAGGTATTGGTGCAAAAGAAGCAAATCCAACTATTGAAATGCAAACGCATAAAGCTCGAGGAGTTTGATGCAAAGGAATGGGCTGATTTGGATGAGCTATGCATATGTGATCTTCATGACAAGTAAAGTCATGTATCTCAGTTGTACTAGCTAAAGAAGCTTATAAAACTTTGCGTGAAGGAGGGCACTCTTATGTCCACTCATTTGAATGGGTTTTGCTCCATTATTAGTCAACTTATCTTGTAGGACATTAAGTTTGAGGATAATATAAAATCTCTATTCTTGCTTGTTACAATACCTGAGTCTTAGAATACATTCCATACTGCTATGAGTCCCAATCCCTTTGAAGAGGGGTTTAAATGCTTTGATGTAGAGAGAGATTTGCTTATAGAAGAAGTGAATAGGAAGAACATTAATGGAGCATGTACTTCTCATATACTTATAGTTAGAGGTAGACATGATGGCAAAGGGAATAATAACTATAGTAGAGACTCACAACCCAACAAGGGCAAAGTCTCATAGGAAATCATAAAATAAGTCATGTGATCCTAAGTCCTTTCATACTTTTCATACATAAATTATATGCTTCATAATATGGAAATATTATTAGAACTTATATGTTACATAGCACAGAAATATTATATTTTTGTAGCTGCTCATAAGTGCAAGGAATTTACATGTGCACATGCACAGTTGATTTATTATGGATGTATTTATTAGAAGAGTTAAAATATTATATTTGAATGTAAAGCTATAAGGTGTATTAGATTTATTTTCCCAAAAGCAAGTAGTGCAAGAAAAGGAAAAGAAAGAAGATATAAAGATGCCTTCAATGCATTTTGAGCACAAAAGCTTAATTCAATTTTATAAATACATGCATGGGGCAAATGCTCACCCATGCATGGGGGAAGATTGTACCCAATCTTATGTCATGCAAGTTTTGTGAAATCCTCTTCTCTCTTGTAATTTGTGAAATTTTTTTCTTTGCTGTTATTCTTGTCACGCTCATTGCACTTGAGTCATGGATAATCCTTACCTCATCCTTACATTTATGAGGACTTAAACAATTGAAACATAACTTTCCTTTCATGCTCTCACAAGCTCGTCACTTGAGAGTGGCCCTCTAGTCCTCTTGGGCTTCTTAGTATCATTATCCTTGATACAACACTAGTTTCGTGCTCTTGAACATATTAGTAGTCTCTTGTGTAGTACCCAAAAAGTTAGAGACCTTAGTATTTTTTTGAAGAGCAACTGCATTGCATCAATGGGAGTCATATTCATAATATACACAATTGTAGAGACAACTTTAGTCCAATAATAAAGATAAGGCATGTTCTTTACAGCCATCAAGGCTTGCGCGATTTCTACAATGTTTCGATTCTTCCTTTCCACAACATCATTTTACTATAGAGAATACATACATGTGAATTGCCTCCAAATTCCACCAAATTCCATTCTATATGAGAACTTTAACGAATTCATTGGAGAGGTATTCTTCCCCTCCATCTAACCTCAAGCACTTAAATCTAAACACCTACTTATTTCTCAACTAGCCTTAAAATCTCAAAAGTGAAAAAACACCTCACTTTTCTCCATGAAATATACACATACCTTCCTTACATGATCATCAATGAAGGTTTCCATTGATGTAGTATTTGTAGGACCAATCAAAAAATCAAGGAGATCACAAGGAAAATAAGGCCCAAACATCAATCGATTTGATGCTAGTTGTTGGTAGAGTGATTAGCCCAATGATGATGGTACTAGGATATACAAATCATGGAGCAAATCAAATTTTAATATGCATTAATCTTCTTTGACAATGGGACACAAGCCAACTTCATCTCCACAAACATGAGAAGTTGGATAAGATATTGGTACCTGAGTAGATTCTAACACATAAGAAATTTAGGGGTATAGTTTCCAAGAGATACTTGGTGAAGTTTTAGAATTACTCACCAATGGATGTTAAATGGATGTGTAACGTGCCCACCGAGCTTTCCTTGGCAGTACATTCTTATTAGTACTCCATCAAGAGATGTCCTAGGAAGCGCCATCATATGGGATTTTTATGAAAACCCTCAAAGTTTGCTAACTAGGCTCACTTGAGTCTATCCCGCAGTGAAAGTTCTACTTGAGTCTTTTTGGTCAAATCTATTACTAATGGTTGAATAGTATTAGTGGTTCGAGATTCCATCTCCTATAGGAATTTCTAACTAAAGGAGACTTACATTGTGATGGGTGCAAGAGAATGGGAGAAGTATGATACTTTAATCCCTTCTGCCCAGGGTTCTAAAGTGATGCGAGTCAAGTGCTTTGATATCTAATGGACCATCCAAAATGTGATTTTTATTCCTTCTTTGGAAAGCTCTTGGCTTACCGCCAAGACCACCTGACCATAGGTCTAGATCTGTTAAGGATCCATTCTTCCGCTTTCCTCGATAGAGCACTTTTAATTACCTAATTACCTACCACTTTAGGTTCAACATATAAAAACAACTTCTTTGAATTATCTCCTAATACAAATTTGTCACACGCCTTTAATTCACGACACAAAAAGAGAGTAAAGCAATTCCTTCTCAATAGTTCCTTTCAGGAAAAATGACTTTTTACAAATATTTTCTTGTTCAAAGGTATTATTCTCTCCAAGTTCCATTCCTCGACTAGTATTGGAACTTCCAAGACACAATTTGGAAATCAAAGGGTGGTTGGCAATTCATAAGAGCCTAAGGAGTTTATGACCAAAGCCCCTTGGTATCCTCACCTTCTCCTACAGACAAGACCTTTCGCATCAAGAACACTACCTCGGTCGGCGTTTTGTGCTCATCAAAATACTACCTCAATCGATGATCTATACTACTCAGTCATCCATCTTTTAACCTAATGATTTTAGGAAAGATCAGTACCTAGCTTGCAATCATAAACAACTTATTTTGAATGCATTATACATAAACTTTTAACAAGTTTATTTCCAAGGTAAATCTTTTCTTTAAATAATAATACCGAGACAAATTAGCATAAGTGACAAAATTAGTGTAAGTGGCAATACCTTCCAATAGTCTTCTTGGATTCCCCCTTCCTCGAGGTCTAGTTTGGATTGAATCTAAACAAGAATTTCATACTTGAGAATAACTCCCTTGGAGTTTCATGGGTCCTTGCCCGCAATAAAAGAAAATCTTGATTAGTTTAATTATGAGCAATATCCTTTGGCATCTTCATCTCAAGGTCTCATATATACTGAGGATTAGCGTCCATGATTACCCATCAAAGATTTTGCTCGATCAACAATATTAAATCTGTTAGGGACATAGTACCTTCCTTGTACTCACTTAGGTTCACCTTGTACAGACCCAAGTTACCCCTTGGAATTTTTGGTTAAGAATTCATTTAAAAAAAGATTATATGCAGGAATTGAATAAAATCTTATTTCATGAATGTAACTTTTATTGCCCGTCATGGTATGAAGGCTTGCTAGTTGTTTTTATTTAAAATTTGGTACATGAAGATCCATGAAGGGTGATTGGTTGATGGCATTTGTAGCTTTGTTTGTAATTCCCATACTCGCCATTCCGTTTGTAGTAATTATATCTGCAACATTATTGGCAGCTCATGCCTCTGCAACCTTCATAACTTTCTTCTTCGAGGCCATGGTCTTTAATTTCAAGATTGAAAAGGGGATTTTTGGTAAATGATCTTGGGGGTAATTAGATTGATGAAAATTTGATTGATGGGGGAAGGCGACTACCAAGAATTTAGAAAAATCAAGAAGAGTCTTGATTCCACAGAGAAATAGGATAAAAGGGATGGAGGGTTTGAATTCAAGAGCTTGCGGAGTATCCTCCTTGTCTTCATGATGAGGGTTCCCATCCTCACACTTCTCTTGCCCCACTTCCTCTTGCTCTATATTCCTGAGAAAGGCCTCTCCTCTCTTGTTTGGACTGTCTCAATGGCTTCTCATGCCTTGTATTTATAGCTAGATTAAAGAAGAAGGGTTGTGGCCAAGAAGAAGATCTCTTTATGGAGGGTATCTTGGCAAATGAACAATCTATAAGCTTTCAAGATGCGATATGATGCTGGCTATTTGATCTTTGAGGCCCAAAGAGGCTGTCAGACATGCCATGACTGATTTGCCTGGCTCTCAGATAATCTTGCTTCAATCCAAGCCTCTCGTCGAGCTGAGAAGAGGGGGAGATTTCTAGAGTTAATCGTTGAATTACTGAAGGTGAATTCAAGCTTTTTGATTTAGAATCAGAGATGCCAAAATTGGGGGATTCGTAGCACTTTTTTTTTCCATAAAAAAGGGAGGGGGTGGGGGCCTGTTCACGACATCTTCTTCTCCTTCTTCTTTATTCATAAACTTTTAAATCTTAAAGCTTTGTGATTTATTTGACTTTCCAAGTTTAAAATGTGTTTGGTCAAATTCGACTTATGGCTCACAACTCTCATTCACGTGGTAACTTCCGTGATGGATGGCTACAATCCTTGTCAATTCGAGAAAATGTTGGGCTACAATCCTTGGGTCATTTTTCTCAAGATCTTCTCTATTTAACAATTTAGAGTTCTTCAATTCCATTTTGCAAGAAATTGGGAAGATTTGAAATTAAAGTCAGGATATCACAGGATGGAAGAGGATGACTTGGCAAAAACATCCTCAGTTGTTAAACTTTGCTAAACTTGATAGAGCCTAATCAAAATATACTTGCTTACATGTTTGTCATGAGAATAAAATAGCCATCCTTATTGAAATTTGCTTGCAATCCCTACTCAACTATTTACCTAATAGAAACCAAATCCTTTGTAATGATAGGCATATATACAACATCAACCAAATACTTACCTTTTGCAAATTGTGTAGATAATGGAACACTCCCAATATGAGTAATAGGATGCACTATATTATCACTAAGTTCCACAAAACTAGGTATTTCAAGATTTCATCTCCCTAAACCATTGTCCATGAGATTTCATATGGTTAGAGGCACCTAAATCCATATACCTTATATCATTACTCATCCATATACCATATATCATTACTCATGGCTCATATATTTGTATTCATTGTGTCCATCATGTTGGATAACAAATAACTTCTCGTTATATGATTATTACTATTAGACAAATAATTGTTGCATTCTTCTCCTAGTTTTATTATTTTTATCCCCTTTTTTTCTGGACAATCATATTAAATATGACATTTTTTACCATAATGATAGTAGCCTTTATGATCATAACTTTTCTCTTTTTTGCTATTCCTCTATGCCTCCCCCTATCCTATATTACCTATATATGAATGCTCTTATGAGTCATAATATGGCCCTTGATTTTGCCCCTAACGGCCCACTGTGGCCTCTACCATTCTGACCCGTCTCCATTGGAAATAATGGTAGTACATTCAACTAACCACATATAATGCTAAACAATTTAAGGAAGCTTGAACTTAAAGATAGCCATGAGCTAAACACATAAGATTAATACCAAAGAAAATGTAGAACATATGAGAAAGTTTGAGTCAATAATCATAGAGATTAAATCTCATATTGATGTTAGAGTTGATACAAGTGTCACACAGATGTGACCAACTCAAATCTCATATGCACTTGGCATTGTTAGACATTGTAGTGAGATGCTCTCTGTGAGGTACATCGATGCCTCTTGTATAGATGGATATAAATAGGTGAGGCAAGTGGGGTAATGGCATCATAGATGATATCATTCAAGTATTACAAAAGTAATAAGCTCATAGTATTACCTCTATTTAAAAGTTTATTCATATGAGCATGTTAGAAGGTCCATATTTGAACACCCTCCTTTGCTCAACAACAAGCTAGAAAAGAAATAGAGTTGACTAGGTGGCACTCACTCCCAATATCAAATTAAGACAACTAAGACAAAGCAAGCATTTGGAGTTTTTGGAGTTTCATGGATTATTAAACATAATCAAACATTTGGAGTTTTTCAAGTTTCCTGTTTCTCTTCAAAATCTAGGAGACCCAAAAGCTAACATATATATAATCAAAGAAACATCTAGAAGTATATCCCATGATTGAAAGAATGGAGGAGTTTTCCAAAAGATAAACCTAGCTGTTGCAAAATAGAGATAAAAGTGCATAGTCATAGAGGGTTTGAGCATATGTTGTTGCTTTCTTCTTTTTTTTCTTCTTTATCCTCCATCAAATTTGTATATTACATTCTTTTGTAAATTTACAAAAGTTTGTTTCATATCCTAGTCATCCATAAATTGTATAATGATTCTTTAGGTAACAAATCTCTAATTTGTGGAAAGTCATTTTGCAATGCTTGCATGGATCCATCTTATTCATCTTCTTTGCATAGGCTAGTTCTCCACCATAGGATGTAAGTCCATGCTCTTTTCTTCTTCTAAGAGTAAATTTATCACACTCCCTAGACTTAGTACTAGCTCCTTGAAAGCAAATTTTTAAAGCTTCACATTAAGGTAACTAAATCTGAGTTGAATTACTTGAGCTTGAGCTATAGATCTTGCTCTAGAAGAACTTGGTGAAGATGGTTGTTGACTTTGGGTTAAAGAAATGACATGCCATAATTTTTCTTCATCTTGGTGAAAGGTGAAGCAAGAGGTGAGAGCACAAGCGGAAGCAAGATTTATGGAGGTTCAAGCAAGAGAGAGCAAGACAGTTTGTGAGGACTCCAACAATCATAATGTTTGATTGGCCTTCCCTTATTCTATTGTTATAGAAAGAATAAAGAATAATGTGACAATGATAGGTGGCTACCAACTATTGTCTATAGATATGTAGGAAATAAGTACAACTAAATGTAAGTACCTAGGTGCATGCGAGGCCTTTAACCCACAAGAACCTTCCACTTAAAGGTGAATGTACTTGAGTGTGAAGAAAATAAGAAAAAAAAGTGATAATGTACATTGTGTACATATAAGCACAATAGGATGAGGAATAGGCATCATCTCATCCTACACCCATCGTCTTCCTAAGGAAGGCATAACATTCCACTAGGATACTTTTAGTAAGCAGATCTATGGGATTCTTGCTAGCCGAGATCTTGATAAACTCTATTTGCTTGTCCTCAACCACCTCTTTGATAAAGTGGTAACAAATCTCAATATGCTTGGTTGCCGCATGAAAGATTGGATTATGTGGCAGCTAGATGGTACTCATCGAGTCTATATGCAATGTAGGAGTCATAGTCATACCAAGGTCTATAACTAGATAGCCTAACCATAAGGCCTTCTCGCAAGTGTCAATGGCTACAATGTATAAAGAGTAGCACATAATCAAGGGTAGTGATTGTTTATTAAAAACATACGACTTTGGTAGGTTCAATGTCTATAGTTAATAGACAAAGCTACGCATTTCTACACCCTAGACATCCAAAAATGGCACCTTCAACAAAGGTGAAGACATTAGACTTTTTATTGTCTACATGTCATGCATAATTAGGGTCTGTGTATCCCATGACTCTAGTATCCTAGCCATCATAAACAAAATGCACATATCTATAGTACCCTTCAGGTGTTTCATGATACCCTTCATGTCATCCCAATATCACCTACTAAGTGTCACCATATAAGGAGCTACAACTCCCATTGCAAATGCTATGTCAAGTCAAATCTAAGTTAATCTTCCCTTCAAACAAGAAGATAACGGGAAAACAATAGGCTTACCACCTTCATAGTGACTATGCATATTGTGCATACCAAGTATGTGAGGGGCATACCCCATGTCCTTCATCTCAAAGCTCTTTTTGAGCTGAGTCTTCAAAGCATCCAGCTTAGCATGAGCAGTCCTATAAATTAGCATATCATCAACATATAGCACCAAAATGATAAGGCTACTATTGCAAGCCTTCTTTGTATAAAGACATGGATCCATAATGCTATGAGAATAATCCTGCAAAATTCATAAAACCATCGAACTTGTGGCACCATTCCCTAGGTGCTTACTTAAGTCCATAGAGACTCTTTCTCAACTTATACACTAGGTGTTCCCTATCCTTTTCCACAAAGCCCTTATGTTGTTGCATATAAATGTCCTTATGCAAGCCTCCATATAAGAATATGTTGTTTTTGCATCCATCTAGTAAAGCTCCAGATCTAATTGTGTAACCAAGTCTAAAACTAAGTGTAGGGTAGTCATCTTGATTACAAGGGAGGATATCTAATCAAAGTTAACTCCATTTTTCTATTTAAAACCCTTTGCAACAAAATGTGCCTTGTATGCTAGCTTAAGACGACCATAGATGCTCTCAACTTGTATATCCATTTTCATGGCAATGCATGTTTACCATCTAGCAAGGAAACCAAGTCCCACATATGGTCTTTTTGCAATTAATCAAATTCAAACTACATGGCCTTCCCCGAACAATGTCTATCACCTCTGTGCATAGCCTCCTCATAAGTGAGGGGGTCATCAAAATTTGTTACCAAAACATAATGCATAAGGACTCAAAAAAATCATGAGGATGTGAGGATCTAGTAGAGAGTCTCAAAATAAAATATGGAGCCTAAACTACCTATCCTCTCTATCTGGCATCATGATCATGCATGATAGGTGGATCCTAGACCATTACATCATTAGCAACTACTATAGGATATCTAATTATGGTTGGCTATACTATAACAGGATGCTCCTCTTAAAAATTCAGCATGTGTATCTCAACCACCTGCTCTGGTGTCATATACATGTTAATCTCATGAAATAACATCATAGTTGTGGATAACCTTCTGAGCTTGTGGATCCCAAAGGTGATATCTCATCTCACGTGCATCATCATATCCCAAAAAGATGCATTTAATGGAAATTTGGATCTAGCCTATTGCATTTTTTTCAAAAATATGAAAGAAAGCCTTACATCCAAAGACTCACAAGTATGCATGTGAGGGAGGTTTACCAAAGCATACCTCTTTTACAACTCTAAAACTAAGAGTAGTGCATGGGGATCTATTCATCAAATAAACTATGGTAGTCACTACTTTAGCCCAAAAATGTTGGAGTAAGCCTTCCTAGCTAACCAGACTATGGACTCTTTCCCGAATATTCCTATTGATACACTACAATACCATTCTAGGGTGGGGTGTAACGGGTAGTCAACTGATATTTAATACCCTCTCACCTGTAATATTTCCATGCAATAAAAGTTAGTTGGTTAGTTCTTTAGTCAATTAATAAGTTAGTAAGACTACTAACTAAAGACTAACTAAGGTAAAAACTAACTAGCATTAATAGCTAATACTTTTCATTCAATTAAAAATATATTTAAAAATTTTGAGAGTCATAAATCTGACATTTTTCTTTGATTGATATAGGACCGTAGCCAGCCTTCACGAAAAGTACAATATGAATGGGACTTATGAGCCATATTAATCACTAGTATTAATGTGTATAGTTTGAATGGTCCAAAAATATTAGATTCTTGGGGAAAAAAAACTAATATATTTTAGATATTATTCTAAAAAGATAGAACTAAAAGTCATTTAAAAGAAAAGACAAGTGATATTTTAGCTAGTTTTGGAGATTTTATAAAAAGAGAAATAAAGAAAAGTGACAGGCAAAATCGCGCGCGCCGCGATCGCAGTCTACAGGCAGTAGACAGCACTTCGAACAGAGAAAAGAAGGAGCAAACTAAGAGCTTTCTAACCAAGTGTCTTGGAGTGTCGTGGGGTTTACCCCCCTTTTGGAGCCGATGCAACCATCAGATTTATGATCTAAGCATCAAATCACTGAGTCTTCTAAGAGCCCCTCCACTCTTGTTCTCAGACTTATCCCCTCCTCTCTAATTCATTATAAATATGAGGCATGGGGAGGCACAAAAGAGCATAAGGAGACCCTGAAAGGCTGCAAGAGAGAGGGAGAGAGAGAGTATACCCTTCCAAGAGATTGTGAGAGAGAGCTTGAGAGAGAGAGTATGAGGCATGGGGGGGCACAAGGGAGCATAAGGAGACCCCGAAAGGCTGCAAGAGAGAGGGAGAGAGAGAGTATACCCCTCCAAGAGATTGTGAGAGAGAGCTTGAGAGAGAGAGAGAGAGAGAGAGAAGAGTTACCCCGAGAGGCTGCACAATTTCCCTCTATCTTGATCCTCGATTTAACCATCTTCTCTTTCGCTCTCCCATCTCGAATCAATTCCACCTTCTTAATCTCTTGAGTCTACTTGCGGACTATGGCCTCCAAGCGAAGAATGTCGCGTGCGGATGACAATCCTACAACTAGCAACAGAGCTTCGGGCGAAGGCATCACTATCAAACCAATTGCAATACCGGTCATAAGTAATGTATTTTCAAATTGATAGATGCTTGTTTTAATGCTCACAAGAGATGCATTAGGCTCCATACCTTGTGGTGCTAGAATAGGTCATTGAAAATAAATCGCATCTCAAATATTCAAAGATGAAGTTTGTGAAGTGCTTGTATCAAAGGGAGTTAAATTGCACCTAGTTGTTATGTGATGAATCCATGCATAGCATAAGCAACATATGGGACACTAAAGTATTGAGGATCGATGAGTCTTTGATTAATCTTTACGGAGGATAATATTGTTTAAAGTTCGCAAATGCATATACACGGTACATACATGGGAGAGATTATGTAAACTTTACATTGATGACATGCGACTCCTTGCCTTAGGAGAAATGAAGATAAAGCCAAGAAAAAATGTTGCATAGTAGGAAAATGCAAAAAGATAATCGTCACTTAGAGAAGAGACATAAGTGCTCTTGCTAGATTGATTAATTTGCATTGGAATGATAGGACTTACGTCATGCATAGTATTGGAACCTTTAGCATCTGCCTTAGGCTAAAGAAGGGAATATTAAGTAAATTCTACTCTTTGGTCCCAAGGGGAAGAGTGAATATGCGATGGAATTATTGTCGCGTCTATTATTGTATTGTTTAGGAAAAATACAATAGTTTTGTTGGTTGATTGAACAACACCCTAAATGTTTTTCTTTCAATCAAGGGATTGTTGCATTGTGATTTGGATAAATATTCCAAGGCTTGTGTTGATGGCAAACGAATGGCAGGAGTTTGTAATGACAAGTTGCCATGGGAATAAAGGAATGTTTTTCTAGAAGATGATATTAGGGCCGATTGCTTTGATTGTGCTTGAATTTTAATTAGATTAATTAAGGAAGGATATTTTGCATGTGTGGATCATCTCCAAGATCACATCGCAGATTATCCCAAGAGGTCATTGATCGATTCACGGGCCAATGGTCGAGTGGTGAAAAGGCCAACCACGGAAATGGCATCTCGCTCCTAGACCGCTTGTGGGTCAAGTGGAGCTCTGGACACCCCTTGCCTGTCCAAAATGGAGTTGGAGATCCCCCTGAGCCCAATGTCTAGGACATTGGAAGATCCTATTCTAGATAAAGGATGGAAATTTTGGTGCCATGAGATTTGGACCGGGTACTTCTGTTGGACAGAAGGGATACATAATTCTCCTGTATGGGCAGGAGACAAAGATTAACTTAAAGATAAGTTAAGGAACTTGTTTGATAAAAGGACTGCTTGTTTTGTTTTTGTGTATGTGTTGTAAATTACGTGAACTAACTCTATGCCCTAAAAGGCTTAATTAATGAAGCTAATTTTAAATGTCGCACATAAATGTGGTAGGACCTAATTAGACAACTAAAGCTATTGAGGAAAGTGCGGTGGATGTGACTTGGGTCCGTCCTATGGAAGGGTGGTCCCTGTTAGCTGGGAATTTTTCTCAAAAGACGTAATAATGAAACTGTGAAGACCTAGAGTCAGTAGAGCTAGAATCCCGATTTATGTTGTTTTAGGGGAGTGGAATGGGACTATACCTTATGGGCAGAGAGGTTGAGCTTCACATCCCCCTCGTTTCCCATTTTCCATGAACCAAGTGTAACATAAATCTGCTTCGACTCTGTTGTTCCTACGCAAAGTGGTTCATCTGGAGCTCGACGCTAGCTACTTCCTAGAGACTTGGCTGATAGGAACGAAACCCTGACTTCAAGTTGGTCCTAAGTGGGAATGGCCAGATACTTCCGCTTTGGGGCAGACTCAAGAAGACCTAGATCGCAAACCCTGTGGCATTCCTTGCGAGTGCCATGTGGCGCTTTCTAAACTCCCCTCCCGATGGGCTGCTAAGACATGTCCCACAAATGGACAAGCAAACACATTACATCACCACAAAACTTCTCAAATTCCTTGGATACATATTCACCCCCATTGTCAAATTATAACCATTTTAGTCTATTCCCAAACTAGTTCTCAATCATGACTAGAAAGTTTTAAAATATAGGCAAGACTTCTGATTTTTGCTTTATGGATTAGGCCCAAACCTTATGCAAGTAGTCATCAATGAACATAACAAAATGCTTTGCACCACTTGATGATTGATAGGGCATGGGACTACAAACATCTCAATGCACAAGAGTTAACAACTCATCCACATGCATAGAATATAATTTTTATGTGAGTTATGCATCAACCTATCATATAAATAATGATCAAACAAATCAAAACATGAGTAGTCAAGCATTAAATATTGCAAACAAGTCAAGTCTTTCATTCCCTTAAGGGACATATACCTAGAACAACGATGCCACAGAAATACATGTGGAAGATTGTTCATGGCCAAAACATGATCAATAGATCCAGATACAAGCAAGGGATGCAAGCTGCCAACCTTGGCACCTCTCGCAAAAATGAGGTTGCCACATGTAATCTTCCATGAAGAATCACCAAGATACATGATACATATCATCATCTAGCAAAGACAAGGCTCTTATCAAATGTGAGACATGACATACACCATGTAGCACAAATGGAGCAGTGATACTAAAATGCAATCTCACATCACCTATATCAACAATATCACATATATAATCATCACCCAATCTAAGGGAACTTGTAATAATGTGGTAGGTATAAAACCAATAGTAATGCATGTTAACATGGAAGGAACCCCCCGAATCAAAAAGCCAAGACTGAGAGTATGAGGATTGAATATCAGTTAAATGAGTAGCATCAAGTGAAGCAACAGCAAGGATGTAATCATTTGAATTGTAGTCCAAGTTATTTATCTCCTCAATCTTAACTGTGGACTTAACAATGCTGTAATCATCACAATACTTGTCAATGATCTTGCCATTTCCCTTTACTTTTTTCATGTCTATCATTGTGCATTTTATGGTATTGTGGCCTTATGCGACCTTGTTGCTTGTAATCAATAAAATGCACATCCTAAAATAATAATTTTTCATAACTCTATCTAATAATGTACTCGCCACAACACGAAACACATTAATATCCTTTTGTCTATCCATAGCAGCCATAATATAACCAGTATCACACACTCGTCTCATATAATAAGTCACATATCATGTAGTAAATAATAAACAAAATCTATAATAAATAAAGTAAAATAAACTTATTTTCATAGTGATTTTTTATAGAATAACACAATAAATATAATTACACAACATCTTTTAGGGATTAAAAAGTAAATGTCTCCACTCAATAACATAAAGAAAAATGCAAGGGTGGGCAACCTCATGCTAGTGCTATCTCATGTGGTAAATCTATCCATCATGCAAAAAATCTATACCCATGGGATATGTAATGTGATGGTGAGTGAGTGGTAGCCATTTATTAGATTGTCATAGGTTGGAGGTAGCATTGATTTTTGAATCCATTGAGATGCTTCCACATAATGAATTCTAGATTTCACTGGATAATACTAATTACCGATTCTGATTATGGGCTGGCATTACTTTAAGTCTTAGAATTTTGGTAACTTCCTCTAATAAAGGAGGGTCGTCAACAATAGGAGTAACTAGAGGTATTTTCTTAAATGGTCCCAATAGACTAATATGAAAAGGATCAAGTGCTAGAATTTTCGTATCTTCCTCTAACAAAGCAGGATCATCAATGATAGGAGTAACTAGAGGTGTTCCCTAAAATTGTCCCAATAGATTGATCAAGAGTAGTCGTGATGGTTGTAAATAGTCATTTATCTTTTAGGAGAATGGCGTCACATGAATAATCATAATATGTATTTCTTGTCTATGTAGTGTTCTTGAATATTAAATGATGATAATGGTTGTAGATGGTTATTGTTGTGGGGGTGTTTTTAGGAAAATTGATGTATCATGTATTCCTATTGTGGTCTTGAGAGGCCATAATACTTTGGCGATCCTATTAGTTTCATGGGAATAATTCTCATAATTTAGGCATCGGGACTGGAAATAATTACCACAAGATTAGGCTATAGAAGTGCAAGATGCTAATGGAATTGAAGATGTACAAGGTGCCTTTTATGGGCAACATTTATGTCAGACAATTATCCACATTTTTCAAATCCCATTTTAACAAGAAGCAAGTCCCGAGAATTAAGGAAAGCACTAGCAAGACAACAATGGCAAGTTGCAAGGCTAAATGATAGAGGAGAAGCATGAGGATTAGGTAGGTTGGATGAAGAATAGTTTACATATGCTAGGCAAAATCTTTTGGTGGTGGATACCTCGGCAGCATATCATTCCCCTACCACCTCAACAAAATCTCCTCCACCCTCTCCCAGCATACCAAGTTTGTCAAATAATGAGGAACATGTTGGGGGTAAAGGCGCCTCTACCTAGCCACCCGTGTATTACTACACTGACAATCACCGCCACTGCACACTGCATGTGGTGGGCACCTGTCATTGTCACTTTATTCTTTATTCTTTTAGTGACAGTTTGAATAAAGGAAGTCCTGGTCACACATTGTAACTATTGGAGTTCCCATTTCTAAGTCTCTCCCTTTCTTGCTCTTGCTCTCCCGCCATAGCTCTCGAGTCCAACCTTCGATCCGTCGCTCCCTTTCAACTGGTATCAGAGCTTTGCTTTTCGACTCTTGAGCTTGGTTCGCGGCATTCTCAGCATCCCATCGACTCCGTACTTGCATTGGGTCTCCTTCCCGGCAGCCATATCCGACTCCTTAGAGCTCCTGTCACTCCCCGGCTTCCCGAGCACCTTCCCGGATTGGGCACCTTTAGGGCATTACATCAGAGGTATTTGATCATTTTCTTCAGAGTTTTACTTTAGTTCTCAGGTCTCACTGGCTATAAACAAGTTGTAGGCAACCATAACTCACACCTCTTGGAGCTTCCTTTACCTGGATCTTGCTTCCAGCATATCAAGGCTTGCTGAGGCTTGGTGTAGGCCTTCTTTGGCCCTCATTTGTGCCCCCTTTGGGCCCCATTGTTGACACATGGGACAACAGACCCCCCCAGCCAGCTCACTTTTTTTTGTGCCTGCTTCAAAATCTAGCCCCAAAAAAATCACTCTTTTTGTCATATCTCAGGCATTCGGAACCAGATTCAGGCACGGTAAGAATCTAAGTTGGGGTTTTGGCATGCTCCGGACGCGATGGTGATGTCAGATTTGTCAAGTTCTGATGACAAAATCTTTTGCAAATAGATTTTAGGTCTGAGACAGCATGTATTTGTATGCCTATTCTTGTTTGGGCATGACTATATAACCGGTTTGATGCCTATTTCATCCCGATTGATTGGGGGATTGAAGCTACATATAATGCTATGATTTTGGCCTATTTTTGGGGCTGGAAATACATCGTTTATAAAAGTAAATGCATGCTGAATACTCTTGGACTGAAGCTATATTTCATGCTTTGACATATGCCTATTGGTTTCGGATGTATGTCTTGGGTTATGCTATGATGTATTGATCATCGAGAGACGACTTTGAGCTTGTCATTGAATCCGGATGCTTTTTTGGAAGCTTGAGCTTATTTCAGCCCGCACTTATTGACATTGGTATATGCTTTGACAGTGATGCTTCTTGGGTTTATGCATACCCGTTGCCTACAACTTGATGCTCATGTCACGGTTGATTACCCTATGCATATGTTGAGCTTGAGTGCTCATTGAAGCTCCACCTTGGATGCATTTTTGGATTATCTAGAGTAGCCTTGGATGTTACTTGGCTTGTCAGAGTTTGGATTGGGATGTATTTGATGTCTTACATGCTTACGGATGCTCTACCGCCTACATGTTCGAGATGTACTATTGATGTATTGTCTTGGACTTGTGTCATTGGCACTCTGTCTTGCCTTGGCTTGAGCTCTTAAGCTCGTACATACGGCTTTTGTGCCAGTGGGAGCATTCTTGAATGCTTATCAGACATTGAGCAAGTGGTACTTTTATGCATTGAGCTCTTACATGCTATTGAGCAGTTACAGACACTTGAGACTTTGGGACTTCTTACCTTTTGGGATGATACATCATATGTCTTGGTTCACTTTATGCTTATGAGCTAAGTCTCAGTTTTGGATCTGTATCTTTGTGAACTGACACCTACTTGTGTCAAGTTTTAGTAGTGGCATGAACACTTTGCCCCGTTGCCTGGGGGGTGTGTCTACTCACTAGCAGATGTTTGTATGACATACTTGGGTATTGGATTCATGCTTATCGACTGTCATATGCTTATGTTATGCCTGCATGATGCCAGCTTTGGTCTTGGCAGTATCTGATTGCCTTGGGATCCGATTTTGGCACTGTTAGCTCTCTTTTACTGAAATCTAAAATTTATTATAGTAAGCTTATATGTATGGACTGACATGGATTTTTCATGTTGAAACACTCTGAAATGATGTACTTTCACTAGTACTTGGTGGGCAACAGCTTTGGTTCCACTTTCTTCACCATTTTTCCTCAATTTTGGTGATTTTTTTGTCATTTTTTGCAACAAACAGCAAGCAGTTTTGAACTGTCTACAGTCTTCCAGCTTGCATTATGGTGAGTTTGTCCCACTGATCATGCTATTTTCAACATCACTAAGCTTGATGGTACAAATTACCCTTATTGGAAGAGCCTGATTTGGCAGGTGTTGGTGCAGAAATTGCAGATCAAACCTTTGAGGTTAAGCGGGCATCTGCCTACAACTGTGCTAGATGAGGAATGGCTTGAGCTTGATGAGTTATGTGAGTCCACTATTGTATTGTCTCTCACAGAATAGGTTTACTATAATGTCTTTGAGGAAGAACAGAGTGCATGGCAGTTGTGGGAAAATATCAAAAATCTCTATGACAAGAAAAGTCCAGCGAGTCAAATGTATTGGCTGAAGCAGCTTATGGATCTGTGCATGAAGGAGAATGTGACTATGTCTGCTCACTTGAGCCAGTTCCATGCTATACTCAAGAACTTGACTTCGCAGGACATCACTTTTGCAGAGGATGTCACTCCTCTTTTCTTGCTTGGTACTCTTAATGAGTCATGGGATGTATTCCGCACTACATTATGTGCCTCTACTGCTACATTGAAATTATATGATGTTGAGAGTGCTCTTCTACCAGAAGAGGTTAACCGTAAGAATTTGGATACCTCTCGTGTGTCTCATGCTATGACAGTTAGAGGCAGGAATGATGGATATGGAAAGCATGGCAGTAGTAGTGGCCGTGGATGGGATTCTCAGAAATCTCGATCCAAGTCTCGTGGGAAGTCACGTAGCAAATCCTGTGGCATGAATGCAGATGTTACTTGTCACCATTATGGGAAAAAGGGCCATATTAGGCCACAATTCTATGAATTGCACAGTAAAAGGCACAAAGATAAGGGGAAAGACAAAGTGCAGGATAAGTCTTCTGATCGCAACATAGTACCTGCAAAGTCCAGTGTTAAAATTGAAGAGATCAATGTTATGCAGCCTGAGAATGTTGATGATGATGATTATATCCTAGTAGCTTCTTCCTGTGCTTCGTAGATGACAGAGATAAACTCTATGTATGCACAGTGTTGGCTCTTGGACTCAGGTATGTCCTTTCATGTGACACCTTGCCGAGAGTGGTTTCATTCATACCGTACTATTTCAGGTTCTGTGTGCTTGGGTGATGACAACTCTCTTGATATTATGGGTATTGGTGATGTTTGGCTGCAATTTCCTTCTGGCAGCAGTTTTGTTATGCAGGATGTACATCATGTACCTACCTTGACACGCAGTCTCATGTCAACTGGATAGCTTGATGACGCAGGATATCATGTATGTTTTGGAGACTCTGCATGGAAGATCACTCGTGGCAGACTTGTGATTGCGAGAGGTGCCAAGGCTGGCAGTCTCTACCCCTTGATTGTATCAGCTTCTTCCCTTGATCATGTTTTGTCTGTGGGTTCTATCCCACATGCATCTCTTTAACATGCCCGTTTGGGCCATATGTCTTTGAAGGGAATGAAAATGATTTCTGGTTTGCAATACTTACCGCCCCTTGATTATGCATGTTTTGATTCATGTGAGCATTGTCTTTATGGCAGGAAGACTAGGTCTACACATAAGAAGTCTGGTAGGCCGCGCATGAGTGAGCCCTTAGCATTGGTACATTCGGATGTTTGTGGGCCCATGCCTTGTCAGTCTATGGGTGGCGCAAAGTATTTTGTTACATTCATAGATGATTTTTCACGGAAAGTTTGGGATTATCCCATTAAGCTAAAATCCGATATCTTGGTTGTGTTTCAGAGATGGCTTGCATTGGTTGAGAACCAATCTGGGTATAGGCTAAAATGCCTAAGGACAGATAATGGGGGTGAGTATGTCTCACGTGCTTTTGAGCAGTTATGTGATGAAAGGGGTATTAAGCATCAGTTGACCGCCCCCTACACCCCCCTAGAATGGTTTGGCTGAGTGGATGAATAGAACCATCCGGGAGCGTATACACAGTATGCTTAGCCATGCAGGCCTACCACAAAGCTTTTGGGCTAAGGCAGTTAGTACAGTTGTGCATGTCATAAACAGATCACCTTCTAGTGGTTTGGATTTCTAGGTTGCAGAGGAGGTATGGACTGGAAAACCCCCCTCTTATGCGCATCTCCGTGTCTTTGGATGTGAGGCATTTTGCCATGTGCCCAGGGACAAGAGAAGTAAGCTGGATCCCAAGACTGTCAAATGCATTTTCCTTGGTTATGGGGATGTAGGCGAGATGGGTTACCGTCTCTGGGATCCACAGGCACGAAAAGTCATCCACAGTCATGATGTAGTCTTCCATGAAGATAAGATGCATAGGCAGCTTGAGAGAGTTGTTGAGATCCGCAGGGTCATATTTCAGGAGGAGCCGAGAGCTCCCACACAACCAATTGGATAGCCTATAGCTGCAGCAGATGCTCATGGTCAGGGTGTTGGACAGGCAGCTGGGCAGGCAGCAGAGCCTACCGTGAGACGGTCTACGAGAGACAGACGTCCACCTGATAGATTTCAGCCCCCCTCGATGCATTATGTCTTGGTTACAGCTGCAAGAGAGCCTTTCACTTATGATGAGGCTATAAGCAGGGGTGATAGTCACTCCTCGGAGAGGGATATGCAGTCTGAGATAGACTCCCTGCATAAGAATGACACTTGGGATTTGGTTTCCTTGCCTACAGGCAAGAAGGCTTTACCATGCAAGTGGGTGTACAAGCTGAAAAGTACCCCTAGACACCCCAAGCCGGCATACAAGGCTACATTGGTAGCAAAGGGTTTTAAACAGGAGCATGGTGTGGACTTTGATGAGGTCTTTTCTCTTGTGGTCAAGATGACCACCCTGCGCTTAGTCTTGGCTTTGGTTGCTCAGCTTGACTTGGATTTATACTAGATGGATGTCAAGATGGCTTTCTTACATGGGGACTTGCATGATGAGATTTATATGGAGCAACCTAAGGGCTTTGCAAAACCTAGCAGGGAGCACCTAGTGTGCAAATTGAGGAAAAGTCTTTATGGCTTAAAACAAGCACCTAGGGAGTGGTATCATGAGTTTAATGCCTTTATGCAGTCACAGGGCTACAGCCGGAGTGCTATGGATCCTTGTCTTTACACGAAGAAAGCTCGTGATGGTTCTTTATTGATTTTGGTACTCTATGTGGATGATATGTTGATAGCAGGGAAAGCTCATGATGAGCTAGATGCTCTTAAGGCTCAGCTCAAGAAGAGCTTTGATATGAAAGATCTAGGACAGGCCACTCACATACTTGGTATGTGCATTACACGCGACAGGCATCAGGGACTCCTCTACTTGTCACAGAGGGAGTACATTCATAAAGTCCTTGAGCGCTTCCGCATGCAGGACATAAAGCCTATTGGCTGTCCATTGCCTTCTTATGTGAAGGTATCATAGGTTGATTGTCCACAGATAGAAGAGCAGAAGGCCAAGATGGCCAAGATTCCCTATGCATCCGCAGTGGATAGTCTTACGTATGCCATGATAGCCACTCGTCCAGATATTGTCTTTGCAGTTGCTGTTGTGGAATGCTATGTGGCTACACCTGGCAAGAAGCATTGGGATGCCGTGAAGGGTATCATGAGGTACCTGAAGGGCACTGCAGATATGTGCATATGCTATGGCAGCCAGGATATAAGAGTCGTGGGGTACATTGACTCTAATTATGCAGGACATGCAGATAATAGGAAGTCCACTTTTCCAGCTATGTATTCACCTATGCTGGAGGTGCTGTTTCTTGGATGTCCAGGGTGTAGAAATGCACAGCCCTTTCTACTACAAAGGCCGAGTATGTTGCAGCCACACTGAGGCTTGCAAGGAGGCCATTTGGTTGGGTCATTTAGTTGCTGACATTGGTATTAATGCCATCCCTACACTACATTCGGATTCTATGAGTGCTATTTAGTTAACCAAGAATCCGGTCTTCCATGCGAAGACGAAACACATTGAGGTGAGGTATCACTTCATACATGGGGTCGTTGAGGACAAGTCTGTTGATCTTGTCAAGATATCGACTGACCAAAATCCTACAGATCTGCTCACGAAAAGCCTCTCTATAGAGCACTTTGCCTTCCTCAGAGGTTGATGGGCATGGGATGAGATGATGTCTTTTCTCATCCTGTTGTACATGTGTACATGTTGTACTGTCTTTTTTCTTTTTCTTTTCACTCCTCACTGGGGCAGATTCGTCTTTAAGTGGGAGGTTGTTGGGGGTAAAGGCGCTTCTGCCTAGCCGCCTGTGTATTACTATACTGACAGTCACCGCCACTGCACACTGCAGGTGGCGGGCGCCCGTCACCATCACTTTATTCTTTATTCTTTTAGTGACAGTTTGAATAAAGGAAGGCCCAGTCACATATTGTGATTGTTGGAGTTCCCATTTCTAGTCTCTCCCTTTCTTGCTCTTGCTCTCTCGCCATAGCTCTCGAGTCCAACCTTTGATCCATCACTCCCTTTCAAAACCTATATTGCCACTTGACAATCAGGATACTCCTCCTAGATAGGCATTTGAAAGGTTACAACATCTAGTATTAGGGAGGACATTTCTGTTGCAAACCATCTCAGAGGAAGCCCAAAAAGAAAAACATAATGAGCCCAAATCAGCTTGTCAACTTGAAGGTCTGAGCATCTAAGTTTTCAAGGAAAAAGAAGGAAGACCCTTACTGCCATGTGGCTCAATTTGAGACAAGGTGGACAGCAAGTGGATTCAACCAGATGTATGGATATCAAGTCAAGAAGCAATAGTTTGCTGCTACCTTATAGAGAAAAGCCATGGATTGGTTTACCAGTTATGGTATGGCAGCATTTACTACATATGATGCCTTAAAGACAACATTCATAGGCAAGTTTCATAAGAATAAAACTCCGTGACACATTTTATTAAATATCAAACAAAAGAATATGTTGGTGGAGGATTATGCCTAGAAGTTTAAGAACTTGTAGAAGAGGTTAGATGTTAGTGATGTACCATCAGTAGAGATGCAAATCACTTATTTTATGAAGGGCTCGAGGGATAAAATCAAGAATCCCATTGCCAATATGGAGATGGTTTAGAATGATACATTGGATATGTTGATCAAAGCTGCTAAGGGTAGAAAGGAAGCTTCGTACCTCCCGATCAAAGAGAGACCGATAAGAAGGATGACACTTTGGATTCAGATTCTGATGTAGATTCAGATTTAGAATCGAAAAGTGATAGTGATGATGAGAATAGTGAGTACAGTTCAGAATCTGAGGATGATTTCAGTGACTCGGATGATGATGAGTCTAGTAGCAAGAAGCATAGGAAGAAAAAGAAGAAATCACGATTAGCCTAGGACTAAGAGGAAGCAGAGAAGAGCAAACTGGATAAGAAGATTGAACAAAATCTGAAGGATTTAAGTCTTTTTGACACCAAGAGGAAAGAAAAGTACTATGAGATATGCCAAAGAAATGGCCATGAAACCCTGACTTATTGGTACAATCCTAATGTTAGGATGGCACAGCAAATGCCAGTGATACAACCTAGGCCAACACCTATGCAGCCAACTGCAGAAGAATGCAAGCAAGACAACCTTGGGAAAATTTTTATGTACATTAGCAAACCACTCAATGGGAGCATGTCACTATTGTGGTGGTCAAGGCCACTTTGTCGAACTAAACTATAAACTTTGGGCAAAGCATAGGACTGAGAGAGGAATGGTAGTAGAAGGTCCCACAATGATGGAAGCCCTACAAGAGCATCTCATCCACAGCACCCACCTGTCCCAGTTATAGTAGTCATCATAGAGTTACTTGATCAAGAAGAGAAAAGGCAATTGTTGAAGGTACCGGTGTTGTTGGCTATAGGCAAATTTAGCACAAGAGAAGGTTCAAGAAAGGGCAAAGGAGGTGTCATGTAACATTAATGCTCTAAGTATGCATGTTTATTGTGATTCTAATTGTATTGCACTAGAGGACTAAGAGGAAGTAATGGTATTACCAGTTACAAGAAGCCAAGCTGGTTTGAAACTTGATTGGAAAGAATAGGAGAAAGCCAAGAAAAAAGCAACTAAACAAGTGGAGAAGCTACAAAAAATGATAGAAAAAGCAGTACTTTAAGAGCTTGATGATTAGGAGGGTCAAGGTACCCTGGATCTTGATCAGCAAGATCAATATCCTGAAGCTTAAGTAGTAGGATATTTTCATGAAGGAGGTTCAAAAGAGCTATCTCAAGCTCTAGCAAAGTCCTCTCTGCAATTAACCCTAGAGCTGATCTAGGATTTGATACCAAGGTTCAAGGAAAAGTTGTTCTCGAAGATCATGCAAAAGCAACAAGAAGTTCTTGAATATACAGTAGTTCAGGATCAAACAATTCCTAACTATCAAGCAATCATACCAACCCAACAAGAAGTTATGGATTATCAAGTGCCTACCATTCAAGTTGAGTATGCAAGAAGAAAGCATGATGATTATACTTCCTAAACATACATATTTGGCAACCAAACATGAGGAGCTACTACCAACCCCATTTTAGGTTTGGATGGTAGACCCAAAGGAGGCTTTGGGTATTGCTAGGAATCAACAAAATAGAGTGGCTGGCTTGAGATTCAAGGTGAGTTTTGTTGTGTTAAGAATGTCAAAAATTGGGGACTCTTATACAATGCTCTTGGGTAGATCATGGTTTAAATTGGCCAAATTAAAGCAAGACTAGGGGAATGATTATGTATGTATCCCTAGAGGACTCAAGGAGATCAAACTGTCAATAGTTTATAGAAGAGTTCCTCTAGACCTATAGTAGCTCTCAAACTATCAACCTTGCAAATGAAGTGAAAGATGGTGAGGAGGAATTATTTATCCAGGTAAATCCTTCTTTGGTTCCAGTCTTTGAAATAGATGTTGATATTATTATTCAAGAGTATCAAGATCCTCTATGAGTGCAAGAAATGAAGTTCTAGAACACCAAGCTCTTCAAATTGCAGTCCAAAACCAGTCAGGATAGTATCCTAAAGGTCAAGAGCAACCTGAATTTCAAGAGAGGTCAGGGAATGAGTAGTATAAAATGGTTCAGGACCAGAATATTGGTCATCCTAAAATTTCTCAGCAAGAAATACCTAAGAATTAGCAAACTGATGTAGACAATTCTATGGACAGTTTTGATGTATTGGATGTAGAAGGACAAAAAGCCATTATTCAAGTTGAGCTAAGATATGAGCACACAATGAGAAGATCTATAAGGGCACTTGAAGACTAGGTTCAGGAGGTTAATTTGAATATGGAAGGAGAGGCCAAACCCATTAAGATTAGTATTTTTGTGGAAGAAAATTTCAAGCAAGATCTTGTCAAGCTATACAAAGAGTTTCGAGATATTTTTGCTTGGGATTGTACGAACATGAAATGATGTAATCCAGTTGTGTGTCAGCATAGGATAAATTTAAAGAAAGATGCTAAGCCAATCATTCAAAAAAGGTATAGAATGAACCCTAACTATGCCAAACAGGTCAAAGAAGAAATTGACAATCTTTTGAGGGTTTGGTTCATCAAACTGGTTAATGAAGTCACTTGGTTATCCCGTATAGTGGTGGTGCCCAAGAAAAATGGGAAGATCAGAGTTTGTGTGGATTATAGGAAATTAAATACAGCTACCATTACCAATCCATTCCCGATTCCTTTTATCGACTCTCTCCTTGATGATGTGGTAGACCACGAAATGTACAGTTTTCTAGATGGGTTTTCAAGATACAATCAAATTAGAATGCATTTGGAAGATATGGATAAGACATTCTTTATCACTAAGTGAGGAACATACATTAGCACAGTCATGGACTTTGGACTGAAGAATGGACCTCCCAAGTTTCAGGAAGGTGCCCATAAGACATTCAAGCCATATCTAGCAACTTTTCTAAGGGTATTTATCGATGATTTCTACGTTTTTGTGCCAGCATATGAAAGAGCATTTAAAACATCTCAAGTTATGATTTGAGAGATGCAAAAGATTTGGAATGTCCTTGAACCCTTTCAAGTTAGTGTTTGTAGCAAAAAGTGGTGTGCTTTTAGGCCACATCTTATCTGAAGAAGGCATGAGCATAGATCCAAGAAAGTTTGTAGTTGTTGTTGAGAAAGCTATGGCTCCAACTAATTTCCATGAAGTTATGAGGTTTGTGGAGCAAGTGAAGTGGCATAGCAAGTATTTAAGGTACCTATCACATATTTTTTTGTGACATACCGATTCTTAAATATAGTTGATAGCGTTTGGTGGTCATTTGGGGTCTTTCCTAGTTGCCACCGTCCACACTCCACTGGAATGTTTGGACTTTGATCAGTCTAGGCGAGGTCCACCTCACAAGGGAACACCCTGCCTCATCCCACAAGGATTGACCTGAGTGTTTCATATAGACTTAACAGTCTCCTATCTTTAGCTAGCTCATATTCGGAGGTGTCCTTCAAGGGGCTTCTCGTCTGAACAGAGAAGAGTCATTACCCCTAGTTCATGGAGTGCAACACTTTTTTCCAGTAAAACGAACTCAGGTTTGTGGAACCCTAACACGTTTTGGTGGCACAACCGCTACACCTTTCCCATAAGATAATGATTAGCTCGGGTTCTAAGACACTGGCCCTAGGGTAAGCCATTATGTCGGCTCTTATCCTATTTTTCCCTTTCAAGAAAGCACTCGACTCATCAGGTCTACCATGCCATCGAATGCCTTTCATCGGGAAAGGTCACTCTCCCGCTTCCCTTCAAATGATGTTTTCTTTAGTTATTTAAATAGAGCATACTACCACGCAGTTGAATACATAAAAATAGCTTCATTATTTACCCTTTTAGCACAAGGTTCATTTCACGTCTTTGTTAATTCATGACACGAAAACAATGAAACCAGTACTTTCAAAACATTGGATAAAATAAATTTTATGTATTTTCAGTTCCGCCTCAAAACTAGAGGTGTGTCTGCCCTCAAAAACCAAAGGAGTGTCTCCAACCTACATCTCTAGGCTCCAATGAAAAACTGCATTGATAACAGTATGGATTTCTTCTCTGTCTTAAGATCGCCGACTACATATTGTAGGAATAAGTTCCAACCAGAGCCCCTCATGGTTATGAGTCGCCATAAGAGGAAGCCTTCCGTATGGGACCATCCGTCCTAGGCACTGGTCAGATGCTCTAGGTAGACCAAAAAATATATCCAGCTCCTTCGAGCTCCAATATTGACCCTAGGGGAAAGTCAACCACCAAAATCGCCCTTAATCTGGACAAGAATATTTTCTTCCATTAGTGAAAAAATCGCAATCACATCCAAGTTTCGAAAATCAGAAACCATCAACCATCTAGTCCTTTGCAATCAATATTTCTTGAGCAATTAATGCTACTAAAAACAGTAATTTATAAAGCCAATTATAACTTTATCGGATGGATTTTTCAATGACTTTGATTTTGATAACCAATAATTTCTAAGGATTTCCATTCCCTACTTCTTCCTTTTTGCAGCTATTGAAATTTTTATGGAGAGACTTTGCGTGATTTTTTTTTGTCAATTTTCTAAATTTTCAAAATTATGGCAACCAATTCTTTTCTTTATTCTATTACCTTCTTTTCCTATGACATTTCTTTCTAAGTTTACTAAATCAACCATTTCCTATACTTCTGTATTCATATGTTTTGTCACCCAAGAGTTAGGAAATCCATTTCTAAGTAATAATCTATATTTCGTATGTTGTCTAGGATAGTTTATAATTACAAAAGTCTTTCCATGGCCAAATCGATAGACACTATTCTTATTTAAAGGAGTCTTCAATTCTGTTAACAATTATCATTATCATAGAAAAAAATCCTACATGTTTAAACGTTCATAGAAAACGTTAATTTTTAGTCAAGATAATAACTCAAATTTCAATTATGCATCTAAATAATTATTACTATAACTATACTTAACTTTTAGAGATGGACTTAACTAATTCATCCTTAGTTCATATTATCCTTAGTTCATATTTAATATTTCTAAGGATTCCACTAATGTCATTCTTATAAGTGTGATACTAAAAATTATGGTTAGCTCAATCATAAAAATAATTCTAATATTCCATATATGTTTCTTTAATATTAATTCTAATATTCTAATAATGTTAGTTTTCTAATAAATTACCTTGGATAAGTCTTAAACTACATATGATGCTAAACAAAATTTTTAACTTAAAATTTTATGTAAATTTTCCTAGAGCATAATAGTTAGTATAATATTCTAAGTTAGAAAATTTTCAAGCATACTTGTTTATTATTTAGCATAACATTCTATGTTAGGATTTTTCTAAAGCATAACAATCATTCTTTTTTTTATTGACTTTATTATTCCATGTATATATACAACTAATTTTTTAATTATTTCCAATGACTAAAACATAATCTAACTTTAACTATCATTATCACTAATTCTTTCTTTCTAAAAAAGAATTTATCATTCGATCGAGAAAAAGATCACCAAAATGCTAACATTAAAAATCAATTTTGATCATTAATTTATTAAGCTTTTCTACTTTAAAATAATAATTTGATTCATGCTTTCAAGAATAAAATGAGTTTTATTATTTTTAAAAAAGTAAATAGCTTTTTCTTAATTTATTTTAAAACTTGGTTTTGACTAGGATTATTCGTTGTTGGCCCCGCATTAAGTGACGATGTTGGCGGCGTAGCCACATTTGGGGCTAATACCACACCTCGTCTTCTTGGCGGCATGATGAGGATATTTTTGGATTTTAGAGAAAGAAGAAAGCTAAGAGAAGATTTTGGCAACGTAAGGGTGTGGGATGCTGCATGCATAAGTGGCATTTGAGGTGTCACATGGTGGCACCATAAAAATGATGAGTAATGGGGTGATTAACCAGGTGTAAGCTTGTTAAAATTTTCTAAATTCTTTTTAACATGAAAATGCCATGTATAGGATATTTCTAATGAGGTGGCAGTTTGAGATTTTTCAAAAAAACTCTCGTTTTTTTATTTTAAGAGAAATTTTGAAAGAGAGTATGAGGTGTCTTGATGAGGTTGAAGGTGGCTAAAAATATCCCAAATTTTTTTTAATGAAAAGTGGAGAAATTGGAGTATGAGTACTGATGTGGCAACTTAGGAATTTTCAATCAACAAAAAAGAATCTCATTTTTGCATTTTTCATGAAAATTTAGGATATGAGAGATGAGGTGTCTTGTGGAGGTTAAAAACTATTAGGATTTTTCTTAAATATATATATATATAATAGTTGGAAAAATAGAAAAATGAGTACTTATGTGGCAAGAGATGGGAGAAAAAGTACACACTCTTTCTAATCATTGCTTATCTCTCTCTTTCTCACCATATGTTATTCGCT
This sequence comes from Lygodium microphyllum, assembly GCF_053477565.2. Lineage (NCBI taxonomy): Eukaryota > Viridiplantae > Streptophyta > Polypodiopsida > Schizaeales > Lygodiaceae > Lygodium > Lygodium microphyllum. The sequence goes on from NC_141150.1 coordinate 69,855,985, forward strand.
TGTAAAGTCCTATTTACAATTGAACTCTTTCTCTCTTTTAGTTAATTTTCTAATTTTTCAAAATTATGGCAACCAATTCTTTTCTTTATTCTATTACCTTCTTTTCCTATGACATTTCTTTCTAAGTTTACTAAATCAACCATTTCCTATACTTCCGTATTCATATGTTTTGTCACCCAAGAGTTAGGAAATCCATTTCTAAGTAATAATCTATATTTCGTATATTGTCTAGGATAGTTTATAATTACAAAAGTATTTCCATGGCCAAATCGATAGACACTATTCTTATTTAAAGGAGTCTTCAATTCTGTTAACAATTATCATTATCATAGAAAAAAATCCTACATGTTTAAACGTTCATAGAAAACGTTAATTTTTAGTCAAGATAATAACTCAAATTTCAATTATGCATCTAAATAATTATTACTATAACTATACTTAACTTTTAGAGATGGACTTAACTAATTCATCCTTAGTTCATATTTAATATTTCTAAGGATTCCACTAATGTCATTCTTATAAGTGTGATACTAAAAATTATGGTTAGCTCAATCATAAAAATAATTCTAATATTCCATATATGTTTCTTTAATATTAATTCTAATATTCTAATAATGTTAGTTTTCTAATAGATTACCTTGGATAAGTCTTAAACTACATATGATGCTAAACAAAAAATTTAACTTAAAATTTTATGTAAATTTTCCTAGAGCATAATAGTTAGTATAATATTCTAAGTTAGAAAATTTTCAAGCATACTTGTTTATTATTTAGCATAACATTATATATTAGGATTTTTCTAAAGCATAACAATCATTCTTTTTTTTTAATTGACTTTATTATCCCATGTATATATACAACTAATTTTTTAATTATTTCCAATGACTAAAACATAATCTAACTTTAACTATCATTATCACTAATTCTTTCTTTCTAAAAAAGAATTTATCATTCGATCAAGAAAAAGATCACCAAAATGCTAACATTAAAAATCAATTTTGATCATTAATTTATTAAGCTTTTCTACTTTAAAATAATAATCTGATTCATGCTTTCAAGAATAAAATGAGTTTTATTATTTTTAAAAAAGTAAATAGCTTTTTCTTAATTTATTTTAAAACTTGGTTTTGACTAGGATTATTCGTTGTTGGCCCCGCATTAAGTGACGATGTTGGCGGCGTAGCCACATTTGGGGCTGATACCACGCCTCGTCTTCTTGGCGGCATGATGAGGATATTTTTGGATTTTAGAGAAAGAAGAAAGCTAAGAGAAGATTTTGGCAACGTAAGGGTGTGGGATGCTGCATGCATAAGCGGCATTTGAGGTGTCACATGGTGGCACCATAAAAATGATGAGTAATGGGGTGATTAACCAAGTGTAAGCTTGTTAAAATTTTCTAAATTCTTTTTAACATGAAAATGCCATGTATAGGATATTTCTAATGAGGTGGCAGTTTGAGATTTTTCAAAAAAAATCTCGTTTTTTTATTTTAAGAGAAATTTTGAAAAAGGGTATGAGGTGTCTTGATGAGGTTGAAGGTGGCTAAAAATATCCCAAATTTTTTTAATGAAAAGTGGAGAAATTGGAGTATGAGTACTGATGTGGCAACTTAGGAATTTTCAATCAACAAAAAAGAATCTCATTTTTGAATTTTTCATGAAAATTTAGGATATGAGAGATGAGGTGTCTTGTGGAGGTTAAAAAATATTAGGATTTTTCTTAAATATATATATATAATAGTTGGAAAAATAGAAAAATGAGTACTTATGTGGCAAGAGATGGGAGAAAAAGTACACACTCTTTCTAATCATTGCTTATCTCTCTCTCACCATGTGTTATTCGCTTGTAAAGTCCTATTTACAATTGAACTCTTTCTCTCTTTTAGTTAACTACTCTTTGGATTTTAGTTAGAATTAGACTAACTGGATAATTTTTCTTTTCTTTCAATTTTTCCTTTTCATACATGCATAATTTCTTACGTGTTTTGTCGACGACTAAGGTGGAGTTTTCATGATAAGGAATAACGTACACATACTATTGAAAATAATTAGCCCGTATTTGCAAAAACTATTCTTTTTGCACGTGTTCACATGCTTTTAAGTAAATGCACAACCATACATCAAGAGTGAGTTCACAAGTGTAAATTATATCTTTATTTATGAAATGTGCATGCATGTGTTCACGTGTATACATATGTGAATATGCCTAAGGAGGAGTTCACATGGATAACTTATCCCACCGATTTAGTACTTTTAAGGCTTAAGTCATTTGGCTAGTTGGGGGGGGCGGGGAGGTGGAGGTGGAGGTGAGAGTTCATGCAAGGATCAACGATTTTTCTTGTGTATGTGATGAAGAAAATTTCCATGGGATATTTCTTAATTTTTTTGTGTGTACATTTTGTGTTGTCGATGAAATTTGTTACATTGTTCTCCTCTTACAATTTTAACTAAGAAAGGGATGTAGTTTATTTGGAGGGAAAATCAGGAGAGAGCCTTCAATATTCTCAAGAAGATTTTAGTCTTCAATGATTCATGAAGCTCATGCCAAACTATCAAGTGGTCATTTCTCACGAGAGATTACAGACATGAAAATATTGTAGGCAAGTGTATGGTTACCTATTGTCTTAAGGGATGCTCATCAATATGCTAAAGAGCATTTGCAATGTTTGAAGGAAGGTCAACCTCCACAAGGAGGATAGGATGAGGATCATCTTGTACTACCACTTGAGCCATTTCAGAAGTGGGGGATTGATTTTGTTAGACCCATTAAGCCAACTACAAAGAGGATGGACAATCTGTATATTTTGGTTTGCACTGATTATGCTACAAAGTGGGTGGAGGCTCAGGCCCTAAAGGATAATAAAGTAGTTAGTGTGGCCAAATTTCTGTATTTTAACATTATGATGAGGTTTCGATGCCCTATAGAGTTGGTCAGTGTGATCGGGTTTGAATTAGGTTATTCGGAGAACTGACTATCAGGCACATGATCTTACATAAGAAGTCTAACCCTACCATCCTCAAGCTAATAGTCAAGTAGAGAGCTCCAACAAGATCTTACTCCACATCTTGAAGAAAATGCTTGAGGACAATAGGAAAGATTGGGATGCTAAGCTAGATTATGCATTGTGGGCTTTCGCAACTGCATATAAGGTGAGAATTGGACTTACACCTTTCAAGCTAGTATATGGATTAGAGGTTGTAGTGTGTCACGTGCCTACCTAAAAATTCATTGACAGCACGTTTTAGTGGTCCATCGAGAAACTATCCTAGACGGTGTCAGAGGGGTTTCTGCCAAAAGGTCGAATCCACCGAGGATCAAAGGTAGGAGGAAGTAGAGATAGGAGATGGAAGAGAAGAAAGAGAATAGACAAGAGGTAAACACGACAAAGACAAAGCACAATGAATTGAATCAATATGTATTGAAAGAACCTAGAATCCTTGCACTACTCAGAAGAAATCTCCAGGTATTAGATCTCCTAAAGCTTCTTTGTAGAACAAAAACGCGGATCAGAAATAATAGCTCCTTCTCTGCTGCTCGGAACCCAAATCTAATGGCTTCGTTGTCTACAAAAGGGGGGCAAAACCGCAAGACACCTGCTCACGAATCCCCCAAATCACTTCTTCTTCCTCTTTTAGTTCAAACTGCAATTTTCAGCTTATCAACAGCGATCATGACACGCGTGATTTCGTCAATCTGTCTTTTTTTAATGAAAATCCCATAACTGGTTGAAAAAGCAATTTGCTTTTTCATGCCATCCTAATCTAGAAGCTTTTCTAAATTTTTTGGATTTTTACAATAAATAATATCAAAAATAGGCTAAAATTATCCAAAAATCTAGTATTTTTGGATAATCCATGCAACTCACACTAATACTAATAACTTAAATCACATTGACTCTCTTAATTAATAAGAAGTTAGATGATGATGCATTCCATGCTTTTTCACACTGTGTCCGCATAGCATCACGACAACGCCTTCGCCCGGCACTCGCGAGAATGCACAGGGTCTATCGTCTAGGTTTTCTAGAGTCCACCCGGTAACGGAAGGTACCGACCATCCCCACGAGGATCAACTTGCAAGCTCGAGGCCCTAATTTGACAATTGAGGTCTTAATGCATCAGCTAGCTCTATCAAAGGTGTCCCACAAGGGCTTCTCGTCGACTCAAGCAATCATAGTTACCCTTGGTTCATGGAGTGCAATGATTTTTTCCAGCAAGTGGTTAGGATTCGGGGAATCTTAACGGAGTTTTGGCACAGCCGTCACACCTTTCGCCTAAGATAATTCCTGATCAAGGTTTTAAGACCTATCCCTAAGTAAGTCAACGCTCAACTCTACCTAATTTTTAACGTTTTGTTCAATCTCTTGAGAGAAGCTCCCAGCTTACCGAGACCACCCATCCATAGGAAGGATCTGTCAAGGATCTCATCCACTCGCTTTTCAAAAATGGTTTTTTTAAGTTTTCTAATTACCTATCACATTAAGTTATGACATATGAAAGCAACTTCGTTAATTAACCTGTTATCACATGTTCCTTCGCATAATTTTACGACACAACACAAAGACAGAGAAAACAATCTTTTGGCAAAACATATTTCGCAAAGTTATTTACAATGCTTTTCCCCTTCTGCCTACGCAAAAGACAAACCTCCGTTCAACAAAAAATCCATTCTATTTGTGCAGAAGAAAACAAACCCTCTAAGATTTCCATCCCTTCACTAGTGCTGAGGACTCTAGGATTCCATCTTGATTTGCATGAGGATCAGCAAGCAGTTCCTAGGAGCGATCGAGAGGTTTATGGACAAAGCCCCTTTGGCACTTCCACCTCCTCCTACCTAACGGACCTCTCCATCGAGGCCGGTCCAAAGCTCCTCGTGGCGGTACAAAACAATCTCCCTTGGAGCAAGGTTCCACGTCTAGCCGTGGGGGAGGCATAGCACGATCTTTCCTCTTATTATTCTGATTATATATTTACAATCAGATCTAATTGCTACAAGCACAATCAATCTTTCTTATGCAACCATCAATGCATGCACAAATCAAAAAAGATACAGTAGCATGTGTTTTTAGCATAGGAAGCAGTCCCACCCAAATCTAGGGTTTCTCTTTTGAGGTCCCACATTATTCTTAGGGTTCACTTCCTACTTACAACTCTTTTTTGAGATCCGCAAGTTATTTCACGAATCTGAAGTCTATTTTATTCATATGAAAAATTTGGTATTTTTGTCTTGAAAGATAATATGGGCATTTATACCTATGGTAGGCAATTCATGGGCTACCCTTACCTAACCCACACTTAGCAGGATTTCAAATGCTTTTCCAAGTCTATTTAGACTTTCAGAATTTGTATCGACACATATAGTTGTTTTCTCACTGACTCATACGTGGGTCAACACATGATATTGACGCTCTAGCTAATATAATAATTAATATTAACATTGCATGTGTTTTTAGCAGTAAAAATAATTTTTATTTTATTCTACTCATATTATGTGGTTTAATTGATGATGTCCAACCATTTGTCGAGCTTTCAACGTTATCTAGAAAGATCAATTTTCATTTAGCTATGTCTTAAGTGCAATGCTCTTTTTTTTTTTTGAAAACTTTATTCTAAGCAATGCAAAAATCATAAGTGTAATTTTTCTTTCATCATTCATACATGGAATTATATATTCATGCACCTAATTTATATGCATCTAGTATATATTTTTCTATGCAATTTTCTATTGATTTAATGCATTGATTATTCGTGATATTATCTGAATTATTTTCTATAAATTATTATTATAAAACTCATATACGTCTGTTTATCATTGGCAAAATGAAATAGAGATAATCGCTTTTAAGAAAAAATTATAAAATATTTCCTTCCCTAGCACCATCTACCTTTTTTTAATATTATGATCACATGTGTCATTAATAAAATAACAATAAATATAATGAAATAAAGCATAATTATGATATTTTCTTAATGACACGCATATAATCCTTTTCCAAGTGAAAGAGTCTTTTCACCAAATAGTTAATTTTTGTATTACTTAGGCTACTTTCCTAAGCGACAATTCATATGCATTTTTTAAAAAATATTTTTATAATCATTTAAAGCCAATTATAGCAATAAGCTTATAAAACATTATTTTTTTCCAAACCAACGAGATGTTACCTCTCTCAGGTTTGCTATAACATGGGTTTTGCTAAGTCCTACTATGTCATTTTCTCCATCAGCCACGTTCTTTGCTTCCCTTACTTCAAATGGGCTTTTTGAATTTCTATGACTTGTGGAGCCATGGTTGTCATGCAAAATTGGCGGGGTAGTTTAGGGAGAGTTGGTGGTCGTCCAGAAAAATTTCGCCAGTGTTTGCTTAGCGATATGGTTATATGGAAGGAAGGCATAACATGGGATAGAGAAAATGGAAATAAAATAGAATAGGGGTATTTTCCTCCTTCAAGGCTCAAGCTACAATGGAAAAGAGAAGTGGAGAAATTTTTTTCATCATTAGGAGATCTTCCTTCTTGCTTTCTTTGTGAAGGAGAGGGGGTGTATTTATAGGCATGAGAGGGAGCATGTAGTCGAATCATTCTTTTGGATACTTGTCAAGGGATACTTGTCAAGAGTTAAGTAAGCTTTATAAAAAAATATTTTTTGATTGCCTACCTATTGGATGGTGGCATGGGGATGATTTTAAAATGCTTTTTCTCCCTCCATGCATCAAAAATGTCATGATTTTTTGCTTATTTTTTTAAGAAACATCTTTTTTTCTTCAAAATGACTTCATCTTATGGTTTTTGGCCAACTTATCTAGTTTATAAAGTCATGCCATACTCTTTGATACTTAACTTACTCAATATCATGCTCGTTCTTGCATGCTCTTTGTCTACTGATTAAGGCTTTTGTGATTTGTCTTACGGTTACGAAATCAATGTGATCTTTGATGTATTAAATGGAATCAGGAATGCTAAATCAAATATAATGCGGGAAAAATTACGATCAAGTCATCGTAATATTATTTACGAGGCGTCTTTGCTTTTTGTTGGCTAGGAACATTGAGGCATCTTCTCGTGTCGGATTACGAAATTGATTTAATGTGAGACTCAATATTTAAAAATTTACTTGCAATCACTTATGTGATAACTCGACAAGTAATTTTTAAAACATGTCAAGCCCAAATTTGTTTCTTGATATGAAGTGTTATTGCGGGAATATTGCATAGTGCCTATGGAGTTTGTGGTTCCAAGCTTGAGAGTTGCTGTTAAACCTAAGTTGGATCCTGAAACTAGAGGAAGACAGGGTGTTAGCTGCCTATGTTTTAGCAATTATGCAGTAGCAACAGCAAAGACAAGCTTAAAAAGAAAACTTTTGAGGAAGGAGACTAGGTGGTGGTTTATAATTTCCAACTTGGCAAATTTCCTAGTAAATTGAAGCTTCAGTATGTGGGGCCATTTATGATTTTTAAAGATATTAGTCATGGTACATTTCTATTGAAAGATTTGCATGGTAATATTTTGAAGCTTGCAATCAATGGCTTTAGGCTCAAAAGGCTTATACAACTATATTATTCAATTGTTCATTTAATCATTCCAAATTGGACAAAAGGATTAGTCAGTTATAGTTATATGTGTGAAAGGTCACATGCATACGATCATGACGTGACATCTCGCACAAATAGGGTTGGACTCTAAGAAAACTTGGACTTTCATATTCAAATGGAGCAGAGCATTGAATCTTTTGCTTTCTCATCTCTCTCTGCATCGTTTTGTTCATCTTGACTTACATCAGCTCTGCTGCCATGACCCACACAAGGCGTTCTTTAGCCCATCAGTTGTGTTTGTAGAAGCTGCTCGACTAGAGGAGGAGGACAAAGAGCTGTATGATTTCATAGATGATGACAAGTCTAAGTAACCAATGGATGAAGAGGCTACACTAACACATGCTGCTCACCTCTTAAGTCCAAGTGCTATCGGTACACCTTTTGTTGATTCGACTTTGTATCTTAATGTTGAAGCAGAGGTTCATCACTTGTAGTTGGAGAAGATAGGGTTGTATGCATATGCCTAGTTACCTTGAGATCGATGGGCTACAAATGTGCATGCTTCATTGCATATGGATGTTTTGAGGCAGTCAAATGGGAAAATTGTTGATCATGTTGAGTCGACTATAATAGTAGTTAGCCATGTTTTTTCTCTTCCCATGAATAGTAACCTGACAGCATGCTAGTGTTCGAAAGAACAAATGCAACAGGCATTTGGGGACCCTGCTAGACCAAGGAATGTATATGTGCTAAAGTGCATTGATGGGGTTTGCAATTTGCTATTAAGATGATTTATGGAGCATTTCATGATGTTTATCAAGACCAACAATATTAGCAAGGAGACTTATGGCATTATCCATTATGTTGAGCATTTGGGGATGCCAAAATTGGAGCGGTCTCATGTATGACATGTTAATGACTGAGATGAATGTCTCAAAATCTAAGAAAGTTTTCCACAAATACAAGATGGGTTTTTTTTTATAGGATTGTATGAATATGCTCAGTCTATCTATCCTCAACTGATTGTTGAATATTTTCTTAAGTTGGATCTCACTTCTTTGTCAAATAATGTAGTGAGGCAGATGCCAAAATTGATGATTCTCATCATGTTAAAGATGTCAATGATTCTAATGTTTTGTTTGTCAATGATCCATATAAGCAAGCCACTTATTGGGATTTGGTGTAAATGGGCTATGTTGAGGCATATGCAAAACAGGTTGTTGCTTCAACATTTGTCAAAGGGGAGAATAAGGATGCATGTCTTGATGATGCACTTAATGTTGGAAAATAGCATAATGTTGATGCCTCTAAATTTGCAAGTAATATCTATGCAAAGAAGAAGCAAAAGGTTGGGAAAATATGACTTCGTGAGATAGGCATCAGTTGGAGGATAAGCCATAGAATGTTTTGGTTGATGGCTTGCAGGGCACATGACCACCTAATGACTTGCAAGTCATAGGACCACATCCATCCTAAAGAACAAGAGCCAAAGGCTCATCCATGTGTGTCATACCAGACTTTTTATGCATATTATGCGTCTACCTACCATATAAGAAATGATCACAAGACTCAAAACACTTATAGTCAAGCGGTGGGAAGGTTCCTAGCCTTGCGAACTCGTGGTTGGGTGCTCCTAGGCGGCGGTCTTGGATGTTTTGGTACCCATTTGAACTGGTATTCAAGGGTTTTAGCTTTGTGGTCAGCTTTTTGTTGGTGCTAAGTTTTGGCGGATGGTGACAAATCACGACCCCCCTCCTTAGACTTGATGGTGGGTTTCTCTACCGGTGGCTTTATGAACTATAATGGAGTCGCGCAGCCCGGTTGCTAAAGGCTATGAAGATTTCTCCTAGGGGGCGATCTTGGATGTTTTAGTACCCATTTGAACTAGTGTTCAAGGATTTCAGATTTGTGGTTGGCTTTTTGTTGGTGCTGAGGTTTGGCGGGTGGTAATGAATCATGACTCCCCTCCTTAGGCTTGATGGTGGGTTTCTCTTCCAATGGCTTTGTGGATTGTGATGGATCGTGCAGCCCTTGTTGAAGGTTGTGATCATTTGTATGTTGCCCATGGCTAGATGGATGTGCTGTGAGACTGGTAGTTGACATTACAATGGGCTTGCTTCTTAAAGGTTCGGTCCTAACAATGATTCCGTGCTTGCATCTTTCGTGTTTGGCAACACATAAAAGATCATGGGCAAGCTTTCACTTGATAGAGACTACAACTTTGCACTTTTTCATAAGTACATATGATCGGTCCCCAAATGGGCTGAGTTTGGTGTTAGTGGGCAATAACTATGGTTTGCCAATTTGAGTCTAGAGTTAGGATATACTTTAATATCCCTGAGTTTGGCATTAGTGGGCTGTAACTATGGTTTGCCAATTTGAGTCCAATGATTGTGAGTCAAGATATTAAAGTCACTGCCCTCATTGATCAATGCATCAATGGCGTGTGTTTGTTGGGTTGTAATGGTCATGCTCAGGTAAGTCGAAGCTATGGCTTCCTCATCCTCATCTTCAATCTCCGTAATGGTGGCTATTCATGCATTGACAAGGGCTTCTAGCATCAAGGGTTCGTGTAATGGATGTATAGGAGGGTAATACTTCTTCACGCAGCTGCCATTAAAGAACCTTATGCCCTCACCTTCCAAGGTTTCGAGTTCTACATTACCTATTCGGCTTATGATGTAAACTTTGAAAGGTATTAACCCCCTAAATTTCATTTTTTGCTTATGTCCCTTGACCGAGTACAATAGTACTAGGTCACCTTATTCGAAATCTCGCTTCTCGATGTGCTTGTCAAACCAGCTCTTGCATCATGCCTTTTCACAAATGAGTGCATGGGTGGCTAGAAGTCTGGTTTTTGATAAGCATTCTAGCTCAACTAGACATTCCGTCCATGCTTCCTTTTCCTCCCATCTCTATTGAATAGCAATTCTCAAGCTAGAATGAAGGATTCTACATTTAGAATTGCCTCAATTCCATAGGTCAACCTGAAGGGAGTCTATCCCACGGCCATTTTGTAGGCTGTTTGATAGACCCATAAGGCTACCACCATTAGCTTGTTATCCCAATCATTGTGTGAAGCATATGCTACCTTGGTCAGGACGTTTACCAACATCTTATTTGTTGATTCCACCTAGCCATTCACTTGTGGAAGTAGTAGGGTGAGGATTTTTTATGGATGGTCAGGAAAGTGGATAAGAGATGCGAAATCACCTCATTGATGAAATGCATGCCTTGATCTCACTGACACGTTTGATGGGGCAATCAAATCGAGAGATCACCTGCTCCCATAAGAACTTAGCAGTGATTTGTGCATTGTTCTTCCTGGTGGCTCAAGCTTCAACCCACTTTGTGAGATAATCAGTGGCAACGATGATGTATTTGGCTTGCGAATATTGAGCCGCACGACTAATAGGCCCAATGAAGTCAGTCTCCCATTTCTCGAATGGTTGTCTTGCAATGATGGGACTTAGTTCCATTTTACGAACTGGCACCTTGGTCCATTGGCACTTGTCACAGTGTTCCACGAATCGTGCCGCATCTCGAATAAGTGTGGGCTACCATAGTTGAGACTGCAGCACCTTGCAGGCTATTGTATCTCCACTAAAGTGTCCTCTTGCAAATTTTTCGTGCACCTCAACTAGTACATCGTAAATTTTATGCTCACACATGCATCTCTGCATGAATCCATCTTGTCCTATTTGATAGAGTTGTCCTGCTATTAACTAATAGGGTTGTATTTTGAGAATGAGTCGCCTTAGTTGGGCCTTTTCTATGGGTGGACGAGGTAGTCCATGCTCGAGCACTTGGACTATGTCATCTACCCATTATGGCATCAAGTCGGCTCTAAACAAATCCCTTTTGCTAGATAGGGGGAATAGATGTGTGTCTGGCAATTCGTCTCTAATGCCTTGTCCAATAGCTTCTCCCATGGATATGCGAGACATATGATCATCCATATAGTGTTGCTTTTCTTTGCGTACGACAATGGAGAAGTCAAATTAAAAAAGCAAAAGTAACCATCGAGCTATGCATTCTGTAGTGAAGGGTTTGTTTACTAGATACAACAAGGCTTGATGGTCAACAAAGAAAATAAAAGACATAGCCAGAAGATAATGCCGAAATTCTTTTATGGCAAACACCATGGCTAACCCCTCTTGCTTGGTTGTGGAGTAATTCATTTTTGTATTTGTGAGTTGTCTACTAGCAAAGTTCAATGGATAGTCTAGGTTGTGGTCACCATGTTGGCACAACACATCTCCCACTATGGATTTCGAAGTGTCAATATGAACACGAAAGGTTATGTTCCAATCTGGGCCTTAGTCTGGGCCTCTTAAGATTGGTGCGGTGGTTAGAGCCTTCTTCCATTCATCATACGCGTGCTAGCATTCCTCGATCCATTTGAATATTATTAGTAGCTTGTACATGGGTCTAGTAATCAATGCATAGTTTAGAACAAACCATCGATAGTACCTTGTATGGCCCAAGAAGCATTGAACTCCCTTGTAAATTATTGGGGGTGGAAGATCGACAATAACCTTGACTTTCAAGAAGTTAATAGCAATGCCATTATTGGACACCATGTGATGCATCCATGCTTTACCCAGAATTAGCACTTTAAGGGGTTCAATGAGAGACGATATAGTCTGCATCGTTCAAAGCTTGCTTAGATTTTGTCTAACTGTTCCTGCTAGTTGGAGTGAACACTCAAGTTGTCAATGAAGACCTCTAACTCTTTCCTAAGCATGTCCTTGAATATTGTGCATAACTCATCAAATTGTGGACAATTGGTGTGACTAACATTCACATGAGAAGGTAATGGATATCCAATAGCCTTAACATCCTTCATATGAAATCGTTCAAGAAACTTCTTGATGTATTCCTTTTTTGACAAGTAAAGGAGCTCCTTAGAGCGATCATGCACGATGCGCATCCCAAGAATATGTGAGGCATGTCCTATGTCTTTCATCTCAAAGCTCTTCTTGAGCTGAGCTTTCAAGGTATCCAGTTCATCATGAGTACTCCCAACAATTAGTATATCATCCACATAGAGTACGAAAATCATAAGGCTGCCATCACAGGTGCCTTTTTGTGTATAAACACGGATCCATATCTCTATGGGTATATCCCTACCAATGCATGAAAGTGTTAAACTTATGGTACCATTCCCTAGGTGCTTGCTTAAGGCCGTAAAGGCTCTTTTTCAACTTGTACACTAGGTATTCCTTTCATTTTTCTTCAAAGCCCTTAGGTTGTTGCATATAGATCTTATCATACAGCTCACCATGTAAGAAAGTTGTCTTGACATCCATGTAATAGAGTTCCAGATCGAGCTGTGCAACCAAAGCCAAAACCAAGCGTAGGGTAGTCATCTTGACAACATGAGAGAAGACTTTATCAAAATCAATACCACACCCCTACTTAAAACCCTTAGCAACTAATTTAGCCTTATAAGCTAGCCTGGAGTATCCATGGGGTACTCTTCAACTTGTACATTTTCCACTTAACAAAGGAACCAAATTCCGCATATGATTTTTCTACAGTGACATATACTTTGACTGCATGGCCCTCTCCCAAGAGTGACTATCACCTTTGCAAATGGCCTCATTATAGGTAAGAGTCTCACCAACATCTTCACCATAACATAATCTATAGAGGAGGCAAACCGATCAGGCTGATATCTATCTCTAATAGACCACGTCACAAATCAAGCTATGGAGCCTAAACATTTTGTCTAACATCGTGGTCCTGGGCCATTGGAGTATCAGCTGTTGTAGGTTGTCTAGCTAGCTGTACAGTAATAGAAGACTCCTCTTGAGATATCACCATGTGTACCTCAATGACTTGCTCAGGTCGCTTATACATTATCTCCTTATGGAAAACAGCATCATGGTTATGGATGACCTTTTGAGTGTGTAGATCAATAGGCAATAGCCCATCTCACATGCATCCCCATAACCAAGACAAATGCATTTTATAGACTTAGGATCCAGGTTATTGCACTTGTCCTTGGTAACATGGCAAAAAGCCTCACAACTCAAGATATGCAAATGAGAATATAATGATGGAGATTTTCCAAACTATACCTCCTCTAAAACTTGATAGTCAAGATTAGTGCATGGAGATTGATTAATCGATATACACAAATAGTAATAGCATCAATCCAAAAGTGATGCGGTAAGCTTGCCTAGCTAAGCAACTCGCTCCTAAATTGTCCTATTCATGTGCTCAACCATACCATTCTAGGGTGGGGTGTATGAGGCAGTCAGCTGAAACTTAATATCCCTCTTATCACAAAACTTCTCAAAGGATTTAGATACATACTCATCCCCATTGTTAGATCGTAGGCATTTTAGCCTATACCCAGACTAGTTCTCAATAAAAGCAAGCCAACACTAAAATGTAGCCAAGACTTTTGATTTGTGCTTTATGGGGTATGCACAAACCTTATGCAAGTAATCATCAATGAAATTAACAAAATTCTTTGTGTCAACATACTACTCGAAGGAAATTGCAGCTGGAGATCTCTGGTGCCAATGATATCCAATGCCAAGTCATTATCCAATCTAACAAATTCTTTAATGGTGTGATAGGAGTGGAACCACTCTTGCTAAGGGGTGGCATGAAATGAAGCCCTTGAATCAAGTAGGCAACATTGAGCATAAATAGAGTAGGCATAAGTCAACTATGAAACATCAAGAGAAGAAGCTGCAAGTATGTAGTCATTATCATAATTAGTTTGCACAACATTAATCTCTTCAATCTTGATACTGGACTTGCTAAGGACAATGTGGCGATCATCATATTTCTCTTGCACTTTATCATTTTTCTTTTCTTTGCACTTGTCATCATGCATTTTATGGCATTGTGGCTGAATATAATCCTGCTTCCCAAAATAGTGACAAGTCAATGCAGAATTATGGCCATGGGACTTGTTGCAAGACTATCCAAATAACTAAGTATAAGATTTCTAAGACTCTCTCCCATAGCCGACATTACTACTCCTATCATTATTGCCTCTGATTGTCAAAGCATGAGAGGTGCGGGAATCATCTATGTTATTTCTATTAACCTCTTCATTTAGGAGCGCACCTTCTACATCTTGTAATTTCAACCCGTTAGCAAGCATATTTGCATATGTAGTAGTATTGAATATGTCCCATGACTTATGCAATGTAACCAATAAGAACAAGGGAGGAAGATTTTCCTTAAATTCACTTTCTTGTGAAGACAAGTAGTTGAAAAATAGAATAAAAGTCCTTTAAATGGGTAGACATGGAGATCCCCTTCTTTATATGAAGGTCCATGAGTTGCTTCAATCATCAATACATTTGGGAGGTAGGGCTCTGCTTATCATAGACATTACGAATGTTATCCCATGATTGCCATGTGATTTGCCCATCAGAGACAATATTATAATAGACCTACTTAGAGAGTGACAAAATGATTATAGATTTACATAACTCATCAATTTCAGCCCAATCATATACATCAAAGTGCTTGGGTTTTACACCCTCATGCCTCAATAGCTTGATCTGTAATTGTTACACTAGAACTTGCTAGATTTATACCTTCAAATAGCTATAATTTGTGCCATCTAACTTCTCAATATTAAAGATAGCACTATCATTCAACCCACTAGCCATAATGTAAAAGATGAAAGTGTAATACAAGACAAATAGACTATTGTAAATGATAGCAAAGTAGCCCCAAATCATAGCCAAGTTAAGGGATAAGCAAAAGAAACGGCCAAAATAATGAGCTGTCCACAAACTATAATCAAGTAACTTTCAAATCCAAGTGACTGCTCTCAAATAGAATGCATAAGACTAAAAACACAAGATGCCGTAGTACTATGCTAACAACCAACTATGAGCAACCAAGAAATAAAGAACATGAACAACTAGCATTGAAAGTTGTCACAATTGCAATGTGTGAGTAACCAAACATGCACTATGCATGGACATCATGTACACACGAGATCTCAAGGTAAAGAGAAGAGAACCTCCAAATGCATAACCCATTGAGCAAAGCTCAATACATAACCCAAAAGTGTATAAATATCACTGACAATGCCTTGATAAACGTAAGTGTTAGGTCCAAAGTAAGTGATTAAATCAACCCATTATAGGGTAACTGTATCCAATACATATTAAGAGAGCATGTATATGAAGTAAGTGTCCCATGGTCTCAATGAAAGTAATCCCAAGCTGAATTGTATAAATCCAAAGCTCTATGGAATATCCAAAGTAGCACAAGTAACTTCCACTGAAACAAATTTGAATGCTAAATGGGCAATACAAGCTCAGAACATCAAATACATGGCATCTGAGTATCCAAGGTATATGAAACATAAGTTGGGAGCATAAGACCTAATAGATTCTTCAAGCCTGTAAATGCATAAGCTAGTAAAGTAACCAAGTCATGTAACCATAGCCAAGATCAATATAACAAAAAGCTCAAATCTCATCTCAAAAGCATGCCATAGCATATGAGAAAGTATATATAACAATAGAAGTAGCAATACATCCACTAAGTATCATGTAATGCATTAATAAGCATTAGGCATAAGCTTTTCACTAATAAATGCTTGTTACCCTATTATTGCAACACTAAAATGATAGTGAGATCTAAGCTATTTCAACCTCAAATTAGTCCCAAAAGCATAATCATACCATCCAAGCACCAAAATAGCATCCCTGAAGCATCAAACATGCATTATGGAATTTATTATTTGCTTTCCAAACTAGAACAATTTGATTTTGTGTAAGACAGAGAATAGAAAACTAAATAGAATGAACCTTATGAGTGCCCAAATTTATAGCCCTCGTCATGCTCTTTGTTTTGAGCTATAGAAAGCTTAAATTCGATATCGTATGCAAAAGTTATGGCCAAAATATGACAGTGCTATCAAGCTGCCATAATTGTTTGTGACTTATACATCAACATGCTCAATATCCACTCAAAGTGGGTAAAAAGGCTACTCCTCAACTTAATAAGTACTCGAAAAGGATTACTAAGCCTTGGGAAGCTTCCCAATAAGTGCGGAGTAAGATGGAACAAGTTGGAAGAAGAAAAGACTCAATGCATACCTCAAGAGAAAGAAACAATGGTTGCCATGAATCCTTGAGTTGAAGCTTTGAATTTGGGCTAATGCAAAGAATGAAGAAGCTCCTTGAATAGTTGGCTTTGATACCAATTGAAAGGTAGAGCTCGAGTGGAAGCACACAGATAGAAGCAAGAGCAAAGCAATAGATATGGTGGATGGGGTAAGAGACCAAGAGAGAGACACATTGTATGTGGAAACTCCAATAGTCACAATGTATGACCGGCCTTTCCATATTCAAATATTACTAAAAGAATAATGAATAAAGTGACAATGATGGGCTCCTGCCACCTGTAGTGTACAAGTGTGCATGTACTATTAGTGTAATGAATACACGAGCGGTTAGGCACAAGCACCTTTGCCCCCAACATTTCTATGGATTTTATAACTAGTCTTCCTACAACATCTGCACACCATGATATGATTTGGATCATAGTAAATAGATTCATTAAATGTGCTTATTGTATTCCTTATAAAAAGATTTTTTTGAACCACAAGTTGCTAAACTTTTCACTCACATTATTTTTCCCATCATGGATTTCCTAAAGGTGTAACTTTTTTATCATGAATCCCAATTTTACAATCATTTTTGGCTTGCATTATTTAAAAATCTAGACTTTAATGTGGATTTTACCTCGGCTTTCCACCCTAAGAGTAATGTTTAGATCAAAGTGACTAATAGTACTATTCTTGACATTCTTAGATCGTACACTATCAATAGACCTAATAACTACGATCAACATTTGCCTATCTTCCTGCACTTTGCTTACAATAACATTTCACATTTTACTAATAGTAGAACTCCTTTTGAAATTGTTTATGGAAAGAAATTATCTATCCCAGTGAGGACCACAATTGCTACTCATGTTTCAACTTCTACTAATTGATACTTTGGGTAATTACCATTGAATTTTTTTAGAGAAAGTCACATAAATGTTTAAGTAATTGCAATTGTGATACGTAATCCAAGCCAATAAGAAACATAAGCCCATTAAATTTCAAGAAAATGAAAGGTGAAGCAAGAGTGGGAGCAATAGAGATGCAAGAGCTATGGAGATTCAAGCCAATGAAAGCAACATGGTGTGTGGAAACTCCAACAATCACAATGTGTGACTTGCCTTCCCTTATTGTCATGTAAAGTATAATGAATAAAGTGACAATGATGGGCGCATGGCACCTGAAATGTACATATGTGTGGGTGGGGTAAGTACAAGTAAATATAGCTGGCTAGGCATAAGTGGCCTTTTTACTCCCAAGAATCTCCCACTTAAAGGTGAATGTATATTAGTATGAAGAAAATAAGAAAAAAGTGACAAAGTACAATGTGTACATAGAAGTACAATAAGATGATAAATAAATGTCGTCTCATTCTATACCCATCATCTTACTAAGGAATGTATAACATTACACTAGGAGACTTTTAGTGAGTAGATCTACAAGATTCTCATCAGTCAAGATCTTGGAAAGCTCTATCTGCTTGTCCTCAATCACACCTTTGAATACTAGACCTTAATATATATTGTATTTGCATGAAATATTGGAATACATACCAACCGAATGGCAAGCATAGAGTCTGGAGACATCTTCACTTGCATTGTTAGATCGTAGGCATTTCACCTTATGCTTAGACTAGTTCTCAACCATAGCAAGAAAGTAGTAAAATGAAGGAAAAACATCTAATTTTGCTTAATAGGATAGACCCAAACCTTACGCAAATAATCATCTATGATTATAACAAAGGACTTTGTGCCACCCAATGATTAGGACATGAAACCACAAACATGTGAATGAACAAGAGCCAGTGGCTCACCATGCACATAGAACCAAAGTTTTTATGAGAGTTATATATATGCCTACCATAAAGATAATGATCAGAAGCATCAAAACGGAAGTAATCTAGAGGTAGAATATATTACAAATGAGTAAGTACTTTCATTCTTTTCAGGCACATATGCATATGATGGTGATGCTAGAGAGATACATGTGGAAGATTGTCACAACAAAAACATGGTCAACAGACCAAGAGACAAGTGAGGGATAGAGGCTACCAACCTTGGCTCCTTGACATATAGAAGATCATCACAACCAAAACATGATCAATAAACCAAGAGACAAAGCAAGGGATAGAGGTTGCCATCCTTGCTACCTCGAGCAAAAACAAGACCGCCATGAGTGATCTTCTAAGTAGAGTCACCAAAAGAGACATTGTACTTGTCATCATCCAATTATCCAGCTAAAATAATTCATTTAGTCAAAGCCGAGACATGACATACATCATGAAGCACAAAAGGAGCACCAGTACCGAACTTTAGGCTAACATCGCCTATGCCAATGATATCCAATGCAGTCTCATCTCCCAGTTTAATAGAACTCGTAACAATATGATAGTTATGAAACCAATGAAGATCCAAAGTAACATGGAATGAAGCCCATGAATCAAAAACCCAACATGGAGAGTAAGAAGATGGAGCATCGATCAACTCAATAGAATCAAGTATATAATTATCAAAACTATTCTCCAAGGCATTTATCTCCTCTATCTTTACACTAGATTTAAAAACCATGCTATGATTATCCAAAGATTTGGTAGTATCCTATGCTTTCCATTTGCCTTTTTCATTGCACCTATCACTTGTGGCCTTTATGGCACTACGGCTTAATTTGACTTTGTTGCCCACAATAATGACATGTCAAAGAGAAGTTACAATCGCATGACTTACTATGTGATTACCCACAACATTAAGACTTGCGTGTATTGGGATGCGAGTCTCTACTATAGTCATTATTCCCATTTTTACCATTTCTATCTCTAACTATAAGTGCATGAGAAGTGGGAGCTATATCAATATTATTCTTGTTCACTTCTTGAGTAATAAAGCACTCTATACATCACTGTATTTAAAACTATCTTTAGGAGAATCAGCACTCATATTAGTACAAAATGTATCCCATGACTTTGGTAGTGTGACAAGCAAGAACAAAGGCTTTATTGTGAGATAAATTGGCTGAAAATATAGTGGAACTCATTTAGTTGAGTAGAAATCAGGGTGCCCTACTTCATCGAAATATCCATAATCTTCTTCAATTAATAGAACTAAGATGTAGGACTCTTCTTGTTATAAAGATCATATATCTGCTTCTATAAACCATATACAATACCATTAATCAAAATAACATTAAAATACACATGCTTAAACAAAGATAGTATGATTGTAGACTTGGATAACTTGTCAAGCTTATCCAATCGTCTCTACCTCAATTTACCACATTTATGCCCTTAGCTTTCAATGGCATGTTGACCTACTTCTTTTGCACCAATACTTGCCATATTTGAGTATTCCAATACTGGAAGTTGTTACCATCAAACTCCTTGATGTTGAAAACAATACTATCATTGGATGCATTTGAAGCAACTCCCATTATGTCTGCAAATTATTGTAATCTAAAATATTATAGGCTATTGCAAATCACAATAAAACAGTCCCAAAATTGAGTAAAAAGTGAGGGCAAGAAGTGGGGAACTAAAGAGTGTTTTACTATCCACAAACATTAGGCACTAGAGTGCTCAAACAAAACATCTACTCTCAAAGAAACTACTCAAAAACAAATTTTAACATTACTATCACAAAACCATAGTAAATGACCATACATCAGTAGGCAAATGACCAAAGGAGTAAGCTCCCATTGCTAGGAATATCTGAATAGCAACCATGATATATAAAATACAACTAGCAATGTAGTAACCAAGTACTAATAATTGTTAAAAGATACAAGGTGTTTGATACATAGATGCATACAACAATGTGTATCAAGCATGTATCTACCACTAAAAACCCACTAACAATAATAGGTACAAGGTATCCAAGCTCAAAAGCAAATCAGCCCATAGTTATACCTCTGTAGTGATAGTACATATATAAACCAACAAGGTACAAGGTATCCAAGGTAAACTAACAATAATAGGTACAAGGTATCCAAGCTCAAAAGCAAATCAGCCCATAGTTATACCTCTGTAGTGATAGTACATATATAAACCAAGAAGAGCATTGAAAAGTTCCACAGAACCAGCTTTGCAAATGAAATACCAAGTACTCCCATTGAAAGAGAATTCGAAATGTCCAAGAATGAAGCAAAGCTCAATACATGTGCCTCATAATATCCATCAACCAAGACATGAATCAATATATTTGAGAGCAGATAAATCCAATACGTCTTTAAGCCCATAATCAGAAAACTACTGAAACAACCCCTAAAGTAATAAGCCACTACAAGATATGTGTAATCAAGATCAAGAACAAAGCTCAAAGCTGAATGTAAGTATATCTCATACATGTAATTAGTGGCAAGCATCCATAGAAGCATGTAACATCCCCAAATGTCCTCTATGCATTCAAAGCATAGGCCTACACAATGTATGCTTGTTGGCCATATTGTATTATAGCAAGAAAACCTTCTAAACATTGAGAAAAGCAACATCAACTCTGTCCAAATAGCATCCTTAGTGATCTAACACAATCCAACATCAATAAGTAGGTGTATTAGCATCAATGAAGCATGAAGGAAGAAAATGCTTGCTATCTTGCTTAATATACAACATACCTTTCCATCATAACAACAAAGACTTGAGTTCTTCCACTTCAAGATAGTACTCAAATGCAAGCTAGTGAATTGGGGAACCAATAGCTATGATTTGCCAAGGTGCCAAGAGCAATGGGAAGTGATCTACAACACTAGCTATAGAGGTGAAAAATAAAGAACTATCCCTTTAGGTGCAATCCACACTAATCAATAGCTTCTTTACTTTATGGAGCACTTTGGAAGGCTCAAACAATCCTAAAGAGGCCTTGAAGAAAGTTTTGATAGACCTTGAACAAGATAAAGGTCAATACATGCCTCAAAGGGACGAGTCAATGGTTGTCATGAAAATATAGACTGGAGCTTATTCACAAGTTGATGTAAATGTTGATGAAATCTCCTCAAACGTCCATTCTAATACCAATTAAAAGATGGAGTAGGAGTGGAAATAAAAGTTGAAGCAAGAGAGATATAGATGCTTTGAATGTTCAAGCAAGAGAGAGCAACGTAGTGTGTGGAATCTCCCATAATCACAATCTGCGACTTGCCTTCCCTCATTGTATTATCATATAAATAATAAACAATAAAGTGATAGTGATGGGCACTTGCCATGTGCAAAGTGCATGCAAGAAGTTAGATTTTTTTGGCAACCTCCAATGTTATTCCATATAGTCCACATAGTCTTGTTTTTCTTTTGGACATATATCAAGCACCACTATTGCTTCTCCATTGCCACTACTACCTCCACCTCCATCATCACCACTAGCACTACCACTACCACCACCACATCTTACCCTCCCCCTCCTCATTAGAATCACAACCAATTCTCTCTCTCTCTCTCTCTCATATCTTGGAGACCATGACATGTATCTCCCTCTACTCCTCCCCCTCAATATAACACACACACACACACACACACACTCTCTCTCTCTCTCTCTCTCTCTCTCTCTCTCTCTCTCTCTCTAATAACACATTGGTAGTTCTCTCTCCTTAACTTCTTTACATCACTACATTAAGCTTATGTTATTAATTTTTATAATATTATCACAATATTAATAGTTGAATTGTGCATACACAAGTAATATCACACACATATACATTCACATCCTCCCTCACTCAATTATTTACATATATGTTACAATCTCATTACAATTACATCATGATGTATTAGTACTTCAAT
The DNA here is from genome assembly GCF_053477565.2 of Lygodium microphyllum. Taxonomy (NCBI): domain Eukaryota; kingdom Viridiplantae; phylum Streptophyta; class Polypodiopsida; order Schizaeales; family Lygodiaceae; genus Lygodium; species Lygodium microphyllum. Next base: position 69,878,373 of record NC_141150.1, read on the forward strand.
TGTCTATACATGAGAAAAACTAGATACACCTATACATTCCTCTCTCTCTCTCTCTCTCTCTCTCTCTCTCTCTCTCTCTCTCTCTCTCTCTCTCTCATATGTTGGGGACCCATGACGTGCATCTCCCTCTCCTTATCCTTCTGAATAGCAACCTCTCTCTCTCTTTGCCTTTTTCACCCCAACTCTCTCTCTCTCCAATAATGCATTAGTATTTCTCTCTCCTTAACTTATTTACATCACTATATTAAGTTTATGTGCTTATCTTTGATAATATTATCACAATGTTAGTGGTTCAATTACACATGCATAAGTGATATCACACTACATATAAATTCACATCCCTCCTTCCTTCTCTTCTTTGTACATATTTTATAATTACATCCTGATATGTGTTAGTACTTTAACTATGCACACATGAGCAAACCACAAACATATCCACTTATACTTACATGTTCCTCTCTCTTTTCTCTTGCTCTCTCTCTCTCTCTTCTTCATTTGAATAGGCTTATATATGGATTGAAGTTATGCATCAGTTTACAATAAACCCTTGTAAGAAATTGCTTCACAATCTCCATAAAATATAGCTATGTGTTGCTTCATTACATGTAGCTATCATTTCTTTAAAAATTCTTCAATTTACACTTCAAACTTTAATAATTAAATATTTTAATATACTAATATATTTCACATTGTACAAAACAATATATTAACTCCACTAATGGATTTGCAAGTTAGTGAGCTACTATACACAAAGCAAATGAATATATTTATTGCAAACATTAAATATCAATCCAACTCCATTGCTAGAGGGTGAAATGGGTATTCTCTAACAAACTCTTGGACTCCCTCATGAAAACCTTCTAGCTCAGTCAAACATGGAAGCATGTATTCCAAGAGGATAGTACCTATAGGATTTTCCTTAGTCAAATAGGAAAGCATGTGTTTGAAGAGGATAGTATCCATGGGATTTTTTTCAATATCATAAAAAACATCTTAGAAACTGTAGCTTCACCTTGACTCCTTCCTAAAGAATGAGTTATGAGAAAAAATGGACTGGCGATATCACTTTCCTACAATCAACCATAGTCTGTTTAGATGAAGGCATAAAAGTGCGACATATTCTAAAGAATACACATGGAATTTGTTACCAAAAATTTCGATTCGTATGTCCATTGAATCTTTTTTTTCTAAGTATTTTTGGTAGAATGCCTTCTCATTAAAGGGGAATGCACCTTTAGATAGTTGAGAAAGATAGCACATCTCCAATACACCTCCTCATTTCACTGCTTCTCAATCTAGTGATCTTTATATATGAGCTACTCTTCTTTGAAGTCTACTTAATCCTTGCATTTCCTTGGCAAAGTTTACAACACCTCCTTCTCCAATTGTCCATATACGAACTTGCCATTCATAGTTCTATTGCATATAGAGAACACATCAATAAGACATCATTGCAAATATACCTCTATAGAAGGATACCAAGTTATGCTTGTAGAGAAGTCTCAATGCTACTAGCTTGCACGACTTATGAGACTCAATATCATCATTACGTTTGAAATTCTCTTTATCTCCTATATAAACTAGAAGCATAAATCTTTGTCCACTTGAATGTTGTAGTAATTTCCTCATTGAGAGAGAGAGAGAGAGAGAGAGAGAGAGAGATGTCTTTTTGAAAATCATTGATAAGAGAGAAGAGAAAGAAATGTGAATAGTAGTTTGGATAAAGAGGTACATTTCTAAAATTAATATAGGAGAGGCCTAGAATTAGTAAGGTAGTATTATAGGAGAGAGTGCTAGAAAATTTTAAAGCTATGTCCCCCTTCCTTGGCTTAAAAATTTTCTAGCACTCTCTCCTATAATACTACCTTAGGCCCTCTCCTACATTAATAGCCTTGGATCTCTCTCTCTCTCTCTCACTCATCAAAATTAACGTATGTAAAGTCTCCACCCACCCACAAATTAACATATGTCGGAGTGTTTTCCGTCTCGTGGTATTGCACCGGACCTTGCCACCACTCTCTCTTTGTTTTTTATCTTCCTTCTTTATTATACTGTATGTTTATTCCCCCTCTCTCGTTCCTTCTTTCTTTTTCTCTTCCTCTCCCTCTCTCATTTCCTTTAACAAAACATCTCTCTCTCTCTCTCTCTCTCTCTCTCTCTCTCTCTCTCTCTCTCTCTCTCTCTCTCTCTCTCTCTCTACCACTACCACTACCACTACAATAAACAAGAAATGAATACAAAAAAAAAAAAAACAACAACAACTACTACTACAAACAAGAAAAGAAGAAAAAACTACTACTACTACCACTACTACAACAATAACAACAGCAACAAATAAGAAAACTAAACAACAATAAACAAGAAAAGAAAAGAAAAAACTATAACAACAAACAAGAAAAGAAAAGAAAAAACTACAACAACAATAACAAACAAGAAAACCACCACCACTACTACTACAACCACGACTACGACTACCACAACAACAAACCACTACCACTACAATAAACAATAAAAGAAGAAAAAACAACAACAGCAACTACTACTACTACTACAAACAAACAAGAAAATGAGAAAAAACTACTACTATAACAAACAAGAAAACTAAATAACAATGAACAAGAAAAGAAAAAAGAAAAAAAACTACTACTACTACAAACAAGAAAACTACTAGTACTACTACCACAATCACGACTACGACTACCACAATAACAACAAACAAGAAAATAAGAAATTAAATAACAACTACTACTACTATCACTATCACTACCACTACTACTACTACGACTACCACAACAACAACAAACAAGAAAACAAGAAATTAAACAACAACGACGACCGCTACCACTACCACAACAACAACAAACAAGACAAAAAAAAAGAAATAAAGCAACAATAACAATAACAACCTCTCTCTCCCTCTCTCTCTCTCTCTCTCCCTCCCTTCCTCCCTCTCCCTCTCTTTCTCTCTTTGCCTATTATGTTTAATGTTTTCTCCCTCTCTCTCTTTCTCGTTCCTTCTTTCCTTTTCTCATTTCCTCTCCCTCTCTTATTTCCTCTCTTTCTCTCTCAATACACATGATTTTTAACAAAAACAAGTAAAAGAAAAGAAAAACAAAGCAAGAAGGAACAATGCACTCACCGCAAAGGACCGAGGATGGATTTGGTGGCTCATCTTTGCCCTTCGTACACTTCCTCTTCTTCTTCGCAAATGGCAGTGGTGGTGATGAGAAGCTTTCCTTCTCCCTCTTTCTCTCCCTCTCCCTCTCAAATGCAAGATGGAGTTCACTCTCCCTTTCGCTCTCTCTTTCGTTCGTTCGCGCAAAATAACGCACTTGGGTTTCGGCCCGCGTTTTTTCGTCTAAGCACCGTCGCTATTTGCGTCGCATTTGTGATGCAAATAGAGACGGTACTATTTTGCATCGGAAAGCGCCATTGCTATGCCTCCGTATCCTTGTAGTGAATCAAATTCCTTTATTTAAAACTTTTTTGCCTAAGTACAATTAAACTAAAAGACCACATTTTGTTTATAATTTCAATAGTATAAAACTTTCTTAAATATTTGATAAGGTCTTTATTTTTCCAAATACACAATGCAAAGACAATAGCCATTATACATTATGTTAATTCTTAGTTTTCTATGTTAGAAGATTTTTTTTTTCCAAAAGAGAGGATTGTTTTTTGTTCATAAGGTCCAAAAATTTCAATATGGTTCATTAACAAAGTCTTAATCTATTATGTCTCACATTAAAATATATTATAAATACACACATAATATGATATTCTTAGCTGGTAATTATTTTTTATACTTTCTCTCTCTTCAAATTTTATTTAAAGAAAAATTCTCTCTTCTTTTTTCTCTTATAAAAAACTATATATATATATATATATATACACTCTTTTTTTCTACTAACTCTATTGAATCTTAATGAGTCGAGAGAGAGAGAGAGAGAGAGAGAGAGAGAGAGAGAGAGAGAGAGAGAGAGAGAGAGAGAGAGAGACATACACACACAAAGTTGCCAAAGATACAAATAATGAGAAATGAAGATAAGGGTCATGCACAAACACACACACACATATACACAAAGAGAGCGAGACCCATGCACTACTTTAATTTATTTCTTACTTACTAACTTAATTACTAATTATTTATAGTTAATTACTAAATAAAATAATAAAGAGAGGGAGAGAGAGAGAGAGATAGAGATGAATGAGAGAATGAGAAAGTGAGACGAGAGAGAGAGAGAGAGATTATGTGACTTGCTTTGTATTTTTTTCCATCGAGAAGGGGGTTACCAACAATCCCTTCTTGAGACAAAAAATATTTTCACAAGTCTCCTCTCTCATTCATTCGAGAAGACTTTTGAAATTATTTTTTGTCAAATAGGGGTTGCCATCAACCCCTTCTTATCAATTTTTTTTTTCACAAATCCTCTTTGAACTTTTTTTTGAACAAGGGGCTATTGACAAACCCTTCCCAAAAAAAAATTCATTAATCCCCTCAGAGAGACAAAGGCAACTTGTGAATTTTTTTTCACCAAGAAGGGGTTGCTGGAACACCTATCTAATGAAAAAAATCCATGTCCCCTTAGAGAAATGATGGAGGGGCTTCATTGAGTCCTAATACAATTCCAATTGAAATTCCTTACATTCAAAGTATCTATAATATATTTTTGATTTTAAAAACTAGGTAGACCATTGATGAAATACTTAGTCAAGGTGGATTGGAGTTTTTTATAAGCAATAATCTTTAAAGCTACGTCTTTAGTTCTTTAATGTATACCACACAAACCTACCTTGATTGTTCTCTATGTGATGTGTGTGTATATGCATGCACGTGTGTATGCATCTCATTAAAAACTTCTCTCTCTCTCTCTCTCTCTCTCTCTATATATATATATATATATATATATATATATATATATATATATGCGTGTGTGTGTGTGTGTGTGTGTGTGTGTGTGTGTGTTAGAAGTCCTAACACACACACACACACACACACACACACACATGATTAATTCAAAGAAGTATAACTATATCTTAACAAACCCTTCCCAAAAAAAAATTCATTAGTCCCCTCGGAGAGACAAAGGCAACTTGTGAGTTTTTTTTCACCAAGAAGGGGTTGCTGGAAAACCTGTCTAATGAAAAAAATCCATGTCCCCTTAGAGAAATGATGGAGGGGCTCCATTGAGTCCTAATACAATTCCAATTGAAATTCCTTACATTCAAAGTATCTATAATATATTTTTGATTTCAAAAACTAGGTAGACCATTGATGAAATACTTAGTCAAGGTGGATTGGAGTTTTTTATAAGCAATAATCTTTAAAGCTACGTCTTTAGTTCTTTAATGTATACCACACAAACCTACCTTGATTGTTCTCTCTATGTGATGTGTGTGTATATGCATGCAGGTGTGTATGCGTCTCATTAAAAACTTCTCTCTCTCTCTCTCTATATATATATATATATATGTGTGTGTGTGTGTGTGTGTGTTAGAAGTCCTAACACACACACACATGATTAATTCAAAGAAGTATAACTATATCTTAACAAACCCTTCCCCAAAAAAAATTCATTAGTCCCCTCTGAGAGACAAAGGCAACTTGTGAGTTTTTTTTCACCAAGAAGAGGTTGCTGGAAAACCTGTCTAATGAAAAAAATCCATGTCCCCTTAGAGAAATGATGGAGGGGCTTCATTGAGTCCTAATACAATTCCAATCGAAATTCCTTACATTCAAAGTATCTATAATATATTTTTGATTTCAAAAACTAGGTAGACCATTGATGAAATACTTAGTCAAGGTGGATTGGAGTTTTTTATAAGCAATAATCTTTAAAGCTACGTCTTTAGTTCTTTAATGTATACCACACAAACCTACCTTCATTGTTCTCTCTATGTGATGTGTGTGTATATGCATGCAGGTGTGTATGCATCTCATTAAAAACTTCTCTCTCTCTCTCTCTCTCTCTCTCTCTCTCTCTCTCTCTCTCTCTCTCTCTCTCTATATATATATATATATATATATATATATATATATATGTATGTATGTATGTATATGTGTGTGTGTGTGTGTGTGTGTGTGTGTGTGTGTGTTAACACACACACACACACACACATGATTAATTCAAAGAAGTATAACTATATCTTGACAAACCCTTCCCAAAAAAATTTTCATTAGTCCCCTCGGAGAGACAAAGGCAACTTGTGAGTTTTTTTTCACCAAGAAGGGGTTGCTGGAAAACCTGTCTAATGAAAAAAATCCATGTCCCCTTAGAGAAATGATGGAGGGGCTCCATTGAGTCCTAATACAATTCAAATTGAAATTCCTTACATTCAAAGTATCTATAATATATTTTTGATTTCAAAAACTAGGTAGACCATTGATGAAATACTTAGTCAAGGTGGATTGGAGTTTTTTATAAGCAATAATCTTTAAAGCTACGTCTTTAGTTCTTTAATGTATACCACACAAACCTATCTTGATTGTTCTCTCTATGTAATGTGTGTGTATATGCATGCACGTGTGTATGCATCTCATTAAAAACCTCTCTCTCTCTCTCTCTCTCTCTCTCTCTCTCTCTCTCTCTCTCTCTCTCTCTCTCTATATATATATATATATATATATATATATATATATATATATATATATATATATATGTGTGTGTGTGTGTGTGTGTGTACATATATATGTATGTATGTATATATGTATGTTGGAAGTCCTAACACACACACACACACACACACACACACACACACACACACACACACACTATACAAGGAATTGGGCAATTAGCGACGGCGGATATCGGCGTCGCTATTTGCGACGCAAATAGCGACGCCGCAGGAAAAAAAGCGCGGCCGAAACCCGAGCACCGTTTTCATTTCTTTTTCTTCGACTTTTGAGAGCAAGAGTGAGGGAGAGAGCAAAGGCTTTGTGAGAGAAGAAGAGGAAGAAGACTTGCTGCCGCCGCCGTTGTTCGCAAAGGAGAGGAGGAACCCTCATTGCAAAGAGAAGCCGCCCCACGATCGCCATATCTCATTGGTGAGTCTCCCTCTCTCTTTCTTTTGCTTGTTGAAGGTTTAAATCGTTCTCTTTTACTTGTTTAAGAGAGGAAATGAAAGAGAGGGAGAGGGAGAGGGAGAGGGAGAGGGAGAGGGAGAGAAAGAGAAAGAGAAAGAGAAAGAGAGGGAGAGTGCATTCTCTCTCTCTCTCTCTCTCCCTTTTGCTTGTTTAATGTTTAAATCACTTTCTTTTTTGCTTGTTTAGGAGAGGAAACGAGAGAGTAAGAGAGAAAGAGATAAAGAGAAAGAGAGGGAGGGGGAGGGGGAGGAAATGAGAGAGGGAGAGAAAGAGAAAGAGAGGGAGAAGGAGGGAGAGTGCATTCTCTCTCTCCCTCTCCCTTTTGCTTGTTTAATGTTTAAATCACTTTATTTTTTGCTTGTTTAGGAGAGGAAATGAGAGAGAAAGAGAGCGAGAGGGAGAGGGAGGGGAAGGAAATGAGAGAGGGATAGAAAGAGAAAGAGAGGGAGAGTGCATTGTATCTCTCCCTCTCCCTTTTGCTTGGAGGATGTTTAAATCACTTTATTTTTTGCTTGTTTAGGAAATGAAAGAGAAAGAGAGATAGAGAGGGAGAGGGAGAAAAAGAGAAAGAGAGGGAGAGGGAGAGGGAGGGGAAGGAAATGAGAGAGGGAGAGAAAGAGAACGAGAGGGAGAGGGTGAGGGTGAGGGTGAGAGAGAGTGTGTGCATTCTCTCTCTCACGACGGGTTTGGTTGTTTGTTGTTTGAATCACTTTCTTTTTTGCTTGTTTAGGAGAGAGGGAGAGGGAGGGGAAGGAAATGAGAGAGTAAGAGAGAAAGAGAGGGAGAGGGAGAGGGAGAGAAAGAGAGAGGGAGAGAGGGAGAGGGAGAGGGAGGGGGAGGAAATGAGAGAGGGAGAAGGACGGAGAGTGCATTCTCTCTCTCCCTCTCCCTTTTCCTTGTTTAATATTTAAATCACTTTATTTTTTGCTTGTTTAGGAGAGGAAATGAGAGAGAAAGAGAGGGAGGGGGAGAGGGAGGGGAAGGAAATGAGAGAGGGATAGAAAGAGAAAGAGAGAGAGAGTGTATTGTATCTCTCCCTCTCCCTTTTGCTTGGAGGATGTTTAAATCACTTTATTTTTTGCTTGGTTAGGAAATGAGAGAGAAAGAGGGATAGAGAGGGAGACGGAGAAAAAGAGAAGGAGAGGGAGAGGGAGAGGGAGAGGGAGGGGAAGGAAATGAGAGAGGGAGAGAAAGAGAACGAGAGGGAGAGGGAGAGGGTGAGAGAAAGAGAGAAAGAGAGGGAGAGGGAGAGAGAGGGAGAGAAAGAGAGGGAGAGGGAGGGGAAGGAAATTTAAGATAATAGACTTATTGATAATGGTATGCAATGTGCTTTGCCATGGGCCACGTACATTGGTAACTCTTTAAGATGGCTTAAATATGGTCAATTCCTTCATAATGTCCAAGTAGGGGGATCTAATTGTGATATGCATAATTAGAAATCATGCCGACTAGTCAACGGAAGGACTAAAACAAAATGATACCTTGGCTAATGGTCATTAAGGTACTTCATCAAAATGAATCCAAAAGTATTGTTATAGAAGAAGAAACCCTTAAATTGAGTATAGGATAATTTCTCTCTGGTCTTATGACTATGAGTAGAATTGATTGAAATAAATTTTATTACTATAGTTATTAAATTTCATAGATGGCGCGCATTAATTTTAAAATGGATTACTTATACTTAAAGCCGAGATATAACAAATAATTATCTACCGGGACAAACAAATCCTTGAGCATGATACAAGGCCGAGATATAACATCGGAAAATCTCTCAACTACTATATACAATGCAAGATTTATGGTCAACTTGCAACTTGACGTACATCTCCATAAAGCTATCCATTTAAGCCTCATTTACTGTAATGTAGATAAGATGAAAAACGAAGGTCTTATTGTTCAAGACCGTGAGACGTATCTTAATCAGCGTGTCCCATGTCCTTGCTCTCATTGCAAGTTGGCAATTAGACGAAAACGCCGATTGTCTATAGAACACGTACGACGATTTGGCGAGTTTCAATCTGAGATCATTGATCAGGCGATTGTAGATTTTCAGCAAACGGTAATTTGAAGTTAATATTAATCATGCATTGTACTCTCAAGCTAATTGAAAACCATACACAATAAGATTGGGTCTTGTTGGCAAATTTTCTATCCAGGGGGGTGATGTCTCGACCCAAGGGGGAGTGCACCCTTTGCGGCCAATTAGAAGAGTTCGTGGACGTACGATGGACGGATTGCAGGAGCCAATTGACCACTCGCAAGGCCCATCTATACCGTCAATGCCAGAGGAGACAGACAACCTTTCCGACCTACCTACAATCTTGGAGCTTGAGATGGAGGCAATGATCGATGCATTGATTCCCATGGATGTTGAGACATCTGACCCACTTAGAGAGGAAGCATCCATACCATTATATGATGGGTGCCAAGTATCTCAGTTGAAGACATTGCTTGCACTCTTAAGTGTGCAAGCAAAATACGGTTGGAGTTATACGAGTGTGACTGAGTTATTCAGGTACCTTGCACACAGGCTTCATTGAAATTTTTTTAAACAGTATTATTGCAAACATTTGTGTTTTTTCAAGGTGTTTTATGATTTTTTTCGGGTTATTGAAATATCATATATGGCCACCTGCAAATACCATGCCTGAGTCTCGTGATGATGCACGACATGTTTTACGAAAGCTTGGCATGGACTACAATAACATCCATGCATGTATCAACGACTGCATATTGTTTTGAGATGAATACGAGACTATGGAGACATGTCCAAAGTGTGGTGCTCATAGGTATCGGCAGGACTTGCAAGGGCAAACCATCCCTCAAAAAGTTCTCAGACACTTTTCGCTCATCCCCCGCATAAACCACATGTTTTGCACGTCTGCCATGGCAAGCTTGACAATGTGGCATGTGCAGAATAGGTCCACGGATGGAGTTCAACGAATATCAGCGGACTCGCCCGCATGGAGCCACATTGACTCTACCTTCCCAGGCTTTGCGCGAGAGCTAAGGAATCTTCGGCTCTGTCTCGCCATGGATGGTGTGAACCCATTCAGTCTGCGCTCGACTTCTTACAGTGTGTGGCCTATAGTGCTTGTCAACTACAACATCCCTTCATGGCTTTCTACGAAGAAAGGACATCTCATCCTTAGCTTGCTCGTCTCGGGCCGCTACAAAGTAAAAAATATGGACGTGTATCTTCGTCCATTAGTCGATGAGCTTAAGATTTTGTGGGAGGAGGGGGTCACGGTGCAAGATATGAGCAGGCGCGATGGTCGGCGGTCAGCCAACATTCGAGCCATTCTCATGTGGACAATGCATGACTTTCCGGGATTGGGAGAGTGCTCAGGTGAGCAGACCTTTGTTCTTGCTGGTAATATCTATATTTTATTTCATTCAATCAAGTATTCACTAGGTCATGGCTCGCCTTACAGGTCTGGTTACCTCAGGTTATCATGCATGTCCATTGTGTGGGCCACAGTTAGACTCCCAAAGGTCACGAACCGCTTTCTTGCCGGAGGATCATGAACTCAGGGAAGGTTTTCTTGGACGACCTCCAGCACGTATGAACACTGCAAGCTAGTAAGAGTTGAAAATGGTAAACTCGGACTCACATCCAAATGGAATGCGACGGTTCTCAGTTTTCTACGAGTTGCCATATTGGACCCACTTACAGGTCAACCACTTGTTGGATCCCATGCATATTTTCAAGAATGTGGGCAGCTTGCTATGGGACCACATCACAGGAAAGAGAGACACTATAGGGTCACGAATGGATTTAAAGGAGGTAGGTAAGATGGAGGCGCTTTGGCCGCAGTCGAGTGCTGAAGGTGGAGTGCAGCTTCCTCGCGCTCCCTGGGTTTTGTCTACCAAAGAAGAGCACATTGTGAAGCAAGTAATCAAGTCTATCCGCACTCCGACGGATATGATGCGTTCTCTCAGGTCCACATTTTCTAAAGATGACCAAATGTCTAGGCTAAAATCCCATGATTGGCATAAGATATGTCAAGTTTGTGAACAGAATGGATTTTAATTAGCGTGGACATTTTAAAATTTGAAAAGTGACCATTATTCATAATGCTTTCTCATTTGTTGCAGTTTGTCCTACCGATCGCGATCGCGGGATGCCTTACTCCAGAAATCCGCGGGGCCATTTACAAGTTGTCGACTTTGGTGCAATGGATCTCACAGAAAGAGATTAAGACATCCTCTATTGAATCCGCAAGGCGGGGAGCAGTTGAGACGGTCTGTCTCTTTGAGAAATACCTGTCCACTAGCATGCTTACGATACAAGTTCACCTTCTTGTGCATCTTGTGGACGAAGTGGAGATTGCTGGACCTGTCCATACGCGATGGATGTTCTTTCTAGAGCGCTTTATGAAAACCCTGAAAGGCTTTGTGCGACAACGAGCTCGTCCAGAAGGTAGTATGGCGGAAGGTTGGTTGGTTTCAGAGGCGTTAGTGCATATCTCACAATGGCTACCAACGGTGGAACCAGACAATGAAATGCTTTGGACGCTGAAGGACGATGATAGGCTAACTGGAGATGTGGTGGTTGAAAATGGGATAGAAAAAAGAATGGATGCCTCAATGGAAGAGAAGGTGAATCACTTTTGTATGTTGCACCATGCCTCCATGGAGACATGGCTCGCCAAGTACCAGATTGCAAGGCAAGATCGAGAGGAAGCGCGAGCTGAATTCCGACGAAGTACGCATCACCGACCGATTCGATATCCCAAAGGCATGGAGGAGATGCTGCGGTTTATGTCAACACAATGGTTGCATGGAGCCTTGACTGCAGCATCTAGCGAAGGGATAGAGGTCTCAATGGAGGAGTGGGAGTTCTCGAGGGGATGTAGTCCAAAGGTGATGAGGGATTTAGAATGTATCATATCTAAATTTGCTTGCTACATCTAATTTGAGTACAAAATATATAGTGCAGCATGGTCACGCGGACGGCATTTTCGCGTGGAGCGTATTGACAAAATGCGCTTCACAATGGACTGTGGTGTCATGGCAAGGTTTGAGCAAGAGAGTCGGTGACGAGCAACGGATCCGAACACGGTTGTGGATGAGATGGAGTATTTTGGGAACTTGCAAAGTATTATTATGGTGGATTACTGTAGCTTCTCGATGATACTATTCGATGTGCAGTGGTTCAAAGTGGTACTTGGAGGAGCTGGAGCAACAATTCGACGAGGTCCATCTGGATTTCTCGAAATTGATTCCGATAAAAAATGGACGGATTTGTGTGACACCTTTGTGTTGCCGACCCATTGTGAACAGGTGCAAATAGTCATTTGCTTGCTAATTGTAATATGACATGGTTTATGTCACAATGGTTTGAACTCACTTTGTAAGTGTTTGTGAATAGGTAATCTTTTATCCAAAGCCCCGACAACCTCGATGGTGGTATGTTATACCTTCAACTCCTCGAGGTGCGAGAGTATATGATCAAAGCAATGTTCCAGGCATAGATGAAGAAAATATGCAAATAGAGGGGTCGATATTACAAGGGGTGGAGGCCACCGCAAGCTTGGCTAACAATGATGGAAATACAGAAGTCCTAGAATTTTTTGAGAACGAGGCAGACTCGTTCTTTTGTGGTGATATGTCTATCGACCTTCCAGTGTATGCAGAGTTGTGTCAGGAGATTAACATGGGACCATAGAATACATCATTCTTGGAGAATTGTATTACTCAATTCGTTGTTTAGATCTTCCATAAAGGTAGATAAGATATGCATTTTAAGAGGGATTTTTCAAAAATGATTTATATTAATGTGCTTTGTATAGTTTAAATTGATTATTCTAACATCATTTTTTATCTGTGCAGGTATCGACATTTTCAGGATGAGTCGAGGGATGAGCGATGAGGAGTTTCAGGACATGATGGCACGCATGTCTCCAGATCAACTCGCGAGATTCAGAGAGATGGCAGACCAGGAGGAGCTGTCTCGTTCTTCGTCGGGGCGCTCTGCTAGATCTGCTTCAGCACGATCAGATGCTTCAGCTTCGAGCAGACGATCTCGACGCTCGCGACTTGGGCCAGAGGGAGGGACTGCGACTGTAGGAGGATCAGGGGGGTCCTGCTGTGGAGACACGGACGCGGTGTCTCCGTCTCGTCGTTCAGCTCTGGAGCTGCATCACCTCCAGGATTTGTCACACCTGTGGGGACGTCGACTCCAGTTGCTCTGGCTTTTGCGCAGCCATCGGCAGATGGCATGCCTTTTGGTGGCACTCCTTTTGGTGGCACCCCTTTGAGTGGCACTCCGAGAGGGTACCCCCGTCGGTACACCGGATGTACAGGGGTCTCCTGGATATGCCCAGGAGCGTGGACAGAGATGGGAGAGGGCCCATCTTAGGCAGACTACTAGGGGTTATTAATACCTAGTGGATAGTAGGTCAGGAGCCATCATCATGAATGATGAGGGGAGGAGGGTGATGGCTCGCATGAGGGAGTTGTGCCAACAAGTTTTTCGGCACAACGTCCTGGATCATTGGAGGAACATACCGGAGGGGAGCAAGGACTATATAGTAGCATCCTTGCACGAGGAGTTCCCGGTGCCAGCCGCAGTAGATAGATTCTCTACGAGCTGGATGATGGATTGCATACGTGCATACATGTCACATAGACGATACGACGCACACAAGGCAATCAAGAGTGGGGCTCCAAAGCCCGAGTGGTTAGATGCAGACGACTGGCGCTGACTGAGGGAGGAGGCTACAAATTCGCCAGGACGTTGGAGTCAGCAGGCGGGAGGCGGTGAGGGCACGAATCGAGGTTGGATCAATGCATCATCTTGGAAGTGGCGGCCACATGACATATTTGGAGGACTTTGTAAGTTTCTCTTTTGTTTTGCTTTTTTTTTTTGAGATATTCTTTGTACTGGCAATCATGTTTCTAACAGTTAGCATTTTGTTTTCTTTGCAGCACTCCATTACAAATCGCGATCCGCAAGGCCTTGAGACTCGATAGGCAGAGAGGCATGGTCTCAGGGCATTGATCGACTGATTGTATAGACGCGGCGGCCCTGTAAGTCACTCATCTTTCTTGTCCGTAGTTACCATGAGATATTTGAATGCATTATTGTATGGTGGATTGATATGTTGTTTCTGTTTGTGCAGAATCCGTTCGATGCTCCTTTGCGGCGGGACGAGCTTTCGGGGGACGAGGATTTGTAGCTCACCCTTGGATCCTTAGAGCTCACACACCTTTAGTTTTTAGTCACCTGATCTATGTAGACATTTTCTATGTATTAGTCATATCGTTTCATGATTGTACCAATCGCATTTTATGCGATCATGTATTTATTTCATGTATTAGTTTTATGATTTCAGTATACATTCTTTTTGTTTGCAAGCGCTTTGTATGCAGCAGTGCAGAAACTATTCTGTATGGCTCTCATACAGCACACAGTGCTATATGTGGCAGGGCAGCTTGCTGCCCTGCCACAAAAAAAAAATTTCTATGTTACCGTCGCTATTTGCGTCGCAAATTTACTGCTCGCATCGCTATAAGTGTCGCAAATTCACTGTAACCGTTGCTATATGCATCGCAAATGCGACGCATATAGCAACAATTCTATGGCATCGTCAATAACGACGCTTTTTGTGATGACGGGGGCAAATTTTGTTGTTTGTATTTTCGTCGCTTTAAACGTCGCTATAAGGTCTATATCTTGTAGTGACACACACATGATTAATTCAAAGAAGTATAACTATATCTTATAGCTTATGAATATTAATATTATAACAACATGATGTCAAGTTAGCAACAACATGCACAATGAGAGATGAAGATGATGCTCTCTCTCTCTCTCTCTCTCTCTCTCTCTCTCTCTCTCTCTCTCTCTCTCTCTCTCTCTCTCTCTCTCTCTCTCTCTCTCTCTCTCTCTCTCTCTCTCTCTCTCTCTCTCTCTCTCATATTAAGCATTTTGATTGAGCATCGAATTTATACTTGTTTTCACCAATCAACATCCCTTCTTGCCACCACATTAAATCATCCACAAATATGCAAACTTTAATAACGAGTTTTTACTTTTTAATAAATATTTAATGAGGTTGCTAAAGCCATGTATAAAGAAAAATTTTAGTGAGTGTTTGGAATGGATGCAAATGTAAACATGTTTATACACCGACCCATGCTTATCAAAGAGAACTTACATCTCCTGTTTGGAAGTTAAATTTTTTTTTCCAATGTTTCCCATAATGTGACTAGCAAAGCAAAGACTATGCTAATTCTTAGAGCAAATGCATTTTATTTTGTTGAGAACATATTGACATATCTCACTTGGTTAGATATGATCAATTTTATGATAATCTTTTACTATCATTATCTCTCAATTTGTGGAACAATAGTACACTTGCCAAAGGTCAATGCAATACAAATCTAGATTTGAATTGCTTGCAAAAATTGTTTAGTATTATGTGCATGAGAGAGAGAGAGAGAGAGAGAGAGAGAGTATTGTGCAATATAGAGAACTGCTTATTATTAATCGTAAAAGCACATGTGCCTAGTTGCCCGTGTATTAGTTACACTAATAGTACCCTCATTGTGCATTAGTTACCTATACACTTGTACCCTACACTTGGTAGGCACCCATCACCCATCACTATCACTTCATTCTTTATTCTTTTAGTGACATTTAAATAAAGGGAAGACTAGTCATACATTGTGACTGTTGGAGTTTCCGCATCTTCTCTCTCTCTCTCTCTCTCTCTCTCTCTCTCTCCTTCCACCATAGCTCTTTCTTCTGCTCCATGCTTTCACTTTAGGGCTCACTCCCTTCAATTGGTATCAGAGCCATCTTCCCTCAGAGCTAAAGCCCCTAACCTATAGTTCATAGCTTTCATGGTAGCCATTGCTCAGCTTGAAGTGGTATATATTATGATTTACTTGCTTCCTAGCTTGTCAAGTCATGTTTCACAACTTCATTAAGCTTCTCCAAAGCTTTCCTTGAGCCCACTGGCATCAACACAACCATAGAGCTCCTAGCTTGATATGCTACATTGATGTCTATGGTTGATGCCACATACTTGGCTATGCTTTCAAAATGCTATTGGGCTGAGATTGAAGCTTGGTCTCATCAACTTTGACTATCATTTCTCACAACATTCATTTGAGACACTTTATGCATCTTATCATAGGATGATATATGAGCCATTTGTTAGATGTATTTTGATATAGATGCTACATTCTTGGTTGTGTTACGATGGATATTGAGCTTTGCTTTTGACTTACACTTGAGCTATCTTGGAGCTCAAACACTTGACATTGGTTATCATTTACCTCATTGGATCCTATAGTAAGAGCTTTGTTGACTACATTGGGTTTGATGCTCTTGATGTTTGTTACTTGGATATTGGATGTAAGGACACCACTCACATAAGGTTTTGAGCTTTGCTTGCTCATTTGGAAATCTAATTTCATTCTCATGGGAGCTTTTGTAAAAATTACATGATGTAATGAAATGAATCTGAGAAAGAGATAGAGAGTACACAACAAATAATATGAGAATTTAAATATTTTTATTTAGCTTCAAACAACTGATACAAAGATGGCTTTATCCACCCATGTGCTTCCACTATGAAGCTTAGATGGCGATCTAAATAGAATATAGGTGAAGGGCTTAAGGCTAGCTGGAACAACTCTGACAGGGTGAAAGATAAATGATGGATGGTTGTGAAGGGGTTTAGCTTTTATAGCCCGTGAAGGCAGTTAGGTCGGCCTGACCAACCTACCATATGAGTCTCCACTAGTCAACCAAGGAATACACCCTTTACCATCGGGCCGGGGGTGCTGCCCTTGGATCCCTGCCAGGGGACCACTAGCCCCCCTAGCCCCAGACCCCAAAATAGGGGCTCTAATAACTCCCTTACCCCACAGCTCAATACAATGTGCCTCGAGTTGCTACCAGCTTAACTACTCAGTCTAACCCAAAGATTAGACCCACAACAGTCACCTTTTTTCCATCTGGTCACATAGACCTTATCTAACATACAAGTCAGGACTCAACCAATATCTGGGCTCACATATTGGTTCTCCTCATAATGGGAGCCTTACAACTTTGAGCACCATGGATCATTGGTGACACCTTATGAGGGTGGGGCATTGAGCATATCTAACATCTGCTACTTGACACTTGGATATTATAGTTGAGATTTGGTTTATGAAGTTGAGCTTGAACTCATTGTAGTAAGACAATGGGACTTACTGTGACATGTACATGCTCTCTTGATATTGTAGTTATCCTACCATGGGATGATTTGATCTTTTGTCTTGGACCTAGCACTTATGTCTATTAGAGTATTGCTACTGGTACTTATATGTTTATGGATTATGTATTGAGCCTTGCTTAGCTGTTATACATCAAGCAATTCTCTTCATGTACCTTGAGACCTACCCTATGCATGGCATCTATGTCTCTTACATATATGGTTACTGACACACTATAGTTGTGATAGTCTTTAGTGCCAATTCTCCTTGGCTTTTTGTTTCTTGGTTGCTCATAGTTGATTGTTTGCATATTGCTTTAGTTTATTACAACAACTTGTCATTTCAATTCTATGCATTCTATTTGAGGGCAGTCATTTGGATTTGATAGTTTCTTGCCTAAATTTGTGGATAGCTCATTGTTTTGGTAGTACCCCTTGTTTTCATCTTAATTTGACAATGGTTTTGGAGCTAACTTGTAGGTTATTACAATAGTATATTTTGCCCTTTTGTGCACTTAGTTGGTCTCATTATGGTTGGTGGTTCTCATGATAGTGCTATCTTTAATATTGAAAAGTTGGATTGCAGCAATTATAACTATTGAAAGGCTCAAATTTGGCAATTTTTAGTGAAAAAATGTAGATTAAGCTATTGAAACATAACGTTGTCAAGCCCAAAAGTATTGATGCAGATGATTGGGATGAATTGGATGAGGTATGTAAGTCCACGATCATTTTGTCTCTCTCTAAGTAAGTTTTCTATAATGTTATCCTGATGGGTAGTCCATATGGGACTTATCGAATAAGATTCACAATATATATGACAAGTAGAGCCCTACTTCTCAAATGTATTGGTTGAATCAACTTATGGACCTTCACACGAAAGAGGGCACTTCCAGCCAGCCCACTTAAATGAGTTTCATTCCATTCTCAACCATTTGCCTTTGTAAGGGATTGAATTCAAGGATAATCTTCCACCCTTGTTCCTCTTGGTTACAATGCCTTAATCATGGGATACTTTACATATTGCTATGTGTGTAAACATACCTCCTAAATAATTAAAGTTATAGGATGTAGAGGATGCACTCTTGAATGAAGAGGTTAATAGAAAGAATGTCGATGCTTCTCACACCTCTTATGCTTTGACAACTAGAGGCAATAATGGTAGGAGTAGTAATGACCACTTTGGGAGAGTGTCTCAATATTATTGTTCATAGTCACATGGATAGTCTCGCAATAAGTCCTCGTTGACTTGTCATTACTATGGGAAAGTAAGATATATTTGACCACACTACCATAGCACATCTAGAATTAAGACTGAAGAGATTAATGTCGTGCATGTTGATTCTGATGATGATTTCATACTTATAATTTATTCTCTTGATACTTCATAGCTGATTGATGGTGTTTCATGATATACTTAGTATTGGTTGATAGATTTAGGGGCTTCCTTTCATGTGATCCCTCGTAGATAGTGGTTTCACTCCTATCGCAGTATGACTAGATCTATTCATTTGGGTAATGACTTGGCATTAGAGATAGTTGATATTGGTTATGTCTAGCTATAGTTTGATTTAGACAGTATGTTCATTCTTCATGGTGTATGTCACGTAACGGCTCTCACAAAGAGCCTTATCTTTGTTGGCACTTTGGATGATGCAAGTTATATTGTCTATTTTGGTGATTCCTCGTGGAAAATTACTCATGAGAATCTTGTCATTACACATGGTGCTAAGTGCAATACTCTATATCCCTTGCTTGTATTTGGATCAATTGACCATGTTTTGGCAGTGGATACAGTTCTACATGTATCTCTTTGGCATCATTGCCTTGGGCATATGTCTTTAAAATGAATGAAAATGCTTACCCATTTCCAGTACAAAACCTAGGAGGCCTAGAAGAAACTACAGGCATCAACGAACAGTCAAGCCGCGATGGGTCCCCAAGACCTTATTGCAAGTGCAAGGCTATTACGAGGGTAATACCTGGATTGGGGTACCTAAAACCAAGACAGCCAATGACACTACTCAAACGCTACCCTCAAGCTTGACCACGCAAAGCATCAAGACAAATCAAGCATCTCAAAGCCACAAAAGCCTCTAGTTGTAGGGCCCATTACCCCTCCAGAACCTCAACCCATCGAGATTCAACAAGTCTATCGACCCAAAAAGCAGCCCGCTACTCGTAAAGCACCTCAACCTTGCCCTGCTAGTACTCCATTGCCACCCAAGCATCTAGTAGCGTGCCACCCACAGCACTAGCCATGCCTAGTGCACCAAGGTCACAACCCCAGCTAGAACCGCAACCAAAGCTACACCCGTTAATTGTGAAACTATGAAGCCCAACCAAACCTTAGATCCTCTTACTAAAGGAGATCCATTCTAACCTTGGCTTTTGACTTAGCTAAGAATACAAGCGACGACTTGATTGCTTGCCTCTAACTTGGATGCCACGTTTACCATGCTTGCTAAGAGCTACGATCGGCTAGACTTTGGTCTTTTGGACAAGCCTTCAACGGAAGTGCAAATGCTACCTTGCACATGGGAGAAATCTAAATTCGTATTTGTCAAAGATTCCCAGGCAGCCAAGGAACTCATTGCCATCAAGTTTTCCATTGAACAAGCATGCAAACAATGCCTTATCACATCTTATGACAAGAGCAAAGTCCTTGCCACAGACCAAGAAATTGAAAAGTTGAAGCAACTCACAGACAATGACTCCTTTATTACACAAATGGTATGCTCTTCACCTTCAATGGGAACTAAAAGGATGCCAAGTCATGAGAAATTCTGAACAAAGACATGCAATCAAAACTGTGAAGTATGACCCAACATATGTAGCTCCAACTTCCTATAGGGTGTTGACCACAGTTCGTAATCAACCCCTTGAGGACCACATCAAACGGCATCCCTATTTACATCAAATCCTCACAGAATAGGAGCTCCATATTGCTAGTAGAGTCGACTGCGTGGATTTCCTTCTTGACATCCTCACTTACATCACACAAGTAGGCATCAGACCTTGCAACATGGACCACTATGCTCAAATGGAATATGTAAAAGTAAACACAATAACCATGGACGGAACGCCCTTAACCCCTTAACCATAATCCTAGGAAGGATTCTTCTTCTTTCTACAAGGGAGAGGGGGTAAGGTGGAAATAAGAATAAAACTCAAAAGCAAAGGAAAACAAATCAAAACCAATTCATGGCTAAGAAAAAGGTTCATAAAGTTTGGGATGCATTGACTGCTCGAGGGAGAAGTTTAATTCTATAATTGAGCATTTCAATTATGCAAGCATGGCTTCATGATAGGCACCTTGCATGGCATGCCAAGATAAAGCCAATAAGTTGTCATTTTTAAAAGAAGAGCAGACAAATATATGGCCTTTTTGTGGAAACAAGGGCCTAAGCATTTCAATTCCGCAAACATGTGATCTTTTTTCTCTACAAATAATTGTTTTGAAAAGCACTAATGATGAACATGGCTTTATGACAGGCACCTTGCATGGTAGGCCAAGAGAAAGCCAGCAAGTTGCCATTTTCAGAAGAAGAGCTGACAAATATATGGCCATTTTGTGGAAACAAGGACCTAAGCATTTCAATTCCGCAAGCATGCGATCTTTTTTCTCTACAAATAATTGTTTTGAAAAGCACTAATGGTGAACATGGCTTCAGGACAAGCACCCAGCATGGCAGGCCAAGAGAAAGCTAGCAAGTTGCCGTTTTCAGAAGAAGATCGGGCAAAT
Organism: Lygodium microphyllum; assembly: GCF_053477565.2. Classification (NCBI taxonomy): domain Eukaryota; kingdom Viridiplantae; phylum Streptophyta; class Polypodiopsida; order Schizaeales; family Lygodiaceae; genus Lygodium; species Lygodium microphyllum. The sequence continues at coordinate 69,899,419 of NC_141150.1, forward strand.
ATATGGCATTTCTATGGAAACAAGTGCCTAAGCATTTCAATTCCGCGAGCATGCGATATTTTTTTGTGCAAATAATTGTTTTGAAAAGCACTAATGGTGAACATGGCTTCATGACAAGCACCCAGCATGGTAGGCCATGAGAAAGCCAACAAGTTGCCATTTTCAGAAGAAGAGCAGGCAAGTATATGACCTTTCTGTGGAAACAAGGGCTTTTAACCAATTCAAGTTTAGGCATATCTTGAACTTGGAAGATGTTGCCATGGAGGAACAAGCAGTGAAGTAGATTGTTGAACAATTACATTTGCAAAAGTACATGGAGGCAATTGGCCAAGCTGTCAACTACGAGAAGTGAGTGAAATTTCTTTGGACATTTGGTAGGAACCGTGGCATCGTGGCAGTTCAGGAAAGAGAAGAAAACCACCAAGTCCAAAGGCATCTTCTTCCATTGATAGTGCTATCTTCAACATCATTAAGCTTGATGGTATGAATTATGCCTATTGGAAGAGCCAAGTTTGATAGGTATTGGTGCAGAAATCGCAAATAAAACCACTAAGGTTGCATGGAGAGCAGCTTGAAACCATGATTGATGACAAATGGATGGAGCTTGATGAGTTATGCAAGTCCACCCTCATCTTGTCTCTCACTGAACAGGTGCATTACAATGTGGTTGAGGAAGCACAGAGTGCTTGGGCAGCTTTGGAATAAGATCAAGAACCTCTATGACAAGAAAAGTACGGCAAGTCAGATGTATTGGCTGAAGTAACTTATGGATCTATGCATGAAGGAGAATATGACGATGTCTGCTCATTTGAGCCAGCTCCATGCTATCCTCAAGAACTTGACTTCGCAAGGCATTACTTTCAATGATGATGTTACTCCATTGTCTCTTCTTGGGACTCTGAGTGAGTCATGGGATGTATTCTGCATTGCCTTATGCACTCCTATTATTATTTTGAACTTGCATGATATAGAGACTGCTCTTTTGTAGGAAGAGATCAATCGTAAGAACTTGGATGCCTTTCATGTGTTGCATGCTTTGACTGTTAGAGGAAGAGATGGTACTGGAAAGAATGACCGTGGGTATGGATGTAGCAAAGACTCACTGAAGTCTAGGTCTAAGTCATGTGGTAAGTTGCACAGCAAGTCTCGTGGGAGAAATGCTAATGTGACATGTCATCATTGCGGCAAGAAGAGTCATATATGCCCACAATATTATGAGTTGCGTAAAGAGAAGGGGGAAGACAAAGTATAGGAAAAGTCCTCTGATCGTAGCATTATGCCTGCAAAATTCAGTGTGAAAATCGAGGAGATAAATGTCATGCAGACTGATGACTCTGATGGTTTGCAACTAGTTCTTGTGATGCTACATTGTTGACCGAGGTTCACTCTATGTATGCGCAGTGCTGACTTTTGGATTCATATGCTTCATTTCATGTTACACCATGCTGTGAGTAGTTCCATTCTTACCGCATTGTCTTTGGTTCAGTTTGCTTGGGTGATGATAGATCACTTGCTATTGTTGGCAATGGGGATGTACGACTGCAGTTCTCTATTGGCATTACTTTTCTGTTACAGGATGTATGTCATGTACTTGCACTTACATACAATCTTATGTTTACAGGGTAGCTTGATGATGCTAGGTTTCATGTCTCTTTTGGGGATTCTGCCTGGAAGATCACACGTGGCAAACTTGTGCTTGCTAGAGGTGCCAAGGTTGGTAGCCTCTATCCTCTTGTAGTTGATGGGTCCTCTGTTGACCATGTTTTCTTAGTGGGTTCCATGCCACATGTATCTCTTTGGCATGCCTGTTTAGGCCATATGTCTTTGAAGGAAATGAAAATGCTTTCTGGTTTGTAGCACTTACCACCCTTGACTATTCATGTTTTGATTCATGTGAGCATTGTCTTTATAGTAGACAGACTAGGAATACACATAAGAAGTCAAGTAGAACACGCATGGGTGAGCCCTTGGCATTAGTACATTTGGATGTCTGTGGGCCCATGCCCTGTCAGTCTATGGGTGATGCAAAGTATTTTGTGATGTTTATTGACGATTTTTCATGTAAAATTTGGGCTTATCCCATTAAGCTTAAGTCAGATGTCTTAGCTGTGTTTCAGAGATGACTTGCATCGGTTCAGAACCAGACAAGCCTAGGCTGAAATTCCTTCAAACTGACAATGGGGGAGAATATGTGTCATGTGCCTTTGAGTATCTATGTGACGAGAGGGGTGTTAAGGGTCAGTTGGCTGTTCCATATACCCCACCCTAGAATGGTTTGGCTAAGCGGATGAATAGAACCATCTAGGAGCATGTACGCAGTATGCTTAGCCATGCAGGCCTACCACCACTGAGCTTTTGGGCTGAGACAATCAGTACAAATGTGTATATCATAAAAAGATCACCTTCCAGTGGTTTGGATTTCTAGGTTGCAGAGGAGGTATGCAATGGGAAACCTCTGTCTTATGTGCATCTATGTGCCTTTAGATGTGAGGCGTTCTGCCATGTGCCCAAGGACAAGTGTAGTAAGTTGGATCCTAAGAGTGTCAAATGTATTTTCCTTGGCTATGGTGATGTAGGTGAGATGGGTTACCACCTCTTGGATTTGTAGGCACAGAGAGTCATCCGCAGCCATGATGTAGTCTTCCATGAAGACAAGATGCATAGGCAACCTGGGAAGGTAGTAGAGATACACAGGGTTATATTCTAGGAGGAGCCGCGTACTCCAGTATAGCCTGCACAGTCAGATGGTCAGCCTGTAGCAGCAGTTGGTACACATGGCCAGGGTGTTAGACAGGCAGTCGAGCCTGCTATGAGATGGTCTACTAGAGATAGGCATCCACCTAATAGATTTGAGCCCTCGATGCGTTATGTCTTGGTTACAAATGCATGAGAGCCTCTCACCTATGATGAGGCTATTCGCAGGGGTGACAATCACTCCTGGGAGAGGGCTATGCAGTGTGAGATAGACTCCTTTTATAAGAATATAACTTGGGATTTGGTTTCCTTGCCTTTGCTGGCAAGAAGACTCTGCCATGCAAATGGGTGTACAAGCTGAAAAGTACCCCTGGACACCCCAAGCCAGCTTATAAGGCAAGACTTGTTGCTAAGGGTTTTAAATAGGAGCATGGAGTTGACTTTGATGAAATCTTTTCTCCTATGGTCAAGATGACCACACCCTATGCTCGGTTTTGGCCTTAGTTGCGCAACTTGACTTGGACATGTATCAAATGGATGTCGAGACTGCATTCTTGCATCGAGATTTGCATGATGAGATTTAATGGAGCAACCTAAGGGCTTTGTAGAACCTTATAGGGAGCACCTAGTATGCAAGTTGAAGAAAAGTCTATATGACTTGAAATAGGCACCTAGGGAGTGGTATCATAAGTTTGATGCCTTTATGCAATCATAGGGCTACATTAAGAGTGTGTGTCTTTACACAAAGAAAGCCCGTGATGACTCATTACTTATTTTGGTACTTTATGTGGATGATATAATGATAGCAGGGAAAGCTCGTGATGAGTTAGATGCACTTAAATCTCAATTGAAGAAGAGCTTTGAGATGAAGGATTTGGGACAAGCCTCTCACATTATTGGTATGTGCATTGAGCATGACAAGCATCAAGGACTACTCTACCTCTCATAAAGGGAGTACATTCATAAAGTCCTTGAGCGTTTTTGCATGATGTGAAGCCTATTGGCTGTCCATTACCTTCTTATGTGAAGGTTTCACAGGCCAATTGTTCGCAAACAAATGAGGAGAGGGCCAAGATAGCCAAGATCCCTTATGCATCATTTGTGGACAGTCTGATGTATACCATGATTGTTATAAGATCCGAGATACACACTCTACTTTTTTATATACTTAAAAGGTATATGGTAGATATTATGCTGGCACAAAGAGAGAACATATGAGAGAAAAGATATATATATGTATATATATATATGCAACGGGAAAAATTGCGCAAATACCAGTTAGTAATTCTTTCTTAGGCCAGTACCTCTTTGCTTTAGTATAGTTGCCAAATATATATATATATATATATATATATATAGAGAGAGAGAGAGAGAGATTAACAACACACTGGGGACTAGAAGATGGGCCAATCCCCCCCGCCCCTTGTGGAGTTATATTATTGACAAGGAGCAAGCTCCTCTGCTACACATAAACCAGTTCTTAACTTGTAGATCTTGGGAACAAGATCACGGTTCCTTGCACGGTATACAATCGACTAAGACTTACACAACTTGGAAGTTGGCACCTTTTGATCCTTCTTGAGTATCTTCTTCTCTCCTACACAATATGTGTAGGGCTTTCCTCTTGGAGCTTGATTTCAGTAGAGCTTCCGTAGCACTTGCACCTTCTCTTCTCCTCTTGGAACTTGATTTCAGCAGAGCTTCCGCAGCACTTGCACTTTCTCTCCTCCTCTTAGATGCATGCAAAGTGATGCTTCCTTCACCTCCCCCACACCCAAGGAGAGCCTCCTCTTTTATAGGCTTTCAAGAGCTTCTCTCTTGGAGAGAGACTTGAGTGCCAAGATTGGAAAGGTTGATCTTCATGCAAGATGTGGTTGTTCTAAGACCTACTTTGTAGCACCAATTTTGAGATATCTCTCTGTGCATTGTTCAGATGGAAAAACGTCAAACACAGAGTTGTAGATCTCGTTGTTTTCGATAACCTTTGAGAGTCGTTTTTAGAGATCGGCTTTCTTTCATGAGATATTTTAAAAATGAATTCACCATGTCTATTATAAGAAAAATAGCTTTTTAAACTCTACTCTTAACTTATGGTCCATGTAACCACCTTGAGCCATAGACAAGGAGAGTTCATTAGACTGCCTTGGGCCTCAACCTTAAGATTAACTTCCCACAAAAGCTTGTGTCATCTTAGACCTTAGAAAGAGAAAATCACTTCTCTCCTCACTTCCAAAGGATCGCATCTCTCATCTTTCTTATTGAGAGAATTACCTTTCTCGTTTTTCTTAATGAAAGAATTACTTCTCTTCTTAATTCATTAAAAGAGAAAAGACCTTAAACCTTGACTTGTAAGAGAGATGATGATCCCAAATGAATGTAATACTCATTACGCACAAGTAAACATTCCCAAGCGTCCCCGGATGCACACATAAATACATATACACAATGCTAATGTACTTCCTCTTCTTAGAACTCAATCCATCTTCATTTATGTGTAACTCCTTGGTTCTTGTGTACACTCTTACACTTGGTAGACACTTCCTTTCCCCTTCATAACTTGTATTGCATGTACCATATATCCTCGTCACAGTGCTTTGATCACCCTATTAAGCGATCCACCAGGAATGCTGGCCTTTAAATGGTCTCATGGCCATGCTAGATCATCATCAACACTTAATTTAGTGACAATGATAGCCACTTGTCCAAATATTGCATTTGTTGTTGGTGTTGTGGCACGCTATATGGCTACACCTGGCAAGAAGCATTGGGATGCCGTGAAGGGTATCATGAAATACCTGAAGGGCACAGTAAATGTGTGTATTTGCGATGGCAACCAGGATACAGGAGTTGTGGGGTACACAAACTCCGACTATGCAGGACATATAGATAGTAGAAAGTCCACTTTTGGCTATGTATTCAAACCTATGTTGGAGGTGATGTCTCTTGGATGTCCCGGGTTCAGAATTGTATGGCTCTATCTACCCACTGAGGTCGAGTATGTTGCAGCCACTAAGGCTTGCAAGGAGGCCATATTGTTGGGTTGTTTGGTTCATGACCTTGGGATTGATACTATACCTACACTGCATTCGGATTCTATAAATGCTATTCAGCTAGCCAAGAATCTAGTCTTCCATGCAAAGACAAAACACATTGAGGTGAGGTATCACTTCATATGTGGAGTTGTGGAGGACAAGTCTATTGACCTTGTTAAGATCTCCACTGACCAAAATCCTATAGATCTACTCACGAAAAGCCTCACTATTAAGCGCTTTGCCTTCCTCAAGAGATTAATGGGTGTTGGATAAGATGACGTTTTTCCTTGTCTTATTGTATGTATGTCTATTGTAGTGTCTTTTCTTTTTATTTTCACTCCTCATTGGGGCAGATTCACCTTTAAGTGGGAGGTTTTGGGGGTAAAGGCACCTCTGCCTAGCCTCTTGTGTATTACTGCACTAACAGTACCCGCCACTTCACACTACAGGTGGCGGGCGCCCGTCACACTATCACTTTATTCTTTATTCTTTTAGTGAGAGTTTAAATAAAGGAAGGCCTAGTCACACATTGTGACTGTTGGAGTTCCCATTTGCTCTCTCTCTTTCTTGCTCTTGCTTTCCCGCCATAGCTCTTCCAAGCAAGCTTCGATCCTTCTCACCTTTCAAGGGAAGGCCGATCACATATTGTGACTATAGGAGTTCCCACATATGGTATGTCTCTCTCTTGCTCCATCCACCATAACTCTTGCTTTGCTCTTACTTCCGCTTGTGTGGTTTCACTCAGGCTCTACCTTTCAAGAAATTTGTTCCCATGGTCCATTAAGTACCAATAGGGGTATAAGCAAATTATATGATTTTCCATGATGATGTTTTATGCATGGATACACAATGTATTCAAATATAATTTTTGTTATATCAAGTTTCATTGTAGGCCAATACAAATATTCTTTGCATGTAATTTTGCTAGATTGAATACCTCTATGTCCCATATAAGCAGGTGCGTGCCTTTTAGTCATGGCAATATTTCGTTTTTTTTTGTTGTGATTGTTGTTGAAAGGTCAGGATGGATGAGATTGTGGACCATGAAGCATCTAAGCTACAAATTGAAAATTTTTGAAGGCATCATGGACATAGGAAATAGCTTTGTGAAGATATGTGATTTAAGAGAATTCAATTTAGCTTTGATGCAAGTTTCAAGACCATCTTCATATTTACATTACAACATGCCCTTAAGAATTTTCTCAAGCATGCGTATCGACAAAATTATTTGCTAGAATCTTTTCATATAGGTAGACACATTATCACCTTGTTGCCAATATAAATTTAACCAATTATGCCTTACTTGAGGATGAAACTGAGGTGGAAGGAAGGAAAGATTCTTTAATCTTTTGTTGAAAATGATACCATTTCTTTGACTAGTTGGTACTATGGCAAAGAACGCTCCACCAAAACGATGCTATATCCATCAAATAATTGGTTTTTCACTTGATTTTATCCTTCCCAAAAAAGCTTATTCATCAAAATAATCATCAAACTGGCTCAACCAAGACAAAACAAAATTTCCATCCTTTTTCCCACCAAAGTTAAAATTTTGAAAATACTTATGGCTTATTTTCTAATCCTTTCTTATTTATTGCATGTTGAATACACCCATTTAGAATTCAAGCAATACGATCATCTTTATCTTGCATGGTAGAATTTTGTTGTTGTTCAAGCTCTTGAAGCACCCTCATAATTGCGTTCAAATTATATTGAGGAAGATAGATTTGTTGTTACAAATAAATGTTAGGAAGAGGCAACTCCACCTTTTCCATATTTACTTGGTTCATGTTCGATGGTCCCAACATCGTAAAATAAATCCAGTGTGTAGAAACATCTCTTAAAAAGTTTTGCAACGTAGTAATAACCCTTTAGAAAGCTCACAAGAATAAATTCCATGCATATGAACATAGATTTAATAGCTAAATATTATTTGTACTCCTTATGTGAAACAAGGACTAAGAGAAAGTCCTCCTTAACATAAAAAATAATTTCAAGAATCTCCACATCGAAACTGGGCCTTTATACTAATGATGGAAAATAAAAGTTGTAAGTATGAAAGAAAAGTGTGTATAGAGCTTTTTGGGAAAAGGTGTTAATAAGTGCACCCCCTTGCGATCCCCCCTCTTAAAAACAACGAGGCACTTTGTGGGAATCTATAAGCTTATAAAGCTTAAAGCTTTAGAATTAGGCTTTAAGCTTTAAAAAGTTTAAACATTTCAAATCATGGCAGCAACAAATGATGCCTTGAAGCAAATGTCATATCTTTGTTGGGATGGCAGATATGGCAACTTTGGTGGCATTAGATGGCAGTTTGGTGGATGCTACACTACTAATTATAGATCAATGTAATCTTATCTTAATACTCTTGTCTATGGAGCAAAATTGCTTTTCCTTCAAAATCAGTAAGAAGAATGGGTTCTTTGAAATTGCGCATGGTTTCACTATTAAGATTTGGAAAAAAGCATTTCTAATAGAACATTTTCTCTGAATTTTGAAAAAGAAGTACACAATTAATATCGATGGAGATCCCTTTGAACCAAAAACCTTTGTGTAGAGCCTTCGTCGTCCAACAATTCATAAAGTAATGCTTGATGTTGATGATGAGACAACCATGTAAGATGGATGTATACCTTCTACTTGATGTTGATGTGTCTACCAATCACAATCTACTCACCAGAGCACAAAACACGTTACTATCCTTCTATCTATCTACCAAGCATAATGTGACCAATATCACGTGTACTCCTTGTGTGATAAGTCATAGATCATGTAGCAAATAAATAAAATCCACAATAAAAGAGATAAAAATAACTTTTTTCTATACCAAGTACTGATAAAATACTATGATAAATATAATTCCATAACATATTTTAAGTTTTTGGCTATAAGTTACACATCAAGCTAATGAGCACGTATTGTTTGACTATCTCTACATGGCAATTTACATTCAGGCCTTATGAATTGTTGTGTAGGCATAGCACGATGAATAAACAATGAGTTTGTATTCTTGTAGATGATCAACTTACAACATTCTTAACTATACATAAGTTAAGAAACTACATTTTCCCTAGGTGCCCAATACTCATATCTATGTCATTTCTCTTATGAATGGAAACACCAAGGACGTAATTGATTAAGAACATTCCCCTAGGTATCCAATACTCGTATCTATGCCATTTCTCTTATGAATGGAAACACTAAGGATGTAATATCTTAGAAATACAAGGGTATAATATGAAAATAAACTTCCAAAGATGTGCATGACTAGGACATGTGTGGCCTTATGGCAAGAGTGGTTGCATAACTCTGGTAGCACACTACAATGTAGTTATGAGAATAACACTTGCATTTGAGGTCAATGGTGTGCATGTTTTGCCTTTAGGCGTGTGGAATGTTCCACCATCCCCTCTTATGTGTACAATTGAACTAATTATTTCACTAAACATAATGAAATAGAAGATGGCTATTTTTCTTATGCATAATCTACATTTTTCTCTTTGCACAAATTTGTGTCTTATACCGATGATATTATGGATGTTTCTTTAGAGGAATCTAATGCTAAATTACAAGAACACACACACACACACACACACACACACACACACACACGCACACGCACACGCACACGCACACGCACACGCACACGCACACTCACACGCACACGCACACGCACACGCACACGCACACGCACACGCACACGCACACGCACACGCACACGCACACGCACACGCACACGCACACGCACACGCACACGCACACGCACACGCACACACACACACTCTCTCTCTCTCTCTCTCTCTCTCTCTCTCTCTCTCTCTCTCTCTCTCATCTTTCTTTAAAAGAAAATTCCTTGTCGCATCATTCTCTTATGGAATCTCATTCTCTTTCTCTACCACATGTTCATAATAAGTGTGTGGGAAATATGTAAGGAATACGATGAAGTATTTCCTTTCAATTTGTCGCTGGGTTTACTTCTCAAATGTATTGTAATGCACAAAATTGATATTCTATCAATGAGAAAACCCATTGGTCAAACACCTTACAACTTATTGCTAAAGAAACTAGTGAAGTGGAGAAGCAATTAATTAATTATCTCTGGTGAATACTTATTCAACATAGTTGCTCTCCACGAAGTTCACCAATATTATCGGTGAAGAAGAAGAATGGGTCCGTCTGTATGTGTATATACTATCATGGTCTTAATGCAATCACAATAAAGAATAAGTATCAACTTCTTACTATTGATGAGTTGTTTGATTAACCTTGAACAAGCATGACACACTAGTAAGTTTGACTTGAGGTTGAGTTTATGTCCACCAACGAATATGACCTAAACGGTCTTTCAAAAGTTTTTTGGCTATTACAAGTTTTTGGTTTTGCCCTTTAGCCTAACTAATCATCGTGCAACATATATGACACTTGTGGATAGTGTCTAATATCCATATTTAGGAAATTTTTTAATTATAGGTATTTTTATTTACAATAATTCTAATATAAGAATATTGGGAACATCTTTGCTTAGCCTTTGACTTGCTTAGGTAAAATCTATGTGAAGGAAAATAAGTGAACAATTTTCAAGATGGAAGTTCACTACCTTGGCTATATAATGTTTGAACAAATTTCAAGATGGAAGTTCACTAACTATTTGAAGAAGGTATTAGGATGGATCTAGACAATATCCAACCATGGCTTCATCCTAGAGATCTTGAGAAGTCAAAATAGTCATTAGTTTGGTAGGATTTTATTGAAAATTCATCAAAGATTATGCTAAGACAACTGTCACAAATTTGATAAACTCAAAGTGGCTATCACTGTTGAAATAGTACCACAATCACTTGTATAGTGTCACATTTGAGGTAGTATTTAATCAAGAGAATGTCAAGTGATTTACTACCCAAATGGATTTGGAAGGAATAAATATTGGATGGGTCAAAATCCTTCACGAGTTTGACTACACATTGTGGTATCATAAAGGTTGATATAAAGTTATAGAGAATACATGAGATTGATTCAATCTCTCTTGTTTCAAGTGTTGAAGAGTGATATTATCACATCTCTACAAGGCAAATGTGAGTATATCCAATCTTATGCAAATGTGTGGAATGTGGTTAAAGAGAGGGATCCTCATCGATTTATGCACAATATATGAAATTTACAATATGCTTCTCTATTACAAGTGATGAGCTCAATTGATGGAATTTTTTTACCATTAGTGATGGGTGCTTGCTTCACAAAGGTTGGTATATGTGCACTCCAATATTTAGATATATGGCACCAAAATCTTTGTGACTATCATGAACTTCCTAATGTAAGTCACCTGAGGATAACAAAGACCTATGCTCATGAACATTGATATATTTCTTGGTCTAGAATGCATAAGGATATATAACACTGTGTTCTTCAATGTCAAAAATGTCAAGTGACCAAAGTTGAGGACTTGAAGGTAGGCAAGCTTTGAATTCCTTAGAGATTCCTAACTACAAGTGGGAAAGTATCTCTATTGATTTTGTTGTTGGACTCCCTACTACCAATAGTGGTTACCACACTATTTGGGCAGTAGTACATAGACCCACAAAGACATGAAGTTTTATTCAAATAAAGACAATAATCAAGGCTTCCAAATTGATACAACTAATATAAGCATGTGTGTGTGTGTGTGTGTGTGTGTGTGTGTGTGTAAAGAGCTCATTGGGAAGATTATCTACCTATTTTAGAGTTTACTTACAACAATGCTAAGCATGTGAGTACATGGTTTGGCCTGTTTATACTTATGTATAGATTTGGGCCTCAATCACAGTCATGGTGGGATTGATCAATGAGAAAATCTAACATGTAAAGAGCTTTCTTCAAGATCATATTGATATGCTAAAAGTAGCATTCTCGATCATTAAGCAATCTTAAGACAATTGAAAGAATATGTTGATGAATATAGATGTATGATCACCTTTTGTAAAGGGTGACAAAGTCTACACATGCGTTCCAAAACATTGAAAAAGTTTAAAGTATGGACTGGTTACTAAGTTATATGCAAGATATTATGGCCCATTCACATTCCTTAAATGTGTTGCATAGTTGCCTACAAAATTGATCTATCATTCATTATTATAGTTCATACAAATTTTCATGTTAGACAATTGTGAAAAAAACATGGCAAACGATGATAGTTTGGTGGACCAAGGCATGCTAGTAGATATTATGCACCACTAGTACAACCTCACGAACTAAAATAGATCTTAGATTTTCATGAGCATTGTATATGACATCATGTTTGTAAAGACAAGTTTTCACAATGCAAAAGAATAGACTCGGAGAAGGTTCTACTTGGGAAATCATTAGTGTACTTAAGAAAATATATTTCCTATTTTTGTTTTCGAAGACAAAAATTATTTCAAAGGGAGGGGAATAATCAGAGGACAAGGGTCATGTCAGTAGACACAATCTGCAAGAAAGCTCGACTATACCACCCATGGTGACAAAGGAGCTAGTATGCTAAGATATTGACATGGTTAAGGGATAGCCTAATTTAGGGCATATGATGCTAAGAGATGAGCACAAAGGTATATTGGCCAAATGGTCAAAGATTGGGTGATCAATGTGAATGGACTCATTAAGGTCAATGTAAATATAGAGTCCATAGAGTTGCTTAAAGATACAAACACAGCCTCTCATGAACACAAAAGTTGAGAAAGGCTCAGTTACAACATGGTGCTAAAAGAGACTATTGTCTTGAGTGGCCCGAGGTGAACAGAGCTTTTCTTAACTTTTGTGCTTGTGAGAGGGTATGGCTTTTATGTGTGGATGACACCATCCGATGTGTCCTCAACAACCAACATATGAAATATGTATATATAAATATATATAAAGGAAAATCTGCAGAAAACCAATCTATGCTATATAGCACAAAAACAAAACAGACTATAAAAGGCCTTACTTCCAAAACTAAATACTTTTAGAAATGCCATACAAAAGGACAAAATAACTTGCGCAAAGTGCAAACAAAGTCCAAAATGAGCCTGGATAAAAAAATCAGACAACTCACTTGCATTGTTAGTCAACTTGAGAAAGCTTGTCAAATCTCATCCCACTTAGAGGAAATGAAACCAAGGGTGTTGAGGATTTTGCCCAAGAGATCGAAGCTTGCTCTGATACCAGATGTTGGATTTTGGACAACAGGAATGGACACATGCATCTTGAAAAGAAAAAGCTTGAGAGCACATTACACAAAGTCTATTGGGAGGTATCGATGGAGAATTTATATATAACTATAGATTACCCTAGATTGGATGGGCATATATACAAGATGGGGAATGAAGAACTAACTTCTAGTGAGGGAAAAGGGTACGGTGGTGGTCCCAATTGTATTCACACACAACACTATCAATGAAAATACGATTAACAGATAGACGTGGGCTAGCTGGTGTAAATTGGCTTTAAATTTTCTTTTATCTTCCCATTTGACAAGTTTCGCGGCCGAAGTTCAATTTAAACATGGATGATGGCGATGCGCGCATCTTCTCCGAGAAGGCAGCGCAGAGGTGCTGCTAAGCTGCGCGTCTTCGTCTCTCATCAGATGTAACTCATGGCGCGGGGTTGCTTGTGGATAGCTGCAGGCCAGAATAGCCTGTATCGTCTCTTTCTTGCCGAAACCTGCCGCACACTCCTCTCCCTTTCCTCGATTCAGTCTGCAGTTAGCAATGTAGCTTAAATTAGGTCTTGCGCTAGTATTGGCCATGGAATGCAATAAGGAAAATTGTTCCTATTCCTCTTCGGCATCAAAGCTCAGTGCAGAGCAAAAATGGCGTATTGACCAGAATTTCAGGGCCGCGAAGGCCATTCTCACTCGCAAAAGGCCTCGTGAGGATATAATGAAACCTCGGCCTCCCCCGACATGGCCATCTGTTCCTTTTAATGACAGGTAAGCAATTGATTCTTCACCATCTCACCATGGTACAATGTGCTTACCGGAAATGTTATGTGTTATTTGTTCAAATGGAGCTGGGATCAAAGTTTGCGCTACTTGTGGAATGCAGGAAACATGATGGTAAACCACGAGAATCTCATGCATATACTACAAATAATTATGATGGTGGTTTTGAGAATGTAGGCAAATTAGATAACATTGATGCGAGCAGGCATAGTCATGAGCTAGGCACATCGGCAAAGCTTCAATGGCCATTTAAAGAGGCCTTATTGGATGATTTTGACCTTGATAATGACATTTTGGAGCAGCTGGATACGCTCTGTAAGCCAAGAACCCCACTTGCACAATTGTCAGCAAACAAACCATTGGCTTCTCATCCTTTAGCTGCGAGTGATCAACCTACACTAATTTGCCAAAGTAGAGCTACAAAAGTGCAGGACCTTCAATCAGAATTCTCACTCTTTAATACGCCAAAATCAATGCCATCAGAATCATGTCAAGCTGAAAGTTGTGTTAGCCTTGAAGTTAATGATATAAAGAGCAAAGATGACAAACTATCTGTCACAAAGTGCAGAGTCAGCAAAGAAAAATCAGAATTGTTGCCATTGAATGGAGGACATTTAAATATGCCTTCCAATCACACTCCCCACTCAACATCCAGCCTTTATACTGCTATATCCACTCCAAATTCAGTGTCATCCCAAGAATCATGTTTGGGTGTGCCACAAGGGCTGTCTGTACCTACCACAGAACTGACATCTGCATATGTATGGACGTTGAATAATGCCCTAACAGAAGATGACAATTTACCTATCTCGAAACACAGCGTTATCAAGGAGAGAACAGCATTGTTATTCTTGAATGGTGAACATTCAAACACACCTTCCAATCATGCTCCCCATAGCTTTTATGCAGCTGTGTCCACTCTCCAGTCCTTATCTGCCATGCCTGCATGTGGACATAGATTGACTGATTCCCTTCGGGAAGATGACAAATTATTTGTTTCGAAACAGGTCGTTAGCAAGGAAAAAGTGGACTCATTACTCTTGGATGGAGGACATTTGAACATGCTTTCCAATCATTTTGCCCACTCAACAGCGAGCATTTGTGCTGCTGCATCCACACCAAAGTCTTTACCTGCCATGCGTGCTTGTCCACAGACATCAAACAATCCCCATTCAACAGCAAGCCCTTATGATGCTGTATCAACTCCAAAGTCTTTACCTGCCGTCTGTGCATGTCTACAGACATTGGACGGTCCCCATCAGGAAGATGACAAATTATCTGTCTCAAAACAGAGTAATAGCAATGAAGAAGTGGACTCATTGCTTTTGGATGGAGGGCCTTCAGACACATCTTCCAATCACTTTCCCCACTCAACAGCAAGCCTGTATTCTGCTTTGTCTACTCCAAAGTCACTGTCATCCCAAAAATGGTCATTAGATATGGTGCCAGGGCAGTCTGTGTGTGCCACAGAACTGATGCCTGCATATCTAAGGAAATTGAATGATTCTCAGAAGGAAGCCGTTTTGAGTGACGCTCATAAACCCCTGCTTATCCTTGCAGGACCTGGAAGTGGCAAGGTAGGCTGTTGATGTCTTTCAAGGCA
This sequence comes from Lygodium microphyllum, assembly GCF_053477565.2. Classification (NCBI taxonomy): domain Eukaryota; kingdom Viridiplantae; phylum Streptophyta; class Polypodiopsida; order Schizaeales; family Lygodiaceae; genus Lygodium; species Lygodium microphyllum. Next base: position 69,914,678 of record NC_141150.1, read on the forward strand.
CAAAGTTTTCTGCAATGTATTGACATGCTCTGAGCTTGCTGACCTTGTTGGTCTGCAGACTTCGACAATGGTTGCTCGATTGTTAAGACTGCTGAATGAGGTTAATACTCAGACTGTTTCATTTATTAACTTGCAATGTCTTCGTAAGCTCTCTAAAACAATTGTTCATGGCAGGGGGTTCATGCAAGAAGTATCCTAGCCATGACATTTACAACAGCAGCAGCATCAGAGATGAAAGATAGAGTTGGGGCTCATGTTGGTAAAGCAGTATCGAAGGAACTGAATGTTTGTACCTTTCACTCATTCTGCTTGCAATTATGCCGAGCACATGCTGAAATGTGAGGGGCGCTGCACTTTGCATGTTCTTTAATTCTTTAATAATCTAAAATCATCATTAAAACAAGTTAAGTGCAGCAATGTTTCTCACAAGACTGAATAATCAATTGGCTGAGTGGGTATTGTTCTGGAATTTCATTTAGAGTTTGGGCTGCAGGCTGGGACGCTCTTCAGAATTCCTGGTCTATGGGCGTGGGCAGCAGAGGAAAGCTGTGGTGGAAGCAACAAGACTGGCTTTAGCTGAGCTTGGGCCTTCAAAAGAGCCAGTGGTTACTAGTAATAATTCTGTCAGAAACAATTTAGCCATGGCAGTGGACCAGCTGTCGGAGGAACACATGAACCCAAGGTTGTGGAAGGAAAGGGCCAAAAAATGGGACAAATTCATTACTCAGGTAGTCTCAATTGTTGTAATAGTGCTATGTAAACGCCTTCCAATGTTATTTGCTTGGCAGTTATAGGTCCATTTTATTTGTGAGTTCCAAGGAGATTACATGTGCCTTGATATGATTTGTGTTTGTTATCTTCCTAATGCTCTTTCAGGCCAAAGCTTCTGGTGTAAAACCTGATTTTTATGAAAAGCTTGGGAACATTTTTGGGGTATGCACTTTTTTTGTTTGCAATTCTGTAGGGTTCATTAATATGTGTAGCTTCTAAGGACAATTCATTGTTCTTAAAGGCAGCAGTTCTGAGGCACTACAATGCAACACTTGCAGCTTGCGACGCTCTTGATTATCATGATCTTATTTGTTGTGCAGTATCACTGCTGAAAACTAATCATAAAGGCAAGTTTTAAATTTCAAGCGCACAGTGGCATCTCTCTAAAGATTGAACATTGTGTTACAAGTCCCACCATAAATGGGTTTTCACCACAATGCAGTTTTTGAAGAATACCAGACAGCATGGCCTTGTATACTTGTAGATGAATTTCAAGATACTAGTGCTATGCAGTATGAGCTTCTGCGCTTGCTTGCATCTCACCAGTGTGTCACTGTTGTTGGTGATGATGATCAGGTAAATGACATGTTTTCAGGTTAAAAACTGCAAGTCTCTAGAACAGTTCTTGATTCCAATATGAGGACTATCAAGCTAATCCCATTTCTGATGCAGTCCATTTTCAGCTTTAATGGGGCAGACTCAAGTAATTTCAATTCTTTTCGGAAAGATTTTCCTGATCTAAAGGAGGTAATCTACCTTTCAGCCTGCACTATTGCTGTTCTATCTGAAGTCAATTGAATCCATATTTTAATTCTATTGTTTATATCTTCCTTTCTGTGTTTGCAGGTAAGGCTGCATCATAATTATCGTTCAACACGTTGCATTGTTGAAGCTGCATCTTGTCTTATTGGAAACAACTTGAAGCGCTGTGAAAACAAACAGGCATTGACTGATAATGATTTTGGGGATAAGGTACATGTATTTGAAACTTCCATTTCAGAATTCCTGTTCTTATGCGAAGTTGAGTGCAAACCAACAAACTGCTAAGGAGTTGGTCAATGTTTCAGTTCTTTCTGGTTTCTGATTCACAGGTGGGATTGAGAGTATCTTGGTTCTTAGACCTTAGTATTTGGTATTCCAGATTTTCAGATCTCAACGGAAAGCCTTGATAACACAAGTTGAATATTTGGATCTTTTCCTAACTGGCAGCAATGAATTTATGAACTTACAGATCACTTTTATTCTTGGCAGATCACTGTAAAAGAGTGTAGGAATTCTGATGCTCAATGCTGCTTTGTAATTGATGCAATTATTGCGAAAGCTCAGATCAATTCAAACAAAAAATCATCATATGGAGACTTTGCCATACTATATCGTCGTCAGGCATGTTCTGAGTGCTCTTTTTGGGACTCATGTGAAAATTTGAATTCTGTTTTGTGGTGTTAATTCCTTGCTTATCAATAGGTCACAGGAAAAGTTTTTCAATCTGCACTACGAGCACGGAAAATACCTTTCAATGTTCATGGTGTCGCATTTTACAGAAAGAAGGTAATTCTTACTTTGGACATCACTTAGGAGGCTCTTTTCTATCTGCTTCTTCCTTATTTTCTGATTCTAACTTGTTATCTGCTGTTACATTTGCAAGAACAGGTAATCAAAACTGTTGTTGCTATGCTTTGGACAGCCTTACATGAAGGACAAACTGTGTATTGCAATAGAGCTTTCAAGGCTCTTTATGCAACAGATAAGTCTGAATCAAAGAAGGTAACTGTCTTCAACCTCAAACATTGTGACATTTGTAGGATGTGTTTGAAGCACAGTAGGGAAACTGAGGTTTGTGGGCAAAACTGTAGGGCCAATCGATATTTTTTCTTTATTTGTTAAAAAAGAAAGAGTTTGAAGGGTTCCAAGGTGTGCATGCACAGTTTTGCTGAGATTACTTCACATTAAGTGGGAAGTCTTAAAAGGTGCGAAACCCATTGTGAAATACAAAATTTAACAATTATAGGACTCTATCCACATTAAAGAGCAAGGGTTAGAAGGAAAAGGTAAAAAAATGCAAGCCTTTTACAATGTTGTCAGTCCTCTTTATCACAATATTGCTGATTTATGATAGATTTTCAATCACTTTTGACACTTGAGTGAGTCCATTTAGCCTTTTTTATTAGAATGAGAAGATTGCATAGTTTCACTATGATCCACATCATCTATTGTGGTGTCATCCAGTTGCTGTTAAACATGCAAACTCATAGGCTCTTGATCGAGGTAAAGGGGAACAGTAACATATATAGGTGGATAGAACATTAGTTGAACCCTCACAGACACACAGAGAGGCTTTTTTGTGAAAAAATAATTAATTAGGACCAATTTACAAAGGCAATGAACACCAAAGGAAACTACAGCCCCTTAGGATGAGACACTTATAAAAGGATCAAATTAAGGTTGATCCAATCCTTTGATAGCAAGATTGTTAGAGAAAGATTTTGGTGCAAAGATTTCTTGAAGTAGGGATAGCCATTATGACATGTTCAACTGTCGCCAAGTTGTAGAGTTTTCAAATAGTCCACAAAGCCCAAAAGCAAACCCAAAAGGAAAAGGTAGTTTGGGCCTTTAGACGGAATGGAAATCCTCTAAACAGCCAGAATGCCTCCCAAATCTAAAGATGGGGAGAGTAGACTCTCTAGAAGCTCCACATCTATGGCAAAAAGGTGGAGCAATTTTACAAAACATCAGTAGTGAACCCAAAGCAACTGCTCCCTGCATGCATCTCCAGAGGAAAAGACATCTTTTTAGAGGCAATTCTCTGTTCTGCATTTGTGAAAGATGCTTACACCATTGCACTAAAAATTTTGATTCAAGAATCCATACGAATCCAGAGTGTAATTGCATGCTCCAAGATCCATGATCGAGGTTGCAACAATAAATATGTATGTTTAGCATCATCCCATGAGGAAAGCAATCTTTACAATTCTTTGGAATGCTCCACGCTTGTGGCCTTCTATCAGAATTCAGACGGGGTACATGAAGAAACGAACGAAGCATATTTTGAATAGTACTACGTGATGGCTGATAATGGTGACTGAAAGCATAGATTTACCGAGCTTGTGGAAACTCATGATGTTACCTTGAGGTGCGAGTACCTCTCCCACTCTAGATATTCCTTTAGTGATCAAGAGTTAAGCTTTGCATGGTTCTATAAAAGCCAATGGAGGATCAAACATTTTACTCTAGTGCAAGCTCTTTTGATGAAGATATTTTCCTGCACCAAACATTTTGGCCCATGGTGTTGTCTAAGAACAAAAGTCTTTAGTATAGACAAATTGCGAGCCAAGAAATGAAGATGGATGTTCAAGACATTCAATCCACCATGTGATCTAGGAGAGCAAACTTTGTATGGCCAATGATTCGACTCCTTTCTTGTGGGCCTTTGTTTTCCATAAGAATTTCAACTTTGACATGAAGGAATCAAAAAGTGAGATGTGGTTGGATTGGAAAAGTTTTGTGAATTATATGGAATTGTTGAAAATTGAAATTGTGAAGTTACATTTTGTGGTTGTGATGATGAAGCAACAAAAGCAAACTGACTAGAAGAATGATGATGAAGAAGTTATACTTGACTTTTTCTTATAGTCAGTCTTTTGGGGTTTACATACCCCCAATATTTTGCAATACATAAGGAGCAATGGAAGAAGGATTGGCATTATAAAATGATATGTATTTCCAATTGGGGGACGTGAACAAATATGAGGCTCTAATAGTCTTGCGAGGCCCTTAGCTTTGTGCACATTAAATAACGGAAGGTGTTGAGTGGGCTTAGCTTTGATACCATATGAAGAAAACTCAAACAAAGAGGATAATTCAAATGTGTAATGATAGTAACACAATGAACACATTAGAACTCAAAGGTGAAGAGAACTTAGGGATAATGAATGTGAATGATCAAATGAACTATGCTAATGCGAATACAATGAACCTTGAACCTTTGTGTCTCGGTTGGACTGGAGCAAAGATGAACTAGAACTGCATAGTAACATGGACAATTTTTGGGGACCAGGACAGAAATGGGAATAGTGACATGAATTGACATCCTTTTCGCCATGAGAGGGAGCTGTAACATGGGAATCGGATTGGGATGGGATGGGAAACTAGAAAATAGCCATCCCATTTTATTATGGTTGGGAGATGACTCTATGATAGCTTCATACCTCACATTGATCCTGAAATGCAGCAGGCAGCCTATGAGGGTGATTAGTTGTTGTAAACATAGACAAGAGTGTCTGGATAGGGTGATTTGAATAGTAAGCAATACGGTGGGCAAAATGATAACAGACTACCCGGACTTGAGGAGAAGGTTGTCAGTGAAATGCAGCTGATGCAGACAAGGCAATAGCTCCGAAGGGTTGGGTGACAATTGCAATCATGATGTTAGCTTTTGAGTGGCTTGCACAAACACAAAAGGTAGCTCTTGCTGATGGCGATAGCTGTTGGATACTTCAAAGATGATGTAGACAGTTGGTAATCAGCAAATGCAGGCTGCATGGCAGGGCTGATGATTGATCAAGTTGCCAGGCTGGAGAGGAGCTAGACAGCGCACCACAGGCTGATATATCCATTGGGAGGGTTGTGGACAATGGTGGAAATTAGGTGTTCATTGATGGGTGTTGAGAAATACTCAATTAGAAGATAAACACAAATGTAAAACAAAGCACAAAATGATAATAGAAGTTAGAGGTGAAGAGCAACTTGGAGACAATGAACATGGAAGAAGAATGAAGAGTGAATAATACAATGCTCAATGGAGTAAACACACTATGCAAAGTGAATGCAAAACCTTGAACTCTTGTGTCTTTGAAGGACAAAGGCATAGAGTTGAGATGGAGAGTGTGTCGTACTTTGTAGTATGGGTCCTGAGATGCGATAGGCAGCCTCTATATGTCATCAGCAACCGCAAACGCAGTTCTTTGTTTGGACTAGGCTGAACAAGGTAGTGGTAACTTGGAGACAGTGGATAAAGAGACGAGAATGATCAAAATGATGAAGGTGACAGTTGGGATTACAAAACATAGCCTTTTGGCTGCCCATGGAAGATTGGCAACTTTTATAAACTGCACAAACAAGTTGTGGAGAAGTTTTATGTAGCAAATACAACTATTTGGAGGCCCAAAGGATGACGACAACTATTGATAATTTGTAGAGATAGATTGTCACCTGTAGAGGAGTTGCCAATAGTAAACCCAACAACTTGGGTTGAGAAGATTGTTAGGAGTTCGACACTAGCTCGCAGCACCATGAATTGAGATATCTGCCATGAAGGTGTGTAGACAATAGTGGAAAGAAGGCACCTGTTGATGGAGAACCTACAATGATGAGATAGGTTAAGTGGAAGGACAACCTTCTATTTATAGATGTGGATTCTTTCAAATTACGCTTTGGCTTATGGGACACAGAGACTCTCCATGAAAGTTTGGTAATAAACATGTTTTGGGGCTGTTTTAAAGAGCTAATTAGTTTGTAATGCATGTTTTTATGATTAGGAAATAATTAGTGATGGCAAGTGACTATGTAGCTCATCTATTTGAAGACAAGGAACCAACCAAAGTTTGTGGGTTTGCTTTGTATATTTGGAGTTTTGGGGTTGTTTAAAATGAGTGAATTAAGGTTTTAATATTAATGCATCTTTTTTAGAGTAATAAAACGAAGAGGGTGCAATGTTGAACTATCATTAAATTGGAAGTTGGCACCTTAGAATTGAGTTACGTTGAAAGTTTCATCCAATGAGGAGCTCATAAATGCCAAGTACTCCTCTTGTGATATTAACAAGTGGCCCCATTGAAATTAATGTAGTAAGAGAGACATTAATTTAACTAGGAAGTTGTGCGTTGGCAATTTTAGTTCTTGTTCTTTGCACACGCCCTCATTACTGTTTGTTATGATCAATTGGCCGAACACAACCAACACCCCTCCCCCTCTCTCTCTCTCTCTCTCTTGTTATCTTGGCTATGGAGAATGCAAATATAGCATGTACAACATGTATGGTGGTTGGACTGGCAATCTTTTTTCTTCTCTTTGCTCGGTGAATCAATTGGGTAGGTCTACAACTTCATTATCAGAAGATAGTATTGTGATTTTTGATTTGAATTTTGTCAAAATTGGTTATGATAGCACGATGGGCTGAGATCCTCTCTTTTTCTTTGAGATCTTGAGCCTTGTTTACATTTTGGACAACATCAAGGTGAAGAAAGTGATGTTTTTGTAGTTTCATCGTGAGAAATTCCTTTGTTTGTGAGGGGAATAGTGTGGGATTGCATGTGAACTATGCAAGTTAGTTAAGGCAAATGATCTCCACGAAATTGGGTTTAAATGTTGGTTGTCATTTTGAGGGTTTAGTAGCGTGAAGTGTTTATGTGCATTTTTGAACACTCTATAGTTGGTTGGAGGTTGACATTGAAGGTGACTAGGCCATTATATACTTGTGGATTACTTGTGCTACGAGAAATTGCTGAAATTATAGCTATTTGTAGTTGGTTTTAAGCAAACATTAGTAATCTAAAGAAATATTGAAAGAGGCACAAAGTTTGGGGCCAACAAGTATCATGTGTGGTGTAAGCTCTAACTATGTGTGTATTTTTCTTATTGAATTTATTGTTAAGTTGAATTAAGTGTTTTACCAACATGTGGTTTATTTGTTAGCAGATTAGTCAGCTCAGGTGTGAGTTTGTGGCATATCATGTAGTATTTTTTTGGCATTTTCTAGTGTCCTTTTTAGGGTTGAAAAGCATTTAATGCTGGTTGACTAGCATTAATTATTAGCCGATTGCATTTATTGCTCCCCCCATTTTATGCCTATATATTGTTGGCTCCTCCTCTTTGTGTACTTCTAGTCATCACTTGTGGATTCTTCAGGGGAGAAAGGAGCCGATGCTAGGGTGCCCATATAGCCAGTGACTCACTATTGTATGTTGCTGTCTTGTGTTCGATATGGATTCCGTTTCCCGAGCATACATCTGAGTTCTCATCTGTATTTGTGTTCATTCATTCCTTCATTCTTTCTCGTCTTATGTTTCAGCAGTTTATTTCAGCATGTTGTTTATGCTTCCATTGCTGCATCACTTTTGACATGGTATGAGATTTTAGGATTTGTGTTTCTGCTGTGTTTTATTGTTGATTTCAGGATTGTTTTTTCTCTTGTTGATCAGGTAGCTGCTGCTCCAATTAGGCGATCAGTTTTGCTTGCGTTTTTTGTTGACATCAGCATCCGTACAGCTTGCGCATCCATTTCAGCCTGCATTTTGGTGTTTCTACATCTCCTACTAGCTGGGCACTTACATCCTCAGGCTGTTTTTGCTGTTTTTGACAGTTTTGATTGATTTCTTGACTTTTTACAGCAGCTTTTGTCTTATTTTGATCAGATTTTGGGTTATATTGCATGTGAACTCTTGTTTTTTGCAGTCTGTGCTCGTGGTTTGGTTGTGTTTCCTTTCCCAATTCCTTCTTTTCTCTACTTTTTTCTAAATCCTCTCTAGATGGCTCCTCCATGCACATCCATTGATGACAAGCTCCATGGACCTGATTATTACACGTGGAGTGCAGTGATGAAGGCTTGGTTTATTCAGAAGCGGTTATGGTACGTGGTTGATGGAGTTGTGGCACGTCCTTGACAACCTTCTCCTGTTCCCTTTGATTTTGATGAAGACAACCATGAGGAGGCAGCGCTTACATGGGATTCGGATGATGCCCGTGCTTATTCGGCCTTGCTTCAGTGTATTTCCAAAGAAGTCCTACCGGCGGTCACCTCCTGTACGATAGCTTCAGACATATGGTCGAAGTTACAGTTGATGTGTGAGGCTCCTTTCACCATGAGCGCCGTTACTCTCTATGGCCAACTCTAGCAACTGAAGTTTGAATCCAAAGATACGATTCAATCCTTTCTCCTTCGTGTTACCCAACTCTAGGACTAGCTTCGTACTATGCAGTCTGCTCTATCCGAGGCACATCTAGTTGGTACGGTACTCTATAAGCTTCCTCAGGAGTTTGATGGAATGCTTTATAGGCGTAGACATCTACGACTCCTGTTAGTTTTCTTCACATGTCCTCCATGCTACTTGAGCATGAGGCTACTTAGTGCCTATAGGGGAGGCTTCCGTCACATTATGGAGGTTCAAGTGAGGCTCTTGTAGCTTCGGAGAGGGGTTTGAAGATGAAGAAGTCGAAGGCCTAGTGTTACCACTATGGCAAGAAGGGACATTTAAGATAGGACTGCAAAGAGTTAGCGGCTTCCAGGAAGAAATAGGAGCAAAAGATGAAGCGAAATGCGGACTCCTCCAACGAGTCAACATTTGCCTCAGATTTTGATTTTGATCCTCCAACCAAGGCGAAGGCCAAGGCCCGAATGGGATCCTCTTCTTCGGATCGTGGAAAGGGCTTGGTGGCCCCTTTCTCAGCTGCTTTCTAGTGGTGGTGATACGGTCATCCCTCATGACTCTCCAGTGCTCGAGAGGGAGTGTGAGAGGGTGGTGAGATGGGGCAGCCGTGCCTTATCTATATGGCTATACAGATGCAGAGGATCTGGAGAGGGACATCCCTGACAGATCGACCGAAGTCTGGCAGGTACAAATCTTGGAGCTGGGATTGGCATCCAAGTTCATGATGGGTTGGCTACTTGACAGAGAGCGGGAGGCTTTTGTTAGAGATCATAGCCTGTTTGGAGGGCAGCTGCACAAGCGGACTGTGCGGTCGGACTGCCACATGGCTTATCTATATGGCTATACAGATGCACAGGATCTGGAGAGGGACATCCTTGACAGATCGACCGAAGTCTGGCAGGTACAAATCTTGGAGCTGGGATTGGCATCCAAGTTCATGATGGGTTGGCTACTTGACAGAGAGCGGGAGGCTTTTGTTAGAGATCATAGCCTGTTTGGAGGGCAGCTGCACAGTCGGACTGCCACGTGGCAGTCCGACTGCCTGCAGCCCAGTCGGCTGCATTTAATGCAGCCGACCTATTTTCTGGCTGTGCCCTATTTCTGGCGCCCTATTTCATGTCAGATTTCGGCTATTTATAGTCAATACTTTCAGCAGTCTGGACACACTTCTCTGACGCAGATTACAGACCGGTGACGCGCAGTTTTTGTCTCAGTTCACAGATTTCAGACAGCAGACAGTGCAGACTGCAGCAGACTTCGAGGTGGACAGCAGGTTGCATCGTCGAGGTGGAGACACGTAGCCCAGCGCACTGCGCCCGTGTATATCTTTGTATTCAGCATTCTTTATACAGCAGATTTTCATCGTCCACTGTCTCTTTCTCTCCCTTCTCTCAGCGTTCTTTCTCTCTGTCCTACGCTTCCGCACCGTTGCACTCTGACATGGTATCAGAGCAGTGTTTGAGGGTTGACTGAGCGCAGAATCAACATGAAGAGGAGTTTCCATCGCGACACAAATTTGCGTTTTTTGCGTTTAAGGGCAGACAGGAGGGTTGCGCCTTGGAACAAGGCTGAAACGAGTGTGGGCGCACAGGAAAGGAGTACAGGTGGTGGATTTGCTGCTGTTTACTGCTGTTTGACGCGGAGGAAGTTTGAGTTTTCAGCCTACAAGTGCAGGTTTTGCTTTTTCATCGCCTCCGGCGGGTGAAAAAGCTTCAGGACGCGGAAGAGCCTTAGCAGGCTGAGTTTTCCCAGTCAAAGGGGGCTGCTTTTGCGTTTGTGAAGGCATTGCAGGTGAAGATGTCTACAGAGATGGACTTGGAGTTCCAGGCGATTATGGACCGGAAGGTGCTTGTCTTACCGGCTCTTCCTACAGATCAGAAGCTCGACGGCGACAACTACCGCATTTGGCGCGTCATGATGTTGGCCATCCTTGAGTCCTATGATTTGGCGGAGTTGGTATAGGAGGAGATTGACCGGCCCTCGGTAAGAGATGAGTCCAAACTCTCTTCCGATGCTCGTGCGGAGTTGTCCAAGGCCCAGTCTCATTGGGACAAACTGAATGCCAGGATTCGATCCTTTCTCTTCCTATCATGCACTACAACCGTGATCGCTCAAGAGGGTCTACTCTTCGGTGGAAAGAGAGTCTACTCTTCGGTGGGAAGAGTTGGTTCCTATGGTCTTGGACCAAGAGGAATAGTTAAAGGGACAGAATGCTTCCAAGTCGGAGGCGCTGACAGGTCAAGCCTCTCAGAAGAAGGGGAAGGACCAAAAGAAGAAGAAGGGGGATAACAAGTCCAAGAAGGACAAGGACAAAGACTCCACATGCCATATTTGTGGAAAGATTGGCCATTGAAAGAAGGATTGCCCTGACAAAGACACGAAGGACACCAAGAAGAAGGATACCAAGGATTCTGGCGCTGTGGCTGCACCCTCATCAGCTGCATTTCTTCATCTAGCTGTCATTGAGGACGCTTCACCGAATGCTTCTGATGCTGCGATGACGACTCCCCAAGCTCGAGAGTGGATTGTTGATAGTGGTGCCTCACGGCACATGACTCCTTCATCAGATGGTGTTGCCCAGCTGCGACCCTCGCGTGGGCAGATTCTCATTGGAGACAGCTCTTCAGTTTTTGCTGCAGGTCGGGGTAAGATGCAGCTTATTCCGGATGGACGAGGTGGTACCCATACCTCAGAGGTTTTGCATGTACTAGGATTAGGGTACCATCTCCTTTCAGTTCATAAAATTTGCTCCCTTGGTCTTTTGGTGGAGTTTGACAGTTCTACGGTGTGAGTCCTTGATCGTGGATCGAGGAAGGTTCTCTCATCTGGATATAAGGAGAACGGCATTTACAAACTGAAGTCTTCCACTGCCCTCTCTACTCTTCTTCTTACCTCACAGTCACAGTCTGAGTTATGGCATGCTCGGTTTGGTCACCTGAACTATGACTATCTTCGGAGGGCGTCACGTGGACAGCTTGTTCGAGGGTTGCCGGATATAGTGGTGAGTCAGCAGCCATGTGTCTCCTGCATTCGGGGGAAGCAGCATAGAGATGCCATTCCCCACACAGCTTCGCGGCGGTCTACTTCACCGATGGAGCTAGTATCTACGGATCTATGTGGCCCTATGAGGAATGAGTCCCTGCGTGGAAGCTCCTACTTCATGGTGATCGTGGATGACTATAGCAGGATGACATGGGCCTATTTTTTGGCATTAAAGTCAGAAGCTTTCTCGCACTTCAAGGATTGGCTTCTCTTTGAGGAGAACCGATCAGGCCGGAAGTTGAAGACCTTGCGATCCGACAAGGGAGGTGAATTTGTGTCTAATGAATTTGCTCGGTTTTGTGCAGATAGAGGCATTCACCAGGAGTTTGCCAATACCAATACTCCTTAAGAAAATGGTATTCTTGAACGGAAGAACCGCAGTGTGATTGAGATGGCGCGCACCATGATGGAGCACCGACAGACCCCTCAGGTTCTGTGGGCCGAGGCTGTGCCTACTGCAGTCCACATCCTTAATCGATCCCCTACTTCGGCCGTGGAAGGGATGACTCCATTTGAGGCTTATTTTGGGACGAAGCCAGATGTTTCTTACTTTCAGGTCTTTGGCTGTGATGCCTATGTTCACATTCCCAAGGCTCATCGTGATAAATTTGAAGCGGCTTTTCGAAAACAGGTATTTGTTGGCTACAGCTCCCAGTCCCAAGGCTACCGACTGTATGATCCCGTCAAGCGGGATGTGTACACTAGCCGTGATGTGCGGTTTGTGGAGGTTCCGGCTACTTCAACGGGTGAGGAGCATCCCGTTCTTGGAGATCCAGGGGAGAGTTGGGTTCCTTCTACAGTTCCACTGGAGCCCGTGCCTTTTGATTATGATTCTGTTTTTGACACAGAGTCTACAGTTCCATCGGACATCTCTGAGGAGTTACCACCGGTGGATATTCCAGAGTCTTCTGCTGATGGAGAACGATGAGGGGAGGTTCGGCCTCCTCCTCGCTGGGCCCATGACACACTCTGTGATTCAGGGATCGAGGGGGTTCCTGAGGAGTGGGGACTGCAGGATGGTCCGCGGCGGTCACGGCAGCACCAGGCACATTCTACGGAGCTGGTTTGCTCCAACTATTGTTTGATGACCCGTGTTATGCAGGATCGAGAGCCCACCTCTGTGAAGGAGGCTTTACAGTCCGCCCCATGGAAGAAAGCTATGGAAGCCGAGTTGGAGGCTATTGAAAGGAATGGCACTTGGTCACTCGTGCCCCGCCCCCCGAAGAAGAAGGTGATTGGAGTCAAGTGGGTCTTCAAGACCAAATATCTCAGTGATGGTACTTTGGATAAGCACAAGGCTCGCCTTGTTGCTAAAGGTTTTGCACAGCGCCCAGGCATTGACTGTCATGACACTTTTGCCCCCACAGCTCGTATGGCGACCATTAGAGCTGTTCTTGCTTTGGCTGGCCATAGGAGATGGCTTGTTTATCAGTTGGATGTGAAGTCGGCCTTCCTGAATGGTGATTTGAAGGAGGAGATCTATGTTGAGCAGCCTCCTGGCTTTGGTTATTCAGATGGGAAAGTCTACAGGTTGAAGAAGGCCTTGTATGGCCTCAAGTAGGCTCCGCGTGCATGGAACGAAAAGATTGATTCGTTCCTCCAGTCTCAGTTTGGGATATCGGCGGTCCAAGGCCGATCCGCAGCTGTATGTTCACACTTCTGAGGATGGTTGTGTGCTGTTTGTATTATATGTTGATGATTTGATTGTCACAGGTGATGTTGCACAGCAGGTCTAGGAGATGAAGTTAGCTTTACATCGGACGTTCGAGATGACGGATTTGGGTCTACTCCATTTCTTTTTGGGCCATGAGATTTATCAATCTCAGAGGGGGATCTTTATCTCTCAACAGAGATATGTACAGGAGCTCTTGATGTCTTTTGAGATGGAGGATTGTCGGGCCCTCTCTACTCCTATGGATCCGAACTGGAAGGCCACTTTCCATTCAGCTTCTCCTTTGGCGGATGCGTCCCGCTATCGACAGTTGATTGGGTCCTTAATTTGGCTTCTCAACACCAGGGTTGATCTATGTTTTGCTGTTGGGCTCTTGGCAGGGTTCATGAGTGAACCTAAGACGGTGCATTGGCAGGCTGCTCAGAGGATACTTCGGTATCTGAGGGGGACGTCTGATTTGGGGATTCATTACCCTGCAGGGACAGATGGGTCAGATCTTGTACTTGCAGGTTGGAGCGACTCGGATTGGGCCGGTGACGTGGACCACAGGCGGTCTACTGCAGGTTACTGCTTTACTTTGGGTGCAGGTGTTATTTCATGGAGTAGCAAGAAGCAGACCACGGTAGTCCTTTCGTCTACTGAGGCGGAGTATCGGGCCGCGTCTTCCACCACATGCGAGGTTGTGTGGCTTCGGAGATTGTTGGAGGAGCTTGGGTGCCCCCAAACTCGTTCTACATTGCTGCGATGTGACAATGAAAGTTGCATTGCCTTGGCAAGGAACCCTGTTTTTCATGCCCGGACGAAGCACATTGAGATCCAGTACCACTTCATCCGAGAAAAGCTTCTGGATGAGACCATCACTGTGGAGTATTGCAAGACGGAGGATAATCTTGCGGATTTGTTTACGAAGGCGCTTCCTCAGGCTCTACTTCGGCAACATTCCAGATCCCTCAGGCTTCTGCCCTGTCCAGGCTCTGAGAGGGGGTGTTAGAGATCATAGCCTGTTTGGAGGGCAGCTGCACAGTCGGACCAGCAGGGCAGCTGCACAGTCGGACTGTGCAGTCGGACTGCCACGTGGCAGTCCGACTGCCTGCAGTCCAGTCGGCTGCATTTAATGTAGCCGACCTATTTTCTGGCTGCGCCCTATTTCTGGCGCCCTATTTCATGTCAGATTTCGGCTATTTATAGTCGACACTTTCAGCAGTCTGGACACACTTCTCTGACGCAGATTACAGACCGGTGACGCGCAGTTTCTGTCTCTGTTCACAGATTTCAGACAGCAGACAGTGCAGACTGCAACAGACTTCGAGGTGGACAGCAGGTTGCATTGTTGAGGTGGAGACACGCAGTCCAGCGCACTGCGCCCGTGTATATCTTTGTATTCAACATTCTTTATACAGCAGATCTTCATCGTCCACTGTCTCTTTCTCTCCCTTCTCTCTCTGCGTTCTCTCTCTCTCAGCCCTACGCTTCCGCACCGCTGCACTCTGACAGCTTTCGTCTGGAGCTCTCATGAGGGGACACTTTGGCAGTTTTGGCTAAAGGCGGGGATTCCATGGTCACATGTTCAGAGACATGTTTGACACATTGGTCTTGTATGTCTTGAGTGATATAGGTGACATAACACAAAGAGCTGCTATGATTCTTCTCTATTTTCAGGTGGTGTTGTTATGATCGATATCAACGTCAGATACTCTCCGAGGCATCTTGGTGGTGGACTGGCCACTGACTGTTTGGATATCCATGGTTCTTCTGGTGGTTCTATGTTGTATAGTTTATGATTCTCCATCATTGTACTATTGTATTGTATCAGATCACCCTTAATTTGAGAGGGTGTTAGCAGATTAGTTAGCTCAGGTGTGAGTTTGTGGCATATCATGTAGTATTTTTTTGGCATTTTTTGGTGCCAATTTTTAGGGTTGGGGAGCATTTAATGTTGGCCAACCAACATTAATTTTTGATCGATTGCATTTATTGCTCCCTCCATTTTATGCCTTTATATTGATGGGCTCCTCCTCTTTCTGTACTTCAGTCTCATCACTTGTGGATTCTTCAGGGGAGAGAGGAGCCAGTGCCAGGGTGCCCACACAGCTAGTGACTCATTGTTGTATGTTGCTGTCTCGTGTTCGATATGGATTCCGTTTCCCGAGCATACATCTGAGTTCTCATTTGTATTTGTGTTCATTCATTCATTCATTCTCTTATCTTGTGTTTCAGTAGTTTATTTCAGCATGTTGTTTATGCTTCCATTGCTGTATTACTTCTGATATTATTGCCTTTTGGGTCCTTGTAAGCCATAATGGTGGGCTGTGCAACTCATGATCGAATGCAGAGTGGCCATGTAGCCAATCTCTACTAATCACATTTAACCCTTAGCTTTATCAAAGCATTAAACATGATATTTGTTTAAAGCTAAGTCGAAATTGATTAGATAACCCAAATATTTGGCAACAAAATTCGAATTAGAAACTTTACACACATACACACACACACACACACACACACACACACATATACATACATTTTTGGTGAAACTAGTTGAATACATTATCGTGACATACAATTGATGTTGTGTTCATTGAGAATATTTTACACATAAAAAACATTAAGAGAAAATTGTATACATATGGTGGTCAATTTCACGAAGAGAGGCAATCAAATAATAATCATTAAAGAAATCTACGAAAGATGCTACAAAAGGCAAAGAATGTATCACAAAAAACAATACGATTGTGCAAATTGTCCATAAAGTCCAACATCTCACTTAGTCAAATAAGTACTAGTTGAATCTCAAGGCAACAAGGATAAGGCCAAAGAGCTAGAATAACTTTTCAAAAGTAGTAGAAGTGAAAATGAGCTTTCAAATGTACTAAAGTGCAGTTAAGCAAGGAGACTGAGATAAGATAGCCCTAGAGAACATTTGCATTGTTTGTTGGGGTGTCATGCAACATATATAAGTTGATCCCCCTAGGCAATGATTTGTGAGGAGAGTCCCATTAAGAAGACACCAATCAAATGATACCATATGAGAAGTCTCGATTTAAGAGATAAATTATTTTTTCTAAATCGTGAGAAAATGCTTTTGCTATGATATCGATGGTTTATCCAAATGCCACAAAGTGAGGTGCTCTCGGATCCGCAAGTTAAGATCTTAGTAATCATGTTCTTTTTGTCATTCTTTGTTCCATCTTCTTATTTTAAATCTTATTGTGTTTATTATTCCTTTGCTTGTATCAACATTGTTTATTCTAGACGCATCAGATAGAGGCATGTCATTTTTATGTGCATCTCATTGTTAAGTTGAAAAATATGCATGAGTATGACACATTAAACCTTCATTAGCGCATTAAATAGCCCCTAAACTCAAATATACAAGTGTGTCTCAATGTCCCATAAGCAAAATGAAAATGTCCTAAACAATGAATATGCTCTTATTACTTTTATTTGTAATAGAGAGAAACTAGTCTTTTTAATGAAGTAAAATAAAGTATTGATTGGATGTCTATCATACAAGGTATTGACTAAATGTATGCTATGAAAGATGAGTATGATTTGATACATGTAATGACACATAAGACTTGGTTGACTTACCTAAGTGTAAAAAGGTCATTGGTACTAGGTAGGTCTACAATTTAAAGAGGGGATTGTAGCATTGATCATTATAAGGCTCGACTTACTATAAAGGGTTAGGCTCAATAGAAGAGCAGTGATTATAATAAGACTTTTGCATATACTTTATGTGTGAGTATCATTTGATTTCTTATTGCTTTCTTAGTAGTGATTTACATGAAAAAAGCTCTTTACAAGTATATTACAAAACTAGTGTTGAAATCTTCATACAAGTTTTCTATGTAAAGATTAATGCATTTTAATCTTTTAGTCTATATATGCATATTATACAAACATTTCATGATCATGCTATTTGCTTGATTGTAATTATTTGTTGTAGCGGATCTAGTTTATACTTCCAAGGCATTAATCCTTTTTGTATGTGAGTCTAACTTTGATATGCTTGAATTCTAGTTATAGGTAGCCAATCAAGTCATTTAGATAGAAGTGTGTACTAGTTCACATAACCTATGATTACTCTCATCAATGGTAAACTTTAATATATTTTTTAAAATATCCAATAAGTATAAATAAAATACATTTAATAAACAATTGAATATACAAAATCATAGAAAAGATACATTTTTTTTGGTTGTGTTACGATAGCCTTTCGGCTTTTATTAACTTATTCTCAGTGAAGAAGCTTTTTTAGATAGTTGAAGAATATGTGGATAATCTTCATAAATTTTTAATCTATTTATTATGCATATGTTACGAGTAAAATTTTTAAATTTTGGTAATGATTTTAATGTCACAATGCCATTTCTTATGGTTCGATCCTTGTGAAACAAAATTTATTTAAGCTTCAAGAGTTGTTTTGTTTCTTTGATTTTTAGGAATTTTTAATAATGGGCTTTTTTAGTTTTAGTTTTGTATAAGACTTTAGTAAACTTATATAAAAACATTGTGTATTTTTTAATGAATAAGAAGCTCTAGTTAATAAAAAATTCATTTATTTTATCAATACTTTGAAATATCCAAATATCTATTGAAGAGCTTTGAAAAAGATGAATTTAGGTTAAATCTTGTTTTAGCTTGCTTTTATTAAATTTCAATGAGAAATATTGGCTAATTTCAAAAATCAAATGTTTTTTTTGTTTATTTACTTGCTTTTTTTAGTTGCTCTTGTGAGCAACTTTGATAGTAGCTCGAACTCAGTCTATTGTTGTTATTAAATTTGAATTAGACTCATTAGTAGCAAAAATATTATCCTTAGTGTAAATGATTGGAGCAAGTATGACTTTATTGTGTATTTTTTCATTTCGAGCTTGCCTTATGGATGAGTGTATTGTATTGTTGCAAGCAAATTTCAATAATGGAAGATACCCATTGTGGCTTATGCTCACTAAGATAAGCATTCAATATATCCAAAAGAGTGAGATTCATAATCTCTATTTAGCTCTCAGTTTGAGAATGAAAAGAACTTTAAAGTGGTTTTCAAGTTTTTAGGTAAAGTACGGTAAAAGTTACTTGTGAATTTAAAATCTCTATTTGACATAATTTTTAAAGGTATACAATGTGATTTAAAGATGTATTAAACGAAAAGTCTTGTAACTTGTGAGGATTTTTATGTGTTATAATATGGAATAAAATGGAATCGCCTACTAAATTTGTTAATTATAGCCTAAATCATATTATAACCTTGAGGTATTTTTGGAATACTTGAAATGAAATCCATTGTGATAGATTCTCATGAATCATTAGGTACTAAAAGATATTATAGTAATTTTAAAAGTTTTTTAAAATCATACTTGGATTTTTCACATGCTAAATGAGTCTCAATAAAGTTATATGTATGTCTTTGTCATGTGGTTAATGAAATAAATGCTCAATTGCATTTAAGGTGGTTACTTTTCCTTAATGTCTTGTATAAAGAGACTTGTGATTTTCTTTAAACATTTCTGTTGGATAAGAAGAGTGACATAAAGGTGATTATTCATGAGAAGGTAATTGTCTTTAATTGAATAATCTGTATGAGAATCTCTTTATTGTAAATTTATCCAAACTATTGCAAAATTAACATTCGATCACAAGTATTGTTTATTACTCGGAAAACTTCATGATGAGCCATTGTAATAGCTACAATGCGAGGTATCTTAAAAAAGTGTATAATCAACTATATTATATTTTTTAAGAGTGTACGTAAATTAAAAATGAAATATATATAAGACTTTTTTTAAATTTTGCATGTTTTTCTTGTAAATGGTTTTGAGTCTTGAAATACTTTAAGCCTTGATAATTAATTTTAATAAAGAATTCATTATCTCAAAGATATTTCTTTCATATGTTTAGAGTATGAATCACAACTGAGTGTTGAGAAATTACTTTTTTAGTTCACACCCTTCATTTAAGGTTTTGCATTGATAGTCCTAAAAAGAGTTGGTGTTCACATTTAGACCACTTTTTCAGTAGGTATCCACACAATGATGCATCACCCTAGACAACTTATTCTTACAAATAGATAGTTACTTCATTCATTTTTCACTTCTACTACTCTCACCACTCTTTAATAATTCTTCATCCCTCTTCCTTTGTCATTAGATACTCTTTCCTTCATCAGTCCCTTTCATTGCTCTTGCATCCCTTCAAAAGGACATTGCGGTTCATGGCTCATGGTTGCCTTCACCCTTTCGCTTTTGCTTCAAATGACTTGTTTCAGTATCAAGCCTTGCATTTGGAGCATCTTTCACCTGGCGTCACCATCATCTGCTTGGCGCCAACATTTTTTTTCATTCGACTTTACCTTCACTTGCGTTTTTCAATGTGGGGATCCTTTTCTTGCTTGGTGTTGTCATCTTCAACTTGGCGTTAGTATCCTAGCCTCTAGCGATAGTTTCCATCATTGAGCATCAGTGATTTTATCACTTGTCTATCACAGGGGTGGTTAGGACTGCACTTTTGTAGCTTGGCTTCTCCTTCATCACATGGTGTCATTCGTCTATCATAGGGGCTGCTGGGACTTGCATTTTTGCAACCTGGCTCTATCACTTGGCATTATTCATTTGTCACGAAGGCTACTGGGACTTGTGTTTTTGCAGCCCAACTCATCCTCCATTATCTAGTATCATCATTATCCACTTGGTGTCAGCATTTGGGTTGCTCTTTCTACATTTAACAGCTCCAACACTCTAGGATTTGTGTTTTGCTTTAGGTTACTCCTTGGCATCAAAGGATTGCGGTTTGCTCCCTTGACAGCTAGTGATCATCTTCCATATCTTCGGCAGCATTAGAAGATTGCGGTTCGTTCCCTTGACAATTGTCCTTCAGCTTTCAATGATTACTTTAATAGCCCACTGCTCGGAGGACTATGCTTCGCTCCCTTGATTGTTTAGATTTTCCACAGGTATTGTTGTCTAATTTAGATAGGATAGGGCAGTGCAATTATCTTTTGAACTTCAGCTTCATTGTATCAACTTTTCTTCTCATAGCATGATTCAGTGTATCATTATTGTGCTCTTCTTGTGCTTCTTAGTTTCTTTTCTTTCTCAGTGTTTGTCGTATACACTTTCTCTAAGTGTTTGTTGTATACACTTTGTGTTACTTCTCACAAATATTTATGTCTCTGCATTGTCACTTATTTTTACATGTTATCAAAGCATACCTGTTATTTTTGACATAGTATCAGAGTGCAAGAGCTCAGAGAGCTAAAGACCTTGTTTATCAAAGAAGACAGATAGGTTGCTGGCTTGACATTATCTATTGATTTTTCCCTTCACAGAGATATCCCTCTCTTCCTCTCCCATAAATCATCATTTTACAGGTTGACACTCGCACTATGACTTCTCCATAGACAGATGGACAAACTATGGGTACTCCTCTTTCAGCATTATCGACACCTCATCGATGCTTGTTGTAATAGACCTTTGCTCCCTACCCATTGAAGTATATGTGTTTATTCCCAAGCACTTGTGTCACCTCTTCTCTGTAGGCCATAGAGCTTATTTTGCTCTAGCTCTCAAATTTTATGCTCAAGGTAATAGGACGCATTCGATGCGTACTAAGCTCTTTAAAGCCACAAGAGGATCGACTAGTACCACATTCTCCTTGCGACCGCTGCAATGCTCTACGGAGGTTGCTTCTACTTAATCTAGGGTTTCGAGAATGCGACCTTGCCAACTTGTGGTTTTGCAATCCACTCCCTCGAGAGACAACGATTGTCGAGTATTGTCCCATTGATCGTCCACTCCTTCGAGTGAATGATTGTTCGATCCCTTCTATTACTTTGGCTTTGGAGTGTGCTCCATTGAGAGATTATGGTTGTTGCCTATCCTTGGCTCTGCACGAGCCTCACCTTTTTCCATCCTTGACTTCTTAGGTTGGAGAGGCCACTTGTAGGAGTTCGATATCCTAGATACCTTCTTTGGCACGATATGCGGCACTTCCTTCGTTACTAGATGATTCAGAGTCTATGATCCATGAGTTTTTAGATTCCCTCTCTCTTGCAAAGGGAGCTTCAAGGGGAAATGTATTCTCTTTGTCCTTAAAGGGTGCCTCTATTTTTTTGGCTTCAGAGGGGGCCCTTGCATCACCACCCTTAGAGGGGGCGCCTCCTCATCATGAAGTTCATCACCCATCCTTTACCCTTGTGGGATGGTTGTCCTCGAGCAATCATTTCTCCTCCTCGTATCTAGGATCTTCACAGACCACTAGATGGGGGCCTCGGAGGTTCAACTGTGACTTGGTGACGAGACCTTCGAATTTCTTCTAGCATGGAGTTACAGAGCTAGTGGCTTCTCTCTCGAGGTGGAGTTGTGAAGAAAATACCTTAATATAGAAACATAAATAACATCGTATAACAAAGCACAGATTGATGAAAGAATACAATTAGGGTTAGGGTAACTCTCTAAGAATGAACATAGAGAATGAATGAAGTGATATGAATATTGAATATACAATGCTCATGTAACAAACACATTATGCAGTGTATGAATACTATGCCTCAAACTCCTGTATCTCAAGGATCAAGGCAAGGGTAATGAGTTAGAGAGTGTGTTGTACTCCAAACGGATCTCGAATCATTGGAAGGTAGCCTCCAGATGTCAAACACTAGCAAATATAACCAAGGAAGGCTAGATTTGATGTAGATGGAAGTGCAGGAGAGTGAAAGACTAAAAACGCAAGCGAGAAGAGCGAAAATTGTGAATGCAGTTGAAAGGAGAGAAAAAACAGCAAAGATAGGTTGAGAGAGAAAATAGAAAACATAGGTTGAGGAGAGAAAATCTGTAGCGACAATTGAGAGGAGAGAGAGAAAATCTGCAGGGTGACAGTTGGGGCTTGCAACGCGGGGTGTGGGTAGCAACTTGAAAACACTTGAAACTTGCAAAAACGAGATTGGGGCTGAATGGAGGGCAATATACCTATTTATAGAAAGTTTGGGCCCTCCCAAGTGGGTTTGTGCTTATGGGATACAGACACTCTCTAGGAACACATTTCTTTTTTCACCCTTTCTCTTTTGCTTTAGGCATTCTATTCCAACATCAAGCCTTGTGTTTGGAGCATCTTCCATCTAGCATCACTATCATCTACTTCGTGTTAGCACCCTTTTCCATTAGGCTTCACCTTCACTTGTGTTTTTCAATTTGGAGGTCTTCTCCTTGCCTGGCATCATTATCTCTAGCTTGGCGTTAGCATCCTAGCCTCTGGCGATAGTCTCCATTGCTGAGGATCGATGTTTTCATGACTCGTCTATAGCAAGGATTGTTGGGACTTGCGTTTTTGTAGCTTGGCTCCTCCTTCATCACTTGGCATTATTTGTCTATTACATGGGCTGTTGGGACTTGTGTTTTTGCAGCTTAGATTCTCCTTCATCACTTGGCGTCACTCATTCGTCACAGAGGCTGTTGGGACTTGCGTTTTTGCAATCTAACTCATTCTCCATTATTTAGCATCATCATTATCCACTTAGCGTTAACATCTGGGCTGCTCTCTCTATGTTTGACAGCTCCAACACTTAGGGATTTGCGTTTTATTGCCTGAGTCACTCCTCAGCATTAGAGAATTGTGGTTTGCTCCCTTGACAACTGGTGATCATCTTCCATATCTCAGGTTGCATTAGAGGATTGCGGTTTACTCCCTTGACAGTTGTCCTTTACCTTTCAGTGATTACTTCAATAGCCCATTGCTTGGAGGATTGTGTTTCGCTCCCTTCATTGTACAAATTTCTAGCATATGCTGTTGCCTTATTCAGATAGGACAATGCAGCCATCTTTTGAGCTTCGGTTCCGTTGTATTAGCTTTTCTTCTCATAGCATGATTCAGTGCATCATCATTGTGTTCTTGTGTTTCTGAGTTTCTTTTCTCTTTGAGTGTTTGCCATATACACTTTGTGTTACTTCTTGTAAACCCTACTGTCTCTCTGTACTATCACTTATTTTGACATAGTATTAGAGTATACTTATTATTTTTGACATTAAGAGCTCCTTTTCATAAGTGTTGTACTTTTCCTCTACTTTATTTAGACAATGGTATTCAAAGGTTATAGCATGGCCTTCTTGATTTAGCAATGCATCAATATAATCATTGCAAGTATTTGCTTCTATCACAAATGGTTTTACCAAATATGGAATGTAAGACATATCTAAAAGTGAGGGCTGCCTTCAGCTTTGTGAAGGTGGCTTTCTCTTTCTCTCTTTAATGAAGTCATGAAGAGGAAAAGCCATATGCGCAAAATACTTAATGAAGTGGTGGTCATAAGAGTATAGGCCAAGAAAAGATTGCACCTCATGTATATCATGAAGATCAAGTCATTATTGAAATATTTTGATTTTTTAAGGATCCATTTGAATCCCTTTAAAAGAGATAATATGCTTAAGATAATTTTTTAAATGTGTGAAAAATTCACATTTTTTACAATTTATTGAGAGTTCATTTTGTCGAAGTAGTTATAGAACGATCTTGAGGTTTGATGGTATTCCTTTTTATTATTGCTAAAAACAAGAATATCATCGAAGAAAAAATTGAGATACTGTCGATGATCTCTAGAAAGTTAGGAAAAAACAAAAGTATCATCAAATAAAAATTTAAAATATTGTTGATGATCTCTAAAAATATGCTTCATCATTCAATTGAAGATGGTTGGTACACTACTTAATCCAAAAGGAATCACCAAGAATTCATAAAGACCAAATGAAGTATGGAAAGTAGTTTTGTGTATACTTTGTGGTTTTATTTTAATTTGGTGATAACCTCTCTTTAGATCAATGCAATTGAAAACCTTTGAGTCTCTTCGGTAAGCCAAAATATCATTGATTTTGGAAATCGATTCTTCACAGTGATTTCGTGAAGGGCTTGATAATCAATGCACGTCTTCAATATGTCACCTTTTGAACAAAAAGGATGGGTGAACAAAATAGTGAGCTACTTGGCTTGGTTAGCCCATGATTTAGTAGGTCTTTGACTTGCTTTTAGATTTCTTTTCGTTAAGGGTGGCTCACATGGTATGGTGTTATATCAAGAGAATTGCCCAAGAATAATATGAATGTGGTGCTCTTTTGGTCTTTTTGGGGAGAAGCTGATAAGGAAGATCTTTTGAAAAACAATCTTTATACTTTTCGAAGAGTCTATATCGCTCTTGATTTTTAGTATTCATATTATTTTTCACATCATTAACATAAAGCAAACAACATTGAATACAATACTTAATTGCTCTAGAGACTTGCATATGGCTTACTATAGGTATGATATCTCTAGATACTCTACCTTGGATCTCTTATATCTTGCCTTTGTTAGTAAGTTTTACCTTCTTTTGAAAGGATGGTTGAGTCTACTCTATGATTCTAGGGCATATCAAGAATCACATCACTATCATTAAGATTTGTGATACAGAATGCATCTTCATTATTGTAGCATTGGATTTCAAAATTGGGCTTGCCAATGTAGGGTTTGCGGTCTTCGTTGTATCACCTTCATTGGTGTTTAAAGCTTGGTAGAACTTTAGTTGGGGTCTCTATCTCTTTATTCTTTAATCTAAGCTTTTTAGCCAACTTGAAGGAAATGAAGTTTTCATTTGCTTCAAGGTCTATTAGGAATAGTGCTTGCTTACCTTGCAATTGTTTCCAAGCTTTTATTTGTTTGCGTATCTTTGGAGTGTGATTTGTATTTGCAATTACATCACTGACTACATTGATTGTCTCACTAGTGGCTTGGACTTCTTGTCGGAGACTTTGCTCTGTTGTTTGTTTAGGCATTGCTTTGCTATGTGGCTTGTACATTTAAAACACTTCCCTTCTTTCATGAAGCATTGCTTATCTTCGTTAGAAAGTTACTTGTAAGGCTTGTGGATACAGATTGGATCGGAATTGAGGAATGTTTCGAGGTGCATATTGCTTTATCTTCTTTTATTTGATGGTTGCTTCTGTTGCTATTTTTGTCCTTCTTTTGGAGCCATAAACTTCTCATGATTAGCCACTCTTCTTATTATTCTTTTGGAATGATTTGTTGCCATTATGCTCCATTTTCTATGTCTCAGCATGGTCAATGAGTTTCTTGAGACTAAAACAATGATAATGATTAAGGGTAGTATAAAGTTTAAGTGCTAGCCTCCTTGTACCTTCCTAAGCTTTTCAAAGCTGTTGATTTTCTAGTAGCTTCCAAAACCTCTGTGGCTCATTTTTCCTTTGTCGGAGCTGATCCCATTTCATTTTTATATCTCTTTTGAAATGAACAAGAAGGAATTGGCCTTGTAACATGCAAATGAAGAACCACTAGGATTTTTGGGCAGCATGATCATATTCCAACCTCGTCTGCCAAGTGTAGGCTAGGTCAGCAGTCAAATTTAGAGCTACGAAGTTAATCTTTCTTTTTTTTATACTTATCACGATCATATAAGATTGGAAATTGCTGAACAAAATTTAGAAAAAGATTAGGATTTTAGGAATCATCATAGATGGAGAATTTGATTTTCTTTTAAGTTAAGATAATGGCTTAGTTTTCTTTTTCTTATGTCTTTCTCCATGACCGGATCTTGAGGTTGAAGACGATGAAGTGGTTGATGGGGATGAAGATGGAGATGAGGGTGAAAAATATCAACGCCTTTGTTGATGCCAAGATCTTCCATGAGAAGAGTGTGGCTCTTTGTCGCTTGATTAGGGTGCATTAGAAAAGGCACCCAATGACTTTGAAGAAGAGGATGGGCTTCAACACAATCTCTTTCTTTGTTTTAAAGTAGAACGAGGTCTTTCACTTGTTCCACTATGGCTCCCGGAAGTGGTTGGGCCTCTTGATCAGCTTCTTTCAGTGATATGGCTTTATCCCCTTGAGATAGGTGTATGTTACTAGATATATCTATTACATTACCTCCCGCTCATTTGAGCATGTTGTTGGTGCTAATCAAATGCAATTTCTTGATGTTTCTCCCACTTTTCATGATGCTTTAAATCCCATTTCTTTTGTTTTTAGTAGCTTAGGATTAGATTTAACACTTGCATTATCCATATTATGTTCAATTCCTTCAATGATAAAGTACAATAGAATTAGGATCTTTTGTTTCAGCTCCTTGTTCATTTTCTTTTCCCAATTCCACATCATCTTAGCTATCCATGGGTGCATGCCACCTTACCCTTTGGTACTCCGTCATTGGGAATGCTACCCATACACAATGCAAATTATCCTTGTCAGTGAGTGAGCACACCTATCTATCTCGGGATGGTTGTGTTGGGTATCTTCCTCTCTCCCCTTGGATATGTATCGATGGCCACTGAGATGCAGGAATATTCATCCTTTCCTTATGTACGCCTTCACACATCTCATGGGTCACTTCACCAGAAGGATCCCAACCTTTGCTTATTGTATGCTTGTCAATCTGCCTTGTTCCCTAAACACCAAACCCTAAACCCTAAAAAATGGGTACCATGCATGCGTCTAGTCAGTCCATACACACATATGGATCCATTGTGCACACACATCTTGGAGTTTTGTGGATGTTAGAGACACATAACTGCTGTGTACATGCTTTGATTTCAATTGGACATATTGGATTTGCAATAGCCTTTCTCTTTGTTCTTGTAAGTTAACAAAGCAGTCTTTCTTATTTTACTGAAAAAACATGTTTATGGACATAGTGTGCAACTATTTATGGTATATTTTTATGTGTAGAAAGGAAAGGGTAATCCTGATGACAGGCCAGCTGAATGCATTATTCTAGAGTGGGGGAGTCATTGTGACATTGTTTGCATGCTTCTATGAGAGGTGTGTATTGATTGTGTTGCATGAAAACCCATGTTTCTAGGTTGTTGAATATGTTGATAAGGTGGCAAAGGCTTCTGATTGTGATTTTCTGGAGGCTGCACGGAGGATATTTACAGCAAAGGTTTCAGGGAGATTTTCAAGGTTTTAAAATTTTTGAAAAGATAGCAGGCCTAGCTCTTGTTTGGTATTTGAATCTTAATAGTAAGTCACCCATCATGTTAAGCATTTGCATGGTTTCTAGGCCTCAGCTTGCAAATGGACGGAAGGTTTTGACGTTGATAGATGCTGTGCATAGGCTTTGCCGCAAGGTGAGTTCAAACATATGCTTCTTAAGCAGTATTTCTCAGGCACATAACTCTAAGCTTGACTGCAGAAGGAGAACTTTGAGATTTATCTTCTTTTGGAAATTGTATCATTCATGTGTATCAAAGTGATGCTATTGTGAAAGGCTGAGAGTGAAATCCAAACTTGAGCATCCAAAATCCAACAAATGACAGCAACCATTGTTGAAGCTATGCATGTAAACATCTTCTAAGAAGATCAAACCGCAAACATATTGCATAGATGCTTGGACAGTGAGTGGACCTGCTCATGTGTTGCTTTATGCTCGACTTATTGTTTTCAATCACTTTCACACTCAAAGATAACATCACTTTGTGTTGATGGCTGGGAACCCAATTTCCAATTGCATGCGAAGGACACACTTTGCTTCTTCCAATAAATTCAAGTTCATGATTTACTAGGGTTGCACCCTTCTCTTACACTTGCATAGATATGAATAGATTAGGCAAGCCAAATAATTCTAAAGGCTAGGTTTTCCTCAAGCCTTACCGATTCATGCGTCTTGTGAACATGGGTCTGTATTTACTAGCTAATCGGTCAAGATTAACAACTTGTTTTGTATATAATGAACTGAAGTAAGATCTGTATCCAAAATCCTGTCCCTCTCCTTAATGCAAGTGTTGGTGAGCAAGGGCATTTGCTACTTTGAAAAAAAAAAAAAAGCCGGGGGGGGGGGGGGGGTGATTTTGTTGAAATAGGTGCTCCTCCATTATCCTTTGCCTCTGTTTGAAAGCTTTATCATGTTTTTGTGACTCAAATGCTGCAACTTTACTGTTTCTGAACAGGAGCAATCCTTATCATCACTAATTACAGCCGTGGTAAACTTGGTACCTCAGGTCAGTAATACTCAAACCTTGTAATGCATGAGATTGATGTTGTGTCAGTGATGCTGTTGAATGGCATGCTTACTCTGTATGAGAGTGCTGATAGTGCTGAGTGGTATATTAGAAAAGCCAATTCAAATGTGCCTGACATGGACCATATTTCTATGCTCGATTGTCCATTTAAAGATGCAATTTAGTAAGAGTCGAATTCTGCACTACCTGGATTGGCTTCCTTGTATGCCAAGCATGTACAAGAAAGTTAAACATTTTCTATCTTTTTTTCGTGAATAAGTGTATATTAATATTAATGTTGGAATATATACATCCGGCCTTCAGGCCATCTAAACAGAAAGGATACAAGTCTCACATTAGGCCTACTGGCCAGCCAAGAAGATCCTGTCAAGCACAAGTCAAGCACAAGTCAAAGCCTAAAGGCTACTACAAAATAACAGATAAACATTTTCTGTCTTATCTTTAGTACTAGTCTTCTATCTTGTATAACAGTTTCCCAATGCATCTCACATATGAAAGTGCTTAATATTGACTTTAACATAGGCTCAAATTTAAGTGCTTTTACTAGTTAAACTAAGATTTTTTGATTTCCAAGAATTGAATGTTCTATTGAAGACACCTCATGCTAATTGCCACTAAAGTAAAGATGCATGTTGCAAAGACCCAGGACATGGATGCACGTTGGGGGTGTAGTGATGATAGGGGATCTAGGTCTCTTTAAATTAAAGAGCTTTAGGCAAGATGTACCATGTGATTCTCAATATACAAAGCTTGGTCTTACTCAAATCCAATTACTGTAGCTCAAGATGTGAGCCCTAAAGTTTCTGGGCTTAAATTGGTTATATGTGAATGGAAAGATGTAGAGTCCTGTAAGAAAAAGACAGAAAACTGCAAACAAAAAAGCACTCTAGAGTCTTTATGTCATCTGGGATATGGAGATGACGAAGAACAAGAGTAAGTCAGTAATGTAATCCAAGCAAAACTAATAAATTTGCTCTCTTATACTTCCATTGCGATTGCAAAAGCAGTTTGTACGAGCCAAACTGGCATAGTGAAACCAGCTTGCTGTCTATGAGTTCAAGAGTAACAGACCACTGGAGGTCATACCAGAAGGTCCTGTAGCAGTCAAAGTGTTCTTTCAATTCTGTAACAAAGCAAACATATTAATCTTGTTCGAGTTAGAGTATTTGGATCTGATTGTGTGTACTGTGAAGTATCTCCATGATTTGAGTTTTCCCTTCCATGTTTAATTACGTCAATCACACGAAAATGCAGCTGCACAGGTGTGAAAACTTCACTGCTAGGGCTTAGGCAGGGCTTATGTCTGCTACATCACAGTAAAATTGAGAAGGCTTGGTATTGTAGCTTAGAAACCTGAGAGTTCCTTTGATATTCTAGTAACTTGTTCTGAAAGTGGTTTCATATAATCATGTGTTGCTGCTTGTCTGCAGAAATCAGCATTCCAAAAGCGTGCAATTGTAGATGCTGATGAAGGGAAATTTTTGAATGAGGATGATGACCCTCGAACTGTAAGCATAACTTAATCTCAAAGTGCAAAATGACTTATGCAAATAAATATATCTTATCAAGCATCATGTGAGGAGAGAAACATACCCTAAGCAACACACCCTTTAGATCTCATCAGTATATGCAAAAAGTTTTGCTTGAAATCAGTCAGTTTAATTTACAATCTGAATGGCTAAATAGTTTAGTAATGTATTCATGAAGGAATTGGGAGCGGAAAGAGGAGCATGCAATTTAGTTTTCATTATTTACCTCCATTAAGTTTTTCAGTTTGGATTGAGACGTGTCTAATTCCAAAACTTAAGTCTAATTTTTGAGTTCTTCCCTCCCAAGGATCTGCAAGACCTCTTTGAGAAGTACTTTGCTCTGCAAGGTGCTTGATGTAGTCCTCCAGGTGAAGTTCATGATGAGTACTAAAAAGCTCAGTGAATTCATTGGAGACTATGTCATGCTTGAACTACTGAAGTTCACAGTTGGACAAGCTCAACAACCTTTTGAATCTCTTTTTGATCCTTCATTGGCAAATTCTTTGTGGTTAGGTGTCAAAAGATATCCAACTAAGCAGTATGGTTTGGATTAAGGATGTCTTCTATCGATATTATTATGGCCCTCTGTTAAGCCCACCTAAGTTAATCTCTTAATTACTGTCTACTTTCTCCAGCTTTTGTATGGCCCTAAACTGAAACCCAAGCCAATTAATCAAAAGATGAGATTCTAGAAGATTTTATAGGAAAAATGGCTCAAAAGTCCTATAAATGGGGAGCATGGGCAGGCCACTCTTTTGTACCACATTATCCTTGATAATATCTCTTTTCGTGTGAGATCCTTGCCCACTTCTCTCTCCTTTGTTTTCTGTCATCATCGATATTCTTGGAGCTTGCATTTTTGATCTCCTTTGCCTTTGTCCATCAAAGACATCCTTGAAGCTTGCATTTTCAATCTCTATCAGCTTAGGTTTTAGTCATTGCTGCTCTGTCCTGCCTTTGCTGCCCAAATGCAAGCCTGTACCTTCAAGATGCTGTCTTTGGAGACCCTGTGTCGGTGCATTTTGCCACCAAGACAACTGGTGTCATTGATGCCATGACATGCAGCCTGCCACATCATCGAAGTCAGATATATCATGGTGAATGGAGAAGACTGATGGCATTGAGTGAGGGCAAATGCTTGCTGAGTAGGGAGGTGTTGTAAGGGTAGGGACCTGATGGCTAAGAGGGTTGTGAGATGCAGTGGAAAGGAAAATAAAAGGTAAGCATGGAGTGAGAAGAGAAGGAGACTGAGAGAAATGCAGTAGAATGAAGGAATAGACTGATAAAAGACTGAATGATACAAGGCTGCAATAGTTAAGCCCAGCAAGTGGCCTCTGAATGTCGGTGTGGGCACCAATTGGAGGCAAGAGGATGAGACAGAAAACTGAGGAGGACTGGCACAATGATTAGAGGATGAAAAACTGTGGAGACTTGTAGCCTATAAATAGACAACAGGGACAGCAGCTGGCAGACCTGTATTAATGCATCACAGATCTGTACAAAATGCAATAAATACCAAATAGAATGTTCAAATGCTTCCCACTGCCCAGAATAATGCCTGCCTGCCCAAAAACTAAGAAAATAGGCTGCATAGACTAAACTGTAGGTGTTGACCTCCATTGAAAACGTTTGGGATATATAAAATGATGGATAAATACAATGTTAGAGCTCCAAATGTCCTCGTCTGACTTAGAGGCTTGCAAGCAGGAGATGACCATAGATGACAGACATGACTGCTAACAAGCTTATATAGCTCCCCCACTTGCCAACCTATTGCAAGAATGGTTTTTGATTTTTGAGTCCTTAACAAAGACAACTTGCTTAGTGAAAACAACTTGAGTACTAAGTCTTGTAAGGGCATGGATTGAGAGAAGATGGAAGCCCAAGTTTGGAACATGTAGCACTTTCAAGATGGAGCTGGAAGACGGATGGTTAGACAATAAAGGCAAGGTGCCAATGCCACAAATATGCACCGAGGTAATGTCATGAAATGTGATTGAATCCTGATTAGTATGAATATATTGGAGCCCATGTTCTCGGGATTTTGGAAGTCGTATGAATCAAGGCATCCTTGTTGATGAGTCATAGTTGTCAGGCACAATATGGTATGGTACGATAAAATACGGTATTAAATGGTACCTTATGATTTTATAAGGTATAGTACGATATTAGTACAAAAAAAACTTAACATGATTAAAAAAAACCATAAATCATTAAATGATAGAATATATGTTTAAAGTGAAAATAGCCATTTCATTACAAAATAAGATGAATACATGAGGGTGACTATCACGAACACATGGGTTGCGCAAAACATGTGATACAACTATAGTCTAGCGTGTCAAGGTGGTATTATGCATGTGGATACAATGATAGTAGATACAAAAAAGAGAGAGACTTATGAATCCATGATGAGGCATCATTATCATCATTATCATCAAAACCATTTGAGTGCTCATTAAGAGTTTGAAGATCACTTCTTGGCATCGGATGATGAGACACACTCATACTTATCCTCATTGATGAGGTTACAATCATCATCAAATAATGGCTCCCTAGGTAGTGGTTGTGTAGACAAGGGGGGGATGTGATCATGAGGTATAGGATGTGAGCTACTA
The DNA here is from genome assembly GCF_053477565.2 of Lygodium microphyllum. Taxonomy (NCBI): domain Eukaryota; kingdom Viridiplantae; phylum Streptophyta; class Polypodiopsida; order Schizaeales; family Lygodiaceae; genus Lygodium; species Lygodium microphyllum. The sequence goes on from NC_141150.1 coordinate 69,947,225, forward strand.
GAGCTCCACTTGACATATGTTTGCAAGCCACTCAAACCGCCCCTCCTTAATGTTGGAGGGCGTTGAATGACCATGCCTGTGCTACCACGTGTGAAGGAAACTGCTAGGGTTTGCACTGAGGACACAAAGAGTGTACGATCACAATAGAAATACAAAGAGATAGACACAGACACAGAGGGCAGAACTCAAACCCTAAATGCAAAACTCAAAAACTCAAACCCTAAACGCGAAACTCAAAACTCAAACACAAACAGAAGAAGGGAGAGAGAGAACACAACTTTGAAGTGAATGAATGCTGTAAATGAATGTAAGAGTGCATAGTATGCTCAAGGGCAGAGCAATGTCGGAGTGTGACGTCCACCGAAGATGGATCCCAAGTCTGTGACCACCAGTCAAAGTGTAGGAGTGCTGAATAGTGAATGGCAGCAGGCTGGTCACCAAAACATAGTAGTCTGGAGGTTGGAAACTGATAAACACAGTAGTGTACCACCGGTCGGAGGTTGGAAACTATGCACAGTCTGCTGTAAACAGTAGGCTGAAACAACGTCTGAGAGTGTCAGGGCTTGCAATGCTGAAAACACAGGCTAACTGACCCTGGAGATGATGGACAACAGGCTGAACAGCAGTCTGGGAGAGTCTGGAGTAGTTGCCAACAGCTGAAAGCTGTCGCCTATAGCAATGGACAGGCTGAAGATAATGTGGTTGTGGTCAATGATGGCTTGACAGCAGATGGAGGCGGGCTGCAGGCTGGAAACTGAGTGCCAACAGCAGCAGAGGGTGTGTGGGTTGGTGTAACCTCAAACAAGGATAATGGCTAAATGGGGGTAGCTTGTCTATTTATAGATGTGGAAGGGCGTTCCAAAAATTAGGGTTTCCACTAAACTCTCTCGAAGCGCTCCCCGTTTTAGAGTTTTCACTGAACTCTCTCGAATTGCTCTCCGTTTTAGGGTTTTACTCTAAAAGAGTATTTTTAGTGTATTTTGGGGCTATTTAAGAGGCTAATTAGCAAGTAATGTATATTTTAGCTCAACATCCCCTCTCAGGCCCAAAACTGAGCTGAAAGGCTAGGCCAATCATTGTGATGTTTATGTATCCCAAGGCGTCCCATCCCAAAGCAGCGGCATCGGACAAAGGGTGCATGTCGGCTGTCCAGTGGCCTACCAAGACTATAGAGGCGATGGTTATCTTACCAAGGGAATCCAAGTAGTCATCCTAGAGAGGACAGAGCATCGGACAAAGGGTGTACGACGACTACCCAGTGGTCTACCAAGCCCTACAAAGGCAGATGGAACTAGATGGATATATATATATATATATTTTTGAATAAGTGAAGTAAATTTGATGGGATGTGGCCGATTGAGTAAAAGTGACCCAGAAGACGGGAGTAGAGAGGGTACACCCAACACATCACAAAATAGTATAAGCGAACCCATCCACTCAAGGTATCAATGATAAGGAAAAATAGGTGATGAGGTATCCATGTGATGAAGAAGGATGGTGGTGTGGGAACAACAGTTGCCGGTGGAAACAGCTTAGGATCCGCGCAAGTGGTGCTTTGCACAATGAGATGCAAAGTATGCTACATACTGAAGAATGCTCATGTAGTAGGTGCCACTTGGACAGTGTCCTTCGTAGGAAAATTATTCACTTGCCCAAGCGCCCTAGTACAAGGATGATGTAATCATGCAATGCAAAGGGTAAGGTACAACAGGGGGGAAGAAGCCGATATCGAAGACAAAGTGCTGAAGCTTGTAGAATACCAAGAAGAGTAGGAACCTCCTCTCAACTTGGATGTAGATGCCGAAGAAGGAAGAGGAGCTTGATGTCGGTCTTCATATGGTGCCAAGAACCACAAGGAATGAAAGAAGATGAAGTGGATGAAACACCCCGCTAGAAGAGCAAGGTAGAAGTCATCACCAAGATAGCACGAGAGAGATGTTGCATGATCTCCCTCGGAAGGGGCAATCGCCATGCTGGAAGAAGAGCAAGCACTCCTAGGATGATGAAACCATGAAAGGAACGGTGCGCATCCCATGTCTCTAGCCCAGGGAGGACCAAAGCAATTTGCAAGTTAGCTCTACACTGAAAGACAAAGCCTTGCAAAAGAGATGCGAATCTGCAAACACAGAGGTTAGTGGTGAGATGCTCCAAAGCAAAACAGAACAGAAGAAAATCTAACTCAAAATAAATGCAATGAATGTGTATGTGTGTGAGTAAAAGCAGCGGAAGACAAACAAATGGAAAAACTAAGGATAATGAATCCTATGGGCCCGACTCTAAGAGTGCGAAAAATGAATGCTAGATTGACCTAGGATATTTGAAAGGACCTAGAGGCATGCGAGTCGAAGAAGGTGGCTACTATCGCATATGTCCAGTAGCAGGGCTTTGCCAAGGGAATGCTCGACGAGGTGGAGAGAAATGTGATATGGATACATGAAGTGCAACGGGATCGGAACTTGCAAACCAATCAGCCAATCCCTTAGGGGTAGTGAAGGAGCAGATGAAGCAAGAGCGGAAGGCGTAGCCCCACTGAGCTGTGCAATCGCAGCGGTCTGCTGAGGCTTTTTAGGTGGAAGACCTTGGGCCTTAGAGCGACACTCCTCGTCCACATGGTCTGCTCTTTGGCAATGTGTGCAAAACCGGTTTTTCTTAGGGAGTTGTTGCTAGATAGGTCTAGATTCTTTGGTTCCATCTGAGGAAGAGAAGTCACCTTTTGATTGGCTTGCCTTCGCATCTTGCGAGTTCTTGCCGCTGGTGGTTTTCCCTTTCGAAGAAGAGGCAACCAACCCCCTTTGCTTTGAATAAGGCTAGGATAAGGATTTCTTGTGGACTTGATCATGCAACCTCGCCTAATGCAAGAACTGTCACTTAAACTCGTGGAAGGTTGGCAATCTAGGTTGGGAGATGATGTGTTGAATGAGATTGAAGTACTTTTCGGGCAACTTATTCAAGAAGAATGTAACTTGATCGTCATCTGACTTTGGAGAGCCAGTAATGGCAAACTCGGCAAGTACTTGCCTATATTCAGCCAGCTTGACTTTCAGATCATCCCCTTCCTTAATAGAGAACTCTTGTAACTCAAAGTCAAGATTGATGTGCTGGGTATGATCACGAGCCTCATAGCGGTCGAAAAGGTGACTCCAACGCTCTGATGCAAGCAGGAAGTGCTGCAACTGAGAGTGAAACTTAGGAAGCAATCCTTGTATCAGCTCAACATTGGCTGTGGCATTGCGGGCTCTCCATTGATGGATTTAATTAGGGTGAGTTATAGGGTCTAGATCAATGACGAGGTCCCAAAGACCTTGAGACTGAAGCACTTGTTGCATGAAGTTAGACCAAGTGGTGAAATTTGACCCGTTAAAACGTATCTTATCCGTGAAGGCATTCTTGGCCGTTGCGATAGGAGTGGTAGTGCTCGGAGATGGATAGTGTGAAAAAGTGTAGTAGGATGGGGGAGTGGAGTACACTTGGGAATGGGCCCCAGAGTGTCCACTAGGCATGCGTGTAGTGTGCATAGTGGATCCATAGGTAGGGATGGGTTGACTAGGCATGGGCATGGTAGTCACATGTGAAACCCAAGGAGGTGGAATGGGAACACGGTGAGCAAAAGATGGGAATCCTTGCGTAGGTGTAACCCAAGGAGAGTGTGAAGACGCATCATAAGCTGATGCTGGAAACCGCTGCGTATGAGTGGTCATGGGAGATGTGAAGCTGGGGATAGTGAGGGGGATGCCCATCACAGTCGTCCCAAGAGTTATGGGTGGATTCATGTGCTGAAAGGTGAGAGGTACTTTGTTAAAGGGTGGCATTTTTCCTAATGAAGTACCATGGTGCAAAGAGGTAGAGAATGGGGTGGAGAAGGAAAATGTGCAAGGAGTGGAGATGGAAGATTCAACCCATAGGGTGTGTGATGCAGATGTGGAGTGTAATCCAAGGTTTCGGAAAGATGATGAGAGGTGTGATATAGAAGAGGGTGGGATGGGAGGGAAGTGAGAAGTGTGTGTGATATGCTCAAATGAAGCAGAAGCTGTAGATGTACTTAAATTTCGTCTGCTTTGTGAGCTCTCTATATTGAAGTTCACATACGCAAAGCCATCCGAATCCTGTACCTTAAAAGAAGAAATAGGCGAGGGTTTTGATTCATGCAATACAAAAAAATTGTACAAACCTGACATTGGACCTGGCTGAGATGATAAATATAGATCACTATACGTTCCGAATGCCGTATGTTCTCCATGATCGGAGAGGTGGCCAGTCTTACCAACCGGTCTGTTTGTGGTAGCAAAATTGGTAGGAGGGGTGTAAACATCACCATACTTGTTGCGATAGTACTCCTCAAAGTCCTCCTCTATCATGTTAGTGAAATTTGGTGAAGGTGGAGTCTCGTCCTCTTCACCGAGTCCATAATGCCGTCTCAGAGCCTCCAATGATGGAGAAGCTTGATAAGACATCATAGGAACTGGAGAAGAAGGTGTTTGGGATATTGTGATTCGGTTACGAGTCGTATTGTGTGCTTCGCACAAAGACTAGGTCTCTACAATATCCGCAGGATACTCTTTACAAGAGCACCGACTTTGATATCATGTGAAGGAAACTGCTAGGGTTTGCACTGAGGACACACAGAGTATACGACCACAACAAAAACACAAAGAGACAGACACAGAGGGCAAAACTCAAATCCTAAACACAAAACTCAAAAACTCAAACCCTAAACGCAAAATTCAAAACTCAAACACATACACTCAAACACAAACAGAAGAAGGGAGAGAGAGAGAACACAACTCTGATGTGAATGAATGCTGTAAATGAATGTAAGAGTGTACAATGTGCTCAAGGGCAGAGTAATGTCAGAGTGTGAGGTCCACCGAAGACGGATCCCAAGTCTGTGACCACCAATCGGAGTATAGGAGTGTTGAATAGTGAATGGTAGCAGGTTGGTCACCAAAACATAGCAGTTTGGAGGTTGAAAACTGGTAAACGCAGCAGTGTACCACCGATCAGAGGCTGGAAACTATTCACAGTCTGTTGTAAACAGCAGGCTGAAACAATGTCTGAGAGTGTCAAGGCTTGCAATGCTGAAAACACAGGCTAATTGACCTTGGAGATGATGGACAATAGGCTGAACAGCAGTCCGGGACAGTCTGGAGCAGTCGCCAGCAGCTGAGAGTTGTCGCCTATAGCAATGGACAGGTTGAAGATAATGTGGCTGCGGTTGATGATGGCTGGACAGCAGATGGAGGCGGTCTGCAGGTTGGAAATTGGATGCCAATAGCAATAGAGGGTGTGTGGGGTGGTGTAACCTCAAACAAGGATAATGGCTAAATGGAGATAGCTTGTCTATTTATAGATGTGGAAGGGCGTCCCAAAAATTAGGGTTTCTACTAAACTCTCTCGAAGGGCTCTCCGTTTTAGGGTTTTCACTAAACTCTCTCGACCTACTCCCTGTTTTAGGGTTTTACTCTAAAAGAGCATTTTTAGTGTGTTTTGGGGCTATTTAAGAGGCTAATTAGCAAGTAATGCATATTTTAGCTCAACACCATCTACTTGAACTCGTTCACGAGCACACTGATGATTGCAAGTGCCATGAGTATGTGCTACTATAAGCTCTCTATAGAGCTCTGTAAAAATCATCTGCTCCTGGTCCACCTCTTGATGTACACTCGGAAGAGTATCGCCTGTCAACTTGAACATATCAACATTCATCTACACAATGCTCAGAAGATTGTAAATGGTAAAGTCAAAATCGTAAAGTAAAAACTTCAAAGTTCAAAGTTTAAAACAACAAATTTTAAATTTTACGATTAAGTGTTTAAACTTTATAGCTTTGGACTACCCATGCTCATCATAATCATCATCATGTGTAAGTTAGTGTGGCAATAGACTAGCCGCTCTAACTGTTGTTTGCAAAACCGATTGCGAATCTTCGTGTGAATGAGAAAATAGACACTCTAGTTTCTCTCACATGTACTCGAAGAGCAATCCGGGGTAAGGGCCCTCATGGCTAAGGGTTGAAGGGTCTCCAATGCATATCTGAAGTTTTGCCATGAAAATAAAGGCTTCACAAGTGATTCTCTCCTTCAACAAGTGGGAGAAGCAAAAGCCACATGCCCTCTCTGATCTGCATAGCATCCTAGCTTCTCCAACATTGCATTGTGGTTGTCCATAAGGACTACACGAGTCAAATAAGTAAACTGGTCCTCCAAATGGAGCTCTCTATCATCTATGATTGTTGGTGACTTGTACGTCGGATGTACCAATGTGGCAAAACCATGGATGGGCTTATGCATCCATTCCCATATTCTCTTTGCTATCTCTAAAACATGTGCACGTTGTGTCTCTGTGATCATTGTACAAGCATGTCTCCACCAATGCTGCACTAAAGAAGTGAATGAGAAGGCCCATGATGGACCTCTCGCAATCACTTATACATAACACCCTATAAAAGGGAGTCACGACAATGACAATGGCACGGACTTTTTGCCACAATTGCTCATTAAGGCACAAGCGTTGCATGGCTTTGGTCTTCTTCTTTGTCTCATGCTCATCCCACTCATTCCATAGATTGGACACCATTGTCTCGTGCAAGGCGGCGGACCGTACCTTATAAAGGCACTCCAGCAATAACCATATGTAAGCAAACCAAGTTGAAAAAGGCTTCTTCAACTTCACTGTGCTATGCTCATGATACATCGCAAGCATCTTAATCTTTGCTGTAAAGAAGGTGACGACTGATGTAGCTTTGTGGATCACCTTCTTTATCCACTTGAGCTTCCCAATGTCCTCCATGAGCAAGTCCAAATAATGACTTCCACTTGGAGTCCACACAATCGTGGAAAACTTGGTCTCAAGCAAACCGCCCATGCGTTGATAATTCGATGCATTGTCGGTAACAACTTAAACCACATTCGAGGGGTCCATCTACAATCACAATTTACAAATTACAAGTATGCTAACAATACTTGGAGGTTAGAGAGAGAAAGAGAGTTGAGGCTTTCAAGTTTCAACTTTCAAGATTCAAGAATGAAGAGAGATGGGGGTTAGGGCTCGGGTGGAAAGAAAGAATTGAGATAGATATTAGAGAGAAATTAGAATAGGGAGATAGATAGCTATGCATAAATTAATTATCATAATGAAAGAAAGTGAAATTTTTTAAAAAGGTAATGTATACCTCAACGATAGCTTGCCGAATGTGGTAGTAGATGAATGCGGCTATCATTTTTCTCTCCCTCTTGCTGGTATCAACGGCCCGTAAAAAGTAAGTGCGGAGTGGACATGAGATGAGTATGTTGATGATGCCTTGTTTCTTACGATCACTCCATCTGTCAATGAGAATGGAGCAACCATATTTTATCCATGTGGTGCGAATAGGGTCAAGGGTTCTATCAATCCTCGCCTCTTTATCAATCTTTTTCGTCCTCATGTTGTTGTATGTGACACCAGTCCATCTTTCACATGGACCCACATTGGCAATGGCTTTTACCATCTTTTTCCATGGCTCTTGCTTTAGGATATTGAATGCAAGATTGCACTTAATCACCATGCATGCAATTTCAATGTCGGCAAGTTGTTGCCTTTCTCTAAGAAAGGCAAACGATCCACGCACATGAGTGGGAGCAAGGTTGCCTTTCTCTAAGAAAGGCAAACGATCCACGCACGTGAGCGGGAGCTTGAGAGAGAGAGGATTGTCTCTCCGGTGCTGCATGAGTCTCCACTCTGTCTTTTACTGGAGCCAAATGTGGATGTGGAGTACCCACCACCAAAGGTAGAGGTCTCTTTTGCATCGATTGAAGATACACCCACATTCGATGCTTCCTCGTTAGTAGGCATAGAAGTTGGTGCCGATAAGCCACTTCCTCCTCCTCTTGTGGATCCTCCTTTCATCTTGGCGAGAATCTCATCCGTGATGTTTTGAGAAATCTCCTTGTATGGAGCAACTTGTCCTCACGTATTGAAAAGATGTCAGAGAAGTTGGATTGTACCACTTGTAAAGCGCTTCCCGCAATACTTGCATGCCCAATGGTGGGAGTTGGACTTTGTATCCCTCTCCACATGGATTGCGTGCAAATTGAAGGCCTCATGCTTCTCATGAGTCATGGTGCTGATGATGGATGGAGAGGCTTGGGGGAGAGTGAGAGAGAGAGAGAAAGGGAGAGTTAGATGCTTGAGTCTTGACTCTTGAAACTTGAAGGTTGAAAGAGAGAGAGAGAGAGGCTTGATGATTGGGGTGAAGTTGAAAGAGCAAGAGTAAGAGAGAGGGGATGGGAGATGAGAATGGTAAATGCTTTGACAGGGTGCAGGAAAGAGGGGATGGGATATAAGAATGACAAATCACAAATCAATTCAAGATCCAAGAGAGAGAGATGAGAATGACAAATGCTTGCTGAATTGGTGTGGAAGCATGGAGGAGAGGAGCACCTTTGGTAGATGAGAGAAGGGTCAAATAGTCAAAGAGGGATGCTAGTTGGATGGAATCCAAGGAGGGATGGGGATGGAGGGGTGCATAGTTGGAAAAGGGGGTGAGATGAGGTATCCAAGGCTTTCCACTCCCCCAAAAGTGCCATGCATGCGGAATGCGCCAGTCAAAAGTGTAGGTGGAATGCGAGAGTACGCGGTAGACCTGTATGACGTACAGAGGCAACTATATGTGAGCCATACCTCTCAAAAGATGAGAAGCTTCTTCAATTGCTGAATGTGAAGGAATATTGACTTAGTAGTAATAGTGGATATTTACAGTTTGAGTAGGCCGCCTTGTTGTCCAACCACTTCTAGTGCATGCTACAGCTTGTGTTTATTGCAATGTAGTCCGAGTTAGCATCATCTTTACCTTCCTCTATTGTAGTCTCAAAGATTGTTGCATTTTGGCTTGCAGCTTGTTGCCCTTTCACTTTCAGCATCATCTCAATTTTGATTGGTGATTACAGCACTCGCGATCTGTCTTTGGTGGATGCCACACTGCGACTATTCCCTCAGCTGTTTTCGATGAGAACCATTGGTTGTTGGATAGATTTGCTCTTGAGCATCTTGTACACTCTTTCCTTTATTTATAACATTCATTCATTTACTTCAGAGTTCTCTTTCTTCTTTGTTTGTGTCTTTGCGTTTTGAATTTTGCATTTTCGGTTTGTGTTTGAGTTCTTTGTGTTTCAATTGTGATTTTATACTTAGTGTTTTCTTTTATAAATCCTAGTATAACTCCACATGGTATCAGAGTCGATGCTCTTCTCAAGGGTATCCTAAGCCTATTGTGGATTGCTTGGTTTGTTCTTGATCACACTATATGTTGTGTTGATTTATGATATCTCAGACCACTTCATCTTCGGATCATCTGATGCTTTCTCAAGCTACTCCAATGGAGCCTCTATTGAGGCATTATGGTCTTGATTTGGAGGACAACGCTTCACCTACTAATCTTTATTCTAGAGATCATTCACAAAGGGCTAACTCTTCTTTGTCTCATATTCCTTTACAACGTGCATCTTAGTTGGAGCATTGCATCGATGAGATTGATCACCTCTTAGTAGAGGAAAGATTATTCACTCGGGAGATAGTCGAAAGTTCAAACTTTTCACAATCAAGCCCAATAGTTGGTACATACAATGCATTTTTGTGTGAGTCTAATTACATCTCCATTGCTCCTTTAGTTATGCAGGGATTGACAATAAGTCACCGGGATACCCAATTCGGTAGTATCAGTATGGATTTGAAGAAAACTCTACGTTCAGAGATGTTCCACAAGATAATCCTTCATGCTCTATTTCATTTGAGTATGAGTTTGGTGCTTTCCATTCACCTTCAGATTTCCCATCTACCTTTTCTTCACTTTTGCTGCATCTAACACTCACTCAACTCTCTTTTTCATTTAGCATAGCATCCAAAGCATCTCAATATGAAACATATGGTATGTAGATTGCTTTCTTGATTTTTTCATGTTGGGTTTTGTATTTTAGTTCTGTGAGAAGTGAGAGGATGCATAGAGATTGAAGCTTAGCTGAGAGTACAGTTGACAGTGAAGAGAGTGTGAGAGTGAAGACACGACTCCCAATACAATAATTAAAGAGTGTAATGTGCAAGTGTAAAGTACAACTCTTAAACCTTAGGGTTGCTAATGTTTGTTCACACCCAAAAGGTGTAAAATACGATAAGTCCCCAAATTGTATAACATAGGCACATAAAATAAAAGAGAATAATATTGGGGGAAAAAACCTCTTGTAAGGAGAGTAAAAAGTGCTGCAGTGTCCTATCGAGTATCATCGATACTCCTTTGTGATGAGGGTAGTCATGAGTCAAACCCACCAAACCCCCTTGGAGTAAAGAGTGATCAATATACAAGGATCATCCACCAAAGAAGGTCAAATTTTAAGCATTGCGGAATGCTTTAAATTTGTCACGAGGAAGAGCTTTTGTGAAGATGTTTGCCACATTAGTGGTGGTAGGATAGTAGACAAGGTTGATATCTCTTGCATGTAGTCTCTCTTTGATAAAGTGATAGTGGATCTCTATGTGTTTCGTGTGTGCATGAAACAGTGGATTCCGTGCCACTGCAATGACACTCTATTTGTCAATAAACAAAGGAGTAGGCTTTGTAATAGTTACATCAAGATCAGCCAACCAATGTCTTAGCTTGTAAACTAAGCTTGTAATCAAAGTGTGCAAACTAGCTTGGTAGACTTCTTGAGAGGTTTGGCTTACATGATTACAAGCTAGTTTGCACACTTTGATTACAACATCAAGATCAGGATTACAAGCTAGTTTACAAGATCAGCACACAGAATCAAACTCAGCTTGCATTGCTGCCATGCAATGCACACTTTGATGTGCATCCTTAAAACATTCAGGCTCCTCATCATTAAGTGTATGTGCTGCCATAATAAAATCCATTGTATTAGCACCATCATGTAGACGAGCTTGTCTTCTAGTACGACCAACAATAGGAGCATCCAAATGACTATCTTTTCATAGTTTGCAAGTACTATCTAGGCATCTGGCTAGCTTCTTGATTGTGTATAAGCTCCTGTTGAACGTCAAATTCAGCATCTTGTTGAATATTCAAATCAGCCATAGGCTGATTTTCTGCATTACTCAATGGAGCAGCTGGCTGAACATTATGTTCACTTGTTGAAGCTCCAATTGCATCACCAAAAGAAATGGGCAGCAGCCCTTCAAATACATTGTTAGTAGCCTGATATGTATCAAAACCAGCAAGAGATGATTCTGATTTTTTATCAAAAACCACATCCCTATTGACAAATACTTTCTTAAAGACAGGATCATACAATCTATATCCTTTGCTCTCACTGCTGTACCCTACAAAAATGCATTTAACAGCCTTGTCCAACTTCTTTCTTAGTACCTTGGAAATGTGAGTATATGCAAGACACCCAAAAGTATAAAAATGTCCAACAAAAGGTTTCTAGTTGTTCCAAGCCTCAAAAGAAGAAAGGAATTAGTAAGTACCACCCTCAAAAGGTGTGATATTCCTTAATGCCTTGGCAAGGCATCTGTTCAAAACATGGCAAGCACACATAACTGCTTCCATCCAAAAACTATGTGGCAAACTCTTTGCTTTCAGTATACATCTAGCCATTACCATGAGCGATCGATTCTTCCTCTCTACAACCCCATTTTGTTATGGAGTATAAGCAGTAATGTACTAATGGACAATGTCTTTTTGCTACAAAAAATTATTCAACATGGAAGGCATGTATTTTGCCCTTCGGTTCGAACATAGAGTCTTAATCTTGTAGCTAGATTGATTTTCAGCAAGTGCTACAAAAAACAAAAATGCATAATATATCTTTGACTCTTTTACCAAAGAGTAGACCAACAAAAACGAGTAAAGTTATCAGTGAAAGTGACAAAATAATAACAGCCATCCAATGACTTTGTCTACATAGAGCCACATACATTCAAATGCACAACCTCTAATTTGGTAGTTGCCTTAAAATCAGCATAACGAGGAAACGAAAAATGATACATTTTTTTCAAAATGCATCTCTCACATATATACTTAGGAGGTCTCTCCAAGAGAGGTAAGCCATCAAGCATGTGTGCACGTTGCATAAGCATCAAGTCGCCATAGTTAACATGCCCCATGCGAGCATGCCATAACTTTGCTGTGACATAATAGAAGTAAGAGTAAATTCTAGATAGATCTATTGATCAACTAAATAAGCATCTAACTCATAGAGTCCATGACATAAAGTGCTAGTCAAAACCAAAGTCATGAGTTCTTTATCTTTGACCATACATTTGTTATCATCAAGTGTGACTTGCAAATCGCACTTTGCCAAAGAAGAAATAGACAACAAATTCTTCTTTATGCTTGGCACAAATAATGCATCTTGGAGAATAGAGCCATCAATGGTTGCCAACGCAATTTTCCCAATACCTCTAACAAGGTTCGATGCATTGTTGGCACACTACACAAACTTGCCAATAGGAGCTGCAATAACGGAAGAACACAAATCCATGCGGGATGTAGTATGCCTAGAAGCACCACTGTCAAAGAACCAAGTGCTAGGATCCTTAGTAGAGCTAAATGCTCTATCAGCCCAAGAAGAGTTATTTTGCAAGTGTAGAAACAATAGTCACAGTTTGTAACAAAAGAGGTGGACTCAGTAGTAATAGAAGTTGCATTAGAAACATACATCCTTGATTCCTTCTTCTCCTTGGCTACGCACTTCCTACATTTTGTGATGTAGTGACATGGCTTCTTGCAATAGTGGCACTTGCTCTTCTTGGCTTTCGTGCCCCCTTGTTTCTTGTTGTTCTGTGAAGTACTTGAACTCTCAGAACTTTGTGAAGCATTTTTTGATTGGTTGACCTTGCCCTTCTACCTTGCCATAAAAGCATGCTGAGAGGCTATTACATCCATCCCATTGTTCTTTCTTGTTTGCTCTTCTTTTAAGAGCAAACTAACCAATTGAAGTAAAATAAGTGGTTGTGGAGAAATCCTCACGGTGAGATTTAAGGCCATATGAAAGGCCAAATACGAGGGTGGCAATGAATTCAAAGTAGTAGAGATCAACTATGCATTTGAATAATACTCATCTACATTTATGAGCTACTTACGCAAGTATAGAATTTTGTTGAGATGATCTTGCATAGAATCACCTTTATCCAACTTCACATTCTTAAGCTCTTTCTTCAAGAAAGAGATACATTTCTCGTTTTTTCTAGCAAACATTTGCTTAAGTGTCACCCATGCTTCTCATAAAGAAGCAGCAAACTATATGTGCGGAATGATAGACCCTTGAATTGCCAATTTAATCAATGAAAGTGCTCGAGCATCCCATGTGTCTCAAGCCTTTTGTGTTGTTGATCTTTGGGGAAGTGGTTGAGTTGGAGCGGACTGAGTAGGCCTTTGACTACGTCCTCTTAGAGGAGGAGGTGTTACAGGAGCTACAACTCGAGATTGAACTTTTTCACCACTTACATAATTCCAAAGATTCTTTGCAATCAACACAATTTTCATCATAAAAGACAAGAGAGAATAGTTGTTACCATCCAACCTATCCTCCTTGGATACATATGTGAATACATCACCTTGTCCTTGATTGGCCATGATAAATGTCACTCTTCAATAAAGCACAATAGCAAAACTTCAAGCTGGACCAACTTGGAAATCTAAGAACTTCAAAAATTACAGCAAACATCCTGCTGTAATTTGCAAATTTGATCACACTTTCTCAAAAAGTGTCTAATGTCCACGTTGTCCAATTCACAAACAGTGCTCAATAGCACAAAAATGCAAAAGCCCCAAAATCTTGTTGTCCAAAGTGCACAAACAATGCTCAATAGCACAAAAATGGAAATGCCCCAAAATCTTGTTGTCCGAAATGCACAAATTTAGTCTATTACAAACAGACATTGATGCACATTTGCCAGTGTGTGAGCTGACTTCAAAAGCCCCAAATTCACAAAATCTCTGTAGTAAATGTGTCCCAGATATGTGGAGAAACAAAGATTGTCTGCGAGGCAAAACACTTTCCCACCCCCCTGAAGATTAATTCTGAATTAAAAATTAATAAATTATTGTTTTATCTTTGATTTTTGTTGAGTAGAGTTGGACCAAGACCAGGCGATGGACTTGGTGGAGCAAGAACATGGCGCAAGTGGTTGAGTTGGTGGCTCCCAATGCAATGATCAAAGAGTGTAATGTGCAAGTAAAAAGTGCAACCCTTAAATCTTAGGTTGGCTAATGTGTGTTCACACCCAAAAGATGTAAAATACAATAAGTTCCCAAGCTATGTAACATAGGCACATAAAATAAAAGAGAATAAAGTAGGCGATAAAAACCTCTCGTAAGGAGAGTAAAAAGTGTTGCAGTGTGCTACGAAAGGATCATCGACACTCTATGTATGTAGGCATGAGTCAAGCCCAATAAGTTCAAGACTAATATTACAAGTATTTACCAGTCTTAATGGGACCAAAGGTTTGATTTTTTGGTTCTTGCCTTGGTGACTGTTGCGCCCATTAGCATGGAGACGGAGATACTATTTTCTTTCTCGAGATTGGGTCTCAAATACCCTTTTTTCCTTTTCTTAGTATTTGTAAATTTTTTCTTTTTGGTAGAGGTGTTTTTATAATTTAAGTATCATTTACTACACTCTTGGTTTGTTTATTTTTTCATTTAGGTGGATTGCTACCTTGGTGGTTGTGCATTCACTTTTTTGATTGGCATAGGAGTCCTCTCTTGAGGTGAAGTTTCAAGCTTGCCTATGACACTTGGTTATCAATGAAGCGATCTCTTGAGATCGAATATGGGCACATCTCGATTGCCTTGGTGGTTGACTTTTGCCTTGCTTTTCTATTTGTGGAGTGTCAGGTGTTTCTTTTTCATCCATTAGATCCGTTTGCATGGTGAATTGCTATCTTGGCGCTTCTCGACTAGCATGGAGCCCTCTCGTGAGGTCCAGATATGGGCTTGCCTATGCCACTTGGTTAGCACATGAGCCCTCTCTCTCGAGATCAAGTATGGACATATATCAAATGGCTGATTTTCCTTTGGCTATTCTAGCTAAGGGGTGTTAGGTCTACCTTCATCATCATCTTTATTCTTCATCATGGTTCTCAGCACCACACTAAGACCAACATCAGGTTCCCTTTTCTCCTTCGGTGTCGACATCCATATTTAAGAAGGGGTTCCTACCCTTCATTTAATGCCTATAGGTTTTAACATTTATCTTGCACATTGGCCTCCCTTCCTTGTACTTTTTTCTTTTCATTGCATGCTCATTGTCATCTTTGTAAAAGGGCGCTTGTGCAAGTGAACAATTTTTCCACAAGAGATATTTGTAAAAGGGCGCTTGTGCAAGTGAACAATTTTTCCACAAGAGATATTGTCCAAGTGGCACCTTGCTACATGTGCATTCTAATCATGCAACATTACACTTTGCATCTCATTGTGCAAAGTACCCCTTAGTGGATCTCGAGCTATCTCCACTAGTGGTTCTTTTACCACCTTACCACCTTACTACCATACCTCCATACTCCACCTTTTCCTTTGTCATCGACACCCATTGGTAGTTAGGATAGCTTGTCTATTTTGTGATGTGATTGGATCTAACCATTCCTTTTCCTTTCCCCTTTGAGCACAAACTTGATAGGTTGCAAACCATATCTCAACCAAAAAGAAAAGAAACTTAAAAATAAGAAGAAGCTCAAAGCGGTTTCATCCACCTTTGAAGGTTGTGGTAGGCCACTGGGCACTCCATGAGCATTCTTTGTTTGATGCCTTGGTCTCTCTGGGATGACCCTTGGGCTCTTGATGTAAGATAACTATTGCCTTTGTAGACTTGATAGGCCATTGGGCAACTTACATGCACCCTTTGTTTGGTTGTTGGTAATGGATGTATCAAAGGGTTGGATCATGTGTGAAATGGATATTTATACCTTTATGTAGGGGGAGATGCTAGAGGAAGTTTATATGGAGCAGCCACTTGGTTATGTGAATGAGAATCATCCAAATTATATATGCAAGCTTTGTAAGGCCTTGTAAGACGGAAGCAAGCACCCAAGGCATGGTATGACAAGATTGCAAAATACTTTGTCAACATTTGACTTTGTAGAGAGCACAAGTTGATCACTCACTCTATTTATGTGAGAGTAATGCAAGTATTGTATTCATTACTATATATACCTAGATTATTTGATCATTGTGGGTGATAGTGAGATAGAAATTGACCATGTGAAAGGTCTCCTCAAGGTTATATGATTGTCACACAGACACTATACATTGGATATGTTAAAGAAGTATGGTATAACTAATTTCAAGCCTATTTCTATACATTTGGATGTTAAAACTAAGCTTAGTGCACATGAGGGTGACTTGATTGAGGATGTCACTATGCATTGAAAGATTATGGATAGCCTTAGCTATTTGATGATCACTAGGCTAGACCTACACTACACAACTGGTTTGGAGAGTCAATTTATGTGGCTTCCACAGAAGCCCCTTTTGGATGCAATACAGTGTACATTGCACTATGTCAAGTTCACATTATATTATGACTTATTCTATGGTGCAAGCATATCATTAGACTTGCATAGTTACATAGATGTAGATTGGACTAGTAGTATTTTAGACAAGAGGTTTACTTGTGGTTTTATGTTTTTTGGTATTGTTGCTATTACTTAGAGTAGCAAGAAACAGTCAACAATTGTCTTGTCTAGTAGAAAGGTAGAGTACAGAGGTACTGCCATTGTAGTATACGAGGTATTTTGGCTATACAAGCTACTTGGTAATTTGGGGATGCAGGTGGACAAGAAGGTTATCATCTATTGTGATAACCTTAGTAGCATTCAATTGGCCAAGAACCTTATGTATCACGCACAGACCAACAAACATCTAGAGATCTATTACCATTTCATTCAAGAGCAGGTTTTGGAAAGTGATATTGACTTGGTTTATGTTAGCATAGAGGATCGAGCTGTTGACATTCTCACAAAGGCCTTAGGAGCTACGAAGCTTCAACACTTCAAGACTGTGCTTGGAGCTCATGAGCTCATGCTAAAGCTCGATGGGGAGTATTGAGATTTCAAACTCTACATGAGCTAGCATCCACTATGCGCCTTGGAGATGTGGTAGGATATTATTCGCTGGCATGTTAGGTGATCGACATGAGGATACACTAGTGATTCTATAAGTGGGCTACACTCATGTAGTCCACCCTTAGTTGTGGCACATTCATTGTGTCACCTCTTCTTTCCTTGCTAGATTCACACTTGGTGACCATGTGTACATATGTTGTGGTACTTTCATATTAGTCTTTTATCATGTTATAAACTTAGTTCTTTTGATTGAAAGAAGAAGAAGATTTCAGTCCTATCTCTCTATGTGTTCTTGGTCTCTTTACCTCCCTCCCATCTTGTCTATATTCACTAATAACTTATGGATATTTGATAGGAAATATTGCAGGTACTATCAATTCTCTGGTAATGAGATGCATTTAGACTAGTGAAGCAAGGTCATATGAGTTCTAAAATAAAACCATTGGGTTGTAACAAAGGTCAAGATAGGTTAAAATAATTACAAAAACATGGTGTTAAGTGAGTTAGGGCATGGACATCACTATGGTAATATTTGTGAAGAAATTAGATGATTTTATATTTTAAATCCCTTAGAATCAAACAAAGATTTTATAAATGGAATTGAGCTAATCAATATCAAGTGTTAGATTTTGGCTCAATTCCTTTGAAATTTTGTTACTACTTGCAAAAAATTTAAGAAAAGAAAGCTAGTCAACCTCTTACTTTTAGTATGCTATGGAAATTTTAGCCTAACTAGGAATGATGGTCTATATAAGAATCCTAAACAAATAGATAAGATTTTGAGGGCTGTGGGTGGAAGTGCTTTCATTTAATATATATTAAGTGGATGTCTATTGTTCCAATTAGTATCCAAGAAGACAAAAAAATACAAGGAATCAAAGATTGATAGTTCCTTTGGTTATTATACTAAGAAGAATCATGCCTTCAAAAGACACATTCCATGACAATTATTTCAAGATCACGTATTTGAACTCTTAATGGTTAGCATAATTAAATTTGTTTGGTTAGCATAATTAAATTTGGGGTATTTGAACTCTTAATGGTTCATTCACTTTAGAGTTCTTTTTTTTCTTTGTGTTTTTGTGTTTTGTGTTCGTGTTTGAGTTCTCTTTTTTTTTTTTTCATGATTGTACATTCAATGTTTTCTTGTGCAAACCCTAGCATATCTCCACACAATGTAGCTCCATCCTTTGGTTGTGGATAAAGGTGAGCGTATTTCTTCTAGCACTTCTCCTTGGGATGCGAGGCCTTCTCATTATGGATACTTGGGATATCCTTTTTGATTCCCCTTTGTATTTGTATGGGAGCTGGAAAATGACTTTGATTTCTTGGACTTCTTCCCTTTCTTTTCCTTGGCAAGTCCTATACTTGAAGATGTTGCAAAAGTATGGCTTTGCGCTCTAGCTCCGAGAGAATCTTTCCTTGTGACACACATCTTGCTCTTGCACCATCGAGGTTAGCTTCTCCTCCCAAGTGATAATATCCCTCGTGTGAGAGGTGAGAAGACAATTGTAGAATACGTCATACTTTGGTGATAAGAGATGTATCAAAGGTATCATACCAAGATCTTTCGAAGCCACTATAAAACTGAAAAATGCAAGCTCATATCGAATCTCCTTCATCTTATTGATGTGGTCCTTCATCATAAGGGAATTTGCACTAGAGAGATATCAAAGCTTCAACTTGAGGGTCCTGTGATGCCTAAATATCTGGACGTGATAAAGAAATGCCATTTGGGTCCAAACTTTTGTTGCAGTGTGGATATGTTTGATATGCATGAGCATAGAAGTTGTACAATTCAAGAAGAGAAATAAGCAGGCTTTGGTGTAGAGCTGATCCCATAAAGCAGCAGAGTCCTCTTGTGTTTTTGAAACTCTTAGCTACATTGCTCAAAATATGAGTTTTGTTTCCCAACATTAAAAAATTTTAGCAAAATCTTCGGGAAGAAAATGCCCTTAAACATATCAACAATCTACTTAGAAAGCCTTTGATTGAAGGGCGAAGCCATCAAATTGAGGGACTATTTCCATAGGTGCATTGCACCATTAATAAGTTGCGGTTGCAAAGTCTCTCCTTGCAAGAAATGCCCCAAAGGGCAGCATACCCACAAGACATCTCTATAGGAAGAGTTTCCATTTAAGTGGATGCTAGCTTTTCCAAATGCTTTTTAGAAATTTTCTCCATGGAGTGTAGGGTTCTGAAATTTGTAGGAGAGAATTAGCACGATCCTCTATCCATGATGAAGAAATACTTTGACAATCCACTGCTCTTGTTGTTAGAATGGTAAGGATAAAAGGTCTGGCATAGGGCAAATGATGTGTAAACTCAAATCAGCAAGTTTAAAGTGTGGATCAAGTGGAGCAATTGGTCCAAAAGGCTCTTTTGTTTTGCCTTGAATTTTCTTAGTATTGACTCCATTCAAATCAAGTAGGGGTTGTGACAAAGGAAAGTACATAAGCTTGAGCGTTTGCTACATCTTGTGTAGAAATTCTCTCTTTCTGGCAATGAGATATTACATGTGAAACGGACATATGCATCACCAACATGTTAGATGCCTTGATATTTGAAAAGAAAGCACTTGACAATCATCATCAACGCATCACTAATACATTTGATGCCCTTGATTCATAAAGCTTTAAGAGGCCCTTGAATTGCCAAAGATTCTTCAATGCAGTGTATGCTTTTCATACTAAGAGAAATTTTTGGTGATGATAGTCTACTAGACTATTGAATGTGGTTTGGTACAGTCTATCAATTTTTATCAATTGTTTTGAATATGAACATCCTGCAATTTTCCTTGAAAAGTACCCAAAACCACTTTCCAATGATCTATAATCCATTTTGATGTATGCTTATATTGATACATGTGGCAGCTAAGATGATCGTCCAAGGCTGTTTTTGGTCAAAGAAAATGGTCAACAAAGTCTCCTTTCTTTATACCATACAATAACGAGTATTCAATATAGTAAGACCTCCATGTATTTTTGGAATACAAAGCAAGTTTACCTTTAATAACAACACATCTTTGTTTTGTGCATTAGTCTTTCATAAAGGCTCTTGATAGGCTGAGAATAAAGGTCCTTGGTGTGGTTTGAGAGGTAGGGTTTAGAAGGCAACATGAGAGAGAAAAAATGCAAGAAAAGTAGGAGAGAGCTGTTGTGATTTTCCATCCAGCCTTCCATGACCTGGTTTAACGATTTATTAATTGATCCTTGTTAAGTTTGTTATTGTGCTTGATCACCCACTCACTTTGAAACCAGCCTTCCTTTTTACAGAAGGATGGTGGAACCCTAAAATGCTCTTATTTTCAGCAACTTACAACAAGCAATAAATTCATCAAATAAACAATAAATTGAATTTTAACACTTTACCGCACCGGGCTGGAATGCCCCTTAGAAATTGAGACAAGCTGAGCCCGATTGGCCCTGAAATGTTGGTGCCCATTGCAATATTTCTTTTTGCATTAATTCCAATCCTTGTGGTACAACTTAGATTTGACTTGAATCCTTGAGAAGAGTCAAGCCTTGCCTTAGATTAGAGAGGTACACTCTCTAAGGATCCCCTCTTCCTCCATTGAGACTGAGCCAATTCTCCAATAATATTTGGAATGTTCTGTTGTCCTCTATAACCAGCAGTCACAAAAAGCAAGTTGCCCCTTGATTCCACTATCACGGTGGCCGAAAATGAATCCATTCCTGTTGCATGCAAATCAGCCAACATGTAGATGACTAGAATCTTATCCATTCTGCTGTCAACTGGCTGAATTTCCATTAGTAACCTTTCTCAGTCACTAAACTCTAAGGCATGCATCCATATTGATGCTGTCATCCAAACCCTAAACCTTGCTGGAAACACACTGAGAACAGCAAGTCAACAATCCACAACACATCAGGTTAAAATCTGAGACTCAACTTACCAACTTTCTTCATGAGATGGCACATGCATCAATCATAGATGAGAGAGAAGCAATAGGAGAGAAATCCGATCCAACCTATCTGAATCCAAGTGTTGTTCAAGAAAGTCTAAATTAATTCCATTCTCAGCAGCCATCTCTCACAGTTTGAACCTCGCACATATGATGTTATTTTTAGGTGTGTTGTTGCATCTTTCAAACGGTCTTTTGCTGCTGCCTTTTTTTAAGGTAGAGGAGAAAACTGTTGCCTTTGCATGCAAGATTGGTAGTTGATTTGAGGGCTTTAGAATTACCTTCAAGATTGGTCACCTTTTGCCATGGTGCTATATTGGCTCTCCCTTTGCCTAGAAGTGAAATCTCCACTCTAAGATCTGACCCAAAACAGCCTCACACAGCCTTGAATGGTACCCAAACTTAGCCAACTGCCAAGTGTCAAGTCTGTCCATGCAAACTCAGCCTCTAGACTTAAATTTCACCCTAGAATAATCAGCTAAAACGGAAAAATATTGTGAGAGTGCACAACAGAAGAAAACCATGGATATGGAGAGAAAAGGAGAAGAGAAAAGACAGCAGGAAGAGAAGAAACATCTGCACTGCTGAATCCGAGATGAATGCTGAATCTAAGAGTGGACTGATCAGTCCCTGCACGCAGCCCAAAGTTTCAGTGAGGGCACCAGGTTGGACTGAAAAATGATGATAGCATTGGTGATTGAGAGTGATGGAGACAAAGTGTGCAGCCTGCAATCCTTGACGTAGAGAGAGAAAACTGCTGTACACTGTCAGAGCACCTGTGAAAGACAGAAGACGATGATCTGCTCAGCCTTGGTGATTGCTATAAATAGTAGAAAAGGCAGAAAATTGGCTGAATGCACTTGGTTGTCTTGCCAGTCTTGGCCGACTGCAATAAATGTAGTACAACTGCATTTAATGCAGCAAAAAATGATGATGTGGCAGATCTTGGGAAAATCTCAGCCATCTGGAGCAGATTGGGGCTGATTGCAGCCAAACAAAGGGTGCCTAGGTTGTTAAATGCTTGACTAACACAAGAAATGCACACTGAAATGAATGAAGACACAGTTAGAGCTCCAATGTCCTTGTTAGACGTTGACTACGACTCAACCAAGAGATGACAGATTGAGAGACTAATAAGGCAGGCTAACTAATACACGTCCAAGCCCAAACTTTAGGCATGTCCACTGGAGGCAATGCATCTATCATATGACATCTTTGAAGGGACATTAAACTTCCAAAACAAATATGTCCATAGCGGGCATGCCATAGCTTTGCATTTTGCATAGCGAGCGATAGCGTAGTGACTATTAGAGCATCATGAGACTGTGCATCATAGATATCCAACAAAAACAAACCCTTATACATGGTCCCAGAGAACCTAAATGCATAATCCATCTCCCTGTCTCTGACAATGCATTTATCATCCTCAAAGATTTCTTGAAAGCTATGCTTGTTAAAAGAAGAGATAGACAACAAGTTCTTTGTAATGCCAAGCACAAACAAGACATCTAGAAGCATGAAGTCAAAACCATTTGTAGCAGTAATAGTGATTGTTTCAATTTCACAAACATTATAACTACTATTATTCGCACATGTAGCACGCTTTCCAACAAGGGCTAAATGCAAAGAGAAAAACAAACACTTTCTAGAAATGATGTGCTTCAAAGCTTCACTGTTAAAATACCATGTTGGCTACGTTTTGGCAGCATTAAATGCTGAATCAACCATTGAAGAATCATAACTGCAAGTCAGAAATACATAGTCCTTCTACACAAAGTTGGTTGAAGCATCACCATCAGTAGATTTGTTGGCTGATATCTCTTGGATAGCCAAATTGGAGTCCTTTTTATTCTCTTTGGCTAATCTCTTATGACATTCATTAATATAGTGAAAGGTAAGTGGAATCCAGGAGGAAGAAGCTTGGCGGTGAGAGCTATGGCGGATGGAGAGCAAGAGCCAAGAGAGAGAGACTTAAAAGTGGGAACTTCAACAACCACAATGTGTGGCCGGGCCTTCCTTTATTCAAATTGTCACTAAAAGAATAAAGAATAAGTGACTGTGACGAGCGCTCACCAACTGCAGTGTGCAGTGGCGGGTATTGTCAGTGTAGTAATACACGGGCGGCTAGGCGGAGGTGTCTTTACCCCTAACAACCTCCCACTTAAAGGCGAATTTGCTCTAGTGAGAGAGAAAGAAAAAAGACAGTACAACATGAACACATGCACAAAAGGATCAGGAAAAAGACGTCATCTCATCCAATGCCCATCAATCTCTTGAGAAAGGCAAAGCGCTTGGTAGTGAGGCTCTTTATGAGGAAGTCTACAGGATCTGCTCAGTTGGAATCTTGACAAGGTCAACAGACCTGTCCTCAATGACCTCGCGAATGAAGTGATACCTCACCTCAATATGTTTCGTATTCGCATGGAAGATCGGATTCTTGGCCAATTGAATGACACTCGTAGAACTTGAATGCAGTGTAGGTACAGTATCTGTCATACCGAGGTCTGCAATCAAATGACCTAATCAAATAGCCTCTTTGCAAGCCTCTGTGGCTGCAATATACTTGACCTTTGTAGTAGAAAGAGCTGTACACTTTTGCGCCCTGGACATCCAAGAGATTGCCCCTTCAGTATAAGTGAACACATAGCTAGAAGTGGACTTCCTACTATCTGCATGTCCTGCATAATCAGAGTCAGTGTCCCCCACGACTCCGGTATGTTGGCTGCCATAGCAAAGACACATATCTGCTGTGTCCTTCAGGAACCTCATGATATCCTTCACGGTATCCCAATGTTTCTTGCCAGGTGTAGCCATATAACGTGCCACAATCCCAATTGCAAAAGCTATATCTGGATGGGTGGCTATCATGGCATACATAAGATTGCCCACGGTTGATGCATAGGAAATCTTGGCCATCTTGGCTCTCTGCTCCTCTGTCTACAAGCGATTGGCTTGTGAAACCTTCATATGAGAAGGTAATGGACAGCCAATAGCCTTAACATTTTGCATGCGGAAGCGCTCAAGGACTTTATGAATGTACTCCCTTTGTGACACCTAACTACAAAAGCTATATTTGGACGGGTGGCTTTCATGGCATACATAAGATTGCCCACGGCTGATGCATAGGGAATCTTGGCTATCTCGGCCCTCTGCTCATCTGTTTGCGGACAATTGGTCTGTGAAACCTTTACATGAGAAGGTAATGGACAGCCAATAGGCTTAACACCTTGCATGCGGAAACGTTCAAGGACTTTATGAATGTACTCCCTCTGTGATAGATAGAGAAGTCCCTGAGATCTATTACGCGTAATGCGCATACCAAGTATATGAGAGGCCTGTTTCAAATATTTCATCTCAAAGCTCTTCTTGAGCTAAGCCTTAAGAGCATCTAGCTCCTTATGAGCTGTCCTTGCTAAAAGCATGTCATCCACATAGAGTATCAAAATCAGTAAAGTACTGTTATGGGCTTTCTTTGTGTACAAGCACAGATCCATAGCATTGTGGCTGTAGCCCTGTGACTACATGAATGCATCAAACTTATGGTACTATTCCCTAGGTTCTTGCTTCAAGCCATATAGACTCTTCTTTAGCTTGCACACTAGGTGTTCTCTGCCAGGGTTTGCAAAGCCCTTAGGCTACTCCATATAAATCTCATCATGCAAGTCCCCATGTAAAAAAGCTGTTTTGATATCCATCTAGTACAAGTCCAGGTCAAGCTGTGCAACCAAGGCTAAGACTAAGCGTAGAGTGGTCATTTTGACCACAGGATAAAAGACTTCATCAAAGTCAACACCATGCTCTTGCTTAAAACCCTTAGCAACCAATCGAGCTTTGTATGCTGGCTTGGGGTGTCCAAGGGTACTTTTCAGCTTGTATACCCACTTACATGGCAAAGCCTCTTTACCTTGAGGCAAGGAAACCAAATCCCAAGTCTGATTCTTATGCAATGAGTCAAGCTCAGATTGTATAGCCCTCTCGTAAGAGTGACAATCACCCTTGTGCATAGTCTCATCATAGGTGAGAGATTCTCTTGCATCTGTAACCAGTACATAATCCATAGAGGGTGCAAAACGGTCAGGAGGTCGTCTATCTCTAGTAGAACGTCTCAACCCAGGCTTTGCTACTTGATTGACATCTTGTCTAACATCAGCATGTCTAATATTTGGGCCATGAGCATCGGGTGATGTTGCATGCTGTCTAGGTGGTCGTGGATTGGGTTGAATCGGAGCAAGTGGCTCCTCTTAAAAGATAACTCTGCGTACCTCAACCACTTTCTCAGACTGCATATGTATTTTGTCCTCATGAAAGATGACATCATGATTGCAGATCACTTTTCGCACTTGCGAATCCCATAGACGGTAACCCATCTCTCCTGCATCTCCATAGCCAATGAAAATGCGTTTGACACTTTTAGGATCCAGCTTATTGAGTTTGTCCTTGGGTACATGGTAGAATGTCTCACATCCAAAGACACACAAATGATCATAAGAGGAGGGCTTGCCAACCCATAGCTCCTTTGCAACCCGAAAGCCAATGCCATTGCTAGGCGACTTGTTAATGAGATGCACTGCAGTAGTAATTGCCTTAGCTCAAAAGTGCTACGGTAAGCCAGCCTGGCTAAGCATGCTACAGACCCTTTCTTGAATGGTCCTATTCATGCGTTCAGCCATACCATTCTGGGGAGGGGTGTAAGGGGCGGTCAACTGATGCTTAATATCCCGCTCATCACAAAACTGCTCAAAAGCACGTGATACATACTCACCCCCATTATCTGACCTTAGGCATTTTAGTCTTTTTCCAGATTGGTTTTCTGCCAATGCAAGCCAACATTGAAATGTGTCTAAGACATCGGATTTTCTCTTTATGGGATAAGCCTAAACTTTACGTAAGTAATCATCTATGAAAATAACAAAGTACTTTGCCCCACCGAGTGATTGACAGGGCATGGATCCACATACATCTGAGTGCACAAGAGCCAAGGGCTCACCCATGCGTTTCTTACTAGACTTTTTATACGTATTTCTAGTTTGTCAGGCATATAAACAATGATCACAAGAATCAAAATGCGAAGAGTGAAAATGCGGAAGATACTGCAAAGCACGGAGCATTTTCATTCCTTTAAGAGACATATGTTCCAAACGAGCATGCTAAAGGGATACATGGGAAATAGAACCCACAGACAAAACATGATTCAATGTAGCTCCAGATACAAGTAAGGGAAAGAGGCTGCCAGACTTGGCACCTCTTGCAAGCATAAGCTTGCCACGAGCAATCTTCCATGCAGAGTCTCCAAAAGACACAAAATACCTTGCATCATCAAGTTGTCTTGCTTACATAAGGCTGTGAGTCAACGCAGGTACATGGCGTACATTATGCAAAATAAGAGAACTGCCACAAGGAAATTGCAACCTAACATCTCCAATGCCCACAATGTCAAGAGACCTGTCATTACCAAGATGCACAAAACCAAACGTGGCACGATAGGTATGAAACCAATCTCTACAGGGTGTCACATGAAATGACTCACCCGAATCCAAGAGCCAATACTGCGCATACATAGAATGTATCTGAGAAGCTTGTAAGGCATCGCATGAAGAAGCTGCAAGTATGTAATCATCATCTGAATCACTGGCCTGCATGACATTAACCTTTTCTATCTTCACATTGGACTTTGCAGGTACAATACTACGCTCAGAAGACTTTTCCTGCACTTTTTCTTTTTCCTTTTCTTCGTGCTTATCATTGCGCATCTTATGGCATTGCAGCCTAATATGTCGTGCTTTTCCACAATAATGACAGGTAAGATCAGACTTCCATCCACGAGACTTAGTGCGACCACGTGACTTGGATCTAGACTTCTGAGAGTTCCTGCCCTTATGATCATTATCATGCCTGTCATGTTTGCCACCTCTAACGGTCAATGCATGTGAAGAGCAGGAAGTATCATTGATTCTCCTGTTGATTTCCTTATCATTGTTTCTCCTGTTGATTTCCTTAGTCAATAAAGCACTCTCAACATCTTTGATTTTCAGCCCATCAAGCTTGTTCGTGCATATGGCAGTACGGAAGACATCCCATGATTCAGGCAAGTTGCCAAGCAGAAACAACAGGTGCAAGTTGTCTTTGAATTCAATACCCTGTGATAACAGACTCTTTATGATAGCATGAAACTGACTGAAATGAGATGAAAGAGAGATCCCCTTCTTCATGCGAAGGTCCATTAATTGCTTCAGCCAATACATCTGTGACACAGGACTTTGCTGTGCATAGAGCTTCTGAATCTTCTCCCATAAATCCCATGCACGTTGATTTTCATCTTCAACAACATTACGATGGACCTCTTTTGAGAGTGACAAAATAATGATAGCCTTGCATAGCTCATCAACTTCCATCCAAACATCATCATCCATATCCTTGGGATTAACATCCTTGAAACGCAAGGGTTTAATCTGTAGCTTCTGCACTAAAACCTGCCATATTTGGGACTTCCAATACCCATAGTTGGTACCATCCAACTTGGCAATGTTAAAGAGAGCTGTGTCTTTCAAATGACCAGCCATACTGTCCCAAATCAAAGCAAAAAAGCAAAATTGCAGATTGCTGTAATTAGCAGAAAATGCACTAAAACCACTGCTAAAACTGGTTGAAAGAGTGGATATCACCAAGAGAAGTACCTGTCCACCAAATATGACCAAGATAACATCAAATAGTAAGCATTACCCTCATAGAAGTGCTCAAAATCTGCAGATTTGAGCTTGTTGTAATAATTTAAAATTGTCCCAAAAATGAAGCAATCTCTGATACATATGTCACTGCAACTGCCAGGTAGCAAGATACATCCAATAGTGAGTGTCCAAGGGCAAGAAGGTACCAAGAACTATCAAACCAATCACCTATCAGGTAAGAGATATCTCATAGGTCTAGAAGTCATGCATGTAATGGGTCTCGGGGTAAGAGAAGAGACCAAGCACAAGTACAACTGATAGAGCAAGAAGCTCAATACATAACCATCCAAGATGCATATAAAACTGACAAACCTGTGATAGAGATAGGTGCCGGCCCCAATAGGTATATCAAATCAACTCACTACCGACTAACTGCAAATATAAAGCTCTCAAGAGAGCAAATGCATATAACTGTCCCACAAACTCAAGCTCAAGTGTAAATAATCCGAATACACCAAGAGGCTTCCATTGGAAGTAAAGTTAGATGCAAAGAGAGCAAGCACCGCTCTAATACATCGAATACATAGTATCAGACATGCCAAATCCCAATAGGGTACGTCCGGGTTGAAAGGTGAGAAGGATCGAAGCTTGCACGTGAGCTATGGCGGGAGAGCAAGAGCAAGAAAGAGAGAGACAAGAAATGGGAACTCCAACAGTCACAATGTGTGACCGGGCCTTCCTTTATTCAAACTGTCACTAAAAGAATAAAGAATAAAGTGACGTGACGGGCGCCTGCCACCTGCAGTGTGCAGTGGCGGGTACTGTCAGTGTAGTAATACACGGGGCGGCACGGCGGAGGCGCCTTTACCCCCAACAACCTCCCACTTAAAGGCGAATCTGCCCTAGTGAGAGAGAAAAGAAAAAGAAAAGACAGTACAAATGTACATAGGTGAGGAAAGGTGACATCTCATCCAACGCCCATCAACCTCCTGAGGAAGGCAAAGCGCTCAGTAGTGAGGCTCTTCGTGAGCAAATCTGCAGGATTCTCGTCAGTGGAGATCTTGACAAGGTCAACAGACCTGTCCTCCACGACACCACGTATGAAGTGATACCTCACCTCAATGTGTTTCGTCTTCGCATGGAAGACTGGATTCTTAGCCAACTGAATGGCACTCATAGAATCCGAATGCAGTGTAGGTGTAGCATCAATCCCAAGGTCAGCAACTAGACGGCCTAACCATATGGCCTCCTTGCAAGCCTCAGTGGCTGCAACATACTCGGCCTCAGTGGTAGACAAAGCCGTACACTTCTGAACCCTGGACATCCAAGAGATAGCCCCTCCAGCATAGGTGAATACATAGCCAGAAGTGGACTTCCTACTATCTGCATGTCCTGCATAATCGGAGTCAGTGTACCCCACGACCCCTGTATCCTGGCTGCCATAGCAAATACACATATCTGCTGTGCCCTTCAGGTACCTCATGATACCCTTCACGGCATCCCAATGTTTGCTGCCAGGTGTAGCCATATAGCGTGCCACAACACCAACTGCATGTGCAATATCTGGACAAGTGGCTATCATGGCATACATCAAACTGCCCACGGCTGATGCATAAGGGATCTTGGCCATCTCGGCCCTCTGCTCATCTGTCTGCGGACAATCGGCCTGTGATACCTTCACATAAGAAGGTAATGGACAGCCAATAGGCTTTACGTCCTGCATGCGGAAGCGCTCAAGGACTTTATGAATGTACTCCCGCTGTGAGAGATACAAAAGTCCCTGATGCCTATCGCGCTTAATGCGCATCCCAAGTATATGTGAGGCCTGTCCCAAATCCTTCATCTCAAAGCTCTTCTTTAGCTGAGATTTAAGAGCATCTAGCTCATCATGAGCTTTCCCTACTATCAGCATATCATCAACATAGAGTACCAAGATAAGCAAACTGCCATCACGGGCTTTCTTCGTGTAAAGACACGGATCCATAGCACTCCTGCTGTAGCCCTGTGACTGCATAAAGGCATCAAACTTATGATACCATTCCCTAGGTGCCTGCTTCAAGCCATACAAGCTCTTCTTCAACTTGCACACTAGGTGCTCCCTGCCAGGTTCTGCAAAGCCCTTAGGCTGATCCATATAGATCTCATCATGCAAGTCCCCATGTAGAAAAGCCGTCTTGACATCCATCTGATATAGATCTAAGTCAAGCTGTGCAACCAAAGCCAAGACTAAGCGCAGGGTGGTCATCTTAACCACAGGAGAGAAGACCTCATCAAAGTCCACACCATGTTCCTGCTTAAAACCCTTTGCTACCAATCTAGCCTTGTATGCCGGCTTGGGGTGTCCAGGGGTACTTTTCAGCTTGTACACCCACTTGCATGGCAAAGCCTTCTTGCCCTTAGGCAAGGCAACCAAATCCCAAGTCTCATTCTTATGCAGGGAGTCTATCTCAGACTGCATAGCCCTCTCCCAGGAGTGACTGTCACCCCTGCGCATAGCCTCATCATAAGTGAAAGGCTCTCCTGCATCTGTAACCAAAACATAATGCATAGAGGGCTGAAATCTGTCAGGTGGACGTCTATCTCTAGCAGACCGTCTCACCGCAGGCTCTGCTGCCTGTCTAACTACCTGTCCAACATCCTGGCCCTGTGGAGGAACTGCTGCAGGCTGTACTACTGGCTGTGCTGGAGCTTTAGGCTCCTCCTGAAAGATCACTCTGCGGATCTCAACCACCTTCTCAGGCTGCCTGTGCATCTTGTCTTCATGGAAGACGACATCATGGCTGCGTTCTATTTTCCGCGCCTGCGGATCCCATAGGCGATAGCCCATCTCTCCTGACTCACCATAGCCAAGGAATATGCATTTAATGCTCTTTGGATCCAATTTACTCCTCTTGTCCTTGGGCACATGGCAGAATGCCTCACATCCAAAGACACGGAGATGCGCATAAGAGGGTGGCTTACCAGCCCAAACTTCCTCTGCAACCTGGAAATCCAATCCACTGGAAGGCGATCGGTTTATGACATGCACTGACGTACTAACTGCCTCAGCCCAAAAACTCGGGGGTAGGCCTGCATGGCTAAGCATAGAGCGCACACGCTCCTGAATAGTCCTGTTCATGCGCTCAGCCAAACCATTCTGGGGTGGGGTGTAAGGGGCGGTCAACTGACGCTTAATACCCCTGTCATCACAAAACTGCTCAAAAGCATGCGAGACATATTCTCCCCCATTATCTGTCCTAAGGCATTTCAGCCTATACCCAGTCTGGTTCTCAACAAGAGCAAGCCATCTTTGAAAAACTGCCAAGACATCGGACTTCTGCTTTATGGGATAAGCCCACACTTTCCTAGAAAAATCATCAATGAAGGTAACGAAGTACTTCGCGCCACCCATAGACATGCAAGGCATAGGCCCACAAACATCGGAATGCACCAATGCCAAGGGCTCACTCATGCGTGGCCTACCCGATTTCTTATGCGTAGACCTATTCTGCTTACCATAAAGACAATGATCACACGAGTCAAAACATGCATAATCCAAAGGCGGAAGATACTGCAAACCAGATAACATTTTCATTCCTTTCAAAGACATATGCCCCAAACGGGCATGCCAAAGTGATACATGTGGGATAGAGCCCACTGCCAAAACATGGTCTACAGAAGACCCAGATACAACAAGAGGATAGAGGCTGCCAGCCTTGGCGCCTCTAGCAAGCACAAGTCTGCCTTTGGTAATCTTCCAGGCAGAATCCCCAAAACAGACATGAAATCCTGCATCATCCAACTGTCCTGCAGACATAAGACTACGCGTAAGCACAGGTACATGACGTACATCCCTGAGCAAAAAGGAACTGCCAGTGGAAAACTGCAACTGAATATCTCCACAGCCCACAATATCAAGAGACATGTCATCTCCAAGTCTGACTGATCCAGACACAGTATGGTAAGAGTGAAACCACTCACGGTAAGGCGTCACATGGAAGGACGCACCTGAATCCAATAACCAGCATTGTGCATACATACTAGGTGTCTCAGTCAAGTGTGAAGCATCAGAAGAACTAGCTGCAAGTATAAACTCATCACCACCATCAGACTCTTCAGTCTGCGTGACATTAATTTCCTCAATCTTGATGTTGGACTTCGCAGGTACTATGCTGCGATCAGAGGACTTCTCCTGCACTTTATCTTTCCCCTTATCCTTGCGCTTCTCATTGCGCAACTCATGACACTGTGGTCTAATATGGCCCTTTTTCCCACAATGATGACAAGTGACATTTGCATTGCGTCCACGCGACTTACTACGCGACTTGCCACCACGAGATTTAGACCGACCCTTCTGCGAGTCACGGCCTCGGCCATTACCACGGTCATACCTGTCATTCCTGCCTCTAACTGTCAAAGCATGACTACCACGAGAGGCATCCAAGTTTTTGCGATTCACCTCTTCCTGAAGAAGAGCACTCTCAACATCTGCCAATTTTAGAGTAGCACTAGAGGCACAAAGGGCAGTGCGGAATACATCCCATGACTCATTCAGAGTTCCAAGCAAGAAAAGAGGAGTTACTTCCTCTCCAAAGGTGATATCCTGCGAAGTCAGGTTCTTCAGTATAGCATGGAACTGGCTTAAGTGAGCAGACATAGTCGCATTATCCTTCATTCGCAGATCCATAAGCTGCTTCAACCAGTACATCTGACTCGCCGGACTTTTCTTATCATAAAGATTCTTGATCTTATTCCATAGATCCCATGCACTCTGTGCTTCCTCAAATACATTATAATGTACCTGTTCAGTGAGAGATAATACAATCGTGGACTTGCATAGCTCATCAAGTTCAAGCCAGTCGTCATTGTCCATAGTTTCAGGCTGCTCCCCACTCAACCGAAGTGGCTTAATCTGAGATTTCTGCACCAAAACCTGCCATATTTGACTCTTCCAGTAAGA
Organism: Lygodium microphyllum; assembly: GCF_053477565.2. Lineage (NCBI taxonomy): Eukaryota > Viridiplantae > Streptophyta > Polypodiopsida > Schizaeales > Lygodiaceae > Lygodium > Lygodium microphyllum. The sequence goes on from NC_141150.1 coordinate 69,979,806, forward strand.
GTAGTTGGTACCATCCAACTTTGTAATGTTAAAGATGGCACTATCATGCGAAGATGACGCCATTATGCAGGCTGGAAATGCCCAAACAGTCCAAAACTGCTTGCTGTTTTACTGCAGAAACTGCCCAAAAATGACCAAAACGGGGTCCAAAGGGCGAGCAAAGTGTGCCAAAAGTGGCTGCCCACTTAGTACTAGGTGCGGTACACCAAATCAGGATATTTCAGCATGAAAAGTACACCTCAGTCCACCAATAACTGCTTGCTGTAATAAATTGCAGGTATGCAGTCTAGAGAGCAAACTGTCCCAAAATAGGATCCAATGTCAAGCAAAACAATGTTAGGTCCAAAGCCGGCATGAAATGGACATAAGCAAGGCCAATGACAGTGAAAAGAACATGAGCTCAACACCAAGCATGTCAAAATAACATCTGCCAGTGAAAGGCACACCCCCAGACACTCTAGGCAAAGTGTTCCTGTAACTGCCAAAACCTGACACAAATAGGTATTTGCTCAAAGAGAAAGATCCAAATATGAGACTCAGCTCATAAGCATCCTGTGAACCAAGAGTACATCAATGCATATCCATAAAGATCGGAGTATGATCCCAAAGTCTCAATGTGTATGTAGCTGCTCAAGACATAAACTGCTCCAAATACATGTAAGTGCTCCAATAGCATGCAACTGTCAAAGGTCAAGAAAGCATGTAAAATGCTCCCACTGGCACAAAAGGCGTACAAAGCGAGCTCAGAAGCTCAAACAACCCAAGAGAAAGCACCAGTGATAAGTGACCCTGTCAATGCATCAAGCGCATCCGAGAGAGCATGACATACATGAAGCACCGGTCGTATTAACCATGAAGCAATACATAAGCCCAAATAAGCTCTCGGTCAACTCAATGACATCCAAATAGCACCCAAGATCAGTGATCAAGTAAGCCGGGAATGCTCAAATACATCCAAATCCAAGCTCCAAATGTCGGTATGGCATACACGAACCAAATAGCATATGTCACGAACCAAAGCATGTAATGCAAAAGCCTAACTGTCAAGCAGAGACATGAGGCATAGGCGGTCCACGAGCATGCCGAGTCGGTCCAAATGCCAGTGAAGACGGAGCTAATGCGAAGCTCAAAAGCATCCCATAATCTCATACATATGCTCCAAGTCGTCCCCAAATGTCAGAGATATCATGCCAAAGCTCAAAGCATACATCCGGTATCGGTAGGTAAGTGCCAAAGCATGTAAAGTACCTTCAGCCCACTGTTATTCCAGCATGTATTTACTGTTCTAAACAGTAGATTTCAGCCCCAAATTCAAGCCAAAATCATGGTCAAACCAAATGCATACATCCCCAATACATCCGGGTAGGAAGTAGACCGCATACGGGCATCAAACAAGGTAACCGGAGTAGAGTATAAGCATTAAATGCCAATGCCAAGTGTGGCTGCCCTGTTTCCAGCACTGTATAACAGTAAATAACAGTCCCGAATCAGCCAATATTTCAAGCCAAAATCATGGCATAATCATGTGCATACATTCCCAAGGCACTAGGCATCATGTAGACCGCATACGGGCATCAAATAGCACAACCGGAATGGAGTATAAGCAACAAATGCTAATGGCAATGGTGCTGCCCTGTTTTCAGCTTGTTATGACAGTTTATGACAGTCCCAAATCTGAAGAAATCAGCCCCGAAAGATCAAGACCAATACCCAAAGCTTGAATGACATCAAACATGAAGTCTATAGCCCTCTTGATCAAGGTATAGAGCAAGAAGCAATGGCCAAGTGTGGAGCTGAAGTAGATGAGTGCTCACAGCCTGGAAAAAATGATGCAATCTGCCCTGTTGGTGCTGAACTTGCTATTGCTCCACATGGGCTAAAAAGGGGGTAATGGGGGGCTCAATGATGGCCCAAGGTAGGCACATACCAAGCCATGAAGGCCCAATGCAAAGGGGAGGGAAGATATGAGCTATGGAGCTCAAGAAGAGTGGCTGCCCTTTGTTCCTGCCCTGTTTCAATCTGAGAATACACTCAAATGCCTGCAAATGCTGAAGCAATACCTCAAGGGCAAGGCCCTGATGAAGCTCAAGAAGGCCAGGATGGAGCTCGGGAAGCCGGGGAGAGTCGGGAGCTCAAGAGGTCGGCTATGGCTGCCGGGATGGATACCCAATGCGTGAAGCGAGTCGATGCGAAGGTCGGGAAGCACCGAGTCGAGCTCGAGCAAGAGAATGCCAAGCTCTGATACCAGTTGAAAGGTGAGAAGGATCGAAGCTTGCACGTGAGCTATGGCGGGAGAGCAAGAGCAAGAAAGAGAGAGACAAGAAATGGGAACTCCAACAGTCACAATGTGTGACCGGGCCTTCCTTTATTCAAACTGTCACTAAAAGAATAAAGAATAAAGTGACGTGACGGGCGCCTGCCACCTGCAGTGTGCAGTGGCGGGTACTGTCAGTGTAGTAATACACGGGGCGGCACGGCGGAGGCGCCTTTACCCCCAACACGGAGCATAAATCCCAAGCTATCTCAAACCCGTAAAGCATAAGCCTGAAAGCATTCAAAGAGCATGTAATTGACAACCAAATGTAATGCCTAGTAGGTCCAAAATGCTCAAATACATCTGAAGACGAAGCTTCAAGTAATTGTCAAACATGGGTAAACCAAGTGGTATCCATCTCTGACCAAAGCATAAATGCAACAAGCCTAAATGTCAAGCAGTGACAATAGGCATAAACCGGTCCAAAGGCATTTGACAACCTCCAAATATATCGGTATGATAATTCAAACCTTCAGTAAATAAGCACCCCGTATCTAAGAACCAATGCATACACCAAGTAAATGAACTTCAGCCCACTGTATTACAGCAAGCAATTTACTGTTAAATGTCTGCTTCAAATCAGTTCCAAAGCATAGACATAGCATCCCTTAACATCCGGGCATCATCGAGTATCAATAGGCATAAAACGGGCAACGCCAAGAAGCATCAAACAGTAAATGTAAAGTGCTGCTGTGTTTTGACAGTCCTGGGGCTGTGTATACAGCAAGAGCTAAAGGGGGAAGCACTCGAATCGAGCACCAAGAGCCAAGCACTAATGTGGGGGAGTCCAACAATGATTGGGAAGGTTGCCAAGAGTGTCGGGAAGCTGAGGAAGAGCAAGGAAATGCAAGGAGCAGGTCAGCCCAGTCCCCTAAAAATATAATTTAATGAAATCTTATCAGCTGCGCGGATTCTGTGCCGAAATTTGTGTTGGTTGTTCTTGGGGGTTGGGGGGTCATGGGGGCTAGGGGGTTTTCAATAGTCCTCGGGGGCACTTGGCAATATCAAGGGGGCTTCAGTGCAGCCAGGAAAGAAGCCAATGAAGGTCCAGAAGCTCGGGGAGGAGGCGGGAGATCAAAACATACATGCAAATGAAGGTGCCATGGTTGCTATTGAACCTCGAGTTGAAGCTTGGTGGTGAGAGCTATGGCGGATGGAGAGCAAGAGCCAAGAGAGAGAGAGACTCAAAAGTGGGAACTCCAACAACCACAATGTGTGGCCGGGCCTTCCTTTATTCAAACTGTCACTAAAAGAATGAAGAATAAGTGATTGTGATGGGCGCTCGGCACCTGCAGTATGTAGTGGCGAGCACTGTCAGTGTAGTAATACACGGGTGGCTAGGCAGAGGCGCCTTTACCCCCAACATATAGTGACCTGGCTTCTTGTAATAATGACATTTTCGCTTCGTTTTTAGACTTTTCTATGTCTTGGACAGCCTTATTTGATGGCTGTCCAGCATCACCCTTTTGTTGATTTTTTGCATTTTGCTCGATTTTTCCTTTTCCTTTGAACTTGGAAAACATAGCCACATGTCTTGAACGCAATACAACATTTTTTTTGGGTTTGTTTCTTTTACAACAAGAGGCCTTTCAACTCCATGAATGTAAAGGGCTGCCCCCTCCCCTCGAAGACAACCTCAAAGAGGTGTGGAAACGAAGATACGACTGTGGAAGAGAGTTTAGTGTGATGTTTACCAATTCAATATCTTGAATGCTTTCATTCACAGTGAGCAGTTGCTCATACAAATCTGATATGTGGGTTATCACTCATCCATGTTCACATTGATCAACTCTTTATGGAGATAAGATATTCTGACCTTGTTACGTGTTGCAAACATATGCTCAAGTACATCCCATGTTGATTTTGAGGTCTTACAAGATCGAATGTGTGGAATGATTGATATTTTCACTGACAAGGCAATCAAAGAAAATGCTTGTGCATCCTTTGAGTCCCATCTCCTCTAATCCTTGGTAGGAGGGGGAGGAGGGACAACACTAACATGTCCTCTAGTGTTATGTTGAGGTGTCTGAGATGCAAGATCTCTTTGTCGTTGCAAATCACTTGTAACATAGTTCCACAAGTTCTTCGCTACAAGAAGGTTGTGGACCATAAAACTCCACAATGGGTAGTTTGATCCATCAAGTTTGTCCTCCTGAGTGAGGATACCAAGGATGTTGCTCTGATTAGTAGTCCCTTGACATGTCATGCTGTCAGTAATGGACAATAATTTGTATTTAAATACTTCTTTGTTGATGTATAGATTGCATTTCTTAGAGTACCAAAAATTCCCTCATGATTATGCAACAAGTATCAAAGTGTCACACAAATGCCAATGTGTCCAATTTGACCCAAATCAGCACTTAGCCAAGAAACAACAGCAATGCATTGTTGTGCCACACCTACCTCATAATGCGTGCCCTCAAAAGTACAAGTTATAGTAACTTAATGTTGATTCTTAGCAAGATTTATTGAAAATTTCCAAATTTTTTTGCTCAATTTGATTGTAACAACAGCTAAATATTGTTGCACTGCTTGTTTGTTGCCTTGGAATGTGTGTCGGGGAAAAGCCCTAAATTTCTTTTTAAAATTTCAAAGAAACTGAAGAAATTTGTACCTTACAGCTTGAATTTCTGCAATAATGTCACATTAGGGTGTGTGCCAACAATGAATAGCAGCTGAAATCTGCCTTGTGATGTGTATCGGAGCCTCTAGGGAAGAAGCCCGAAATTTCTTGCGCAATTGTCGATGAAATTGTGCAATGTCAGCGTTTCCAATGAAGATTTGCATGTGGGATTGTAAATCAAGTAAAAGGCCTAAAATTTTTGGGGGGAATGCCAAAGAAATTGTGAAATTTCTTCACATTGGTTGTCAATTTGAACTCTGGGAGTGAAATTGACACAAGCTCCAAATTTTGGGCAGCACAAGCTGAGATTTGGAAAGAGATGGCCAGAATAGATGGAAAATTGCAGGAAAAAAAAAAAACCCAAATTTGAAAATTAGGGCTTTTGCACTTTTTAGGGTTTGTAGAAAATTGCAACTACACATATTAGTTTTAACCACAAAGGGCTTATTGGGATCAACAATATTCCAAATTGGAGTTGTATGGTAGCTGTCGTAGGCTTTCAAAGCTTCTTTTGTAATGTTCTCCAATTGGAATGCCTTTCCTTTCCCTTTAAAGGTTATTTGTCCTCATGAGAACGACTATCTTGGCATGATCCAATAGATTGACAATAGCATCTAGGGAAACCTAAGAAAATTTGAAACCTTTCCAAGTTCCAACAGTCCAGCAAAAAATAGTGTTTGCTGGTTGTGATGACTAAGAAAAAGAAAGTGCAGGCCGCCCTGCATTGTGGTTGACAACCTTGGAGCTCCTTACTTCGTACAGTTTGGTTTATATATTTTCTCTCATTTGTCTACTTGACCAAAATAATTTCTGGTTGAAAAAAGCTCACGTTTTACAAAGTTTTCTTTATCATGTGTTGTCATTGCTAGAAGGTAATACTTAAGATGATCCATGGTTCTTTTGGGACGGCAGGTATTGGAGTACCTCTTAGATGATGTTGCAGATTTCTTGTGCAATCACTTCAGCTTTACAGAAGGCTTCACAGCTAGTCAAGAAATAAGTGGGCTTGAAGGAGGATGTTTGAGACAATTGAAATCATTTCTTGATTACATGACATCAAGGGAAATGGGGAATTTTCGAGCACGTAGAGAAGACAATAAAAATTCAGTGACTCTAACAACAATGCATCAGGTAATACATGCTGTCCATTTGCTTTCAATTAAACTGCAGCTTTACCTTACTGGTTTTCCTCAAATTGAGCAATTATCTTTTTGGTTGCAGTCAAAAGGCCTGGAGTGGGACACAGTGTTCATTGTTAAGGTATAGTAACCGCTTCAATACACGTAGCATTTATTACACATCAAAGAGACTAATATCTGATTTTTGGGGTTCAAGTACCTCCTATACCTGGCTGAAAGGAAATTTTCAGAACTGATTGAAATCTATACTGTGTGACATGGTGGGAATAAGGTCTGCTGTAGTGGTGTTCTGGAAAGGGAGCACTGCTAAGAAGAAAAGAATGGTAATAATGTTATATGTGTTTTTAGCAAAATTATTAATACCTTGTGTTTCGAGATCATACATGTTGAGAGGAATGCCTATTACTTTAATGTTGTATCCCTCCTCTCATAGTAGAAATTAGAATTAATGTACTGATACCATTAGTATTCCCATGGTTGTCACGTCTGATGGTGTCCAATAAGTACTATACGATACTAGTATGGTACTAATTGGACTAATAATTCTTGAACCTATGCCCGATGAAAAACTAATTTACATTTAATTTTAATGCCTATGCTTAATGTTGGAACTTAAAATAATACACTTCAAACATTTAGCGACTTTATACCAAGAGTTTACATATTAAGAGCTTGAGGATAGAGAGGATGGAGAGCTTGAGAGTGGAGGTAAGTCGGAGATAGGGAAAAGGAGAGCTTGAGGGAGTGGGGATAGAGAGTGAGGAGAGAGAGCTTGAATGTAAATTTGAAAAAATGAGAGAGAGAGAGAGAGAGAGAGAGAGAGAGAGAGAGAGAGAGAGAGAGAGAGAGAGAGAGAGAGAGAGAGAGAGAGAGAGAGAGAGAGAGAGAGAGAGAGAGAGAGAGAGAGAGAGAGAGAGAGAGATGCCTTGTCGGATATTGGGGATGCTGGCACATTTGGACCACGCGCAATGCTTTTCTCTTTGATTCGGCCTCTAATGTACCCCGATATATTGCCAGGCTTAAAGGACTCTTGCATTGGCAGCTAGATATCATCCGACACTCAGACTTGCTCCCTCGGGAGGATTTGCATCCGTGGCATATGGCGATTGCCTCTGGGTCGTTGCCATGATTGGTGTAACCTTTTCAGTGCATTACTACGGGGCTTCCCCACACGTTGGCCTAGGGCCCTCGTGTATCTTGTAATCAGAAAAAAGAGAGAGAGAGAGAGAAAGAGAAAACCTCTTCACATGATGGCTTTGTGTCATCATGTATCTTGTAATCCAGTAATCTTGTATTTTTTTCGTAATTAATACAATTACCTTTTACGAAAAAAAAAAGAGATGCCTTGTCGGACCATTTTCCTCTCCAGCTTGAGATGCTTGCACAACCTATTGTACCTTTTATGCAGTTGCTGGATAGACTCACTTTATGTTTCAACTCGTCTTATTTGAAGCATCCAATCTTTCAGGGCTATATGCAGCAATTGATCGAGAGGTTTTTATTGGACTTTGCCTTTGAGGGCTTGGCTTCCTTTGCACGGCTGCTCTCTAATGTGAAGCGGGTTGCTCGGCAATATGGGACCCATCATGCCTCTCTTTGTCGGCGGCGTCGACATGCAGCGGAGAACTTACTGGCTTTGGTCCGTTCGCTGTTGGTGGACACCCCAGATGATGAATTTTTGCTATCATTGGCGATACGTTTGGCCGATCTTATTCAAGTATTTCAGTTGAAATCTTATCATCAGGCCAAATTGCACAACTTAGTTGACACATTGCAAGATAGTGCGTGTCAGACTCATAAGTTCTTTTGCGCCTTGCATGCTTCTCTTGCTCGAGAAAGTAGGACTAGGCTCCAGGATTCAGAAGATCGCATGATCACTGATCCACAGACCATTGTCAATACGTGCAGAAATTATTTCATGGATCTTATTGGTTCTTCTCCGTCGCCTTCCAACCAGGTTACGCATGTACGCTCGGTCTGCTATGATTTGGTCCGCCAGCAGGTTCCACTTAATATGCAAACTTCTTTGGAGGAAGATATTTGCAAGGAGGAGGTTATGGATGTTTTGTTACACCTGCCTAAGGATAAAAGTCCTGGTTGTGATGGTCTCACCAATGAATTCTTTGAGAGCTCGGCCACCCAACTGGTGAAGCCATTGGTGGCTATGTTTCAGCAGGTTTGGGAAATAGGGGTCATGTCTTTCTCATGGAAAGAAGGCCTTATCAAACTGCTTCCAAAGGTCCCTTCACTGTCGATGTTGCAACACTCGAGACCAATTTCTTTGATGGGTTCGATGTATAAAATCTTTTCCAAAGTGCTGGCGAATCGACTTCACAAGCACATTCCAGCTATTGTGCATCCTTTTCTGTATGGTTTCATAAAGGGCCGCAACATTCTGCATAATATCTTAAATGTGCAAATGGCTATTGACTATGCGAGGCACTCCAGTCAGGAAGTGGTATTGATTCAATTGGATCTCGAAAAAGCTTTTGACTATTCAGACTGGTCTTTCATCGCAGAACTTATGTCTGCCATGGGTTTTGGTACTCGCATGTCCCGATTGATCTACACCATTAGTGCTGCGGCTTTTTCACATGTTATGCTTAATGGTGGGGTTACAGAGCCATTTGTCCTTGCACGCTCGGTGAGACAGGGTTGCCCTTTGAGTCCTCTCTTCTTTGCCCTGGCGACTCACCCGGTCCTTTCAATGTTATCTTCAATGGCGGCTTTTGCGCAGCTGGTTGGATTGTCTCTTCCTTTGGGACAGCACTTCATTAGCCAATCTCTGGCTGATGATAGCTTTATGATTTTGCATGCGGACAAGGACAACATTTGCAAGGCATTAGATGTTTGGACGCTCTTTGGTCATGCTTTTGGTCTTCGCATCAATGCCTTCAAATCAGCCATTCTCAGTTGCAGGGAGTTGGATTTACAGTCATTGGGCTGGCAAGGCTAGGTTGTTTCCCGTGGCTCCATTGTCAGGCATCTTGGATACCCACTGGGGGTTGATGTTAGGCCAAAGGAACTACTGGAGTGGATTTCACAGAAATTGGCAGCTAAGTTTATGTATTGGAAGTTGCAAGCGTGGCCATTCCATGTCCGCCTCAAAGTGGCTCAGACAATTATGCTGCCAATGCTCACATATTTTTTGCCCTTGCTGTCGTGGACTCCTACTACTTTGAAGGCTCTCACTCGCCCCATTCGTTTCATGTTATGGAAGAAGGATTCACTGCATGCCGGTATTTCGTGGATTTCATGGTCACATACATGTACCCCCAAACGCCTGTGTGGTGGAGCTATTTTGGATGCTGAAACTCATCTACTGGCTCTTCGTTGGTCCCTTTTTTGCGCTATGTGTGTGGATCACCACCCGTGGACCATTATAGCCCGTTATTTTCTTGAGGACAATGGGCTTTGCCATGGTAATACACGTCTTCGGTGCTCCTGGTGGCATGTTCTCAATGCAGACTCTCGATTTTCCTGTCCCTCCTCCTCTCTGTTACTGCATTTGGTCAGCTCTTGGAAAGTGGTGCTCCAAAAGGCGCGTTGGCATCCAGTGGGGGACCGCTTGCATACTAACTCCTTTCAACTGGAATTGTTGGCAGTCTCGAGATTACTTTCATGGGAAGACAAACATGAGCTCAGACCAAGATTTAATCGCATGGCCCGCTTGGGTGTGACTTCAGTTGCGGATGCCACCCTTGCCACTCGTAATGTCTTCGCATCCTTTCGTACTGTGAGGAGACTGTTCAGGATCCCGCGCGGATACCGTGATTTGTGGGAACAGCTTTTGTCGGTGCTTCGGGACAGGCAACCCTCTCCTACCCTGGCGGTGGATCGTCCTTGGCAGGACTGGGACCTTGCAAGCCGGTTGAGTCTTGAAAAGGCCTCTGCTAATTTGGTGTATCATCTTCTCATTAAAGATAATCAATGGTTGGGGGTGAAAGCTAATACTGTATGGGGATTGCGGAAATCTCAGTCATGGTGGAAGGAAACTGTGATGGAGGGCTGGTTGAACAAGACACCTTTCAAATGCAAGGTTTTTCTTTGGCGAGTGATGATTGGTGGTCTTCCTCTTGCCTCGGCCCTTTCCAAGCGGAGAATCTCTAACGGCAATTGTTTCTTCTGTACCACTACTGTGGAATTGGCCCGACATAGGTTTATTTCTTGCCCCCTCGCCAAGAATATTTGGTCACTCTTGTCACAAGTTTGGCGCGCAGTGGTGGGGTCCTCGCTAACCCCTTTCGATTGGGTTTTTGTGCGCCCAAAATACCCCACACCGCCACAGTTGCATATGAAGATCTTATTCCACTTTTTCAGATACTGGGGATGCTTGCACATTTGTACCACGCGGAATGCCTTTCTTTTTGATTCGGCCTCTGATGTACCAAGACACATTGCTCGGCTTAAAGGTCTCTTGCATTGGCAGATAGATCTCATTCGGCACTCGGACTTGCTCCCTCGGGAGGACTTACTTCCCTGGCACATGGCAATTTCCTCTGGGTCTTTGCCATGACTTGTGGAACTTTTTCGTGGCTTAGTTCTGGGATTTTACACACTTTGGCCTAGGGCCCTCGTGTATCTTGTAATCATGTAAACTTGTACCTTTTTTGGTAATTAATACAATTACCTTTTACGAAAAGAGAGAGAGAGAGAGAGAGTTTTGCCCTTGCCCCACAATCAGACAGGACCACGACTGCTGTGGGCGGGTGCTGTTATTCTGTTGGACAGTCATAGGCGCTGCCAGTCTGGCCATGATCGCATCTACCACAGGAGAGGGAGTGAATCAGCCAGCGGGAGCAGTATAAACAGTAGGCAGGTGCACTACAGACTCGGACCGTCAGTCCTCTGTCTGTTCTGGCCTTCAAATCCCCTGTAGTAAGAGCGAATGGCACACAGTCATGCAGGTTTTTGACAGAGCAGAAAGAATTCTGTGATACAGCAGAGGGGCGGCCTCAGCAGTGTGAGAAACAAGCATACAGAGGTGCAGATTTCTAACACAGCAGACAGAGATCTGTGATACAGCAGACACAGAGAGAGAGAGAGAGAGAGAGAGAGAGAGAGAGAGAGAGAGAGAGAGAGAGAGAGGCTTGTGCTGTTTCTTTCTTCCGTGAGCTCCTGGCTCAGCATCCAACCTGCACAAGTGGTGATACAACATGGCTGGTTTGGATATGGCCTTTATCGACTAAACGGTGGCAGCCCTTGGTTCGGATTCTGATACAGAGGAACTAGAGGATATTGTTCCTTGTACGGAGGAGATGCCCCTTGGTCCTGACTTCTAACCTGCGGGCAAACGCACCAAGCATACTTCGGAAGAGACAATGGATCATCAGGAACGTTCTTATGTGCAGGTTGCTTCCGATTCTGTGGATTATCGGGATGTTGATTGGGAGCATTTGTTGGAGTTTGCCAACACTCTGCTTGGTGATTATGTTCAACATAATCATGAAGCTTTTTTTGACTCTAGAACTGAAGATGTTCTGGAAGCCACTGTGGACCTGAAAAATGTCTGGCGCTCATTCTCAGCGTTTTATGAACGTGCTATTATACTCTTATTCACTGGTAGGATTCCGGTGCTTTCCTATATTCGCTAGTGGTTGCAAAGTTTACTACAAGGGGAGTGTGTTGAAGAGATTTTTATTGGGCCCTGAGGCTTTTATGAGGTGCTATTGAAATCTGAGACGTATCGTGCCGATCTGCTGACTAATCTACCATTGTTCTTTGATCGCCGTTTGGTCCATGTTGTGCCATGGCGCCCAATGGAAAATTTTCAGCGCTTGCTTCAACATGAATGTCTGGTGTGGGTTGAGATGGAAAACTGTCCGGCTATCTATTGGCCACTGTTAAAGGATGCCATGGCTGTTGTGGGCACTGTTTTGGTCTCCCCGAGCCTAAGGGCCACGAATCGTAACCGTTTGTGTATGCTATGGGACACTGCTAGGAAAAGGCCTGCTTGGTTACGTCTTAATTTCTCTGGCATGCATCCTTTGCACTTTTGTCTGAAATGGGGTAACTTTGCAGGCCATTGTTTTTCGTGTGGAAAATTGGGGCATTTTATGGCCGAATGTCTAGCAAAGCAACCGACTTCAGATGCTGAGCATGTTTTGCCTCCAAGGGAAGATATGGTGCTTGATGCTCCATCGCAGGATGTGACCCAGCCACCTAAAGTTTTGGATAAAGACAAACAACATGTTTCGGACTTGGATTCCCGTGACAATGATTGGGTAGATGTACGTGCCAAAAAAGGTAAAAGGTTTGATGCTGGCATGGTAGATACTGTGCCTAATGCTTCACAAGATTCCTTGCGTACTTATACATGCAGGAAAGACATGTTGTCGTCAGAGCACCCTTCTCATGCTATGGTTTCTTCTGTTCCTCGCAATTAGCCCACTAGGAATGTATATACGGATGGTCCGAAGGGCCCACTTGCTAAGTTGGCTTTTTATGCTAAAGGTAATTTGATTACCCCATGGGATCGGCGTTATCCCCATTCCATCCTCAAGTCAGTGGATACACCGTCTATCTCTAAATTTGCTCGTCCGAACTCTTTTGTCGTGTTGGTTGATTTTTGGATAAGGGAGTCCTTGACATTCTAGCAGAAAAGGTTAAATCGAGGCAAGCGTTGCCTCGTTCTTGATCTTCTTTTTGAATATACATGAAGATAGCCACATGGGATGTACGAGGCATTTGTTCTCGCAATAAGCAGCATGCCATGTGGAGTTTATTGCATGAGAATCAGTGGGATGTCTTGTGTGCTGTCGAGCATAAGAGTCACGATGAAGGAGGAAAAGTTGTGGATTGCCATGGCTTTCGCTTGTTTTATGTAGGAACCCATGCCATGCATTATTCTGGTGTGCTTATGATTGTACATGCGAAATATCAACTTGTTCTTATAAAAAATGATGTACATGGTCGTTTTGTAGTGATTGAAGTTTTATTTGAAGGAGAGATCTTATGGTTACTTGGGCTCTATGCTCCAAATGATCCTTTATCCTGCTGGGATCTTTGGAATACTTTGCAAACCTCCTTGTCACTTGGCACACGGGGTTTCTTGATGGGGGATTTTAATATGTGTGTTGATCCTTCGCAATCCACATTAGAGCATTCGGTGATGGATACTTTGGAAAGCCGTGTGTGAAATGCGTTTGCTTTTGCCGTACTTAAGCAAGATCTCTGGTCATGGCTACACTCTTCTTCTATAGGGTTTACTTTTCATTGTGCGCAGTATACATCTACATGGTCGTAGTTGGATCGCATGTACATCATGCAGGATGATGCTTTTCTTCCTGAGATGCTAGAAATGAAAGTGTTGTAGCAGTACGCCTTGTCGGACCATTTTTCTCTATAGCTTGAGATGCTTGCACAACCCATTGCACCTTTTAAGTAATTTCTGGATAGACTCCCTTTGCGTTTCAACTCGTCTTATTTGAAGCATTCAATCTTTCAGGATTATATGCAGCAATTGATTGATAGATTTTTATTGGACTTCCCTTCTGAGGGCAATGCTTCTTTGAATGATTGCTCTTTAATGTGCAGCGGGTTGTACGGCAATATGGGATCCATCATGCCTCTCTTTGTCGGCGGCGTTGACACACAATGGAGGAATTATTGGTTTTGGTTTGTTCTCTACTGGTGGAGACTCCAGATGATGTATTTTTGCTGCCATTGGCTATGCGTTTGGTTGATCTTCTTAAAGAGTTTTAGTTGAAATCTTATCAACAGGCCGAATTGCAAAATTTGACGGAGAATTTGCAAGATAGTGCTTGTCAGACTCATAAGTTCTTTCGTGCTCTTCATGCATCTCCCGCTCGAGAGAATATGACTAGACTCCAGGATGCAGAATGTCAAATGGTCACTGATCCTCAGACTATTGTGAATATGTGTAGGAATTATTTTCTAGACCTTCTTGGTTCTACTCCTTCACCTTCTGACCAAACTACTCATGCTTGCTCAGTTTTCTATGATTTGGTCCGCAACCAGGTTCCACATGACATGCAAACTACTTTGGAGACAGATATTTGTGAGGCGGAGGTTATGGATGTTTTGTTACACTTGCCCAAGGATAAAAGTCCCGGTTGGGATGGTCTTACCAATGAATTCTTTGAGGTTTTTGCTACCAGTCTGGTGAAACCGTTGATGGCTATGTTTCAGCAGGTTTGGGAAATGGGGTTCATGCCTTCCTCATGGAAAGGACTTATCAAATTGCTTCCAAAAGTTCCTTTACTGTCTATGTTGAAACATTGGCAACCAATTTCTTTGATGGGTTCTATGTATAAAATCTTTTTCAAAGTAATGGCGAATTGGCTCCATAAGCATCTTCCTGCCATTGTACATCCTCTTCAATATGGTTTCATTAAGGGCCAAAACATTTTGCATAATGTCTTGAATGTGCAACTGGCTATTGACTTTGCAAGGCACTCTAATCAGGAGGTGGTATTGATTCAATTGGACCTAGAAAAGGCTTTTGATTATTTAGACTGGTTCTTCATTGCAAAACTTATGTCTACTATGGGCTTTGGTACTCAGATGGCTCGTTTGATCTACACCATTAGTGTTGCGGCTTCTTCGCGAGTTATGTTGAATGGTGGTGTTACCGAGCCTTTTGTGCTTGCTCGCTCTCTGAGACAGGGTTGCCCTTTGAGTCCTCTCTTTTTTGCCCTTGCGACTCATCCGGTTCTTTCGATGTTATCTCATATGGCAGCTTCTACTCAATTGGTTGGATTGTCTCTTCCTTTTGGACAGCACTTCATTAGTCAATCCTTGGCTGATGATAGCTTTATGATTTTGCGTGCAGATAAGGATAATCTTTGCAAAGCATTAGATGTTTGGACTCTATTTGGTCATGCTTGTGGTCTTCATATCAATGCTTTGAAATCAGCCATTCTTAGTTGCATGGAGTCAGATTTGTAGTCACTGGACTGGCAGGGAATGGTTGTTCCCCGTGGTTCCATTGTCAGGCATCTTGGGTACCCTTTGGGTGTTGATGTTCGGCAGAAGCAACTACTAGAGTGGATTTCACAGAAACTGAAAGCTAAGTTTTTGTATTGGAAGTCACAGGCTTGGCCTTTCCATGTTCGCCTCAAAGTGGCTCAGACAATTATGTTGCCAATGCTCACATATTTCTTGCCATTGCTGCCTTGGACTACTACTATATTGAATGTTCTTACTCAGTGCATTCGTTTCATGTTATGGGAGGACTCCTTACATACAGGTATTTCATGGATCTCTTGGTCACATGCATGTATCCCCAAACGCATGGGGGGTGGGGCTATTTTGGATGCCGAAACTCATATGCTGGCACTCCGTTGGTCTCTTTTTCGTGCCATGTGCTTGGATCATCACCCGTGGGTCTTGATAGTCCATTATTTTCTTGAGAATCACGGGCTTGTGCATGGTAATACTCAAATTTGGAGCTCCTGGTGGCATGTTCTTAATGCAGACTCTCGGTTTTCTATTCCTTCATCATCCCTGCTTGCTCACTTGGTATGTTCCTAGAAATTGGTTCTCCTGAAGGCTCAATGGCATCCAGTGGAGGACCGCTTAGATACTAACTCTTTTCAACGGGAACTGTTGGCAGCCTCACGATTACTTTCTTGGGAAGGCAAACATGAGCTCAGACCAAAATTTAACCGTATGGCACGTTTGGGTTTGACTTCAGTTGCAGATGCCACCCTTGCTAGTCGCAATGTGTTGATATCGCTTCGTACAGCCAGAAGGCTTTTCAGGATCCCTCGTGGATACTGTGATTTATGGGGACAGCTTTTGATGGTGCTCCAGAGCAGACAACCCTTTCCTGCCCTTGCTTCGGATCGTCCTTGGCAGGACTAGGATCTTGTAGGCCGCCTGAATTTGGAAAAGGCCTCAGCTAACCAGGTGTATCATCTTCTGATTAAAGATCATCAATGGCTGGTTACTAAAGCTAATACTGTATGGGGATTGCGTAAATCTCAGTCATGGTGGAAGGTAACTGTGATGGAGGGCTGGTTGAACAAGACACCTTTCAAATGCAAGGTCTTTCTTTGGAGGGTGATGATCGGTGGTCTTCCTCTTGCTTCAGCCCTTTCCAAGCGTCGAATCTCCAATGGTAATTGTTTCTTTTGCACCACCAGTGTGGAATCGGCCCGTCATCGATTTATTTCTTGCCCTCTCGCTAAGAAAATCTGGTCACTCTTGTCAGCGGTTTGGCGACCAGTGGTTGGTTTCTCGCTAAGCCCTTTTGATTGGGTTTTTACGTGGCCCAAATACCCCACACCAACACAGTTGCATATGAAGATCTTGTTTCACTTTCTTAGATATTGGGGCTGTTGGCACAATTGGACCATTCGGAATGCTTTTCTTTTTGATTCAGTCTATAATGTTCAGGGACATATTGCTAGGCTTAAAGGCCTCTTGCATTGGCAGATAGATCTCATTTGGCACTCTGACTTACTCCCTCGGGAGGACTTATTTCCCTGGCATATGGCAATTTCCTCTGCGTCTTTGCCATGACTTTTGTAACTCTTTTGTCGTTTAGTACTTTATAAATATAACATCCATTACGAAAAGAGAGAGAGAGAGAGAGAACTGTCCTCAATTGGATCCGTTGGTGACTGACATCTCTTTTTCAGGCTGATTATCTAGAGGATATTTTTGCTGGTCCATGTGGTTTCTATGAGATTGTGATCCGTTCTCCTTCAGCATGAGATTTTCTTCTTACCTAGCAGCCCCTCTTCTTTGACAAACTGTTGGTTCATATTGTTTCATGGCACCCTATGGCAAACTTCTAATGTTTGCTCAAGAAGGTGTGTTTGGTATGGGTGGGGGTATGCCAAGAAATTGAAATAAGTGCTTCGTAAATTGTAGACTTATATTCCCATTCCAGCTACTACTGCTCAACTACAATACTTTTTGCACGGGTTGGACTTTAATATCCGGGTGCAATGGTTTAGTATTGCTCTTGCCAACATTGATACTGCGATTACATAAGCAGAGGAGGTAAGAGTCCTGATTGCAAGCAGCCTATGTCTCTAGGGCAAACTTGAATTCGAGTCTGAGGTTTGGAAATAATTTGGCATTGACTGGTGGAAGTCAAGGAACACCCATGATCAATTTGAATGGGAGAAGAAGCATAATACAAGGTGTGCCCTACCCAAACATACGGAATGGGCAACGGAGGGCTATCACCCAAAGGCCTCATAGAAAGTCACATCTTGCAATGTAGTAGTCAATCAGTTGTTTGTTGTGAATGTGAATAACCATCGCCACAACCTCAGCCCAAAGGGTATGGGACATCCCTTTGTGCTCAAGGATGGACCAGACCATCTCCAACATGGTTTGATTCTGTCCCTTCACTACACCTTCTCAATGGTGTGTCTACATTCACAAACTCCATACAAATGCCATGTCAACCAAAAAACTATCAAACTCATAAGATGCGAATTCTCCACCGAGATCAGCTTGGACTCCACAAACATTGGATATGGACTAGGTCTACACAAAATTTTTTGATCACAAAATTTGGAAAAGGCCTTAAATTTGAGCTCCAACAAGTAAGCCCAAATATACCTCAAAAGTCATTAGCCAATAGCTTTAGATACTTGGCCTTGCCCAACGAGGCAGCATACATGGGGTCACACAAATCAGTATGGAGAAGCTCCAAAAGTGTAGAAGCCTTTACTAGGCCCTTCTCAAGGATGCTATGGTGGTAGTGGATCACGTGTTAGTGTCCCCCAGTTTGCTTGCAACTAATAGGCTTGCAACTAATAGAAATCGATTGTGCATGTTATGGGACAAAGTCAGAAAAAGACCTAATTGGTCGCATCTCAATTCCAATGGTATGAGGCCTCTTTGGTTTCAACTCAAATGGGGTACTTTCGTTGGCCACCGTTTCTCTTGTGTCAACTAGGTTACTTTGTAGTATAATGCCTAGATTGCAAAAGTACCTTGATGGATCAGCCCATGGATACAGATCAAAGCGCGCTCCCCTGTTTAGCTTGTCCATCCTAGCTAGTCAAAGGTCAAGCAACTGGCTTCCCCATCTTTCCTAGAGACCCAAGGATGGATAGAAGCTTGAAGGAATAAAGGTAAAGCGAAGGAGACTCCTATGCCCAAAGTACGTGCTGATCCTTCTTCGTCACAAGACCCCTTTCACACCTACTTGCAAGGCCATGATAAGTCTTTGGATGCGCCTATTGTGTGAGCTTCCATTGTCGCCAAGGATCCCCCCGCAAAAAAAAGAAAAAGTAACAGCGACAACGTGTTCTTGACCCTCCAACCGAGTGGGCATTCAATGCTATTGGCCATGTCACCACACCATGGGAGCGCAAGTACCTAGGTTCTACTTCTTACCTTGTAGATGGGCCTTCCTCCTTACGGGCTGAATATCAGAGGCCCAATCCCTTTGCGGTGCTAGGAGACTTCTTTGAAGATGGTGTGTTGGAGACATTGGTAGTAAAGGCCTAGGCCCATGCTTCTAAATCCCATCAACATTCTTGATCCCCTTTTTTTTTTGTTAGTCCCGGGGTGCCTCTTGCATTCTCGTCCTTTTGCACTTGTTGGATCCATTGGAATTAGTATATATATGATGGCTTAGAGCCACCTTGTACTCTTAATCTTGTTATCTTGTACGTTTTTTGTAATTAGTACATGTGTTGTGGGAGAGGAAACCTAAAAAGCACCTACAACTACCCCAAAAGTAATCCCAAATGGTCACAATCAAGCACCTCAAAAGAGTGATAGTTTCCATGAGATGCCATTGGATGTGATTGGATGTGCTGTATTGGATAGGACAGGTTGGACTAGTCGGTCTGTTCATCGGACGTAGACAACTAGGAGTATTCCTACCTCTCATAGTACATTGAGATGTAGAGTGATCTGATCTCTCTTTAAACTCAAATACTTTGGGTTGTCACCAATGAAGAATAGCATTAGGATCCAATTTGCTCCTTGGTTTTGACACAGTTTGGGCACAGATTGAATCAAGAACACTTGCATGGAGGTCAAATCAAATGTGGATGAGTTTTCCCTTTCAGATCAGCTGCAATTTCTGCAATCACAGCTGCTACTGTGATCATTAGGTCTTCAATTGATGAGCATGAACTTTGAGGTGGCTGAGAAAACTTGTTTCTGCAAAAAAGTAGGGTTTTGACAGCAAAATGCATTGCTGTCCACCTTCAATCTGCTGAGAATGGCTGAGAATTTAATAGAGGAGAAAGAAATTAAGTTGAATAGAGAATTTAATAGAGAAAGAAAATCAGCTGAATAGAGAATATTTCGAAAGTAAACTCTCATGGCGATTGCAATGGTGGCAACAACTTCAAAGGAGGGTGAAGTCTCAATGCACTTAGCGAGCCCCTCTTTTCTATTACCAACTCTCATTGAAGCGGAGAAGAAAACCTGCTGCCCGTGTCTTGTTGTGCAGGCGCGATCTGTTGTCCCCTAATTCTTGCAGCCTCTTGATTGCTTGAAACACCTCTCTCAGTTGCCGCTTGGTCCATTCTGCCCTCAATCAGCTCCAAATAGCCTCCCACAATCTTGCATGGCACGTTCTCCAAGTGGATCACATTTTAATGCAGTCTGAGTCTTGAGACTCTAATTTCCAACAATTAATTAGTGGCTGAAAATTAATAATTCTCTTGTTGCTGCCCATTAGTTGGCATCTGCGGGGGGCCTCAGTACTCCTAAGCAGGTTGTTGTGCTGGATTATGGGTAGCCACATTGTAAGACAAACTGGGGGTCCCTTTTAATTTCAATAATCCTCTCCTTACTGTATGCTAGTGTATCTACAGAATTTGGATGGGGAAGTAGAGTCAGCATGTGTGTTGACTCTATGTAAAGCCCTTGTATCTCAACGCTAGTGAGATAGTACCCCATTACTTCAAATATCTCATATCCAAACAGGCCCGAGATAATGCTGCATACAACTACTTGCCAAGTGACCATCATCTCATTGACCTTTCCATAGACAATACTAAACTCTTAAGGGTATTTTCTAATCCAAGGGACAATCGGATAGTCTCTGTTTGACAGCCACTTCTACAACAGCAGAAGATAAGCAGATGTATCATGTCATGCTAACATTATATCTACAGCCATATTTTGTGGGCTAATTGCCTGACAAATATGGGTCCTCATTGCTGGGTCTGAAATTGCTTGAAATTTGAGCTAAAACCTTTGAACAAAATGATCCTCAATTGTGTTGCAGCCACTACTATGGTAGGGCTCTGGAAATATTAAGCACTATACTACTAACGATTGAAAGAGGAAGAGTGATGGGGAAAATGTATGACATCTGCTGTCTTTTTTTGCAGGCTAATGAAACAGAGGTACCTTTACTTCATGAGACAATGGGGATTGCTGGTGAGAGGGCAACATCACTTGAAGTAGGTTGGTTGCTTCTGCAAACAGTAATTCTCTTCCAGCTGATGCTTGCTAATCATTATTCTTAAACTTACAGGAGGAAAGGCGCCTTTTCTATGTCGCTATGACACGGGCCCGAAAGAAGCTTTATGTTTTATACGTTACTTGGGATAACAACCAGCAGGTTTGCCACTTCTCACTTTGTGGCAAAGGCTTTCAATAGTAAATTTATTTTCTTTGCTCCTTCAATGTTTTGGTGCAATTATGCAGTTACTACATCCAACCCGGTTCTTGCGGGAGTTACCACAGCATCTGCTTGATACCCAAGTAAGCCCTGCTGATGTGCTCATATGATTTTGGATTTGATATCAGAATTGAAAGAGTATGCAGTTTCTTTAATTGCAGGAGGTTGCTTGCAAAATCTTTGAGTGACCTGCTATGCACATGTTCCTTGCTGTTATTGTAGTTCTAAGCTGTGAAGCCCTCTTCCACATGTTTACAGGTAGACAATAACACTATTGCTCCCTTAAAAAAACCAGACAGCATAGATTGCCTAGACATCAAACATGTTGGGCATGAGGGTGACAGTCCAGTTAAAGATGACGATGATGTTGCAGCCTGTGTGCTATATAATGAGAAGGCAGACACATGTCAATCAATCAATGACTACGAGCTACTAAACTCAACTGAATTTCTCAAAGGGTAAGTCAAGCACTTTGAAAATTTCAGGGATTTTACCACATTCTCCCATCCTATGTGGTAATTCCAATTGTCCTATTGCTAGTATATATATACACTCCAGGGTTTCTATCTTGTAGACTATGCTCACAGTTTATGACAGTACTCTTCTAGCAAGTGTATCATGTTGGGAGGGTACTATTTTAAGAAATTGCATTTATATGATTGTTGTGTAGGTTTCATTGGTTCCAGGTTGTGAGTGACATCTTTTGTTCTATAGGCACCCTGCAAAGATTTCCTCAGTTAAGCTGCCACAAGCCTTGGTTATACACACCAGCGACAAGGGTGTACCATGTTTGTCCAAATGTTTGTTCTCAAAAATTGCACAGACTTTCCATCATTTCTGGCCTAGTTAGATTGGAAACATATTGACTGCTTTTTCTCTCCCCCTAAAACAGTAGAAATCCATCAATAAATGCAGTAGAAAAGATTCTGTGAGGGAAAATTACAAAATAAGCCTATTACAGGACTTCAATGGTACATGAAAGATATATAGCAAATATTTCAATACAAGGGCTGAGTAAATAGCTAATCAAGTGGTCTCTAATGCCAAATCATAAACTTGTCATGTCAATTTATGTGACATGGTGGAGGAAACATTACGAGTCGTGACTGACACATGTGAGAACATGGGCTAAGGCCAAATATTTTATGGGTTTAGGCCATTTAATATTTGTGAACAAGGGCTAAAGCCAAGTACACATCATCCAGCATTGTAAAACATGCATACCAATAGGCATGCCATTCAGTACAGCTGCAGCCACATCATTTCTGGTTACCACAGTCCTAGGACAGCAGGGGGTTCTTTCAAAAAGCAAGTCACAAAGGATTTGGGCACTTTTGGAGTAATTTTCTGCATAACCAGCAGCAAATGGGAGTAGAAATTTCACTCAATAAAGCATCAGCAAGATCTCGCATGCACAATTGGCTTTTGTACATGCTACTCCTTTGTTTGGGATTGCATCTACATATCTAACATCTTTGGACCTCTGATAGTAGCCCACACTCCAATGCATTTACTCTAGCCTTGATATACTTGAGTTTCTATCACGTGTCCAATTAGGTCATATAGTTGGAAGTGTGCACCATCTTTGTTTTAATCCATTGTGTGAATTCACCATAATTTGTTGCTGCTCCTCAATGACAAGCTCTAATGCACTATTGTAGTAACTTTTGAAAACAAATTTAACAAGGTTTCTCCGACAGTCCTAAAGTCTATATTGGGCAGTCACCTCAAGCCAAAAGATAAATCATGATGTAATATCTGCTGGCACATAGATGGTGAGGATGAAAGAATCCCTATCCCTAATATCAATTTGATCTGAAGAGCCTTGCATTCTAGAATGGTGCCGTGGTCTCTCATATATAGTGTAAACGAGCCTTGTTGGAGTACTTTACCAACATGACTAGCTTGTGAAGTAGAGAACTTGTGTTCCTTAATTAATATGAGGTCAATCCATCAAGCCAGGGCTGGTTGCAGCTTGTGTGATCAACTTCTTGTCTCACATGGTCCATTGAACTGGAGGGTGTTGAAATTCGAGGTGTGCTAGGTGGCTGAGACTACTCTCTTAGACCATATGCCAGTTCTATTTTCGTTGTTGACGCTTTTGATTCTACCCTATATCCTTGGTCTAGCTAGGTTTCTAACACAATCTATGGCCAACCAACAATTGTTGTAGCTGTCCGTAGGGGACCATAACTTGCAAAGCCAAGAGCTTCAAGCAATATCAGCCCTTGCCAACTTGGAGAAAAGGAGGATAGACTTCACCTCGTGAGCCTTTGCAACCTTTTGGGTTTAGAAGGGGGATACCTTGTGGAGAGAATTTGCTATGTGCATCATTTAGGTGCCCTAGGAGATTAGATCTGTAGCCTTAAGGACTGGTTGAGACGGTCCAAGACATAGCGATATAGTTATACAAGAGGCTTTTCATTATTGACAATGGTTCTTAGATGCACGGAGCAAGTGGTACCATGTGTACTGATCCTTGCGACGGTAGCGATTGGTGTGCTTTCTTTCTTTTTGGTAGTACCGTGTACTTGAAATAGTAGAATATATGTTATTTCATAAATTGAGAAGGTGCAATGTGCACATGTCGACAGTTGTAAACATCTAAGTGCTCTTCGTGTCAGGTTCAATGTGGAAGCAAGATCAACCATCGCTGCTTTGTTCCACAACTGGGCCAAAAAACCAGCCTTTCAAGACCCAAAACGGTTACTAGATAAGGTACATTCTTGCAGTGACAGTGACAAGTGCATAGCGCTCCAGATGTGTCCTCATAAGACTGTTACTGTGTGCAGATATCTTTTGTTCTGGATGAACGGATGCGCAGCAAGAATGCAAAGAACAAGGTCTGGTTTGTATCTGCATTGAAAATGAAACCATCTTTCGACAGACGTTGTGATGATTTACTTGGTTTATGATACCATCAAGTTTTTGTTTTATGAACAGGACACTCTGCGAGCAGTCAAGTGCTGTTTGAGCAGCGAAGATGCTTTTGTATATGCTCAGCATGTAACGGTGATACTTTCCTGCACTTACATACTATTTCCTGTTGTCACTTTATTAAGCCTCACAGAGTTTCGCAATGGGTTCTGTGAAGGTGCTGAAATGGGTCAAAATTCCTCCAGAAGAACGAGCTCTTTTGCTGTCGGAGAAGCAGGCAAGAAGCTCAGCCCCACATTGCATGATGATTTATAGTTTCCTTATCAATTTCTTGTCGTGCATCATGTTTTGGAGAATGCTATCGTGTAACAAGGTGCTAACTGGAAGATTGGATACTAGGGAAGCCGACTGTAAGATGATGACGCAATTTACTGTGCATTGACAGGAATATTTTCAGCAGAAGTCTGCTGAGCGGTCCATGGGTTCTAGTGCAGCAACCGCTAAACAGGTGAGAGAGAGAGAGAGAGAGAGAGGGGGAGAGAGAGAGAGAGAGATCCAATGACTAATGTGTTATCAATTCAATTGTAGATCTCGTACTTACGAAGCCTGGGGTGTACCAGTAACCCCACCTCAAGACTGCATGCGTCTCGGTTGATTGAGCAGTACAAGGCCCTGTGAAAGTTTGCACATCCAAGTAAATAGTCTCTTGAAAGTTGTAACCTATGAAAAACTGAGTTACCACCATACCATGTGCTCAAACATAGCATCAATCTCAAGCTTTGAGTACCATACATACACCCAGACAGAACAACCCAATCATAGGGTTGTCAACATTATCGTCAAGAACTCTCGCCTAATTTTCAAAATTATCATCTTTATCTCATCAGAGGTTTCGCAGCGATCGAAGTTATCTCCATGATACTCATGTTTAGCACACAACCTGCTCATCAATTCGCCCAACAAGTCCAAATTACATCAATTCCAACCCATGTTTTGGCTCTCCTCTACACCAAGGCTCTCACACACATCAATTGCAAGCTCCCTTTCCTTGGAATTGTCATTGGAACTCAACACATCCTTGATAAGCAATTCTCATGTACCGACACATTTGGAGGTGCTTGTCTTGTTATCTCATCAACGTGACTTTGACTCACATGCATCGCGTGGCATTGCTTCTTGGACATCAGAATTGACTCATATATTAGTTGTTTTGCCGTGAACTAATGAAGTACTTTGAACATCCCGCACACTCAAACTTGCTTACATCCTTGCTCTTTGTTCACAAGCACGTGCCATCTTGAGTATTGTTCCATGCATCATGGTTTTTAAAGCTATATTTTGGTGTTCAAGGGCTAAATCAACCTATCGACGAAAGTTAGCTTCTTAAAAGTCGTCATCCCTACCCATATAGCTCCTTCCTTGGCATGGTTTGAGCATGCAACACTACTATTCCCATAGTAACCACATGTCATTAAAGCTTCTCCTTCTCAAGCATAGCATGTACAAAAAACATGTGAACATGCTTGCTTATAGGAGTTGGCATGCATGTCAACCTTGTAGCTAAGTCTCTCTTAACTTGTATCTAATTGGTGCTCATCATCTTGAAGTGTGTTCATCCTAGCCAATGACCTCATATTTGAGAATATAATGTTGATTATTCCTAGTTCAAACTACCTTGGACCTCTAATTGATAGGGTCTCAAAACATGAGGGTTGCAATAAGTAGTATCATAGACAACCATCATGATACACTCTGACGCCCTTTTTAATGGTCTAATGCAAGGTTATGTATTGTGTTATACATAAATGTATAGTCGTTGAGAAGAAAAATTCAAAACTAGAGTCTAGAGCATTTGAATCTACTAACAAAATCCTATTAGATGCCTAGTGTTGAACACAAGCACTACCTTGAGAGTACTACAAAAATGTTAAAAATGTACCACCGATTCATGCTAACATTGAAGAGTTTATGCCTTTCTTAGTAATGTGAGTTGGCCAATATTTTTTGTTTTTTGGAGGATGCTTAAATTTGCAGTAAATAAAAATAAGATATATAGGGATACTTGGGACTTAGTTCCTTAGATGGTCTTTCACAATAGGTGTATTGTTAGTACTTTACAAGGGGTGCGAGTAGGGAATCAGCCCAATATTTACATATCCAAAAAGATATAGGGAAAAACACTACTTTCGGCTTTAGCTTGGTTAGCGTTGTGTATTAATTGGTCCATTTCACAATGAATTAGAATAACTTTTGCCTTTGTAATTTAGGGTACTTCGATGCTCTCCCTTTGGCTATGGCAGGTCTTGATTTGATTGAGTGTAGCTTCGTCTTCTTCAACTATGATATCCCAAGCTTGAATACATGAAACCATAAAAATAGTCTCAATCTTGAAAGTCCATTGTGAACCTTACCTTGAAAAAATGAGTTTTCTTAAACAAATATACTAAAGAAAAACACTTCCAATGCATGAACCCAGAAGTTTAGCTTCTATTTCTTTCCAACTAAGTTCATAAGGATCTAAAGGAAAGTTGTGGAGCATTAGGGGAGTTTTAAGGTCTCAAAAATGCCTTGCAACGGTCTTAGAAAGAAAATATTTTAGGAAATAAAATTGTTTTTCAGATTTGCGAAAACTTTTATATTTTCGTATGTCAAAAATTGTTAATAAGTCATTGTCGTGATATTTTGGTGGTCACATCAAATCTAGAAATCCAGGTCTCCATAAAGGTAATAAAGATTGTCATAATGAAGATCTTACTTATTCTCATTAAAGTAAAAACTAATATTCAATTTGAATTTTGTTTGACATCTCTCCATTCTCTCTCTTCTTTCTTTTTTATCTTTACTAGTTTTTTCTTTGTTTTTTTTCTTGTATCTAATTCACATACTTTTTTAATGCAATCTTTTAATCACGTCCTTAGTTATGGATCAGTCATCCAATGATCTTTGTAGCTCTAGTAAAATACCTCTTTATCATCTTCGTATTGAGTTGGATGGTGAGTATGAACCAATAAGGAAAAGAATAAAACCCATTGCTATTATAGAGTTTACGAAACATATACTCAGGTTTGAAGGAAAGAAAAATTTTGATATTTAGTTAGATGGCAGGCTATAACACAAAGACCCTAGAAAAAATAGAACTTCGTCTTTCTATAATAGCTCTTCATTGTTTATGTTCATTGGTGATGGTTATAATGGGTTTTTAGGTTATATACTTAACTTGATTGTAAAAAAGGATATCCTCAAATTGGAGAACCATCTTTTATCAAAATATAACGACGAGTTATTGCAAAAGCTAGAGGGCTATCAAGAGGATTCATTTGTTGGAGAAACACATAAAATCTTATCAACGAAAGCAAATTGTTTTAGAACTTCGAAATCAACAAAAGACTCTTAGAAATACTGAGAATATGAGACGAGAAGGTTGTAGTAAAAGAATCCAAGCAGTAAGGTATTTTTTTTTCATTTGAAAAATATAAAATATGACTTTGTTTATAAATAATTGTATTGATTTGTATGTTGATTTTGTTTAGGTCTCTTCTTCAATTGAATGCAAGTAAGATATTCTTTAAAAGCATCTCAGTTTCATTATCATCTTTTTCCTTTAGTAATTTCAAAAGATATTTTGGAGAAGAAGAAATTTAAAAAGGCAAAGAAACAATGCTTGGAGTCATTTATAAAGGATCATTCTTTGGATATTGAGTTACTGCAGAAGACACTAGATAATATTGATATTAGTCGAGATGCTTATATACAAATTTTATAGCTCTTACAGTTAAATATGAAGCAAGGATAAGTACATAATTGCATATTTTCAAGGCCATTTATGATTAGAACTATTAGACAGAGAGTGAATAACAAAGTAATGGAGATTTTGGGTGAGCATTTCCATATCAAGGCTAGCTTCAAGGGCAAGGAAAATAAAGTATTCAATGAATTTAACAATATTTTTCTTGACTTGCCCACCCTACAATGCTTAATGATTAGATTCTATGACTTGTCACTAGAAGAGACATAAGGTGTGGCTAGATTTGTGGTTAAACTTGATGAAAGTGAGATTCTAAAATGTACAAAACTAGATAGGGTCTCTATTACCTTGATGAGTAGAGCACTTTTATTACATCATTGCAGTCACTCAATGCCATTTAGTATTCAATTAGAATACAAAGGATTTTGATATATTGTATTAGGTTTTTCATTGAACACCAATGCTCCATATTTTATCAAGAAATATGGATATCTATCTATTTGGCTGACCCAAGGTATGGAAAAATCACATTATCAAGTAAGAAAGCAAAATACTTTAGATAGACATGAAAGTGGAAGATACAAAGCAAATAGTTTATTAGAGGTCTTTCAACGATTCTACAAACACATTTGGCACAAATTCAAGCTCAAAGACACAAGTGCATCATGTAATACATAATCTTTGGCAAGGACTATATCCATTGTTACCCAAATAAGAAAATATGGATATTTAAACTCTTGTGCAAGGAAAAGATATTCAGAATGGTTACAAATTGTACAAAGAGATGGAAAAAGATGGGTTTCAAGAAACCCTTAACATCTTTTAGTCTGACTCTGTTTGCAGAAGAGTCTTTAGTTTCAAGGAATTCACTAGGTTCTCTAAAGGAACCTTTGGTTTCATCTCACTCGATGGGACCTCTACATTTTAGGAACTCTTGTTTCCTAGAGCTTAGAAGGAGGTTTAAATTCTTGGTATCTCCTACATGGGAGAGCAAATAAGAGGCAAGAACTTCAAAGTATCATGCCTTAGATCCACTGTATCTAGGCATGAAGCCAAAAACTCTCACAACGTCTTCCTTCTCCACCAAAATTATTTTGTTTGAACATCTATTGAAATCTTGGGATCCAATCACCTTGGAGATAGCTTTTAAAGCCATTATTGGTAAGCTTGGAGAGCTTGATAAGTTGCTATGATAAATTACAACTGTTTGATTATTTAAGCTTCCAATATAATAACAAAAGCCTTGACTTTTGCCATGCTTCAATGGCCTTGAGCCCTTGGCTCTTCCAAGAAAGTTGTATGCATCTTCAATTTCTATTTGCACAATAAACCACAATAGTATAAGATGTCAGTAGATAAATATCTAATAATATTTGTCTATAATGCATAACATCCTCTAATATGAAACAGAATGGATATTTTAGAATTATCTTTCATACCTTAGGGTTTTCATATTGTTCAAGAAGACTATCATCATATAGATTTATTGAACTTTTTGGTTTCTTCTCTAATGGAGACTTGAGTTTCTCTTCATACCCCATGTTATCAATACCAAGTCTTTACTGAATTTGTAAGTACTCTTCCTCTGTAGGTACCCCCCCCTTTTCATATTCCATGATTTGATTACTACAAGAATGCAAGGCTACAGAGGTGTCTTGAAAATTCTCTCCCTCAACATCAAGAGTTGCTAGCAATTCCTCTTCATAACCTATAAAATTCTTGTCATTTTGACCCCATGTTGCAAGGATTGACAAGAAGTAATCTTCTCTAAGATAAAAAAGGCATTGAATATCATTTAGCAATACATATCTCTTTTTGTTGATGAGATAACAGGAAATGTTAGGACATATTCAAGAGGATCTATTTCAATCTCTACACTTAACTCTATCTCCTTTTCTTTCACTTTTGTAATATTCTCACTTTTAAACAAAGCAACATCAAATCGGTGCACTAATTGGTTCTCAATATCCTCTTGAAACATTTTACCCTTCTCTTCAACTTCTTTGTCTTTGCATGCAATATCCTCTATCTTTTTCTCTTGTATTGTATCTGAAGAACAACTATCCATATATTGAAGATATATAAGAAATCCAACATCCTTTTGTACAAGAAGACATTGATGTTGATTCTGATGAAAAGGGAAATCTTCTTTTCACTTTTTAAATTCTTCATCAATAAGGCTAAACCTTGTTTGCAAAGTTGTTCCAGCAGCATTGGAAGCTTCAAATACATCGCTATAATGGATAAATCCCTCAATCTCTAGGCCTTCCACATGTCTATCATAAAACTCCTTAAAATCCTTTAGTTTATCTTCAAGATCCTTCAAGAGCTCTTGCAAATCAAAGGAAACATTGAGCATATCTGTGATGTAAATAAATCTAGATGAATTTTCAGTTGAATGCAGAAAATCGAATAGCTTTTCATCATAAGTATCCTCCAGATTCTCCTCCTTCATTCCCTCTAAAGACAACTTCCTTTTAGTCATCGTGATTACTCACAAATTCAAATCCACAAAATAAAAAAATTTAAATTAGGGGTATAATTTTCAAATCCACATTTTCTCATATCCAGAAGACTAAAGAAAGATTGCTAAAACTATTTTAGTCAAAACCTACAAGGCACTGCTTTTGTATTTTGACAAATTTAACGTGTTTGTTATGTAATATATTTAGAAATACAAGATTAACGAAATGAATTTTCCCTTTCTGCAACAAAGAAAGCATGAAATTCCAAGTCTCATCGATTAAGCTTTGTTTTACATTCACGACTCATGAAATGTGAAAACAATGATCCAAACAACTTCACAGTTCATAAAATCGCATTTCACATGCCACTTTGACAAAAAAACTTGATGAATTCATGTTTTATACATTCAAAAAATTTGAACAAAACAATGCATCAAGAACATTAAAACCCCATTGTTTAACATGTGTACAAGACCAATATTGATAGAAAAACAAAGTAAAACCCTTATAGAATTTCTAAGTTCTTGATATATGTTTCTCCTTTTAAACCAACTAACATCTTCAATATCCCGAAATTCAGGATTACATAGAAAAAATATTAAGAAAAGTGTAATACACATGATATTTGTAGTCATTGCTGCTGAGAGTAAATGGTTTTTTGTAAGAATATGCTTGGTTTGACTTGTGATGCCTACAAGATAAATAGCTCATTGAAGACAAGACAAGATATGCGAAAGAAATAGTAATATAAAAACCTGACCTTGAGTGTTCATATATATATGCCAATGGTCACCATACATTTATTTAAAAAGTACATTACACTAATTCAGAGGAGGTGCTCTTAAAATGAAAAGAAAATGCTAATAACTTAAAAAGTGGAGCCAGAAAAGCATTATCATGCCAAAAATGTAAGTGACATGTGACAACTTCCCATGTAAAAACGTCTACTCGTCGCATGTATGAAATTAACTACGTATTATAGTAGCCACATGTAAACCAACATCCTTATAAACCCGATTTCTGAACGATAACGAGAAAATAGTTTTTTCGAAGACAAAGCTCTTTCTATGCTCGACCACACCAACACAACACTAATTCGATTATAGTGCAAAATGATTCTTCAGCATAAGGCGACTAAAGAAGGCTTCATCGCCCAACATATGCACAGAACCTTGGAAAATGTAAGTGTTTTGACAAATATGAGTTAGCTTTGAATCACTTGACAATTTCTACAAAATGATCCCAAAAAATACCGAACGTATGAAACACGATTAGTTATGGCTCTTCACATCGGCAACAGCTATTTCGTGTTTCATACGTCGCTTGGAGGGTAAGTTTCTCTTTGATCGAATGCATATGAAATACGAGATTGTGTTGGTTTCTCTTGTCCATGTGAGGCCCCCTTGTGTCTCGTATGACTTAGGTATCTATTGTTTCTTTTATGATATACGAAATGCGAGAGGGTGTTAGGTTCTCTTGTCCAAAAGGCCTCCTCGCGTTTTATATGTCTAGTGTATTATTTTATTGAAGTTGGATTTAGATTATGTGATTAATATTTGTTTGTTACTTAGTGATTGTAGATAAAATGATATGAAAAATTTGGGGATATTTCCTAATTTGGTTGTATTATTTGTTTTTTTTGGATGTTTTAGATGGCTAGAACTAAGGCCACTGTAAAGAAAGCAGAAAGTTGATCCTAAAGTCTTGCTTTAAAGATCCATCAGTCCTCCAAGCCTTTTAAACTTACAAGGGAATCAAAGCCAAAAAGAATGTTCTCACAGAATGTTAGGTGCCTAAAGGAGATTAGAAGTGTAATGAAGGTTCTAAATAATGCAATTCAAAAGCTGTCTTTTCAGAGGCTTGTCAAATATATTTACGACAAGCATAGTCTAGCTAGTTTTAGATAGACTAGGGCAGCTCTGAATTGTATTCATCAGGAGGCTATAGAAGTTTTTTTGATTGAGTTTTTTCAAGATTCTTATATGTATGTTGCTCATACACATAGGCTTACATTTATGGATAAAGACATGATAATTCTTAGGAGATTGAGATACAGGTTTTCAAAGGTCCTTGAGCCAATCCCTCTTTATGATGTGAAAGCTTTCAATATTTTAAATGTGTCTCCATATAGAAAGAAGAAAAATGATCCACGTCTTAAGGTTGAAGATGTCACACATGAAAAGGAAACAAGATAACATGAGAAAGAGGAAAAGGCCACAAAAGAGCAGGTAGATAAATGGAGGGAGTATAAAAGAAAGAATGAAGAAGAAAAGGAAGCAGAATAACTCCCATCTTTTGAAGAGGAGTTATCTATCCTTCTTGAAAGGGCTGATCCTAAGGGCTTCAATGTTTGTTACTTTTTATCTAGTGATATTAACAAAAGATTTGATATGGTATTTTAGGACTTTGATTGTGTTCAAATTCTCAAGAAGAAAGTGAGAGAAGTAAATGACTCTATTCTTCTTGTTGGGATGAGGTATAGTATATAAATTCATTTTTACTCACTATATTTTTCTAGCAATGGAATTTCATCTTAATGCTTACTATCTCCATTCCTTTGCTAGGTGTGTAATGCATGAGCTCCCCTTTGATATACAACAAAATATTGAGGTTCTTGATCCATCTATCTCATACTATATGAGGAGTGAGCTTGATGTAAGTGGATTTGACCATTGGTTCAATTCAATTGACTTTGAAACTTTGGAGCTTTTCTAATTCTATAAAATAAAAAGTAAGTAAATTGATATTTTGTTAGATTTTATGAGATCTTGTTTTGCTAGATTATTGAAATATTTTTATTTTTAGTTCTCGTTGGAGCCTAATTGGCATAGACTATGTGGAGAGGCAATGTTTCCTCATCAATTCTGTAAAAATGAGCCATGGAATTGCCAAGTTGTAAGTTATATAATCTAGGGTCTCCTTGATATTTTGACATTTTTGTTGCAGATACTCTAAATATTTTGATCTTTCTTTTGTAATAACTCTAAATTTTATTGCCTTTTTTGATACAGAGATGTAAAAAGATTGATTGAAGTGTTAGAGAGAAGGCCTCCCATGCCTTCTGACTTACTTGCAACAATGCAATATAGACAAGTTGCGGTACTAAGGTCTTGATTAATATGGTTGGAGCATACTAAGAAAATTTATTCTAAAAACTACCATAAACAAGTTTCATAGTTTTACTTTATATTGTTGATTGCAGTGTCCTCATTAGGATGATAGTTACTCTTGTGGCTTGAGAGTAATTGTAAATACTAGAAGATTGGTTTAATTTATTTTTCTCAATGATGATAAACTTATAAAGGTATTGTAAAACATACTAAACTTTAAGATAAAGGTTTATTGCAAAATAATCCATTGATGATAATAATATAGTCCATTGTAAAAAATAACAATGAACTAAAAATATTTTCTTATAAATGTATGACAGTTGACAAGGGATTGCTATACAAGTGAGTATGTTTGGTATATAAGAGCAAAGCTTATGAAGTACATAATGGTCAATTGTATACAATCAACAAAAATGGACTATAGTGGAGACTTGGACATTGAAGGAGAGGAGGTTCATGTATTTATAAAAGGTGAAGCTATGCCTTCAACACCCAAGGCAACCAATGCATCAAAAATAGGCAAAAGGACTTCTAAAAAGGATGTCTCTTCTCCTAAGAAAAGTTCTCAAAAAAAGAAGTAGCTTTGCCTCATTGGATGTAAGCCCTTGTGTAGTCATGGAGATGACTAATAACAAATTGCCACAAAATTTGTACATGTATTTTATATTGATATTAAAGAGATCTTTTCTTCAATATCCTTGCATTGTATATTCATCTCTCTCCTTGTTGATATCTGTAAAGAATTATGTTACAAATGTTTATTAATCAAGAAGTGAAATCAGATATACACCTAAGTGGATATAATATGATATAAAAACTTACTCGTTTGTTATTAAGTTGAAACACAAATGAGTATGGTATTTCAATATCTTCATTCTGTAAATCCATCCGCACTTGATGTAGTATACATGATGATCTAACCTTTAGGATTGCAATAATGTCCTCATTGAACCAAACATCAAGATCCACTATAGGATCTTTACTAAAATTATCAAGATTTTGGTCTAAAGCAACCAGACTACCATCAACATAATGCCATCTACTATAATAAAAGCTAAGGATGAAATTTTGAGTAGCAATCATATATTTACAAGCTATAGAGTCTTGATCTATCTTACATGTAAATTTTCCTTTTTTCCTAGTGTCTCATCCCTCATCAACAAATTGTATAACATGATCATATGTTAGTCTCTTCACTGAAAGCATGGCCTTTGATTTTCTTATCTTAGCATTAGAAATGAAGCCAAAAAATATATTAATAAGCATGAACAAAGTAATTTTACTTAGCCTACTTGAGATACTAGATTTTAAGGCTCTCTGTATCTTAGAAAATATTTTACATCTATAGCCCTCACTAGTAGTTAGACTTGGTAAAGGCCACTCAACGCTTGAAAAATTGGGCAAAGAAAGAGGGGATTTTGATCCCCATTGGTTACGCTGTATGGGGACAATATAAGAATGGTCATAGAAGAATATTCCATTCTTTGCAAGCTCTGTTTTCTTTCTACATTTGTACATCTCTTCTCCAATCAAGCCATGCATCACATCAGTCACATCAACAATAGACTTGATCGGTTGCCATTCCTCAAGATTAGAGGGATAGACATCTACAAGACAAATGAACAAATGTTATAATGGAAAACCTTAAACCAAGTTAAAAAAAAGAAAGACTTTAAGAATCAAATCTTTACAATTTGGTTTATGCATTGGAAGAATTGAACTTCTAGGTTCCAAATATAGCTCTCTATGCATAAACACATGTTGCTCCAAAACCTCTTTTATGCTATTCTTATTTACTCTAAGCTTGCAATCTCATATTCTACCCTTCCAAGTAGAGATGAATGAGCTCTCATATCTTCACATTTTCCCACGTTTTTCTTGTTGCATGGTGATCCAATTGCCTTTGCTAATGATTGTAGGAATCCATCTTCCATATTTTTGGAATGAGTTAACCACTAATATGGATATGATTTGGGAGCTTGGATGCCTTGTTAAAGGTCGAACTTCTATATCCATATGAGAGAGAGAGAGAGAGAGAGAGAGAGAGAGAGAGAGAGAGAGAGAGAGAGAGGACTAAGCTACGACAAGATATGATAGAAAAACACGAGAGGATAAAAGAAAGAAGGAAAAAAAATAAGTGCAAAGATATTTATTAATTTAAATATAGATTAAACATATAATTATCATTAATCCAGACATATCATCAAATAAAAGTGGCGGGGACCTAATATCCTAAAGAATGTCATAATCATGAATACAAGAGGCTAAAAAAAGATATGGATAATACAAAGTCGTAATATTATTATATATATATCTTTTTGTAAAATGATTTTTGTATTTTTTAAAATAGAACTTTCGTTATGGAAGCTCTACTCCTATTGCCTAGAGCACTCTCTCTATCTCCTAAAAGGCATTTTCAAGACCTCAAAACTCCCCTAATGGTATATTCAACTTTTGCTCCACATATAATATCAAAGGACATTGCTCAAGGTTAGCCTAGTTACTTTTTCATTGATCCAAACACTTGTGTGAATTAGGTGGAGAGGGTTAGGCCACACTTGCTTGAAAAGGTAAGGCCATTGATGCTTATCTCATTTGGCTCCCATCTTTTATTAGCTTTAGTTATCCTCAAGAGGTTGGCTAGGGTGTAAAGTGCCTTTTGGCTCTGTGCCACTCGAAGTACTTTAGGTTTACATGCAGATCAATCTAGAGTGTAAACAAGGCTAATATTATGCAACATATCTCTTTTCTTGTTGATAAGTTGAAGATCCTTCCCATTATTTCTTGTGCTTTAAAATCCCATTCATTTCTCCATACACTCTCATCCCTTTCCTATTTAGCATTTATGCTTTGATTTCTATGAGATGTTTGTATGCCTCTCGTGCTCCTTTGAAGAAGGGAGATGACCCTTTGAGAGTAAAAGTCATCTTACTAAACATCAATATGGAGCTATAAAATACTAAGTCTCAAGCATGGTTGTGCTCTCAAATTTTACAGATTGTGACTTAATAAAATAGCCCAATTATTTGAAGACTTCTCTAGGCATCTAGTTATGGACTTAACTGTTGATAACCTCTCTAAAGATATATTAATCCTATCCCTTCTTGATATTTCTTTATTAGGATCCAAATCGTTCAAGACACCTTGAGGATTTAAAATTTATTGGTGTTGCCTCTCGAGAGAAAGTCCATGCATAAGGATTCTAGTTGATGAAGGCTTGATTTTTGGGTAGTCTCCAACATGCTAGAAAATAAACATAATAGGGAATCACTATGTGATTCAAAATTATTATTTTTGCAACAAAGACTTGTTGCGTATAATTCCACCTATTTAGATGTCCAAATTTTGTGTAATACCCATTGTAATGCTATCAGGATGCACATCAATCATGGATTTTACTTCCCTAAATTAGTATTGCATATCATTCCATCTATCTCGCTTAGTCCAAATTTTGTCTAGTACCCATTCCCATGGTTGACAACATGTGATTGTGAATGCCATTAGGATGCATAACAACCGAAGATATTACTTCCTTGAATCAATTGACGACCATGTTTAATGACCATTTGGGGTTTTTTGAGGAATGCCTTGATTCTTTTTTTCATGTGGTTGAATGAGGGGCTATATAGAACACCTACAAACACTACCAAGAGGTAAGTTGGGATTTCTCCTCATGTTTAAGTGTTGCATTAGTTTCATTCATGAATAGATTTAATATCATGTCCTTATTAGTTTTAGATACCTCAACCCCATTGATGTTTCCTTTTTTAGCTTCTTCTTAACCACCCTAGATTTTTTGCTACAATAGTGAATAAAAGGGGTGCCAAGGCACACGATTGTCTAATAAACCTTAGTGAAAATGGAATTTGTAGGTTGAGGACACTTGATAGACAAGTTGGCTTAGCCAATACAATTATTGGATTGAGAAATTAGTTTGGAGAGAGAGAGAGAGAGAGAGAGAGAGAGAGAGAGAGAGAGAGAGAGAGAGAGCTCTTAAGCATGCAATGCGAGCTACACATTTTTTTGGATTATGTCAAAGATGTTAATTTTGAAAAATGAGATCCAGTCTTGCTTCCATGCAAATTGTGCAAAAATATTCTTCGAAAAACCTTAGTGAATCCATAAGAACACATAAGTGCATGCAAAATGGGGTGGACATGGACACACTAGAGTGGACTAGATGCCCTAAAAACCTAACCAAATGTTTATAAAAAGGATGAGAACTAATGTAAAAGCTATTCATGTGTGTAGCACTTTGCTCTTATCTTCTTTCATGGTTCTTGTGAGGGTGGAGGAGAGGAAGAGATTGAGGAAGTGTGAGGAAGTGAGGGACAAGGAGAGAAGCATTCTCCCATCTTGCTTATCTACTTCTCATTTCATTGTAATGAGTGCATGTGGGCACAAGAGAGTGTGAGGGGGTGAGGGATGCATATGCGAAGATTATCTCTTTCTCTTCTTCCTGAGTCACCTACAACCATTCGTTATGTCAAGTAACCATACATGCAAGAGGTAACGAGTGAGGCGCAACATGTGTGGATAATGGAGTGATGCATGCCAATTTTTTGCGACTATGTGGTAAGTGAGGGTAAGAATGTTGACTACATCATAGGCTAGCCCAAACTTGATGAGAACAACAAACCATATTGGAAGTCCTCGTGAAGTAGCAGAACTAAGGGCAAGAGCTAGCAAAGGAAAATATTAGTTAGTGGGAGGAAAGGAATGTGGATGCACTATGAAATCTGGCCACTTGCTCTCAGTGTAAGCTAAGTGTGAAAATAGATTGTGTGGTGTGAGTAGGCTAGGTGAGAGATGGCCCATGCTTCATAGATCAAACTCCTAAAATAATAGCAGTATGCCCATGGTCTTGAAGTAGCATGTGAAGGTGACATTTTTTGATTCCATTCTGGAGGACTAGGGCACATTAATCACAAGGTTTCTCACACACCTTGGGTCATGGAATAGGAGGTGCCATTGCATAAACTTTGAAATACATGTGAGGAGTTAGTTAGAATCATCATCATTGTCACTTAGTGGATCACATGTATTGTGAATAGGAATGCGAAATTTGTTTTGAGAACTTGTCATTGTGGATAAATTGGGAGATTCATAAGTAGAAGACCTTAATATTTCAAATAGTTAATTTATTACATTTATTATTTAATAAAAAAGAGAACATGCACATGCACATGCATTCACTTTCACCCCAATCGTGTGCTCTTAACTCATGTTGCTAGGAGTGGGGATGATTTGTGTCCCTTGACTTGTGTTGCTAAGAGTGTAGAAAATGAGAAATTACCTTATAAACTTCTCTTCAAGTTACCTTGAGTAAGGGCATGTGAACGCCTCAAAGTGTAGCCTTTACATTACTCATAGAACCTTAATAGGAGCTCTTTGAAGGTGTGAACCTGGTTCTCATGTTCGTTTACTTGCATCATAGCCCTTTCAATGGACCAGATAGTGTAATTTGCCTCTTGAAATTCCTAAATCTAGGAATTTGTCTACTTCATATTCTTGGTAATTTTCAATTATGATTGAAGGCGATGGCTTTGGTGTTCTTCTAGGGATATTAGATGTATGACATGGATCTAAGACTGAAACATGGAATACATGATGGATTTTTGTGGACTCAAAAAGTTAGAGATGATAGGTGACTAGATTTACTCGACTAAGAATCTTGAAGGGTCCAACTCATGGATAATGCAGTTTTTGGAGGGGCAAGAAGAACATAGATCATGTTGAAGAAGGTAAACTTGATCTCCAATTTTGCATTATGGATGTTGCATGCGAAGCATCTATGCATTTTTCTTATATTTCTCTTGAGCTTTTTTGTTCTGTGCTTGCAACTCTTTAAGAATATCAAGGAGGTTTTGAGCTAAGTCCATAGTAGATGGATTCTTCTCTTGTGATCTTACATGATTGTCTATCCTTGGGTGTTGACCATGATTAGAAAAGAATGGTGTGAATTGAGTGGAGGCATGGGAGGAATTATTGTATGCAAACTTAACAAGGTATAATAGGTCCACCAAATTATCTTCATGATAGTTGATTATGCATCTAAGGTATTGCTTGAAGACTTGATTCACTCTTTTTGTTTGTCCACCACTCTGTGGGTGATTGGATGAAGAAATATTCATTGTACTTCCAAAAGTTTAAAGAGGCTTTTGCAAAAGCCAAATATAAATTGGGGGTTGTGATTACAAACAATATCATTAGGTAACCTTGGTGTTGATATACTAGTTTTAGGAAGAGCCTTGATATCCCTTTTCCATTGATAGTCTTTGTTGCGGGATAAAGTGTGCCATTTTTATGAATCGATCAATCACCACCAAGATAGAATCATACATATGGAAGAAGGTAGTTTATTAATTAAGTCCATGGGTAAGGATGACCATGGCTTACTTGGAATAGGTAATGGTTGAAGAAGGCCATGAATTCCATTTTATGACTTCTCAGAATCATCACCAAGCCAGATGGAGTGGTTTCCTATCTAGATTTGACTTCACCATTACCTATAGGCTTGGCCACCAACAAGGAAAACTAGATGCTTTATCTCTAAGATCCTATCTAGCACCAAAAGAAGGTGATGAAGCCCATGACCAATACAATTCAATTACCTATGGCCCTCATCATTGACCTCATGGCCTTCTTTAACTATTAAGTATTCCAAATAGGCAATGGCCATCCTTACCCATGGACTTCATTAATGAACTACCTTCTTCCAAATGTAAGATTTTATCTTGGTAGTGGTTGAAGATTCATAAAAATGGCACATTTTATCCCGACAACAAAGAGTATTAATGGGGAAGGGATAGCAAGGCTCTTCCTAGAACTAGTGTGTTAGTACCATAGGTTACTTGATGATATTGTTTGTGATTATAGCCCCACTTTATATTTGGGTTTTGCAAAAGGTTATTTAAACTTTTGGAAGTACAAGTGAATCTTTCTTTTTCCAGTGATGGACAAAAAAAAAGAGTGAATCAAGTATTTGAGCAATACCTTAGATGCATAATCAACTATCATGAAGATAATTTGGTGGATCTATTACCCCTTGCTCAATTTGCATACAATAATTCCTCCCATGCCTCCACTCATTTTACACCATTCTTTGCTAATTATGGTCAATACCCAAGGATATAAAATCATGTAAGATCATAAGAGAAGAATCCAATTGCTATAGACTTAGGTCAACACCTCTTTGATATTCATAAAGAGTTGCAAGCACAGATCAGACAAGCTCAAGAGAAATACAACATCCATCATACAAAATTGGAGATCAAGTTTTCATTCTTTGATGTGATCTACATTATTCTTGCCCCTCCCAAAAACTAGATTCTTAGCCAACTAAATCTAGTCACCTATTGCCTCCAACTTCCCCAATCCATGAAAATTCGTAATTATTCCATGTTTTAGTCTTGGAGCCATGTCATACATCTAGTATCCCTAGAAGAATACCAAAGCCATTGCCTCCAATCATGATTGAACTTCACCAAGAATATGAAGTAGACAAAATCCTAAAATCAAGAATTTGAAGAGACAAATTACAATATCTTGTCCATTGGAAGGGCTATGATGCAAGCGAACGAACATGGAAACCAATATCACATATTCAAAGAGCTCTTGTTAAGGTCTCTGTCAAAGAGTTTATCACAGTTGATAGGTTTTCATTGTTGAAAGATCTTATCTCTATTGACAAGTCTACAACCTTGATGAGTTCTCATCGCTACTAACAAGTTCTAGCTATCAATAGGTTTCTTGCATTAACAAAATCTTCCTCCTTGAGCAAAACATGCGAAGGAAAAGCAGGGAATGATCCCATAGTTTCCATTGGTAATTGCATGGGCGATGCAATAGTCCTAGCTCTCTCTTTACCACCTGCATTGGAACAAAAATCACAATATAAGTATGTGGAACAACAATGTTACACTGAAACGGGTCATAATCGAGAAAAAGACAAAAAACCACAAAAAGAATTTCTATAAGAGACCTAGTCAAAATGAAGGCATGAAGGCCAAGTATAAGGCACCTGAGTGTTTTCAAGCACCATAGGCAAATAGCCAATGCCAACAAAAAAAGACAATGTCTCCAAGATGCCTAATAGAAAGAAAGCTTCCTCTTCTTTGAGGAATCATTAACAAAATCTTCCTCCTTGAGCAAAACATGCGAAGGCGAAGTAGGGAATAATCCCATAGTTTCCATTGGTAATTGCATGGGCGATGCAATAGTCCTACCTCTCTCTTTACCACCTGCATTGGAACAAAAATCACAATATAAGCACGTGGAACAACTAACAAAGATCATTTCATCCCAACAATAATAATACATGGTTGAACATTTGTGAACCATTCCGTAGGTGCTGCCAAACGTTGATGCAGTGTCACAAAACAACCCAAGTCCTTGAATCCATACTTGAACCAATGCCTCGGTATCTTATCAGTATGAGAGCGTTGAAATCTCTTCTTATGGTCAACCTCGTACATATGTACCTAAAAACATTGTGTATCCACAATGCACAACTTCAATAAAACTGGGAGCTTGATGTCAATATTAACATCATCATACAAATGCTCGATGACCCTTGCAAGTGACCTTCTTATGATATCATCACTCGTTACTGTGTGCAACGTACAATGTAGCTCCGTTTGATAGTTAGAAGTTGGATAATAGTGCCACTCTAGGGTAGGCATATGCAAAAGTTAAATAAATAGCAAAATATGAAAAATAAATTACTTCCAAGAGAGTATATGCCAACCAAACAGGATGCAAAGAGCAATTTACATATATGCAAAACCAATGTCCCTACATGGTTGTCAATAACTACATCTCCACAAAGAAAGCAATGCACATTATTGCACCTTTCGAATAACATCCTTGTATATAATGTTTGTGGTCATATACCCATCCTTTTCACCCAATAGGACTTTCACACCATGCGAAGATTTTACTCTTGAAAATGCAACACATAGCTAACCATGTGTAAATACTGCTGCC
Organism: Lygodium microphyllum; assembly: GCF_053477565.2. Lineage (NCBI taxonomy): Eukaryota > Viridiplantae > Streptophyta > Polypodiopsida > Schizaeales > Lygodiaceae > Lygodium > Lygodium microphyllum. The sequence continues at coordinate 70,021,648 of NC_141150.1, forward strand.
TTTAGATAAAGCCCAACAATGGACAAAGTCTGCCCCTGTGGCTTGTTGATTGTCATAGCGAATGCCAACCGGATGGGAAACTGTCTCCATTTCATAGTAAATGGCAATTGTGTAGCATTCAAAATAAAAGTAATCCGGGGAATAAAAAATCATTTGCTCATATTTGCTCCTGTTATTATCTCAGCATCTATCACTTTCTATTGAAAGCTCTACATATCAACCGTGTACCATTATACATATCCCTTCTTGGGTTTAGGTTTCTAAGAAGAATAATAGGTGCATTTATCTTTAGCAACAATAAATGAGGAGAAAATCCACATCCAAGGTCCAATGTATTTAAATACTCAACAGAGTAAAAAAATGAGTCATCAATCTTCTCTGCAATCGAATCTGCACTATAATACTGTCTGACCTCCCTTGGCATTAGTTGCAATGCATGATCATTCAAATTAGCCACCTTTGTATTCTGTGAGGCCAGTATAGCCCGCTCACTAAAATACGATGTGTAGTCACCCACATTGGACACGCTATTGTACACACTATCAATCAAGGTTTCGATAGACTGCCCTTTTAATACCATGCTAGGTGGAACACACAACTTATCACAACTTTCGATAATACCCACTCCATCCCCTATTCCTTGAATCCAATAGATGAACCCATTGTCCACTACACTACCAGTCGTTGACACTCGCATATTCCCAGATAGCCTTAGCACCCTTATGTAATGCCACAAATCAGAGTAACACAATGCATCATTAACAATATCCTCACGTGTTCCCTTTACCACAACCAACAAGACCTACCTAAAATCCCCTCCAAACAAAACAAATTTTCTACCAAATGGCTTATCACAACTCATAACATCTCTTAGAGTTCTATCAACTGCTTCAAAGGCATATCGATGGGTCATAGGAGCCTCATCCCACAAAATAAGGCTCGATTGTCTCAATAACCGAGTAAGGTCACTTTGAACAGGAATATTGCAAGTGGATTGATTATTTAATTCTATTGGGATTTTAAACCGTGAGTGAGCTATACGACCACCTGGTAAAAGCAAGGCAGCAATGCCACATGATGCTGTTGCCAGTGCTATACAGCTGCCACTGCTTACCTTCGCAAGTAAACATTTATATATGAAAGTCTTCCCAGACCCACCAGGACCATCCAAAAAGAATACATCCCTAGTATCTATGTCAACAGCATCCATAATTTTACTAAAGGCAATTCTTTGTCCCTCATTCAACATTACCTCCATGGATTCAGAAACCCTACATTGTTCTGATGTGTTGTATGCATATTCATCTTGCAAAAGAGGGTAAGCATGCACTTGTGAGTTTGATTGATGAGGTTCAGGCAACCCATCAAAATCAGAGAGTCTTCGTCCTACATGGTGCAAAAGGTCTTGCAGATGTAACAAAGCCATGTTAGATGCCTCATGCTGCAGAACACCAAGAGAGGTGTGCATGTGATGTAGCTGCAATCTATACATGATATCCTCTACCATTGGCACCAAAAATCTTTCCCATAGATGGCCAGGCCGAGCTGGCTCACACAAGACCAAAATTGCAACAAAGTACGGAGTTAAGCACTAGTTTGCACAGAGGCAGTTTCTTCTAAGCACACAATATATTCATCATCACTCTCCAACATGCCCCTTGCAATGCAAGCATCCCTAAAAGTATCATAGATTACATTATCAATAGTACGCAAATCTTCAAAAGAAGTAGATCCGCGACACTCTGTTAAAAGCATCCACAAATAGTAGAGCTCACCACAGGTAGGCGCTACAAAATACATCTGACCACATGTATTCCCACGCTTCCTCCTAGTCTACATCTTATGTCGTGTATTCCACACCCAGTACACTGGAAAGTCCTGATAGCTAATAGTCCTAGCCTCTGGATGAATGTGGTTGCACAAAAACCATTCAGTAAGAGTAATTTTCTGGAGGTCTTCATTTTGCATAACATCTGGTATACTATATGTATCCCGAAACACCACATAGTTCTCACCAGGTAAGTGAACCTGCAAATGTTGTATATCAGGCTTTTCATCATGTAATGCATAATCATAGATCCACCAACATGCGTCAGAGGCAGAAACATATCGTGCATCCAAATAACTTTGTATCTTGTCCACCTCGTGAACATCGCCACCATTCTGTGCCGAATCAACCCCGACAGAAAATTTGATGGCTGTACGATCATGCCCCTTGTACACATACTTATACAAATACTTAAGAGCCGCGGTTGTCGAGCACACCTCCACATTTATGTGTGCATTTTATTTCTTACTCAAGAAAGGATTATATGGAACAACCCATTGATTATCAATAACATTACCATTTATGATCAGAGAGTTCTCATCATCTCGCCTTCAATAAATGGGATAGCCAGAACTATCAACCGTTGTCATATCCACTAATTTTCGTGGGTAGTCTTTAGTACATCTACCCTTATCCATACAAGGACCCTTGGGGTTCAATCCTCCCCAAGGGCCATGAATATTGCACTTTGAAATTGTCTCAAATAAGGCTGGAAACTTAACTCTATCGGGCAACTCATCACAAACCACTCTATCGTAGTGACATGCTTTAGAAGGTTTGAAAGAGGACTCTAAAATTAGCAAAGTATGAGAATGTGATAGCCCCCTCTTTTGGAATTCAATCATAGTAACATAGCTTGCAACCTTTCCAAAGAGATCCTTCCGCAACAACGTGTACATTAAATCAGCATGCTTTTTATGAAACACGCGAGTACATTAAATCAGCATGCTTTTTCTGAAACACGCGAGTAGTCAAATCCAGACGGTCATAAGCACTTTGCCCAAGCAATAAAGCATTAATTATCTCCAATCACTTTGGATTGCATGTCATTGTTATAAAAAGGTTAGGCTTTCCCTTGCATCACACTATAGCCATGGAATCCTGATATAATTGATATAGGTGCCTTGGCCCAACTGTAAATGATGACGATAAAACTATCCTCTTGCCAATAGAGGCACCAACAATCTGCATTGGCCCATTATCGTTTTCCCCTACCATGTATACCAAGCCTTTGTAGGCCTCCGATCGCAACACTAATTGATTCTAGCGGCACCAAGTTAACCTACACTACTCTATACTACAATAAGCATCAACAATAAATTGTTGCAATAGTCGACCACCATGCAATATGCACACCTCAGTATCTTCGCGTACTTGAAGACGAAATGAATAAAATTGCATTTGGGTAACACAATTTTAATTGGACAATTCATATATGTTAACAGGAACACTAACACTACTGTAGGGAACCTTTACATGCCAACCATCATCTCCCATAGGAAAAAGAAGGATATATAGCATTGGCATATATGCTCTATGCAAGTTTGAAATAGCAACACATCGAGCACCCCGAGTGTAAACATGAATATCCTGACAATCAAGAGTATCCTCGTCACCCTGTCCCGACATGATAGTTGCAACCTCAGTTGCTACAGGAGTAGAGTATTTTTTACTAGTTCTTTGAATGCCAAAAATACTCATTCTTAGTTCTTGCACGGGATTATTTTGCAGTTGCAAACCCACAGACCTAAAAGCTTGTGCATATATGTTGTGTCGATGCATCATACATTGGAGCTCCCCTAGCAAATTTGGTAATAAACCATGCATAACCCCCAGCCTATTAAGTAACTCATGCTTGGTATCATAAACATAGACTTGTGCAAATCTTGGCCTTTCTTGACATTGCACATCAGGAAGCAAAGTACCTATATGGTGATAAACAGAGCCATGCACTCTAAAGGTGTAACCATTCCCAATAACCGGTAGCTCGTCAACATTAGCTCCAAGTGATACAAATGCGAGCATTGTTGTATGATCACATGTTATTTTTAAATATCCTACTCTGAGGGTGCATACCATGCAACAAATCATGCAATGGCTGTGGTGGACGTTGTAATGGTGGCAACATTACTTTTCCATTTTGACATCAGTGCCTTCCAAACAAAATCGGCCCTTGCACCCGAGTCTCGCATCTCCACAACTTAGCTAAACACCTCTCATACATTTCAGAAATACCTCCCATGGAGTGCACATCTGGCTCTTGAAATAGCAGTACCATTGTTGTTGGGTGAACATCCGTTGCATGCAAAGCATCTAAAATGGAGCACAATCCACCATTATGGGATTAAAAAAAACAATATTATGAACACGTGACTCATTAACCATGAAATTTTCCACATTGTGGTCATTCCCAAAATCACAACCATCTGTTGACGTAACAATATCAGGCACTGCTCGATCAACATGCATCATTGCCAAATCTATACCAACATGCTGTTCAACTGGCTCATTATCCCCATTTACAATTTCAACATGGTGAGACACACTCTCACAAACCACTCCATTAAGATTTCTCCCGTTGTGGCACTTAGACATTGAAACATTATTAATGTGTGACTCGATAATCACATGATTAAGACCATTGCAACCACCCACCAATAGCAAAGCATTCGTCAAATCCACACCAAATGGTCAAATGTAATAAATGCCAGGTTAATAAAGCTGAAAGATTGAAAATGGGAGGACTTCTCCATCCACTAGAGATTCCTTCAGGAAAATGGGAGAGTATCTCCATGGACTTTATTGTTGCTTTACCCAGAACACAGAGGGGGCACGACTCTGTGTGGGTGATTGTGGATAGGTTAACCAAAATGGCTAGGTTCATTTCAACTTCAACTGATGTTAAAACACCAGAATTGGGTTAGATTGTTTGTAGAGAACATATACCGATTGTATGGCCTTCCAGCAAATATAGTTTCTGATCGGGATAGAAAATTTGATAGTCAATTTTGGCGTGCGGTATTTAGGAAGTTGGATACTAAACTTGGCATGAGTACGGCGGATCACCCGCAAATTGATGGGCAAACTAAAAGGGTTAACCAAATCCTTGAAGATATGCTTAGGGCATATGTAAGTAAAAGGCAAACTAATTGGGAAGAGTATCTACCGATAGTGGAGTTTGCATATAATGGTGCCAAGCACTCTTCCACTGAATATAGTCCATTCATGTTAATGTATGGGTTTCAGCCCAGAGCTCCTCATGCAGTAGGACTGCATAAGGAAAAGGTTCAGGCAGCCAAGGACTTTTTGGAGGATATGAATAGTATGTTAAAATTTGCTCAAGAAAATATTAAGAAAGCTCAAAATCGAGCTAGAGCTTATGCAGATCCTCACCGAAGAGATATCTCCTTTGAACAAGGAGAATTGGTTTATCTTAAAGTGCATGAACAAACTAAAACCATGAAAACTGGACAATGTCCAAAGCTTTCACCCAGGTATTGTGGTCCTTTCACAATACTTAAAAAAGTGGGAGAAAAGGCTTATAAGCTCCAACTACCTGTCGGTAGTAAAATACATGCAGTTTTTCATGTGAGTAAGTTAAGGAAAAAGCTGGGTGATTTGGATAATTTAATCTTAAATGATAACATTAAGGAGCTATTAGATGACCAATCTATCCCACATGAACCAGAAAGAATATTAAATGTTCGTAATAGACGAACAAGGAATACAATTTATCAAGAATGCTTGGTCAAGTGGAAAGATTGTTCAGAAGAAAGCTCAACATGGGAGCGAGTAAATACTTTAAGGAAAAGGTTTCCCAATTTACAATTAGACCTTCCAAGTATCGTTTTTGAGGACGAAACCGATTTTAAAGGGGAAGGAAATGTTATATTAATAAGGTAAATTACGGGAAACAGGCATGAGGGATGACCGTCCGGGGGCCTTGGGCTCCCCAACGGGGTTTTAGGGGAGCCTAGAATTAAAGAGAGTCCAGGAATAGTAGGACTCACCAACAAGTGACGGCTGGCAATCGGATTACGATGAAAGTTGCTAGCAATAATTAGGCAAGGCTAGGAGGAAAAAAAGGATCTCGTGTCCTTTGAGTGTCGGACTGTATTCCTCTAGAATTTGGCTTCATCTTTTCAGTCGCTTAACAACACACGTCATAGGGATTATAAGAAAAAGCCAGGTACCTCTTCTTTTACTTTCCCTTCTTTTCCGTCTATTTCACAAAACCAGAATGAATTTGGTATTCCTTTTTCTTCATTGTATAGTGCATCATTATCTTCACACTTTCATTTTCAATCATTAAATGTTAAAAATGAACAAAATGCATGTGTACCTTACACACCACATTTTCAAAACTCACCCATCCCACTACATTCTTCCGCTACTTCTCCACTTCCATTGACACCATTAACTTTTCCATTTCAGACACCTTATGTCGCACCACACATCATACCGGGGGGTTATGAAAACATAAACACATCCTTTAGGACCTCATTCTTACCTCTGCTGGGTGGTGTTCCACTTACTTCACACACTTTCCAGATCATTGTAGCTTGGATATCCCCCCCAGTCTCTCCTGAGTGTGGATCAATTGACTTCACAGTTTGCCTCCATGGCTTTACCTAGTGGACCTTTTAGTCATATTGTGCTTCCGTGCTCCAGTGCCTCAACCTACATCGGCACCTTATGGAAACATTCATGTTTCAATGCCTTCGCCTCAATTGGCACTCATTGGACACTCATAGCCTACATCTGTCTACCTATCTTTTCCCCTCCTTATTAGACACATCCACCTCCATCATTTTATCCTCCATAATCTTATCCTCCACATCTCTGTTACCCTACCTACTCGACACCTCATGGTTCTAGCTCATCTTCTGCCAAGCATGCATTTAATGAAAAGTCTCGTTTTAACGGGTTAAACTTTACTACTTGGTCGAACTTGATGAGACATGTCATTGATTCCCAAAACCTATGGAATCTTGTGCAGGGGTTGAAAGCCCAATCCGATCCCGCACTTGTTTCATATGAGATTGTCTGCTCATGGAAGGCTAGGAATGCCTTCGCTATTGTCGAGCTGATGGAGGGCTTATTACCTGAGTTTCATTCTTAGCTTTAGCATTTTGACTTAGTGTCAGAGCGATGGGCACACTTGACTGACTGCTATGCGGCTCAGAATAGGACGCGTCGTATTAATCTTGACCATGAGCTTCAACTTTTCAAAATCACTGACCGGGATGACTTGAAAGTCAAGTTGGCTGAGTATCGGCATCTCCTCTCGCTGAATTCTCCACTACGGGGACTCCTAAGTCCTCTGACAATCAGGTCACATTGTTCCTGAACAAACTCCCCAAGAAATACTTTAATTTTGTGGAATGCATAGTTTCAAAACCTACCATGTCTACATTCTATAAATTTAAGTATCAGTTGTTGTGTTACGCACAGTTCGTTCAGTTTCATTCGAATTTCTCTTTAGAGGGGGCTCTTGTTGCTCATTCTTAGAAAGGGCATGAAGGGAAGGACAAACAAAACAAAACCTCCACTCAAAATCAAAATGAAACTCAAAAGAAAAATCAATCGAGGGACTCACAAGGAACATCCCAATCCCTCAAACCTGGGTGATAGAATGTACCTAAGAAGAATAGGTATTGTCAACATTGTCAAAAGGCTGGCCATTTTGACGACGAGTGTTGATCAAAGGTAAGAGGCACGACACCAAGACCTAAGTCCCAGACCCTCGCCTCTTAGTTGGGCAATCCCTAGCAGGGGAGGTAGGGTGATGGCAAGGGGCAGTTTAAAGGTCAGACTCACACACTGTCATCACACAACCATCTCAGTCGACAATGCTCTCAACGTTAGAGGGCTTGTTTGACTGGTCTGCAGAGGCCCACATCGTCTTCCTAGAGACATTAGATGTGAGTCTCGTTCATATCTGTGAGTTGCCTCCCGATGAGGTTACCGCAGAGGCCCACACGACACAACCGAGCACTTCAGCTTCTGTTTGGATTGTGGACAATGGAGCTACACATCACATGACTTCTATAGAGGACATCTTTCGTACCCGAGCCCTTGCAGTTGGGCGGGTCCACGTAGGAAACAACTCCTTGGTCAAGATTTAGGCCCAAGGGTGCGTCAATTTTTCCATTGACAAGGGTCCGGATCTGGCTACGTTGAACAATGTATATCATGTCTCTCAGCTTGGGGTGAATATGTTATTTGTTCAGTAGCTTTGTCAGTTGGGGTGAGTGGTTTTTCTTACAACGACCATAGTCGAGATGCTTGACTCTCAGATTGGTTTAGTGATTGCTCTAGGTGAGGCACAGCCTAATGGCCTATACCACATGACACACTTTCTGATTGAGCTGACAGCCGAGGGCTCCGTGTTCCATAGCTTCCAGGCCTCAGCCACATCTCGAGAGCCTACGATCAATGAGCATCTTTGGCATTTTTGCTTAGGGTATCTTGGTTATGACTCGCTTTATGAGTTATTATACCGTGAGCTGGTTGAGGGCCTTCCACGCCTGAAGCTAGCTTGAGATATCTGTAAAGCTTGTCAGCTCGAGAAGTAGCACCGTATTCCATTTTCTCCGCAAATCTCACATAGAGCTGAGACGCCTCTTAGATTGATTTATGTTGATCTTTGTGGGCCGACATCCACTATTGCCTTGAATGGCGTACTGTACTTCTTTTTGATAGTGGATGCTCATTCTAGATACATGTGGGTAAACTTCCTCAAGCATAAGTCTGATGCTTTCACATAGTGCACTGTACTTCTTTTTGATAGTGGAAGCTCATTCTAGATACATGTGGGTGTACTTTCTCAAGCATAAGTCTGATGCTTTCACATACTTTTTTGCTTGGGTGCTGTTGGTTCATAACTAGACTGGTCATTGTATTGGTTGCATGAGGAGTGATAGCGATGGTGAGTTCATCTCCTACAAGTTTTACGAGTATCTATACAAGCATTGCATCTCCCGCCAGCTCCCCTCTACCAACTATCCCTCTCAGAATGGAGTCGTAGAGCGTAGGAACTAGACAGTCATGAAATTGGCACATGCACATATCTATTACTCTTGTTGTAGGCAAACTTCTTTGGTTAATTCACACTAGGCCAGATTTAGCTTTACTCAATTAGCATACTCTGTTAGTATTTCACAGAACCTAGGATATCACATTGGATTGCATGTCTTCGTGTGTTGCGTTATTTATGGTGTATTTATTCTTATGGCGTGACATATGGTGGACTTGAAGCCCCCCAATGGTTCTATCCGTTGATGGCAAAACATTAACCAAGTCTATGCCAAACTGTGGTTGGCCTAGTTCATGATGACCACTTAGAATCTCCCAACGAAGAGGCAAGTTTTCAATATCCCTAGGAATGGGTCTACCATGATCTAAAATCCCTTTCTGAGCACTGAGCCTAGCAACCTGCTGTCGCTCATACCTTGTGGATGTACCACTAATCCAATCTACCTAACCACTAACCTACTAAGCTACTAACAATTAACTAATCAAACTAACATACTCTCTCTCTCTCTCTCTCCAACCACTTACAACTAACTAAACTAACCTAACCTAATGTAACCTAACCACTAACCTACTAAGCTACTAATAATTAACTAATCAAACAATTAAAAAGTAAACAATAAAATAACCAACAATTAAAAATTAGCTAACCACTAACCTAACCTACCTAACCACTAACCTACTAAGCTACTAACAATTAACTAATCAAACAAACCTACTCTCTCTCTCTCTCTCTCTAACCACTTACAACTAACTAACCTAACCTAACCTAACCACTAACTAACTAAGCTAGCTAAACTAACCTAACCTACCTAGCCACTAACCTACTAAGCTATTAACAACTAACTAATTATACGATTAACTAACCAACAATTACACACACACACACACACACACACACACACACTCTCTCTCTCTCTCTCTCTGTCTCTCTCTCTCCACGAGAACAGGGATTCTCTCTCTCTTCGTGGGAATAGGAAGACACACACACACACACACACACACACACACACACACACTCTCTCTCTCTCTCTCTCTCTCTCTCTCTCTCTCTCTCTCTCTCTCTCTCTCTCTCTCTCTCCAATGGATAGGCACGCCGCACCATGCTGTCGCTGTGCTGTGACTCACCGCCATGCTGCTTGGGCGCCGTGCCTTGTCTCTTGTCCCTTGACTGCCGACCCGTTGACTCATCGCACTATGTGGGGCACTACTCGCCTATCCTCGGACTATGCAGTCCTTGTCGCTTTGTTGTTGCGAAGTGTGGCATTGTTGTACTGCTGTACTATTGCTATGGACTGAAGTGCCGGCACCCGCAATAAGATGAGAGAGAGAGAGAGAGAGAGAGAGAGAGAGAGAGAGAGAGAGAGAGAGAGAGAGAGAGAGAGAGAGAGAGAGATAATTGACCTGCTCTGCTCTCTTGTTGCATGCTCTCTGCTCTCGACTGCTGCCTTTCTTTGCTCTTCTGTTACCTGCTCTGCTCTCGTGAGTACTACCTGATGCTCGAAGTGAGAGTGAGAGGAGGAGGTAGTGAAGATAGATCTCTTTCTGCCCCCAATCATGGGAGTGATTAAACCAATCATGTGAGTGATTAACCTCTCTCTAACCCCAATCATGTGAGGAATTAATCCTATCATGCTAGTGGTTTGGTTTGGGGGCTAGGCTCGGGAGCTGCTTGGTGCTTCGACACCTCCCGAGCGTGTAGCTCAAATAATAATGTGGTATAGATTGTGCAACAAAGTACATACAATTAGGAAGGAAAGTTAGCTGATCTATCCCAAAGTAAGAAAATAATCTACTAAGAGAGTAAAATTTTACCTAAAAGCCATGTCTCTTATTGTGACTTGACACTCTACTGTGTTCAAATTATGAGTGATTTTCGGTGTTCAAGTTTTACCTATAATCCTTGTTACATAATCATCCAATGCACTTTTTATGGCATATGTGCTTTTGGTACGTCCCAAACCCTCACATTCCTTGAACATATATGCAAAAATTACAATTGATATGAATTAACTTAGGTGTATATTCTTTGAGCTAGTGCTTGGCTTGATAGAACTCAATATGTCTACTGAAATTTGTGTTATACACATGTGCTAAATATCGCTAGTACACAATGGCCATTCTATGCTATTGAGATTCGATACATGTATAGACTCAAGGGTTTCATATTCTTGACCCCCCCTTAGGTAATATGTACTTGGGGTTGTAGAAAAATACAAAGTTTTTTGCAAGCTGCTTGGCTATATGCCCCTCAAAGAGTAGTCTACTAATTTTGAGGTGGTAACACTTAGACGAACCTATGAAACTCTTGATATTTTTCCACTCACAGTAATCCAAAGGATATAATTTTATAAATACAAGACAATTTGTTATATAGATATCATGAACTTGCTCATTCTCAATGTGCTGCAAAGACTTACTATTTACAATGTTTCGTTAAATGGTTACAGTGGGTGCAATATGTATTTGTTTCTACATGAATATATGTTGTACTAATACCTCTGTGTATTATAAGGTGAGAATCAACCTTCCTTTGTCTAAGAGCTAAAAATTTACCCTTCTAGTACTCTGGTATATTTGCAATTGCAGACACTTTCATCTTGAAAGTTTCCTTCACACTTGGATGCATATGTACCCAAGATGAGCAACGTTACATATTCTTCTTCATCTTTCCTGTTACATACTTCTATCAAGAGAATTCTTGCTCTTCTCTTAAGTAATATATCTTAGACAATATGTAACAAAATATATGTTAAACTCTAAACATTATGCATATTAGGTCCAACCTGTAATCACCAATATGCTGTATAGATCAACATGGCTTTGAGAGATGTTTACACTTACCATTTACATAAAATATAATGGAAAGAGTATTACAAGAATACTCAAAGAATTTTGTTAAAAAAAAAAAACATTATAATGAATAGGAGTCTAATCTAACTCAATATAGTGTATAAAAACGTAAGTATTAAAGAGTAGTCAATACAAGGATGGCATCCACATGGCATGCAAATCTGAATAGATACCTAAGATATTCTATGACTTAGCACATTGTGCATTATATGGATGGTATGATATAGTAGTTTCATGGATCATAGCCAATTGGCATGGAGATGCAAATGGGTACGTAGGATCAACAAATCAGTGGATTTTCGAACCACAACTTCTATCAAATCATATAGTCTAACACAAGAAAATCACTCACCATAGCAAAACAGTCGTTTGAAAGTTTTATGCTTCACCTAGAACTTACACAAGACTTGTATGTCATAGAAACATAATGCTTCAATAACAACCAAAATAACTAATTATTAATGAGTTATTGCAATATAAAAGAGAAAATTTACTGTAAGGTAGAGCATAAGTATTTGTGTTGCATGTGGAGATGTGCATCGACAGAAGATGATGCAACTACACAATACCAATCCATTTGGATCTAGTGGTCTTAAGCAAGATTGTAGACTGCAATATTCTTGCAATGGATTGTTGACCCAGTTTGGTGGCATCTCTAATATCCATGTTGGAGGCAACACTTTGCTGGGGTACATCTAGTCTCTAAGAGCACGCAATGATATATGCTCTAATTTCTTTCTCACACTCTATGCACATTCCTATAGGTAGTAGAGGACATTACTCATATGCCAAACCAGAAGCCTAGCAAAGCCTGATAAAGCCAGTGCAAACAAGTTGGCTTGCATGTGAGGACTTCAAAGAGACTATCAAATTATGTGATGCATGTGTCAATGATGTTGCCAACGCTTTACTATAAAGCACCAAACATCATGCACTTCTTGGAGGGATGTTCCATGGTGCAAGATTGGTTGCACAAAAGTTCCTAAGCTGGTTGCAACAAGGGAGTAGCCCCACACCAATGGTGGTAGCACATATGGTGGAAAACATGACAATTAGAATTGAAATACATCAATAGCCTACTTTTAAAGGTGACAACATAATTGAAGCAAGAAAATGAAAGATAGAGGGGAACGCGAGATCAGAGGAACAAAACGCCTCCCATAAACTAGAGTATATGATTAAAAATCAATCGAGAAGAAAGGATACAAGAAAATTAAATTATGGGGACCAATGCCAAGGTTGGTTGAGGGCATGATAATCAAAATGCAAGAAATCAATAGGAAAAAACACACACGAGACACCCACATTTTCATTTTGGGTAACTAGAGTATATGATTAAAAATCAATCGAGAAGAAAGGATACAAGAAAATTAAATTATGGGGACCAATGTCAAGGTTGGTTGAGGGCATGATAATCAAAATGCAAGAAATCAATAGGAAAAAGCACACATGAGACACCCACATTTTCATTTTGGGTGTTCTGAAGTGGTCCAACTCCCAAGATGATGCTAGTAATCAACTGTGGTATTGTAATGATATTGCCACCACACATGAAACACATATTCTTCCATTCAATACGCACTAGCTAGAGTACTACAAATATAGCCAATAGCCCGTGGCACAAATTTGATCACAAAAAAAATCCACATACTAGAGATTGGTGGGTTTGTTTTGCATAAGGCAACACAATAAGTGGATGCTAATGAATGCTCACATAGATATTAGAAAGGTGTCTCACAAGTTGCAAGAAAAATAATAGATTTAGCATTGTCTCTAGATGCAATTGTTAAGAGACAAAATGGTGAAAGCCTTAAAAAAAGAGATTTTCTAGACTATACACCCAACTTCACTGTATTGTATGAATATTACACTGCGCACATTGCAAAAGAGCTAATGTGTAATTGTCAAGATTTCGTGGAGCATGCTACAAAAGATATTTGGCATGAAAGCACTTGTACTACATGTACATTTGAGTGTTTAGAATGGATGCAAATGTTAAACATATTTATATACTAACTCATGCTTACAAAATAAAAGTTACATCTCGTATTTGTAAGTAACAAAACTTTTCCAATGTCGCTCATGATGTAACAAAAGAAAACTTACAACCCATATTTGGAAGCACAAAAAGTTTTCCAATGTTGCTAATGGTGTGACCAAGCAAAAAAGGATTTATGCTAGTTCTTAGCACAAATGTATATTGTTTTTATTAATAAATACAATCAAAACTAATATGGTTAGATATGCCCTAATTTTTGACAATACATTTTGATCTTTCTCTCTCTATTTGTGGTACAATAGTATAATTGGATGTTTAACAATATTGCATATTTTATAAGAGAGAGCTAGTGGTTTTGATACTCTTTGTTGCAACACTCATCAGAGTGGAATATTAATTCTAGAGATCCATAGAGCTTGCATAAATACTCCTATATCATGGGGGGGAGAGAGAGAGAGAGATAGATAGAGAGAGAGAGAGAGCCAATCAAGGAGACTAAGGAGACCAGGGAATTGTGAGCACGAGATTGCGTTTAAAAACCAACTGCACACTCCAAGAGAACCAATCTCTCTCTCTCTCTCTCTCTCTCTCTCTCTCTCTCTGTGTAGCTGCACCAAGTGGCTTTCCCGTCACACAAGCAACACGATTGTCTGATCGTGGCTTGGAATAAACAACATAAACATCTGCGACAGTAAACAATCGGTGCGATGACCAATCACTCAAGACAAACCGATCGAGATTTCGTAAACTAAAATCGCACAAAACTCCCAATCAGGCAGAGATGCCGATGATTCTATGAGAATTTTCATCAAATTCTGCCCGACGGATCACGATTCAGCGAATAAAGTACAGAGAAGTCGAGGACGATGAGGCCATAAAAAGGGTCGCAAAGAATTTAAAGTCTCCATTACAAAACTTTTGAAGACATCCAAGAATAAAAGAGGATTCAAGGGGAGGAGGTAACACACAGAAGGGCAAGTATAATTTGTTATGACACACAAACGATTTAGTCAACCTCCTCCATCTTGGAGCCCTCCGCATCGACATCCTCACCACCCATATCCTCATCCTCCCCAGAGACACCAACATCGTCCTCGTCAATGCTCAATCCCAGTTTCAGCATGCGGTGGATTCTGTTTCCAAAGGTGTTGGGATCATCCAGGCTGAACCCAGAGGTCAACAAGGCAGTCTCGAATAGGAGCAGCACGAGATCCTTGACAGACTTGTCGTTCTTGTCAGCATCAGCTCTTTTCCTCAGCTCCTCCATGATGGGGTTCTCAGGGTTGATCTCCATGGTCTTCTTGCTGGACATGTAGCTGGACATGCTGCTGTCACGCAGGGCCTGAGCCTTCATGATCCTCTCCATGTTGGCGGTCCATCCGTACTCGCCTGTCACCAGGCAGCAGGGGGAGTCGACCACGCGATCGGACACCACCACCTTCTCCACCTTGTCTCCGAGGATGTCCTTCACAACCTTGCACAAAGGCTCGAACTTCGCCTTCAGCTCCTCCTTCCTCTTCTTTTCCTCCTCTGAGTCCTCTAGCTTCAGCCCTTCCTTCGTGGCTGACATCAGCTTCTTCCCATCAAACTCCTTCAGTTGACCTACCGCATACTCATCAATGGCATCCACCATGAACAACACCTCGTAACCCTTCCTCTTTAGCTTTTCCAAGAAAGGTGAGTTCTCCACGGCTTTCTTACTTTCTCCTGTGACGTAATAGATATCCTTTTGACCCTCTTTCATCCTTGTGACATAGTCCTTCAGGCTTGTCATCCCGTCTCCACTCTTCGTGGAGTGGTAGCGGAGCAGCTCGGCCAACTTAGCTCTGTTCTGGCTGTCTTCGTGGATACCAAGCTTAATATTCTTTGAAAAGGCCTCATAGAATTTGTTATAGTCTTCCTTGTTCTCGGCGATCTCAAAGAACATATCAATGCATTTCTTCACGAGGTTCTTTCTGATGACTTTCAGAATCTTGTTCTGCTGTAACATCTCCCGTGAGATGTTGAGAGGGAGATCTTCGGAATCAACAACACCCTTCACGAAGCTCAAATACTCAGGAATGAGCTCCTCACAGTTGTCCATGATGAAGACGCGGCGCACATACAGCTTGATATTGTTCAACTTCTTTCTTGTGTCGAATAAGTCGAAAGGTGCTCTCTTGGGAACAAAGAGCACAGCCTTGAATTCCAGTTGCCCCTCCACTGAGAAGTGCTTCACAGCAAGATGCTCTTCCCAGTCATTGGTGAGACTCTTATAGAAAGCCGCATATTCATCTTTTGTAATCTCTTCAGGCTTCCTCATCCAAATAGGCTTCTGCTTGTTGACAAGAGCCCATTCGTGAGAAACCTCCTTCACCTTCTTCTTCTTTTTGTCCTTCTCTTCTTTCTCTTCCTCTATCTCCTCAATTTTACCTTCTTCCTCCTTCACATCCTTTTCTTCCTCATCTTCATCATCAGAAACCTCCTTGGTGGTAGTTTTCTCAACCCATAGGGAGATGGGGTAACTAATAAATTCTGAGTGCTTCTTAATGAGGTCCTTAAGCCTCCTCTCCTTTAGATATTCAAGCTGCAAAGCACAACAACTGCATCAGGAACTCGCACATAACGTGGTTCAAACAAATGATAACGTCTCGGTAACCACAACCGGACAAGTTACCTGGTCCTCCTTCAGATGTAGGGTGATCTTGGTACCCCTTCCAAGCGACTCTCCAGTGTCTCGAGTGACAGTGAAGGAGCCTCCAGCTTGAGACTCCCAAATGTACTGCTCGTCATCATTGTGCTTTGTCGTGACGACAACCTTCTCTGCAACAAGATAAGCAGAGTAGAAACCAACACCAAACTGACCGATCATGCTGACATCGGCACCAGCTGCGAGAGCTTCCATAAATTCCTTTGTTCCAGAACGAGCAATAGTGCCAAGATTGTTGACAAGGTCTGGAATACAAAAACACAAATAACATTAAGAATACACTCCGACCATAGAAAACCGTTAACAAGGCCTGCATAATGATAATTGTAGAGTTGCGAATTACTCCAGACGTATGCCAAAATTTAGGACATATAAGAAAGGAGAATTGTAGCATTGCGAACCCTGCTGCAAGCTCAAAGAAAGGGCAGATAGCAATGCTTCAAACCGTAGAAACTCGGATCCACTTACCTGCTTTGGTCATGCCAATACCGCTGTCGATAATGGTTAACGTATTGGAGGCCTCATCGGGAACAATGTGGATAAAGAGCTCCGGCTGGGAATCAAGTTTGCTCTTATCCGTCAGGCTCTCAAACCTGATCTTGTCAAGCGCCTGACAAGACAATGCGTGTAAGGAGCTTTGCACATTATTCAGAAATAGCATGGCACAACACAGACCAAAACTACACAAGGAAAAAACAACGCTTACATCTGATGCATTGCTGATAAGCTCGCGCAGGAAGATCTCTTTGTTGCTGTAGAACGTGTTGATAATAAGGCTAAGGAGCTGATTAATCTCGGCTTGGAAGGCAAATGTTTCCGTCTCGGCTGCCATGTCCGGTACCTTCCAGGAGAAGAGAATATGATGCAATACAAATAGGAAGGGATCGCTACGAAAAGGGTAGCTATGGAGGGACGTGTTATATCGGGCGAGGGATTGGTGGATTGATGGCTGTAGCTATTACGAGAGAAGGAACTCTTTAGGAAGAGGACGGCGAGGAAAGAAAATCTCGCGGGGGAAGGGGCGGGGGGAGGAATGTAGAGGCCAGAGAGCGAGCGAGAGGGGGGAGAGAGAGAGAGAGAAGGGGCTTCCACAAGGCTCTAGAACGTTCCGTGGAACTTGGAAGCCGTTGATCCCTATAACCGCTCCGATGAATTAGCTTAAAAATGAATTTTAAAGGAGATTCTCATCACCGGCTTTGTAACAGTGTTCGGGAAAAGACGGGCTAAAAACTTATTCGATTACCTGTGGGCACGAAGTACTTTCTTGTAAAAAAAAAATATAGGTGAAAAGGACCGTTTTACTTTGATCATCCAAGGAGAATATCTTTCTCAACATTAAAATAGAAGGATAAATTTTTTAAAAATAATATGGAAAAAGATATTAAGTAATAATTATAATATTTTAAAATTTATAAAATATAAAATGTAAATATAAAATAAAGCTTAATGCTTAAGCCTTCGATCAAGTTTGAGTCTTGAGAGCCTAAACTCAAGTCTTAAACTTTAAAGGCTCGAGTCTCGACTCTAGAGATTAACTAGCTTTGAAGTTTAATTATAATTAAATCTTACTACACTTACTGGTAGCAACCAACTAACTAGATGGAAGAGAGAGAGAGAGAGAGAGAGAGAGAGAGAGAGAGCTCTTGTAATCGCGAGTTACCAAGTAGTGAGCATTGAGTTGTCACACTTTCATGCTCATGCATTGTTGCTTCTTCAAACTTCCACTAAGCTTTATTGCCTATGCTTGGGCTTGTAGGCTGCCTACAAGCTATCACTGCTTGCCTTCCTACTCAGTGTGCTAACTAGGCCAGAGGCCCTAGGGGGGGGCTCAAGGGAGAGAGAGAGAGAGAGAGAGAGAGAGAGAGAGAGAGAGAGAGAGTGTGTGTGTGTGTGTTCAAGGCTTAAGCCTTAGTGCCTTAAGGGTTGACCACTGAAGCCTGAAGAAGTGAAGCCTATTATCTTGTTGGCGTACAGATTCTTGAATCAACATCCTATTATCCTGGAGATTGGGACCTGGTCATTGGTACTAGTTGTGCAAATTTTCTTTGAAGTTCGTTGGTGTTGAACGGCTTGGCTTGGGCCCTAAGGCCACACACACACACACACACACACACACACACACACACACACACACACACACACACAGAATGAGGCGTTCGTTGGCCAGGGCCTTGCAGGTTGCCGCCTTTATTGAGTAAGTCGTTGGTGCTATGGGTGGCTTGGTGCTCAGGGCCTGAGAAGAGAGAAAAAGCCAGGCGGCTGGGTGTGGGTCTTGAGGGCCTGAGGCTCTAAGTGCGCGCATGCGCACACACACACACACACACGTGTGTACACACACACACAGAGTTTGTTGGCCAGAGCCTTGTAGGCTTCCACTTTCGTTGAGCAAGTCATTGGCCCGGTGTGGAATATCCTCAATTGCTATTAGCTCAATGTGGAGCGAGCAGTGAGGGGTAAGCACTTAGGTTGCAAGAATTTCAGTTTCTTCTTCTAATAAAGGAGAGTTTTCATAGACATAGTGGACAGGTAATTGGCCTCTAAAAGGTTGTAACAAATTGATATGAAAAGTATTATATATATTCCAGTGTTGGGGCAGTTCTAATTTAAATGCATCGTCATTGATCTTGTGAATTATTTTGAAAGGTCCATAAAATCTAGGTGCTAACTTAACAACATGATGTTTCTCAACACTTTGCAATCTTCTCTTTTCAATGCGTAACCAAACAGAATCATCAACATTGCAACTCATGGTTTTTCTTTTCTTATTAGCTTGTTTAGTGTATGATTGTCGGGCTTTCACAATCATATCTTTAACTTGAGAAAAAATAATAGCATGAGTATTGGCAATATAATCAGCAGCTTTAACTTTGTTCGATAATGATGTAATATGCATAGACAATCTATGTGCATAAATGATTTCAAAAGGTGATTTTTGTATAGATGTGTGTGGTGTATTATTGTATGCAAATTGAAGTAGATGCGAATGTGTATCCCATGTTTGTGGTTTTGAAATTGTATATGCACGCAAGAGATCTAGAATTATGTTGTTAGTAGCTTCTATTTGCCCATTGGTTTCAGGATGGAATGCAGGATGAGAAATCAATATTGGTACCCAAATTAGCAAAACAAAGTAGTCCAAAAATTGTTACAGAAACTAGAATCATGATCAGAAATAATAACTTTTGGCACACCATGGTTGGTGAAAACAGTCTTCAAAAAAAATTGTGCAACTTGAGATGTAGTTAATGTTTTCTTGCATGGTAGAAAATATGCTTGTTTGTTAAATCAATCTACTATAGTCCAAATCATACCATGATTAGCTTGTGTGTTAGGCAAACTAATTATAAAATCCATTGAAATATGTTCCCATGGATGTTTAGAAATCAGTAAAGACATTAGCAAACCATTGCATGTTTAGCATGTGTGTGACTAAATAGGGGAAAATTATCAAAGTTGTGCGTTCCATATAATGTAATTTGTTTTTTCGTTAGAATGAATTTTCATGGAATGTGTGGAATAATCTATGTCGGGATGATATTTGTGACGCAAAGGCATTTCTAAAATAATATCACTAGCTTGCAAAAGCACAACCAAGAAATTTATATGCTCAACATAATCACCGATTTTAATTTTTAAATCATGAACTTCTTGTGTACCATTGTATCTAGTGCCTAAGAATGCAGCCTTTATGCGATAATGAGTTGGAACGGTAGGTAAATTCAATTCTTTTACCAACTTTGTAGAAATAAAATCATGCTTGCTTCCATCATCATGCAAAACAATCTTTTCTTGACCGTGCACAAAACATTTTATTGTTAATAATGAATGAGGATTTTGGTATACCTAGTAAAGTATCTAAAGCATCGACGATATCATCATCATCTTTAGTGAAGTCTAGTATATCTTCATGGTCTTCGTCTTCAGTCACTCCTAAGTGATTGATTTGAACAGCTTGCTTCTTGGATTGATACTTCATCACTAAGTGTCCTGGTTGATGACACTTGTAGCAAACTATAGGCTTTGTTTTGGAGACATTATTGGTAATGGCTAGAAATTTACATATGTTAGGATTTGGCTGGAGAGAAGGCTTATGGTTTGAATTTGAGTTTGATGGTAAAGCAGGAGGTCAAGTCTAGGGTTTACGGAAAGAAGAAGAAATAAAGCGATTTTGATTGAATCTTCGGAGGTTAGAATTGAATTGCTTTGTACCAAAGTTACCATTAGTAAAAAATTGTTGTGGTCACTTTTCTCGTTCACAAATTTTATCTTCAGCATCATGCGCTAAAGAAATCGCATCCTCCAAAGTCTTTGACTTGAACATATTTACTTCTGCATAGAAGTGACCAAGCAAACCGGACATATACTTACGCTTGTGGATCGCCTTAGGAACATCTTCAAGCATTTGAAGCTGTAGTAAGGCACTCCAAAAATGCTCAGTGTATTGCAAAATGGATTCACGATCTCTTTGTTGCAGAAGATCCCACTGTTTGATAGCTTTTTCATGGAATTGAGGTAGAAGGAAATTATGCAAAAATTTCTTTTGAAAGGCTTCCCCAATAGAGGGACAATCAATACTCTTGCAGACAACAGTCCACCATAACGATGCTCTGTCTGCTAGATGGTTAGTGACGCATTTAAGTTTATCTTTTTCAGCATATTGCTCTTCATGAAAATAGCCATCAAACTGATTGATGAAAGCGAGAATAATTTTGCCGTCATGTTGCCCATTAAAAGTACGGAATTTGAAATTTCTTTTACTTATCTTGGCTTCTTTCTTGAGAGACAGTGCATCGAGTGTCACATCAATCGTATGTCGAATAATATCTTTAGGTTGCCCTCAGTCTTGATCAATAGTGGATCATTGAAGTGTAGCCAATTGTGCTTGCAAATTTTGACGTGCTCTTTGCTCTTCTTGAAGTTACATCATGATTAGGTCCAAATTTTACTCCATAGTCGGCTCTAAAAAATCACCTTCGCCCATAAAATCTTTTGTGTTTTGATCAGACATCCTGCAAAAATCTCAAGCAACCTTACACACTCGAAATCTCATTAGAAGGATGAGCATAGCTCAAATTTGTGTTTACAAGGCTTGCTTAAAAAAAAAACAAAATGGCTTTTGCTTTTACGATCTTACTTTTTTTGCGAGTACAGCAATTGATGCCGGTCTTCTTCCAAGCAAAAAAAATTCTTCCACATAGACTGCGTGTGACAACTTGCTTGTTGTGAATCAACTCTACCAAATTGCAGGTGTGAACAGAGGCTTACTGGAGTTTCGAAATTGGTTTGGGAGTAATATGATGTGAACACCCGCTAGATAGGAGATTGTAGATTGAATTTTAAGCTTTAGTAAATTTTAAAACTTTAAGATTAAAAAAAAAAGCTTAGTAATTTGAATCAGTCATTGCAGGACAATGGCATGTCATGATCAGAATCAGTGATCGTGAGTACATGCTGTCACCACTGATCGTCAGATTTTGGAGAGCTTAAGCTCTCTTAGGCTTTTTAAGTTCAAACTTAATAAACTTCTTCTCTGCTTCTCTCTAGCATAGCAGGAGGTTCTTCACTGCCAGGAACACGCTGGTATTGACGGTTCGTCGCGAGACAACCTGTAGAGCCCCTTTGTAATGTGCTGCCTATCGACTGTCCAAGCACATTTTTAGTGGTCCATCGAGAGATGAGTCTAAGCGACGCCGCCCGGCATTTCCATGGAATGTCACGGGGTTTGTCGCCTAAGGTTTCTCAAGTCCTCCATGCAATGGAATGTTTGCGGCCAAACCCACTAGGATCGACCTAAAACTTGTGTCCCTAGTGGTCAAGGTCTCCTGACAGCATTCTAGCGTCGAGTTTTGGACATCCTACTTCACGTAGAGATACCCAAGTAGAAGCAGACTCATGTTGCACTTGGTTCAAAGAGAATGGGAAATGAGAGGGATATGATGCTCAACCTCTCTGCCCATAGGCATAGTCCCATTCCAATTCCCTAAAACGGCATGAATTGGGGTTTTAACCTAACGATTGCTAAGCGTCGATCGTCAGTAAAACCTTGTGAGAAGCCTCCCAGTTCTCTAGGACCACCGTGCTGTAGGACAGACCCGTTGAGGGTTCCACCCTCCCGCTTCCCTCATTTGGTGTACTTTAGTTGTCTAATTAGCCCTATCACTTTTAGGTGTGACATGTAAAAATAGCTTCCTTAATTAGCCTTTTTAAATGACACGGTTCATTCACGTAATCTCATGGCACTAACACGAAAATAAATTCAAACAGGTTCTCTGGAAGTACTTAATATTAGCAATTTATCAGAGATACAAATCTTGTTCAAAAGGGACAATATCCGCAATCTGTAAGGATGCACTTTATTTCCACCAAGTTTCCGCCCTACACTAGTAACAAGGACCCCTCGAGAATCTATCCCGAGTCACGATGATCGTTTGAGTAGGACCCGGAGGCAGGGAATTTACAGCCAGAGCCTCCCTGGCATCCAAGCGTCCTCCTACGTTCAAACCAACCCGTGTAGAGACGTCTCATGGCGGGTTTGGTCCATGTTCCCATCATGGCTATTTAGAACCCCCTTGGCTAGGGTTGGGGGCCAGCTGGGGGTGGTTTGGGGTGCCCTCCTAAAACCTGATTCATTATGCTCATTTATGAGTTTGGGGTTACACGATCTTTTTTTTTAATAGAAATAGTGTTCCTAAATTTACAAGCACAACAAAGGTGCAGGTGAGTGCTCGAGACATTTGCTAAGGTGGGGGTCCCTAACTTGATACTTAGCATTTGACCTTCTTGCCTTGGTGGCAATTTCAATATCCTTCGAGGGTTAGGGAATACTTTCTTCCCGACCCCGCTCCTGTGTGATTGGAGCGAGCAATTATGCAATTGGATCTATATCCGATAGTTCTCAGGATGGAAGCTGACCTAGCTTGCTAGTCTTTTATCCAGGGTTCTTATCATTGGAAGAAACGACACTCGAACCTCTTGTATTAATGACAGATTGCATCATGGTTGAAGGTGATATCTTCAAGGTTATTTTAGCTTTATCGAGGCCAGATTTGGAATAGAGACCAATGAGTGTTTTACTTGTCTCATGGTCCACTTATGAAGTAACAATAGATTAGCTCAATTACCTTTAATCATAAATAAGTCGAGTTAAGCCCCATATAGGATTTATCTCATGGAACTACCTGAGCAATTAAGGTTAATGCTTCATATGCGTGTCTTATAACTATCTTTAAGATGGCTAGCTAGTAGTACCGAAACTGTCTGTAATACCGCGCAATCTAAATGTGAGTCTTTCCTAGGACGATGATGCAATATGGAGTTTTACTATTGGGAATTTCTTTTCAATGCACTTATGCAAATTATAAACAGAGGCTTGTGTTTTTCTTTTGTATGAGGAACACAAAGTCATCGGCCTAATGCATGTGCGAGCTACATCTCTCTAAAGGATTATGAGAGCCCAAAACCCGACCTATTGTTGCAATGACCTAAATATACTTAACCCAATTATTGTAGCATTCACAACTCTCATGGACTTGATTTAAACTTTTACCCCTACCTTTCTAGTTTAACCAATGTCGCGATGCAAAAAGTACGATTTCCGCTTAATGACGAATATGCATAAGCATCCTAACAACCCATTTTTCAGTACCTTCAAGCATGCCAATGTTAGTACATAATCTAAAGCATTACAGGCACAATCAATAAGGTCCTTGATTTTTTTTAGAGTGCATGAATGCAAAACCTTTCATGCAATTTATTCGTTCAAAACATTCCAAAGTGCAAATAAACACAATTTCCAACATGATAGAATGATGCAACCTAAATGGTGGTTAGTTATCATAGACCTTCGCCGAATACTTCTCCCGTCCTAATGAAGTCGGCCTATGTTCGTAAGGCCTCCCATCAGGGTAGGATTTATGGGATGCACCTAATTACCAAGTGACGTGGCTCCTTGACCTGCAGCTCCATCGGTTGAAGCGGGATTCATGTTCGATCGCTTGGGAGGCATCGCATAATTTTGATTTTTCCTTCGTGCAACACGCCCAGGTTATGAGAGAGAATACTCCTTGTGGAGGGAATCTGTCCGTGAAAATCTTCTCGAAGAGGGGGGAAAGAAAAAGATGGCAAGCTCGGAAGTCTTCAAAGAGAGAGAAATTTCCTCTCTCTCTCTCTCTCTCTCTCTCTCTCTCTCTCTTTCTTTCTCTTTTCTCTTACTCTCCTTTTTTTTCTCTTACTCTCCCTTTCCCTCTCTTTCTATCTGTCTCTTTTTCTCTTTCTTTTACTCTCTCCCTCACTCTCTCACTTTCTTTCTCTTCCTCTTACTCTCTCCCTTACTCTCTCTCTCTCTCTCACTTTCTTTACAAGCAGCCCGCAGACAAGAACCAGGACCACGGCCAGCAATGATCCCCCCTCTCCCCTTTGTTCAGTGCTCACGGTCCTTATATAGAGGGGGGAGCTTGGGTAAGGTATGGAGCCCCCCCCCCCCCCCAATCAGCACGCGGCAGCCCCCCTGCCTTCTCCATAGCACGTGGCACCCTCCCGCCTTCTTTCGAGCACGCGGCACCTACTCGCCGCTTCTTTGCCATGTGGTACCCTTCCCCGTTGACATCATGACAGCCCCCCTCCCCCGCCCCCCTGTCCGCCAATTGGCAACATGAGTGGGGGGGGATTTATCCTCCTTTTTTTTTCATTTTATTAGGGGGAAATCCTACGGCGAGAATGTTATATTCTTCCCCCCTTAAGGGATCGAGATGTCCTCATCTCGAAAGGAATTGGGGGTATTTTTGGTTGAGAATGTTACATTCTTCCCCCCTTAAGGGATCGAGATGTCCTCATCTCAAAAGGAATTGGGGGTATTTTTGGTTGAGAGTACTTTCGTCAATCCATGTGGCATCTTCTTTAGGAAAGTCCTTACACTGGATGAGGTACTCCTTGAGGATTCTACTCCTCAATCTCTTTTCTCGAATGTCCAGGATTCTAGTTGGCCAAAGCTCAAGGACTCCTTGGCTTGGCATTACAACTTGTTTATCATCGAGTACATGGCTAGGATTGGATACATATTTCTTTAGTAGGCTAACATGAAATAAATTGTGAACTTTTACGGTCTCAGGGAGTTCGAGTTTGTAGGCATTGGGGCCTAGGCATTTGAGGATCCTGTAGGGTCCGCAATACCTTGGACTCATTTTTTTAAATTCCCCCAATGATAGGGAACTCCTCTTGGGCCGTACATGAATAAAAACCATGTCTTCCTCATTGAAGAGTCGCTCTTGTCTATTTAGATCTGCATAGGCTTTCTGCCTATCCTTGGCGGCTCTAATGTCTTGTCTGATGGTTTTAACTTGCTTATCCATTTCCTCGAGCATTTCCTTAGAAGCTTCTACTCTTAAAGTAGGATCTAAAAAGTTCAATGGGGAATGGCAATCATGCCCATAAAATGCTTGGAAAGGTGTCATTTGAATGCTTTGTTGGTAGGAAGCATTATATACGAAATCTACTAATGATAGATATTGAATCCATTTCTTGGGTGTTCAGACAACAATAAGCTCTAAGGATATCTTCAATAACTTGATTGCCCCTCTCCATTTGGCCGTCAAATTGAGGGTGATAGGCTGTGCTAAAACATATTTGAGTCCCAATGGCCCTGAACAACCCTTTCTAGAAGTGAGATGTGAAGAGGGAGTCGCGGTCACTAACGATTCTTCTAGGCAACCCATGGAGCTTGAATATCTCCTTGATGAACAGTCTAGCAATATCTGAAGCTTGAGCATGTCTACTATAACCATAATTGAGTTGTAGCCCCCTTGCACACTAAGGGTAACCCAACAACAAAATCCATGTTGATAAATTCCCACTTCATTTGGGGGATTTCGAGGGGTTGCATCTTCTGAGGCATCTTGACATGTTCTGCCTTAATGTGCTGGTAAGAAAAACATTCTATGATATATTTGAGCACGTCACCAATGGTAACTCTTTCTGACCGTGTTGAGGGTCTTGACATATCCGGGATGGCCTAAAAAGGGGGATTCATATGCTTCCCAAAGTATTCTCTGTTTGAGTTTCATGCTCGAGGGTATGCATAATCTTGTCCTAAAATAGACAAGTCCCTCGTTGACGGAGGATTCTTGATATTTGACCTTAAGTCTCTGGTTTTGGTTCTTTTCCAAAATTTCCTTTATCATCTCCAGATATTCCAGATCATGGCTAGCTTCTTCCTTGGCTAGTTCAAGGATAGGGTTGCTAGGCATTGACACCATAGTTGCCAAAGATTCGGTCATTGAGGGTTCCTCCATGATAAGAGAGTTGAGGAACGCCTTGCAACTTAGAGCATTAGTGACCACATTCTCTTTGCTGGGTCGATACCTGATCTCAAAATCATACATCTGTAGAACTTCTATCCAACGATGTTGCCTCATGTTGAGGTCGGCTTGGGTGAAGATCCATTTAAGGCTCTTATGGTCCGTGACCAAAGAAAACTTGTTACCAAGCAAGTAATGTCGTCAAAGTTTGAGGGCGTGGATCATTGCTAGCAGTTCCAAGTCATGGGTGGCATAATTCCTCTCATGGGTTTTTAGCTTCTGCGAGAAATAGTACACAGCCCAGTGCAAGTGTGCTAGCATCCGTGCCAACTTCAAATTCCTTGCTTAAGGTCAGGGAGCTTCAGAATTGGTGCTGTCACCAAGCTATGCTTGAGTTGATCAAAACTTGCTTTTCTAGAGGGCGTCCGCACTATGGCAACTTGCTTTTTCAGCAAATTTGTGAGGGGTGTTGCAATTAAAGCATAGTCCTTAATGAAGATCCTATACCAACTTGTTAATCCAAGAAAGCTATGCACTTCTTTAATAGTAGCCGGTGGAGACCACTCTTGAACATCCTCAACCTTGGTAGGGTCTACAGAGATCCCTTCATTTGACACAATAAATCTGAGATATTCAACGTGCCTTTTTAGGAAGGCACACTTTTTCTTGTTAGCGTAGATCTTATGAGTCCTCATGGTCTCAAGGACGATGCGAACTTGGGACTCATGATCCACCTCCTTCTTGGAATAAACCAAGGTGTCATCAAAGAAGACGAGTACCAAATCATTGAGGTGTGGTCTAAAAATGTCATGCATTAGCCTGTTAAAGGTGGCGGGGGCATTAGTCAATCCAAAAGACATTACTGTGAATTCAAAATGACCATATCTGGTATTGAATGCTGTCTTTGGAATGTCCTCATCCTTGATGCGGATTTGATAATACCTTGACCTCAAATCAATCTTGGAGAAGATTTTTTCTCCCTGCAGCCGATCGAGTAACTCATCTATCCTTGGAATGGGGGGTATTTATTCTTGATGGTTACTTGGTTCAGGCCTCTATAATCAATGCAGAGTCGAAGTCTACCATCTTTCTTCTTTTGGAACAAGACTAGAGCTCCCCAAGGAGAAATGTTGGGGCGTATGTACCCTTGTTCTAGTAGTTGTTTGAGTTGTTCCTTTAACTCAATGGCCTCAGGAATGGACATCTTGTAGGGCCTTTTCGCAACTGGAGCAACTCCTAGGATTAGCTTAATCTCATGATCCACTTCCCTAGGTGGTGGTAATTCAGTCAATTCTTTTGGGAACACATCCACATATTCCTTTAGCCATGATGGTTCTTCATTGTTGTCCTCTACTTGTGCTGATCTGGTTTGTTTAGCTTGATCAGGTACATGAGTAACCCCTTCCTTATTCCTTGAACTATTCGCGTTGCCTTAGCTAGTTGGATCTTTGGTTTACCTACTTCACCTTGTGTTGTGACTAGCTCACCCTTAGGATTCCGAAAGGAGACTTGACCCTTTCCACAATGAATATGAGGATCATTGGGGATTAGCCAATACATCCCGAGTAGACATTCATGGACACCTAGATTCATTACTTTGAACTTAGCAGTTGTGGACTCATTTTCGAGTAGGAATTCCACCTTAGCAGTTTGTCTGGTGCAAGTGATTTCTTGCCCATTTGCTAGTTCGACAAGCAAAGTGGGTGCAACTATAGTGGCTATCCCTAACCTTTTTGCACATGTTGGTGAAATGAAAGAATGAGGGCTGCCACAATCAATCAAGGTTTTGAATTTCTTACCCTGGAAGTCGGATGGTGTTTGAATCACCGAGAATTGGTGGTTCGGCCCCTTCTTATGGAGAGCAGCATGAATGGTTGCCCTCTCAATCTCGGCTTCCATGCACGGATCTTCTTCTTCATCTAATCCCTTAGTGGTAATATTGGAAGCTTTGGCCCTTCCCAATGCTGCACGACCGCGGCCATGGGTAGCCCTGGCTGGCCTCTGAATTTCCCTTGATGGCGGTCCCCGCCAAGCTTGGGACATTCCCTTTTGAAGTGCCCAGGTTCATTGCGATGGAAACAACACAATCTTTGATCACTTCTTTGAGTGGGGACAAAGTCATTGATTGCATTTGCTCTTGGCTTCTTCTGTTGGCCTTGACCCTGTCCTTGCGCCCTTTTAATTTGAGCTCTCGACATCCCCGAATTTTGGTCTCTATAAGTTCAAGGTCTGGATTTTGGCTGGACTTCTTGGGCAATAGGTCCTGCTCTTATCAATGCATCTTGCAAATCCGAAGGACGCATTGATTCCAACTGAGTGTTTATTGGTGAATTTAGCCTATCACAAAACTTCGAGACATGTTGGGGGATACTCATTGTCGGAGTGTATTTCAGCAAGGAAACAAATTTCGAGTAGTATGCTTCGAGAGACAGGCCCAACTGCCTCAACTTAAAGTACTCATTCATTTTCTGAGTTCTATACGCATGTGGCATATACCTTCCCTGAACTGCTTCCTTTAGTTTTTCCCAAGTTATTGTGCTTTCAGTACTGCTTGGTCTTTACACCATTGCTTCCACCACAGCCTAGCCTCGCTCTGGTGAGCTTGAGTTTAGCAATCATGGCTTGGTTCACAAGTACTGTTCTTTTTCCGTCAAATTTTGGTGGTTTAATTTGTTTGAGAAGAAACTTCTTCTCTTGTACCTCTGCTAGGCTTAGTGCGGAAACAAGATTCTGGATTTGCGCTTGGGGTTGTATCTGATTACCATTTAAACTTTTTCGTGTTAGGATTGCATTTACACACCCCTATACACTTAAATCAATGCGCACATAATTTCCATTGCAACTATGCAACCATTCAAATGAACATAAACTTCTTATTTAATCATAGGGAAGCGTAGTACAATTATTCGAGAATAGATAGGGTTTGGCTAAGATGATTTTTCTTCTCAATAGTTACATTAACGCCATGTTAATAATTCCCTATTGGAATCAGCTACAAGGACAGAATAGTAGTATGGATTGGGGAAATGGAATCTCAGGAAGCGATAAGTCATGGGAAGTTTAGGAAATCCTTGTTTTTGATAGCCATGACGTTCATTTCGCCCCATTACTTTAATTCTATCCGCTGATGAAATTTTAACCACCTCCTCGTAGATGTAGCAGTTCCGATCTACTTATCGGCGTCTGATGTGTAGGGTCGAGTTCACACGAGCTTCATGGAAGATAAATAACTTGATAATCTTCAAGTCTTCCAACCACTTTACCTCTTCAGATTGTTTTGAAGATAGGTAAGTCGATTGGCATCTATGTAGCAATATCCCGCGCTCCAAGTCCAACGCCTTTCCACACACAGTGGTGAGGGGTTGTAGAGTCGATCCAAGATCCCCATCATGTCAGACCCTCTGCGATAGCTTGAAGAGTTCATAGTTGTCCTGAACATGATATGAAATACGAGGAACATACTCCATGACTCGTAAATCTGGAAGCGACAGCAATCCACAAGTGAGTAAAAAGAAAAAATACATTTCCTACTGAAAACATCGCCTCACTCTTCTCGATTTTTTCCTAACTGTTTTAGTCGTTGGTCGGCTCTGATACCAACTGTAACATACCACCTATTGATTGTCCAAGCACGTTTTTAGAGGTCCATCGAGAGACGAGTCAAAGCGATGTCACCCGGCATTCCCATGGAATGTCACGGGGTTTGTAGCCTAGGGTTTCTCGAGTCTTCCACACAATGGAATTTTTGCGACTGAACCCACTAGAATTGACATGAAACTGGTGTCTCTAGTGGTCAAGGTCTCCTGACAACATTCTAGTGTCGGGTTTTGGACTTCCTACTTTACGTAGAGATACCCAAGCCGAAGCAGACTCATGTCGCACTTGGTTCAAAGAGAATGGGAAACGAGAGGGATGCGGCGCTCAACCTCTCTACCCATAGGCATAGTCCCATTCCAGTCCCCTAAAACGGCATGACTCGGGGTTTTAACCTAACGATTGCTAAGTGTCGATCGTCAGTAAAACCTTGTGAGAAAGCTCCCAGTTCTCTGGGACCACCTTGCTGTAGGACAGACCCATCAAGGGTTCCGCCCTCTCGCTTCCCTCATTTGGTGTACTTTAGTTGTCTAATTAGCCTATCACTTTTAATTGTGACATATAAAAATAGCTTCCTTTATTAGCCTTTTTAAAGGACATGTTTCATTCACGTAGTCTTATGGCACTGACATGACCTCACTCTCTCTCACTTTCTTTCTCTTCCTCTTACTCTCTCCCTTACTCTCTCTCTCCCACTTTCTTTACAAGCGGCCTGCAGACAGGAACCAGGACCACAGCTAGCAACGATCCCCCGTCTCCCCTTCGTTCAATGCTCATGGTCCTTATATAGAGGGGGGGAGCTTGGGTAAGGTATGGAGGCCCTCCCCCCCCTCAATCGGCACACAGCAACCCCCCTGCCTTCTCCATGGCACGTGGCACCCTCCCGCCTCATTTCGAGCACACGGCACCCCCCACCTCTTTTCCACCATGCGGCACCCTCCCCTGTTTACATCATGACAAATCCCCCTCCCCCCCCTCGGTCCCCACCGTCCGCCAATTTGCGACATGAGTGGGGGGGATTTATCCCCCTTTTTTATTTTATTTTTTTAATTTTATTAGGGGGGAATCCTACGGCAAGAATGTTACACTGTTCCTTCCAAGAGCTTCACCTTCATGCAAGATGGTAAGCGATTGGAAGTCCTTGATCTCACTTCACTTTGATACTAGTGGTGCGCAAATCAGATATTGTATGCGCACGTAGTGAACGGCAGAAGGTCCCTAAGAACAAAGAACTCTACAAAAGCTTCATAAAGGTAAAAAGAGAGTTTGCACAACATGAGACAATTAGACAAATTGGGTGCAATCTCCCCCCATGCCTTGTGTGAGCACTTCACAAGGCATGTATTTATGAATTGATTAATCTCCAAGCTAAAAAAATAGCCCACTTTACAATTAGCATGCTTGTGGCTTTTGTGTTTGCTTTTGCCCAAATAAAGAGTAAAGAGTTTGGGCATCCCAAAAGTTGGGATGTGCCCAAATACAATGTCTGATAATGAAATATTAAACCGAGCACCTATGCGCATACAAAATAATAAACGTTTGTCAAGCACTTTAATAAATAAGCGCACCTAAATAAATATTGGCGCCACACCTTTAGTGATAAGGCATGCACCCATCAAAAATAATAATTATTCTAGGTATTTTGAATTCACGCCATCGCCCGGTGCTTCCCAACACCACCACTAATTGCTCTACACATCAATTGAAGCATTCATAATTGTTAGAAAATAATAAGATAAAACCCACAAAAGTGAATACCTAAGAGTCTTCAGCTCACTACAAAATAATTAAATAGGTTGGAACTCTGTCCTAACCTTAATTTAATACGAGTGCACTCTAAAGTCATAAATGTCCATTAATTTAATATGTATTTCGTGGAATCACCCACTTGTACATTAAATTAACCTGGTGCCCGAAAAGGATATGTGTCCCCATCAACTTCTCGCACAAGGAATCCACCTTGTGTACGAGCCCCGACAAATAGATATAGTTTTACGGAATCCACCGTGGAATATGCATCTTAGCATGAGAGAGAGAGAGAGAGAGAGAGAGAGAGAGAGAGAGAGAGAGAGAGAGAGAGAGAGAGAGAGAGAGAGAGAGAGAGAGAGAGTTAAAGGTGCCTCACTACCTAGGCCTGAATTAGCCCTCCAACTTCCATGTCTCATTGCTCAAAGTTCTTCCTAAAATCGCAATTCGCAAGTTGAAAAATAGTAGGCACCATCTCGATTCTTTATTATTAGATTTTTATTTTGCATTAAGTTTTAAAGTTTAAAGTTTAGTCTTTTAAGTTCTACTATTACCAATGTAATTTCTAATTAAGTATTAACATCTTTCAACAAAGCAAAAGCATGCGATCTCTTTTCTCTCAAGATTGGTTAATTTAATAACTCATTATATCTTGGCTTTGAACAGAAGTTTACTATTTACTAGTGGCTACTACTAGCAATTGTTGAGCATAACAATTCCATCATCAAGCCTCTCTAGTCTTCAGGTAAATAATATCTGTGTGTGTATCTCTGCGTCTCTCTCATCATCTCGACATGGAAAATTCATTAATCATTTGTGAAATGAAAGATTAGTAACAAATTCTTTTTGTTATGTGTTTATTGATAAATTTGTGAAGGTTGAAGATAAAAAGAGACTAAAGATCCTAGGAGCTTGGATTTTCAAAGGAACAAAGGTATTACAAAAGGTAGCAAATTTCAAGTATTATTAGCAAAGAAGGTAAGATCGAAACTACTCTTTTTTATTTTTGAGAAATGGCACCTAAATCAAAAGAAAAAAGACAAGGAAATCTTCTCTTTTGGGTTGGGATAAACATATAGCTAAGCATCCTTCTAAAAAGGTAAATGAAAACACTAATAATATTGTGGAGTCATCTTCAATTGAAGTATTGCCTTTGAATGAACCACTCAATAATATTTCACTTGAAGATAAGATTGAACTTGAAAGAAAAAGGGAAGGACACTTACTTTTCAAGAGGATTGGCTCAATCAATTCAAATGGCTTGTTTATGATAGAGAAAGTAAAAATGTATTGTAAGTATTGTTTAAAATATCCTCATTCACATAGTGCATATTCAAAAGGGGGATCAATAAATTTTAAAATTAGTAACTTAAAATCCTATGTTCTCATTGCTTGTGTCATAAGTTGCCATGGAAGCCATTTTTCTTGAAGGAAAAGATTGTATTGAAAAGAGTGTTTAAAAAAAAAGAAAGTAAAAGATGAGGCATCAATTTTATTATTTAGAAATGCATATTTAATTACTAATTTTTTTTACCATTTTTAATTTTTCCTGAGATGATAAATTTGTTGCAAGATTGTCATGCACCATATACTACTAGTCTCTATAATGATGATAAGGCATGCGCTGAAATGATCTATTGCATGGCATCACATCTTATGAAAACCACAATAAAGAAGGTTTGCACTAGTCCTCTATGGTTTGGTGTTTTAATTGATGAGTCCAATGATATCAATTCACATGGACATATGATTATTTATTTATCATATCTTGAGGGAGATCACATTCCCAAGACAAGTTTCTATGGCATTATATGTGTGCATGATGGTACTGCAAAATCTTTGTTTGAGGCTATTATTATTGAGCTAAAGAAATGTAAGCTAGACTTGTCTAGATTTATTGCTTTTGGCTCGAATGGATGTTCCACAATGGTAGGAAAGGATAACGGTGTTCAGGCCTTATTGAAAAAGCATCTTAATCCATTTCTAACTTCAATTCATTGTGTTGCACATCGTAGTGCCCTTGCAATATCGAGTGTAGCAAAAGAGATGCCTTATTGTAAAAAGTTAGAAAAGCTTATTAATGCTATAGCTTCTTATTTTAATGTTTGCACGAAGAGATTAGAAGGGTTGCAAGCTATACAACAAGATTTGGCATGTCCCATTCTTCGACTTGAGCATACTTTTGTTGTGAGATGGTTAAGTAGATATAGAGCAATTAGTAGAGTATGCAAGTCTTTAGATGCCATACTTGAGATCACAAAAAAAAAAGGCATTGCATATTTATGAAGAATTACCTGAATTCGAGTGCATTTATTGCTTACATTTCTTAGCTGACATTTTAAGAGGTTTAACAACATTAAGCCAAATGTTTCAAAAAGACTTTGTAGATGTCACAACTATAGATAGTCTTGTGAAGAATGAAATTATATCCATAACACAATATTACATTGATTGTCCTCCTCTTGATGTGAATGCATTAACTATCGGTGTATATGGATATGATATCCTTCCAGACCATGGGCCTAAAAAAGGATATTTATATACATTAAGAGGTGCTTTGCATGGGAATAAGTTTTATGAGCATGATCTAAAATGTAAAATTAATGGAGAAGACTTTAATAGGGCCTTAGAATTTCAAGTTGCTTTTGCCAAGTTAGTGGTAAGTAACTCGAATTCTCAATTTGAAGATAATTTCGTACTTAACTGTTTAAATATACTTGTGCCTACACAACATCCAATACATGAGAAGGATTTTGAAAACTATGGAATCCAAGAAATAGATAAAGTAACTTCATTTTATGGTTTTTCCAAAAAGTAGAATATAGAGGAATTCCCTGCAATGATAGAAGTTGATGAGTTTAAGAAAGAATTTAGAAATTTTAAGCATCAAGCTTCTAAAGATTGGGTAAGATTCACATTACCAAAGGTAGCTTCAACACTTGCTTCTTTGTTAAGTAGATATTGTCCAATGTTTGAGCATTGCTATTTGTGAGAGAGCTTTTAGTGCTTGAATTGTGATAAAGAGTAAGCTGCGTAATTGTTTGGAGATTAAGAGTTTAGATGCATTAATAAAAATCTTTATTGAAGGGCCTTATAAATTCACTA
This sequence comes from Lygodium microphyllum, assembly GCF_053477565.2. Lineage (NCBI taxonomy): Eukaryota > Viridiplantae > Streptophyta > Polypodiopsida > Schizaeales > Lygodiaceae > Lygodium > Lygodium microphyllum. The sequence goes on from NC_141150.1 coordinate 70,056,789, forward strand.
AATTCACTAATATGGAGTTCATTGAGAGTATGGACTTATGGGTTGAAAAAACACATCGACGTTTATACACAACACAAGGAATTTGCTCATTGATTTTGCAATAACTTTGCATAATCAAAGGGACAATTGATTTTTTATGGCCTATGATGATATTGAAGTCACTGTGCATTATTTGCACCTTTGTTATCTTAAAATTTTGACATTTTTCATTGGCACAATTTTTTTTCTCCTATGTGCTAATTGTATTTTTAAAAGGTTAAATTTGTTTTTTTTTTCTCTATGTTTAGTCCTTTTTCTATGTTAAACTTATTTTTTCCTTGGTTGCTTTTATCTTTTGAGTAGAAAGCTTTCATATTCGTTTTTAGATCATGTTTGCTCAATCATAGTTGTACTTCATTATGTTCTCTTTCATGTTAGTTTTGTTTTCTCTCTTTGGTATCATGGTTGCTTTCAATAAAATATGCTTGTTTTTTTAAAATCTTTTTTGTTTTTGATTTTGCTTGTATTTCATGACGTTCTCTTTCATGTTTTTTTTTTCTTTTTGTTTCTTCTAAGATTTAACTTTTTTTCTTTTGGGTTTTTGTTTTATACTTTCTTTTATCTTTGCACTTATGATATATATACTTCTCTGAGGCCATAGACCCATTAAGAGACATAGAAACCACCTCTATACATTTGTTTTTAAGTATTGAGATTTTAGATAAGTAATGTAGATTAAGTTTCTTAATGATAATAAGGGTTTTCATTTCTAAGGTATAAGAGACAAGTAATTAAAAAAATTCCAAGGAAAACTTTGAAATAAAGATCCTTTCAAATAATAGAAAAAAGGTGATTATCCTTTCATTAAATATTTAAAAGGGAATTAGATCGATTCAATTTGTAGGATAAAGGAAATTGGAACGGTTCAAGTTGGAATGTAAAGATTTTGGATGGTTCAAATTTTATGAAACCCCTTTAAGCTAAGACAAGAAGGATCTATGTCAGGTTCACAAAATTTTTTCCCGAACACTGTTCTTGTGAGTCATATGCATTTGTTCACATTTGTCTTTGCGTGTTGATACTTTAATCGACTACCTTTGTTTTTGTTTTTTTATATAATGTGATATGCATTAATAAAGGTATTTACATCATCCAAGGAAACGGTTGGAACTAAGCAACCTTAGTGACAATTCTTGAGTTTTGTTATCTATAAGGTAGAGGAGTAAGTAAAAAGATGAGTCCAGTCCCCTAATTTTTCCCTTCATTTTAAACATCGCCTTTAGTATCATATTATATGTCATGGAGATGACAAATTCTTATATATTCTACACACAACTGACACAGTACAGTGGCTTGTTTAATTAAGAGGCTAAAAAAGGTAGGAGTGAAATTAGGAATGGGATAAGTACACGTTACCATTGTCGAATTATAGAGTTATTGTTAAAATTGGTGTGTCAAACCCTCTAAAATCACCTTTAAAATATTGGAAAGCAGCAATAAAGCTTCCAACAAAAGGCACTACATACAACACAGATTTTGTTGCTGTGGGAGCCTTCGCTTAACCGCCAAGACCCACGGACCGCTTATTGTTTCAAGCGTTCCAAGCCGAGCACTAATGGCTACCTCTCACATAACCGATGCACCATCCATATCTACGGGTGTAGTGAGCTTACCTCCGTGCCGTTCGAGTTACCTCCTCTTCCACGCACTCCAGTAGCTCCACGATCCAAGTGCAAGCTTCAAGCAAGCTCGATCCTCCCACTCCAAGCTCCAAGCTCCATTGCCGCGAGCAAGAGAAGAGAAGAGAAGAGAAGAGAAGAAGAGAGGAGAAGATGGAGAGCTTCTCCTCCTCGGTCCCTCACCCTCACACACTCACTCCCTCAGACTCCCACACTCCCTCTCTCAAGCACAAGCTCAAGCAAGCAAGAACAAGAAGAAGAAGAAGAAGAGGAGAGCTACTTTTGGCCACACACAAGAATGAGCTTCTCATTCACTTTTCAACTTTATATACAAAACCCTAAATCCCTTTTGGGCAGTCATTCCCTTTTCCCCTTTTTACATGGCCGGCCGTAGCCTAGGCCCTTTTTCCCATTATCCTTCTATCTTCCTAGCTTCCTTTCCACCGCCCATCTACATTTACAAATTGCATGGGTGAGAGCCCCCGGCGCTTCTTGAATTAGACCATGATGCGCTTGCGCTCTTTTACAAAAGTTTTGACTTGCGCTTTTCCTTGTGTGCGTTTCTCCCTTATTTAGGTCTCTTCTCCTTGTGCGTCTTTGTCTTCCGTTTCTCTTTGCCTTGGCCTTTGTCTTAGTCTTTTGCTTTAGCTTTTCCGGATTTTCCACCTTCGTTCGTTTGAGGGTTAACATTACCCCCACCTAGACGAGTGCCAGTCCCATGGCACTCACCGTCATAGGTAGCAGACTGTAGCATGCACCGAAGACGTGGGTGACAAGGACGCCTGTGGTTTCCGTGGAGGAGTGTTGGTGGTGGTGTGGCAGAAGGTCCTGGGGGCCTGTTGGTGGCCAAGGTGGCTGGTGGAAGGTTGTTGGAGTTGGTGGTAGGGCTATGCTGTGTTGGGGATTGCATTGATTGCCAGCATAAGTGTTGGTTTGTTGGGATGCTCATGGTGGATTCTACTCGTGATGATTTTTTGGTGGTCTTGCATGATGAAGTAAATAACAAGAGTTCAGAGTTGAGTGTTGATGTAGAGGTGACGGCGCTTTCGTTGGAGTTTTTAATACCTGCAATTAGAAAACCTCTGATGTGGTCTCTCCCTAAGGGTAATGCTAGTCTTCTTATCGTGCACAAGACATATTTTGATTAGTTTGGGAGACAGGTCGAACTCTACGCAAGCTGAGAGTATTGTCCTGCACTTGAGGACCCAAACGGTGTATATACGTTGGTGTAGATATTATGTGAGTGCTCATGCATACTTAGATATTACTTAGTTAGAAGAGTGTCGTCCCGGTTCCTTGTATAGCAATGGGTCAGTGAAGCAAGGGGCTAAGTTGATGGAAAAATTTGTCGATGAAGACGGAGAGTACACTGGAAGATTGCTTGAGACATCATTATGGTCGTGTCAAGGCAATGTAGCGTAATTGAGCTCCTTGATGTCTTAGCTTTTGGTAGCTAGTGGCTACATGTAGTGCTTGAAAAGTATGGTGTACTTTTCCATTGTCTTTCATGCCTTGCTTACCACTGTTGATTGTAATGGCATTGAGATGGAGTGCAAAAGAATTGTGCAAGTGGTTCAGGGTGATAGGTCTACTAACCATAGGCGAGGCGAGATCCCTAGGTATGTCCTGCCCTTAATGTGCCCTAAACAATTGTGGGGGACAAAGGGCTAGGGGATTAGGGACGGAGCCAGCTGACCAAGGTCACCGGACGTACCTAATTTGAGGACCCCTAGGTGCGGTGCTGTGATCGTGTGTGCTTTTTTTCTTTTTTCTCTTTTTTCTTTTTTTTTCTTTTTTCTTTTTTTTCCTTTTCTTTTCTTTTCTTTTCTTTTCTTTTCTTTCTTTCTTTCTCTTTTTTTTTGGTGGAAAAAAATGAATACAATCAATGCCATACATTGAGGCTATTAGCCTTTCATTTGGATTGAGAAATGTTGGGATCCAAAGGCTATGAAGAATGGATATTATAGAGATGATTGTGTCACCAGCCTTGATGCTAGAGGAACTATTGTCGAGATGAAGAGATACACTAGAGATTTGCAATCCTCTTTGTAACATGTGAGACTTCGAACAATTGCGGTAGCACTTGAAGTGAGTTGCGCATGGACAAGGGCAGAGCATCTTGCGAATTGAATCCTGGATGATGAAGAGACGTTCGCCCTTGTTGAGAGCGTGGCTCCTGCCTGAACATAGAGTTTAGCCAAGAAGGAGGAGGTAATCGATGATTATGCTTTGGCCATGCTCAGTTGCCATATGTGCTTTTTCTGCAGAGGTGTCCTTGGGTTCTCATCCAGTGGTGTTTCCATCATGACTTTTGTTTCTTGGTATTCCTATCACTTCCTCCATAATGGTTCTTTGTGGGGTTGGTGGTCTTGTGGTGACTTGGATATTAAACGCTTCTAGACCTTGACCTGTGTCATTCTGCATCCACTTGTCACTTCGTGAGAGTATATGCTCACTTGCGTTAAGATTTTTCAGAATGCTATGATGCCTATCTCATTACTTATTAAGATCACATACATTAACGGTAGGTGAAGGAAGTGTGTACAAGTGGGGATCTTGCCCCTTTACTCCTCAAGAACAAAAAGTTATGGCATGATGACTTGTCAAGTTACTTGTACATCATAGGGACTTAGTCGATAGGTACTAGGCGGGGTGAGTCCGGTTGGCTAGGCGACTGGGTCGGTGCTAGTGCGGGGCTCCTGTGAGGTTGGGTAGGAAACATGTCGACTGGGACACAAATAGTGTAGTCCAGGGTCACGAACATTTCCAAAATGTCTTTAAACAGTTCATTAAATTCCTCCTTGTCTCGGGCCGCCTTTTCTCTTCATGGGCACCTAGTGCTCGAGCATACGTTGGGGGTCTGTGCAACTAGCGTTGCCACATTTTGTGTACCTCCCTGAGCATCCCTCCCCTAGCCCGCAGATTCTTCGGCCTTCGTCCGGGGCGGTGTTGCTTGGGGCCACGTTTCCTAGCGTACCTTTTAAGAGTGGGCACGTAGCGCACTGGCAGAGGGGCGTGTGCAGCATGTTCCCATCGGCTGCGAAGAGAGTCCTTGCAAGCTAGATGCCCTTGGTTCTCCATGTTTTCCTTGCGGGGGGCCTGTAATATGCGAATCAAGGATTAGGATTTGTCACATGATAAGACCATTCATATGTAAGGGATTATAGTGCAGATTATTAAGCGCATAGGACGAGAAGGAGAGGGGTAGGGCATGCAGTGCTTGTTGTAGAGAGATGGCCCCGGTGATGTATATTTAGCCTCCTGCCATTAGCAGATCTTGGTTCACGCCGAGTTACCTCTGCTGGCGGTCATGGATTTAGGCAGGCCTCCTCCTTGGAAGGATAGACCGGAAAGGGAAGAAGGTATATAGAAAGGGACTATACCCTATCTACACCATCAGAGTTGTTGGTCAAGGCTTCCTATGGCGGTAATGTGGGTTGCATGCCCTTCACTCGGAGGTGGGGATGGTCACACGGCTTTTAAATGCGTGATGAGAGGAGGACTTGAGAAGCTTAGCCTGTCAGACCCAACTCTTCTCCCTGCACTTGACTATCATTGCTTGTGTGTGTTGATATTGTTTATACATGGTGACACAAAAATCAGTGTTTATGAATCCATGTCACTTCACGAGGATAAGAACCAATTGTAGAACTCAGGGTTGTACTGGAGCGTGGCACATGCATCCAACACTCGTGGCAGCTTACTTAGTACCGATAGATATTTTGCCACATCAAGCAGCATGGAACCTTGTCCGAGTCTACTGGCAATGTGTAACTCCTCCTCAGTGAGAACCTTATCAATCAAAGGGCTCTCTAGGCTAGTTCCAGCTAATCCCGTACCCCGAATGCCAGTTAGCACTCGAAGGGAAGTTGGTGCCACATAGGTTGGGTCTCTTTGAGACCGCCATTTGGCCAATCGCTCCTCAGAGACTGTCATGATCCGAGCCCGTAGTTCGGCCATTGCAACACGGTTCTCACACCAACGCTGTTCAAATTGACTTTGGCCCTTTGTTAATCGCTTTAGTTGCTCTATGTCTACGAGATTTGGTCTGCAGAGCACTTCATTGAACGTGACAGTTAAGCGCAGTTCGTCGGCTTCCTTGTCAAAGATGAGTCGCATGCGTTCATGCAGAAGCCTATCGTAGTGCTCGTTAATATGTTCTTGCTCCTCCTAGGTCCTCCCAGGATAGAGGGAAGGGCAAGTAATCTCCAAGCTGCTCCTTGGGGATTGTGTCCACGTCCGCAAGGACGTAGACTCGTGCGAACACCTTGAGCTTAGCATCCAACTCAGCTAAACATTCTGCGACACTTCTATGTTTAACGAGGGCTTGCTCGTTGCCATCTCATGCAAGGTTCAAGGAATTTTTCTAGGCTTTAGCATAGCTGGGGGTTCAGGCCTAGATGAGCAAGATTGGTCAACGCTAGGATTGCTTATGCTCTCAGGGATTATGCATTTTTCCTGAGGTTTTGTTGCTATTTTGTCATGGTTCTTCTAGAACGTGACTGGTATAGATTTGTCACCCTGTTGTGACGACGTTGTATCTACTCTTGATTGATCGATGTGAGTTCTGTTCTCGGTGGATTGAGTGTTGAAAGCAACTGTTGATGGCAACGGCTGCTTTGATTTTTCAGAGCACACAGATGTGACTGAGGTTTCACCACTATCAGGAGAGGCATCAGTTGGCTCATTGGTGGATGGTCCCGATGCTTTAGTCCTCATCTCTCCAGCGCTCTTGGTCTCAATGTTCTTGGGGTCCACAACCACCTGTAGTTGATGTTGTTTTTGATGTTTTCTCTTCTTTTTCTTGGTCAATGAAGGTGCATCTCTCAACGACTCAGGACCCTGGACTAGGTCAACCGTTGATGTGCTTGGTTGGGCCTTAGCATTCTCTTTCTCTAGTGTGTCCTTACGGGACATGGCCGTGGCCTGCTGAATAGCCTCGCTAGGTTGTGAGAGCACAACTGCCTCCCTTTTCAGAGAGTCTAGCTCTTCAGCCAACTCCCTTATGTGTAACTCCTCCAGCCTAGGCTTTAGGCACTTTGAAAGTGCTGGAGTTGAGGAAGTTGGTTGTGACACCTCCTCCACAGGTAAAGTACTAAGGACATGTTCCACAAGGGGCATTGTCACGGCCAAGGTTTGTGACTGATGTGTTTCTTGATTGGAAGTAGTAGCAGCTAATTTAGTGGGCTGGCTACCCTTGGTGGATTGCGGTGTCAAGTCGTTAGGGCGATCAGAAGTGGTCCCATCTCTTGTTTCCCTTTGAGCATTCATCTGTATAGATTGAGCATGAGTTGATCTGGTCACATTGGGTTGCACAGGCATATCCTTGGGCCAAGGGCTGTGGCCAGTGTCATGTTTCCCCTCTTGGATATTTGGAAGCCTCGATGGAGATAGAGATTGGGAGTGGGCAGCCACCATTGACGACCGTTGTTGTGCTTCCTGTGTCCGTTTGGAAAAAGAGGATGTAGGATATCTAGGACTCTTAGGTGGACTTGGCATTGGCTGAATGATTTGCTCGAGGGTATTAGACGATTGTGCCATTTGCTTTGTTGAGCGATCAGCCTTGCCTTGAGCAATGTTGTGCCTACGATGCTTGTTCTCCCCTTGGGAAATCAAAGGCTCTTTGGGCACTAATGATTTTTGTGCATGCTCAATGGCTACATATGACATCTGTCTATTTAGCATGCTAGGCTGAGGCTCTTTCTTTCGAACAATCATGTCTGGTTTGTTGCCTCGAGACCTAGAGTTTCTCTTAGATTTCCTCTTGTGCTTCATTGCTTTTGATGCACTCTGGCCTTCAGCTGATAAAGGCGGTTTAGCAGGGGATTTTGGTACCCAAATCCATCGGTTACCTGCATAGTACCCTTGAGCACATAGCAACACTTTGGATATCCATCGCGGCGTTGTGCTGACCCTCCATTGATGCCTGCGTCTATAAGGCTTGGGCTTCTTTTGGGGTCTTCTACGATATTTGTAAGTCTAAAGCCCGTCCTTGGCATTGTCTCTTGACCTTCTTGTTTCAAACCTGGCCTCACTCACTGGTTCTCGTTGTTCGACCTGTGCTTGTATCAGTTTTTCCAACAAGTCCTTGCTCTCGTTAGTAGGCTTGACTATTACGTCAGCACCTTTCTTGCCTTTCCCTTGAGATTTGATGAGGTCACCCTTGCTAAAGGTTGTGACTATCCTCACACCCGGTAGTGTCAGGTGTATCCTCTGTGCTACATAGTTAGCCTCACACTTGGTCGCCCTTTTGAAGGGTCTTCCTAGGAGGGTTTCTTTCCTGCAGCTAGCACTATTTGGGGGAACATGAAATAGGATAGGCAAGCTTTCTGTTTCAATTGTCGCAAGGAATTTGCACTTCCTTATGAGTGCTTGTGGGTGTCCCCCATAAGGGCTAAGAGTTGCACTAGTCGGTATGAGCTCTGGTTGGCCTAGTAGGGTCCATGATTCATAGGTCAAGATGTTAAAATCTGCTCCTTCATTAATCAAAGCATCGATAGTATGCTCTCTTTTCGCAGTGAGTTTGACCCTAAGATAAGCAGGTGGTATTGTGTCTTCATCTTCCGGGTCTTGGCTTGTAAATTTAAGCCTTCTGATAGATGCCCTTAGTCCCCAACTGCACGACCAGACGTGGATTCTCCACCAATGTCTTGGGTCATCTATGCAGTGTTGCTCAAGGTACATCGCTCGTCAAGAGTGTCATGTCTTGTCATCTTGGCATTTGTAGCTTGCTGATGTTGCATTTCACTCTGACTAGACATGGTCTGAACACAATGTTTTTGTGTTCTCGTGGTGTGGCCTTTTTAACCTTGATGGCTAGATTGGCCCATTGATGTTCTAGGGTCTCTGCTTATCTCTATTCGGGTATGGGCTTTTGGCTGCTCTTTTGCAAGTGAGAATCCATGCTCGTGTAGAGCCATTACTTCACTAAGGTCCAATTTGGAGGACCTGTCACGGCGCGCGTTTTCCCTCCAACCTACTTGGGGGAGGTACGGAGGGGCCATTACGGTAAACACCATGCGCAATTTGGAGGACCATTTATAGCCAAATTTTGAACTATGTGCTCTAAATTTTAGCCCGGTGATGGATCTGTGATGTGCCTTTAGCTCTAATAGCCTTTGGGGTCAATCTCGGGGTTTAGATGTGTCAAAATTTGTGTTCTAGATACCCGTCTAATTTTCAAGAATCCGATTATCAGATGTCCGATTTTCAGGAGTCCGATTATCAGAATCGGACGTCCAATTCTGGGTGGTCCGATCGGCCCAGTCTGGTCCGATTCTGGACTGGTCCGATTCTGACTAGTCCGATTCTGACTGGTTCGATTCTGGTGGTCCGATTCTGGTTCTGGGTGGTTCGATTCTGGGAATCTGATCGGACAAGGTGGTCCAATTGCCTCGATCGGACGAGTGTCTGAGCGGATAGGGTGGTCCGAGTAGTCTGATTTCCAAAATCGGACGGGTTGGTCCGAGTGGCCTGATCGGACAGGATGGTCCAATCGGACGAGTGTCCGATTCTGGACTAGTCCGATTCTGGGACTCGGACGGCCTGGATCGACGACGCGGCCGACGGCCCGCGAGTAGCACGTGATGCCTCTAGGCTGACGTCTACTACACCGAATCGTCTAGCGCCTTCCAGATAGGTGCAAGACACTACAAGGGACTGCCAGACATGCCTGGAATCACTGTGGTGCTCGAATCAAACGGCACTCCAAGGATCTGTGCCCCTATTTTCCTGTTTTAGCTTGTTATACAGCAACAGAGAACCCTACTGTTTGTTTCTTTTTCTTTGTTTTTTCCTATCCTAAATGTATACAAATCACAAAGCAATCACCTACACTACTCCAACATGCTTTTCCAAATCCAAAAACCAAAAATCTACTTGCTAAGGAGATCGAATACCTCTTCAAACTCCCTCACTTCCTACCTATCTACCTCAAGTACCGGTTCGGGGGAAAACCCTATTCCAATGCTCGATTCGAAGCGCGCAAGCTCTCAAGGCTTGAATCCATTGGTCCCGGCAACGGCACCAAAATGTGGGAGCCTTCGCTCAACCGCCAAGACCCACGGACCGCTTATTGTTTCAAGCGTTCCAAGACGAGCACTAATGGCTACCTCTCACATAACCGACGCGCCATCCATATCTACGGGTGTAGTGAGCACACCTCTGTGCCGTTTGAGTTACCTCCTCTCCCACGCACTCTGGTAGCTCCACGATCCAAGTGCTTCAAGCAAGCTCGATCCTCCCACTCCAAGCTCCTAGCTCCATTGCCGTGAGCAAGAGAAGAGAAGAGAAGAGAAGAGAAGAGAAGAAGAGAGGAGAAGATGGAGAGCTTCTCCTCCTCGGTCCCTCACCCTCACACACTCACTCCCTCACACTCCCACACTCCCTCTCTCAAGCACAAGCTCAAGCAAGCAAGAAGAAGAAGAAGAAGAAGAAGAGGAGAGCTACTTTTGGCCACACACAAGAATGAGCTTCTCATTCACTTTTCAACTTTATATACAAAACCCTAAATCCCTTTTGGGCGGTCATCCCCTTTTCCCCTTTTTACATGGCCGGCCGTAGCCTAGGCCCTTTTTCCCATTGTCCTTCTATCTTCCTAGCTTCCTTTCCACCGCCCATCTACATTTACAAATTGCATGGGTGAGAGCCCCCGACGCTCCTTGAATTAAACCATGATGCGCTTGCGCTCTTTTACAAAAGTTTTGACTTGCACTTTTCCTTGTGCGCCTTTCTCCCTTATTTAGGTCTCTTCTCCTTGTGCATCTTTGTCTTCCGTTTCTCTTTGCCTTGGCCTTTGTCTTTGTCTTCTGCTTTAGCTTTTCCGGATTTTCCACCTTCGTTTGTTTGAGGGTTAATAGTTGCATTGCACAAGGTGCTACCTTTGTTGCTTACAAAGGGTGTTGCATACTACTTCTTCATCTCTTCACTCTACTTGTCTTCAACCCTTCCCCAACCTCTCTCTCTCTCTAGAAGTCATTGACAACAAATAGATCTCATTCATGTTCTAGCATTACTCATTTGCTGCAAGCAATTTGTGAAAACCTTAACCTTGGTGATTGATTTTTCTATCTTGTTTATCCTTGATAATGTGGATTTGTATTAATAAAATGAGTAAAATATTATAGCATCATTGATGCAACATGGTATTAAATCACACTACTAAACTTCTTATGGAAGAGCTTGAAGACCCAATGCATAGCCTTAAATATTCTAAGTATAGATATTATCTCCAACTCCAACACAGTGAGATAGATTCATCGAGAGGGTGCTTGTAATTACCAAAAGAGAATCTTGTTCATGCAACTCCATACAAACTTGAGCATAACAACTGAAATGAGGCTAATCAAGTGTTAACTGACCTCATCAGATTCCTATAGTTAGCAAAGAAAGCAATGGACATACCAAAATTCTCTCACAAATTGGACCCTCTTACCCACTTGTTGACATTCCTCTAAACATTAGGGGAGGTCTGAGATCTCGAAAATGCATTTTAGAATGTAGTGAGAGAGTGCTCTAGAGCAATGAGAGCAAAGCTTCCATAACAAAAATTTTATTTTTGAAAAAAATCATCATTTTATAAATAGATATGAACACAATATTATTATGAATATCTATTTTTATTATCTCATAATTTTTATTACGATATCTTTTATATTAATGACATATCTGAGATTGCATGATAATGAAAATTGAAACTAAATTCAAATTACCAAAAAGCTTAGTATTCATCTTTTTTCTCTCCCTTGTTTTGTTGAACTCATCTCTTTCCTTTCTTCTTGGTGGTAGCTCTCTCTCTCTCTCTCTCTCTCTCTCTTTCTCTCTCTCTCTCTCTCTCTCTCTCTCTCTCTCTCTCTCTCTCTCTCTCTCTCTCTCTCTCTCTCTCTCTCTCTCTCTCTCTCTCTCTCTCTCTCTCTCTCTCTCTCTCTCTCTCTCTCTCTCTCTCTCTCTCTCTCTCTCTCTCTCTTTGCCATGGATACATAAATTTGACTTTCAACAAGTTGCCCAAGATTTAAAATCACATCCATATTTGTGTTTAATTCATTCCAAACAAATGAAAGATTAATTCCTACCGTTATTCGCAAATATAGCTCAACTACCATGCAACAAGCAAAATGTAGAAAAAGACAAAGATATGAGAGCTCTTTGATCTTTGCTACTTTGAAGGATAGGACCAAATATTTTAGACTTAGAGTAAATAAGAATAGCATAAAAGAGCTTTTAGTACAACATATATTTATACGTAGAGAGTTGCATTTGGAACTTAGAGCTTTAAGTCTTCTATTACATAGATCAAATTGTAAGTATTTCATTCTCAATGCTTTTATTTTATTAAACTAGATATTAGGTTTTATTATAACACTTTTTTTGTAGATATCTGTCTATCTTTCTAATCTTGAGGAATGGCAGTGTGTTGAGTCTATTATTGATGTTATTCATGGATTAATTGGAGAAGAAATATACAAAGACGAGAGAAAAACATGGCTTGAGAGAATGAAACATTTTTTAATGACCATTTTTATATTATCCTTATGAATAATGACCAACATGAAACAATATCCCTACTTTCTTAGCCTGATTTTACAAGCCTTGAGTGGTCTTTGCCAAGTCCAAGTGAGAGCTACAGATGTAAAACTTTTCTAAGATATAGAGAGTATTAAGTCCTAAGATCTCAAGTAGGCTAAGCAAGATTACTTTGTTTATACTTGTTAATGCATTGATTGAATTTTTTTGTTGAGATAAGAAAATCAAAGGGTATATTATCAATCAAGAGGCCGATATATGATCATGTCTTACAATTTATTGATGAGGGGTGGGATTCCAGGATAAAATGCAAGATCTTATAAGATAGATCAAGACTTTATTGCTTGGAAATACATGCTTGCTACTTAAAATTTCATCCTTAGCTTTTATTACAATAGATAGCATTATGTTGGTGGTAGTCTAGTTACTTTGGATCAAAATCTTGAGAATTTTAGCAAATATCATATACTAGATCTTGATGTTTGGCTTAATGAGAATATTATTACTATACTAACGGTTAGATCATCATGTACGCTACATCAAATGATGCTAGATTTTTGTATGTCAAGTTATATATATATATATATATATATATATATATATATATATATATATATATAAAATATAGTTCCACTTCTTGAATGGTAAACATTTATAGTAGTTTTTTTAAACAAACATCAAACAGAAAAGAGAAAAAATATATGATACAAATATATTTAAAAAATATCTCTTTACCATCAATATAAATACAAGTTTAGATATTATAGTAAATTTGTACGTTTTTTCTTCATGATCTATATACATGAGGTTTTACAATACAAAATACAAAAGCTATTTCTTTTTGTGGTGAGGAATATTCTTTAGGAGCTCTTTTTCTTTTCTTTGATGCTTTGGTTGCCTTAGGTGTTGAGGAACCCTCCTTTTCTACTTTCATACTCTCTAGCCCCTCCTTATATGTGTCCTCTTTTGAAACTAGAAAAAATATAAAATAACTTACTTTTCATGGTATGGAATCAAAACTAGCTCTAAAGTATCAAAATCAATTCTACCAAGTCAATGGGGTTAAATGCATTTATTTCAAGTTCACTTAGCCTCATGTAATGGGAGATTTAAGAATCAAGAGTCTCAAATTTTTATTATATATCAAAAGGGAGTTCATGCATCATACACCTAGTAAAAGCAATAAGATAGTGAGTATATAGAGAAGAAATTATTGCTAGCAAAATATTATTCTTAAGAATTAAAAAATTTAGATGTGCTATACCTCAATCCAACAAGAAGAATGGAGCTACTTACTTCTCTCCTTTTATCCTTGAGAATCTGCACATATTCTAAGTCCAAGGCAGAAATATCATTTCTCTTGTCTGTATTACCATGCAAGAAGCAATATACATTGAAACCTATTAGATTAACCCTCTCAAGCATGTCAAAAAGCTTATGCTCTAGTACTCCTAGTTGGTTTTCTCCTTTTGCTTTTGATTTCTTCATCTTATGCTCCCTCCATTTCTTTGCTTGTTCCTCTATAGCCTTTTCCTCATTCTTATGCCAACTTGTGTCTCTCTCATGTGTAATATCCTTCACTTTAGGACAATTGTTCTCGTTTTTCTTCATGTATGATGGCATATTAAGAATATTATATATCTTCTCATTTATAAGATAAAACAACTCTAAAATCTTGAAGAATCTACATCTCAATCTTCTTAAGATAATCATATCCTTATCCATAAGTGTCACTCTATATGCATGGGCAACACAGATGTATGCATTTTGAAAAAAATCAATTAAGACATCCTATGTAGCCTCCTGGATGCAATTGAGGATACTCCTTATCTATCTATAACTATTGAGACTATGCCCATCATATATCTCTCTAATCAACCTTTGGAATGGTAGCTTTGAAATTGCATTACCAAGAGCTTTCATTACCTTTCTAATCTCCCTAAGACATCTCATAGCCAATGAGAATCTCCTTTTATATTTTTTTGGTTGCTTGGATGGCTTGGCGGACTGATGTATTCTCAGCAGTAGTGTTCCTAAGATCAATCTTCTACTTCCTTATAGCAGCTTTAGTTCTAGCCATAGATTAACAAACCAATTGCAAGAAAAAGATAGTTATTAACTACACATTTGTATATTGACGTATGATACACGAAAATATTACCATGTTGCAAGAAGAGACTCTCAAAATTATTTTTCACCTAACAGTCATCAAAGTCCGATCAATAAACATAACTATTTATATGGTTTTTGACAAAGATGATGTATTGCATGATGTGGTTATATATTTAAGCTTAAATTTTTTTACCAAATTTGTCTATAAACCATGGAAAGACCTCTAATAAACTATTTGCTTTGACTCTTCCTCCTCTACATCTTGTGTATCTAAAGTATTTTATTATTGCCTAATAATGTGATTATTTCATACCTTAGGTTGACCAGATAAATAGCCTTCTATATTCTTTGATGAAATATGAAGCATGGTTGTATAAAGTATGCTACACTAATAAAAAATAAAGAGAGTTTGTTAAAAATCTTATATGAGTTAGACAATGAAGAAACATAATAACTTCTAATCATATTAATGAGTGAAGTGTCCCAAGCTTCTATCATTTCCTTTTTGAAAAGGTTCAATTGGTCTTTAAAGTTATTGAGATCATAATCTTTCAAATCAATTTTATCACAATCAAAATTAATATTTTATCTAGTGTTTCTCAAAGTGTGGCTTTTCTATTCAAAGCTTGTCTACTATCAATATGATCCTTAATTGTATTATGTAGGGATTTACATTGAGTGTATTTAATGGTTGAACCCTCATTTCTAGAGTATATCTTGCCAAGCTTTCCATGAAAGCCTCGGAAACTTCTAGTCTTTACTCCACTAGTAGATGGCTTTTTGGGGACACAATTTCCATCCTTCGACTTTTGAAGATCTAATTCAATAACAACATAATCTTTATACAAACTATTTGCAAATAAAACTAGCTTGATCTTTGTTATAACATTGTTTCTAACCAATATGGGTTTTAACTTAAGCAAACCCTATGTAAAGATGAACAAGATTTTTACTTATTTTGTAAAGTACAAGAAGTGTACATATATGAGCATTGGCTAAAGAAATATCTAAAGCTGGCTTGAAGTGTGAATCTTTGATATGCTTAGAGGGGCATCTACTTCAATTACTTGAGCTCAATTGTGCAACTAGGGACATACAATATAGACAATGGTATCTAGTGTTTTATCCTTTAGACACATTGTACACATAATTGACTATCTTCAAATCACTAGCTATATGGCTTGATAGATAGCTCTTTTCGTGCTTGTTGACTCTTAATCTCATTATATATTAACATTTGATAGAAAACCCAATAATATATATATATCAAATTCCACTATGTCAACTTTAAAAGTTTATAACCACCAGATATTGTGCTCAAATTGAATACCAAATGGCATTGAATCACTCTAATGATTTAATGAAAGTACTCTATTCATCAAGGTATTGGAGACCCTTTCTAATTTTATACACTTTAAAATCTCACTTTCATCAAGTTTCATCACAAACTTGGCTACTCCTTGTGCCTCTTCAAAAGATAAATCATAGATTTGATCATCAAATGTTGTAGGGTAAGCAAATCAAAGAAAATGTTATTAAATTCATTATAGATGATCTCTTTCTTCTTACTCTTGAAGCTGGCCTTGATATGGAGAGGCTCATCCAAAACTTCTATCACTTTACCATTAACTCTTTGTTTGATAGTTTTAACCATAAATGGTATTGAAAGTAAACAATTATGTAATTAACCTTGTTTTATATTTGATTGTATCAGGTGAGAAATTTGTGTATATGCATCTCGACTAATACCAATACTATCCAAAGTTTTTTGCATTAGCTCAAAATTCAAAGAATGGTGCTTAATAAAAGAATCCATGCATTGTCTCTTTACTTTTTTTATTTTTTTCTTCTCAATAATATCATTTGGGATTATTGAAAATATGATAATCAAACTAAGATACCTTTGAAGTATCTCTCTCACTTAGATTTAGTTGAAGAAGAGACCTAAACAAGATCAATATCATAACTTATATACTATTATAAGCAAAGTTATATTCAAATTTTCTTAGGTAAAAATGTATGCATTGCTACTTGAATTCTTTTACTATAGATCCTCTTGCTTTTCATTTGAGATGTTTAATATTCTTAAGAGTTCTTTGTTGATTTCAAAGGCCTAAAATAGTTTGTTTTTGCTAGTATGCTTTGATGCATTTCTCCAATGAACTATTCTTTTGTATACAATTCTATAGTTTTTGCAATGATCAATCTCTATGTTTTGTTAATAAGTGATTCTCCAATCTAAGAACATCATTCTTTACAATAAGATTAAGCATATAGCCTTGAAATCCATTATAACGTTTACCAATAA
Organism: Lygodium microphyllum; assembly: GCF_053477565.2. Taxonomy (NCBI): domain Eukaryota; kingdom Viridiplantae; phylum Streptophyta; class Polypodiopsida; order Schizaeales; family Lygodiaceae; genus Lygodium; species Lygodium microphyllum. Next base: position 70,073,388 of record NC_141150.1, read on the forward strand.
ACGGCATCAATGAATAGCTATTCTAAAAAGAAGAAGTACTATTTTTTAAATAGGATCTGTAGGGTATAACTATCCATCTAATTAAAGATCAAGATTTTTTTTTTAAAAAATTGAAGCACATGTTTCATAGACTTTGAAACTATATTTTTTAAAATTAGTTTATACTCATATTTTAGCTCAACGTGAAGATGATATAGAGCTCTCTTACTAGTGTTACAAGGATCATTGGATGATTGATTCATAGCTAAAGATGTGATCTACAACTTTAAGTAGAAATACTATGTTAATTTGAAAAAGAAGAAAAATGAGTAATTAATTAACAAGGAGAAGAAGAAAAAGAGAGAATGAGGATGGAGGGAGGTAACCAAATATTGAAAAAATTCAAATAGAATATTTGCTTTCACTTCTATCAAGACAAGGTAGGATCTTTATTAAGTCAAGCATCATCATCTTGATGGCAGCCTATATTTTTAGGTTTGATGCAAGCTATGAGAATATTATGATAATCATCTTCATTAGGAGAAATATGGACTCTCTTTTTTACCCCTTAAGGAGTGAATAAACAAAAATAGGCCTAACCAATGAGAGAGCTAGGATTCCAGATTCATGTAGTTTGAATCTTTTAGCCATTTCTTGGCCCAAATCTTCCCTCAACAATAAAATAAGGGGAAATGTGGGGAATACAAGGCTATCACTCCTTGAAAGTTAGTGAGTCGAATTTTTCTTTTCTCAAATTTTTATGTTTGACTTTTCATACATTCCCTTTTCAGTTCCCTCTCTTTCTTAGGCATAACTCAAATGTATCATTTCTCTTTCCTCGCTTCTTCTTTCTTGATGAAATTTTATAGCCTCATTGTTGCTTGTTGTGTTTGTAGCCCTGTGAAATTTCATTGCCTCTACACAAACATAGAGTGATTTTCTCATGTTTTATGAGAGTGGAGCTTATTCGACAAAAGCCCTAAGATTTTCTTGACAAAAATTTACAAGTATATTGTTCTCTTCCATGGATGTTCTATGGTAAAGTTTTATCTCGTTTGAAAAAAACTTGTGTAAGTTATGTTCACTCTCTGACATGAACTTTCTTTTGTTTTGGTACTCTAGGAGTCTCTCACAGTTAGGAACAATGATATTTTAAATACTCAACTTCTTCTTTAACATCTTTGGGTTTCTTTATAAACAAGGTTACAGATATGTTGTCTTGTCTTTTTATTGCTTCATAGTTAAAAAAATCGCTCCATGGTTAAATTTCAACTCATTTGGACTAAGCCGATGTGAGTTACATGCATGCTTTGACATGAGATTTCTTTTGTTTTTGTACTCCAGGAATCTCACAGTGAAGAAACAATGATATTATAATAACTCAACTTCTTGTTCAACATCTTTGGGCTTCTTTGTGAAAAGAGTTATACCTACAATGTCTTTTTAAAAAAAATAGCTTCATGGTTAAATATCATTTCATTTAGCGATAAAATTTACAAATTATGCATATTTTGAGTTAAATTACCTTTTGATATTGTATCCTAGGCCTCCATCTCAACGATATATACCTATTGTCTAGAAATTGACTCCTTTTTTAATAGCCGTAAGATTGAGGGCTACAAAGTTTCTCAAGCGCGTTGCTCTCTACAGTGATGCAATGTAAAATTTTGTTTCACCTGTAAGTATTATTTATAAATTATTATTGTTGACATCTAGTTAGAATCAATGGGAAGAAATATCTAGTATAGATTCGAACATTAAGTTTGCAACATTAATGATTTTTATGTTTATAAGCCCACAATTAAAATGCTATAAATAAGAAAAGATTTTGTTAGTTTTTTATATCGTTAGGATAATTTTATTTAGATTCTAAAACCATGGAATAGCATGAGATGATAGCATCAGTGGTGTTGCAGTCTCATAGCATTGCATAATATTAGAATTATATATGTGAAATGACAAAGGGATGCTTGTACATGAAAATATTATTATACTAATGATTCTACAGATGGATAAAATCACTTACATGTAATAAAAGCACATAAAAACTTGTTGATAGGTACCTTTTGTATTTGGTTAATATAAATGTCTTTACGAAGGAAAAACATCAGTAACATACTTGAGGTCTTCAACATGAAAGATAGTAGTGGTAATTGGATTTGTGATAAATACTATAAGTTGGATTGGATTTTGATGTATCCAAGTACTCGAGGAAGTTTCAAGGTCACACATAAGAATGTTGCAAACCCAACAAACATTGGAAATATAGAATTTTAGAGTTGAAAAGAGTGTTTAATGGGACAAGGGCAGTAACATAAGTGTTGATCCAACACATTTATATGCATAAACAAATCTGTATGCACGATGGGAACTACATTTTAAAATATAAACAAAATAGTAAGTTTCTAAATTTTATCATTGTTTATTCTTTTGCATCAAAGTTGTTTTGTATAATCTTTGTAGTGTTCTAATTCAAATGTGTTTTACTGACAGCTCTATATCCATCAACTCTGCATGATGGCAAAATGTGGAATGTTTTAGCAACAAGATACATGTTTGGCATGAAGACATAAGTTCTTTGATATATGATAATAACTCTGCAAGTCAACTTGCAACTCAAAATATCTTTTTTTATAATTCATTGTATGTAGTAGAAAGTCAGAGATTGCAGCATGTCCCATTGCGGCCATTATCTAGTTGTGAATGGTTGATTTGTAGCTTGGAGTTGTCAAGAATATGTAAGTCCAAGATAAAATCTGATATCAATAGTGCTACCACAAGGTCCAAAGATGTGCATCTTAGTTGGTTTATTCTATTTTCATCGTTTGCATATTTGTTTGGCTCATGTGAGGTTTTGAAGAAAACGAAGATTACTTATCAATGCAAGTGTCCATCTGAGGAATGGATGAGTTAGCTATATTGGGCGAGTCATGGTAGGTCAAAAGAACACATTTTGATGAGACGATCGAGTGTAGGGTCAACCAATCAGATTTTACATTCATGTAAATCTTTCTTTTTGAATTGTATGCCTTGATTTAATTGATATAGGTATTGCTTAGATGAATTGTTGTGTTAGTCACTTTTACCTACCATATTTTTTGTTTTAATTACACGTATTTCATCGCTAGACAAACTCGGCGCATTCTCTTTCAATATAGAAGATGGTGACTTTTGCGAGAGGAGTGGATCAGCTTGGATCAAGATACCCGAGATGAGACACATGTAGCTCTCATAGATGTGGTTATCTTGTGGAATAGTCATAATCCTTTTGTAGTTAGCGTAGAGAGCCATTGGCCCATTTCTTTTCTGAGATAAGAAATCCAATTAATGTCCAATGAGCCCCTGTGCAACTTCTATTTCAAGTTAGATAATTGAAAGGTCAGGATTCGTAGTGAACAATCCCTAACATGTAAGCAATGTGCTTCTCCACATATCCTTGAGATAGTGGAAACCTTGTAAAATTCTTATAAAGAGCAAATACAAAAAAAATTTAACTTCTATATACTTTTAATTTTGATAATTTTGGTTTACTGTGATCCAAGCATGTGAGTATATATGTTGTAATTAGTCAATCGCACTGGTTAAAATCACAATTAAATTGCAAGCTGGAGTTTTGTAGCCTTTGGAATATTGTCTTTGCATAATGATATATTGCAGCTCATCTATTCTACTTATTTTTTGAGCACTCACTCTGTTGTTGGAAGGAATGAAAATAAGTGTTGAAAGTATTTAGATTTCTAGTTGTTGTGGTTGAAGGGATTTTAGATTTTTTCCTTTTAAAAATCCAATATTTTCTCTAGTTAGACTTGAATATCCTCAACGATCCAAACATATTTGAGGATATAATGAAGTGTAATGAAGCATTTGTCTATTTGAGTAATTTTGATGGTGGCTTTCAATTATTGAATTAAAGTATTTATGGTTAGGGTTTTAATTTGAAACTTTAGGGTTAAAATTTTATAAGAATCTTTATTTAAAACCCTTGATACATAAAAGTTAGATCTCCAAACTCATTTTCACTTTCATTCTCTACTTCTCTATACATGTACTCTCCTTCATTCTCCCTTTCTCTGTGCCATGGCTACTACTCCCATCTTTGCCACATGGATTAGCTAGCAATCGTAGAGTCACCCGTGCCATGAAACACCTTCCTAAGTGCTCTTGTCGAGGCTCATGAGCTGTTTTGGAAAATCCCATATGCAATGTCTTTGTGTCTCGTCCTGTTGCCCACATCTAGCTTAAGAAAAAGACTCTCTACCATAGTTAAGCCATGTGCTAGATACTAAACTCCTGTATGTTAGTAAACAAAGAGAAATTGAGATCTTTCTTGGTCTGAAACTCTCCTCCAATATCTTCTAGAAATCTGCAAGGGTAGTGAGTTGGGGTGCCAAAGATGGGCTTGAAGGATTCGTAATGAGGGAGGGAAGGAGGGGCTCATCATGTCAAGTGGAGGGCTCATCCGTCTCATAAGTGCTATGGGGAATGCCATGGGTACCACCGAGACCTTGTGGGCTACGCCCGGTCTCCAAGGGGGGAGGGCGGTTAGCGTCACGGGGAGGGACATACTCCTTGGGTTGATCCGAGGGGGGGGCAATGGCGGGGATGAGGGTGCCCATGTGCTCTATGAGTAAGTCCATCTTGGCCATCATCTCGGAATGACGGTGATCTTGGCCGGTTTCCATCTCCCTGTGGCATTGCTCCATCTCTCAATGTCGTTCAACATGATGGGTCTCATGTTGGCATAAGGTTTGGTTGAGCAGAGATAAGCGGTCTATCTCAAGGGCACCCTCTTCAAACATGTCTTCACGATCCTCTTGAGCTGAGCTAGGATCGTTCATTGAGGCACGGGAGTCCCTTATTTCACACTGAAAGTCCTCATGGGCCTTTGCTTTACCCTTGTGGCCTGCCATCCCAAGTGCAGTCCAGCAGACCCCTTGTTACAGAAATGACGATATCTTGAGCTAGGAAACTCCGATCGCCAAAATTTTTGATTCAAATGAAAGCCATTGATCCCCTCTATGAGGCTATCTAAAAATATCTCTAATAGTAAATGATCAGGGCTTTGCTATAATCACTTTTTGTGGGCTGACTGTGTAGGACTGCTGCTTGTCCCACAGTACCTCTGGGCACAAAACTGAGTGTATCTCCCAAATCGTAGGGCGGAATAGGGAGATTTTTAGTTCAGATCGAAGGGAGGATGCCCTCTTCAAATCAAGCTATAGTGCCTGCACTCAGTCACACAAGAAGGCTTTGCTGTAATCAACTTTTGTGGGCTGACTGTGTAGGACTGTTGCTTGTCCCACAGTACCTTTGAGTACAAAACTGATTGTATCTCCCAAACCGTAAGGCAGAATGGGGAGTTTTTAGTTCAAATCGAAGGGGAGGACGCTATCTTCAAATCAAGCTATAGAGCCGGCGCTCAATCACACAAGAAGGCTTTGCTGTAATCAACTTTTGCGAGCTGACTGTGTAGGACTGACTGTCTGCAATACCCTACAAAGACTCCCTCAAGGAGCATACCTTATCCCAATGGGTGAGAGTCTTATCCCAAACATCCAGAGCCTCAACGGTGGCTCTCAATGCCACATAGAGCCATACATCCTTTGAATCTGTAGTTCATTGTTGAGACCATTTCCATAACTGCATACCCTACCCTTCTTGCATTGCATCCACCATACATTTCCAAGTGATACATGACATTACCAATGCATGTAGAGGGCTGTAGACTCAAATGATTAGGGCTTGGGCTATTCCATCAAATGTACCTACACCTGCAAGAATTCTTGGGCTCCGGATCACCAGGAGGTGGGCAAAGTTCCCCCCGGGCCGGGTTGTGCACCCCTTCAGGGTCTTTGATGGCAAGGGGGGTCACCCCTCTTTTGTCTTGCCACCTCGCCTGGCATCGGGCTTTTCCTCACCCGGAATATACATGGCAGACATTTATTAATTAAACACCTAGCATGAGATGCATTTTAGGAATCAAAATTTTGGGCTTTTCATGAAGTGCATGGAATTGGAATGGGGAATAGGGATAGAGAGCTTACCGACAGTGACTCACTGCCTACTCACCCTTATACAATGGATTTTTTATCAATTCTTGGCTCAGCCAATTCACAAGAAGCCAAATGGGTTATGGGTAAGAAAAAATATAATCTCAATGAAGCTTCAACATGAGTAAAATCCATTCCAATGCCATAAGATCAAAGGGAAATGACTGGGATTAATATTCAGAATGCATACAATGTCTGGAACTCCTATTATCTACTTGGACTCATACATTCTCTCAAACAAGTGGATAGGATTCAACAAGAGGCTTAAAGGGAGAGAATGAGAGCCAAGAGTCAGTTACCTTGAGTTTTTTGGAGAAGAAGGAAGCCACTAATGCCACTTCAGTCCTTCATGAGAGCTCCAATTGATTCCGCATGCTCCATAGCTCCAAAATGGTTGTGCTCCGTCAAGAAAGGGTGAAGTCAAGCTTGGGGAAGGATGGATCAGGACCTTCCCATGAAGAGCTCTTGCTGAAATTGAAGCTCTACTCCCATAGCCATGGCTGCCCACAAGTGCATGCCTTCAAATCTTGCTTCTAATCTTCTTCCCGTGCTTCTTGATGGCTGAAATCTTGAGCTAGGCTTGAAGAGGGACTCTCTTGGGCCAAGAAAAGACCAAAATCTTCAAGATTTTTGAGCTTGATGCCAAGGTTCCATGGCTGCCATGGACTGCACCAAATCACAATTTCTTGAGGTGGAAAGGGGAGTCCAAGATCTAAGGAGGAAGCCTTCGATGTTGCCCAAGAGACTTGCCAAGAGCCAGGAGTGAGATCTAGGTAGGAGAGGAGGGCTGGGGGGCTGTCCAGCAGGCCAGGAAGCAGCCCATTTTTTGCGTCGCAAATTTCGGGGCTGCTCCTGGAAGGTTGGGGATGACCACCTAGCTCAGCCCTGCTTGATCAGTGGCTCCTGAGCTTCAAAAGATGAAGGGGCAAGGCTGATGCTTCATGGAAGACAGGGGAGAGCAAGATTTGGGGCTGGTTTCCTCCATGGGAGCTTACAGGAAGCTTGTGGAAGGAGGAGAGAGAAGGTCTTCTTGAAAAGTAATTGAGCTTTTGGCATTCTCTAACTGTGCTACCCTCCTTTTTGTTAAAGATGCGCGATCTAGGACATGGCAGTGAGTTATGGTGGATGGAAGGAGAAGAGTGGACTCATGATGGAGAAGACAAAGGCACTGTTTGTTACACAAGTGAATTAGGTTCCAAGATTGAGACTTGGACTCATAAACACAATCTTGTGTATGTGGACAATGACACTAACACTTTACTGAAAAGAAAAGAGTGCTATCATTGCCTTTAGAAAAGGAAGCAAGTACAATGCTTTATAGGAAAGTAGGAAACTGCAATAGGCACCACTGTGCATATGGGATAAGTAAGCTTGCATGTCCTTGGCCCTGAAGCTCCATACAAAGAGGCTATTAGTGAGTGTGATTGCTGAATCTCAACACCCCTCCTCAATCACAACTAGAAAGGCACAAAGTGTGTAGAGGCTATAATGAGAACCACCTGCAAAGTGTGGGCACACCACAAACATGGTAGACACCAGAGGCTGTTGCAGAAAAGGCTAAGTGTGGGCATCAAAACATGATGGACATCCAGAGGCTGTAACAGGGGCCTCACAAAGTGTACAGGGACTGTAATGCCAAGTTACATAAGGAGTTTACAAAGCTTATGGTAGGAAGAATTAGGGCAAGGAAATACAATGCTTTTAAAATAGTCTATCAGAGTAATGAGAGTAGAAGGATTGATGAGACTTGTCCTTGTCCTTCCGATCCTGGTGGTCTTCTTCTTCTTTCACAGCTGCAAGATAGGCCTTTTGGGACCTCTTTCTAGCATGACAGAACTTCTCAATGTGTTCGGTCCTTTTGCAGAAGTCACAGAAGAGTGGTTCCTTTTTACCTTTGTATCTGTTGTTTACATATAACATTTGTTCATCCTTTGAAGTGCTAGGCTCTTCTTTGCTTTTAAGTTTCTTTTCTTCCTCTAGCAGAGAGGCTTTAATGTCAACAAGTTGAGGATCAGGCATATTGGTTAGAGTGGTTGATACATTATCATAAGCAGGAGGCAAACTTTTTAACAAGACACCAATACAAACATCTTCATCCATTTTTAGCTTTATCCCTGCAAGTTGAGTAAGCAGGCTTTCCATGTAGTTTAGATGGGATGCCAAGGATGTATGAGGCTTCATATCAAGTCGAAAAAATTCAATTAATAGACCATACTTACACGACTTTGACTGTGCACCAAATAAGGTATCCAATTTGTTCCAAGTGTTATGGGACATGTCACAGGCATCCACATGATGGATGTAGCTATTGTCCAATTCCAGTTTAATGATGGTTTTTTTTACCAATTTCCCTACAGCTGGCTATGAAAAGGAGGAAAAATATATATAGGCAAAATGACTTGAAATCTTGCACCAGGCCTATGGGCCTCTTTTCAATTTGAAAATAGCCAATGTGGCATTTTCCCCAAGGCCATCATGTGCTAGAATGGTCGATGGGATTTAAAGTCTGCCTTGACCACTGATTGGATATAAGAGGGCCACTTAAGCCAATGCAATGATCGTTGGGTCATCTCACCAAGTGACAAAACGAACCACTAAGCTAATAATTCTATCATCATGTGGGAGCCTTTGCTCAACCGCCAAGACCCACGGACCACTTATTGCTTCAAGCGTTCCAAGCCGAGCACTAATGGCTACCTCTCACATAGCCGACGCGCCATCCATATCTATGGGTGTAGTGAGCTTACCTCCATGCCGTTCGAGTTACCTCCTCTCTTGCACACTCCGGTGGCTCCACGATCCAAGTGCAAGCTTCAAGCAAGCTCCATCCTCAAGCTCCATGCTCCAAGCTCCATTGCCGTGAGCAAGACAAGAGAAGAGAAGAGAAGAGAAGAAGAGAGGAGAAGATGGAGAGCTTCTCCTCCTCAGTCCCTCACCCTCACACACTCACTCCCTCACACTCTCACACTCCCTCTCTCAAGCACAAGCTCAAGCAAGCAAGAACAAGAAGAAGAAGAAGAAGAGGAGAGCTACTTTTGGCCACACACAAGAATGAGCTTCTCATTCACTTTTCAACTTTATATACAAAACCCTAAATCCCTTTTGGGCGGTCATCCCCTTTTTCCCTTTTTTACATGGCTAGGCCCTTTTTTCCCATTGTCATTCTATCTTCCTAGATTCCTTTCCACCGCCCGTCTACATTTACAATTTGCATGGGTGAGAGCCCGGCGCTCTTTTACAAGATTTCAGGGTGCGCCTTTTTATTTTAAAATGTGCATTTCCCCTTTTGCCTTTGCCTTGGACTTTTAAGGTTCCCCTTACGCTTTTGGCCTTTTCTCCTTTTCTTTCTTCAGTCGGACTACATTTTTTCCGCCTTTGCCCTGCGTTTTTTCCACTTCCTTTTTCTCTCTTCGTGTTGGGGTAACATTACCCCCCTCCTAGATGAGTGCCAGTCCCATGGCACTCACCGTCGTAGGTAGCAGGCTGTAGCATGCACCGAAGACGTGGGCAACAAGGATGCCTGTGGTTTCCATGGAGGAGTGTTGGTGGTGGTGTGGCAGAAGGTCCTGGGGCCTGTTGGTGGCCCAGGTGGCTGGTGGAAGGTTGTTGGAGTTGGTTGTAGGGCTATGCTGTGTTGGAGATTGCATTGATGGCTAGCACAAGTGGTGGTTTGTTAGGGAGTCTGCACATGACGATTCTTTGCGGGCTTGTCGGATGTTAAGGGACAAGCATTCAAAGTTGAGTGTTGATGAAGAGTGAACAACACCTTATACCTGCAATTGGGAAACCTCACATGTGGTCTCTCCTTGAGGGGTAGTGCTAGTCTTCTTATCGTGCACAAGACATATTTGATTAGTTTGGGAGACAAGTCGAACTCTAAGCAAGCTGAGAGTGTTGTTCTACACTTGAGGACCCAAACTATGCATATACTTTGGTGCAGATATTATGTAAGCGCTCATGCATACTTAGATATTACGTAGTTAGAAGACCGTGGGCTAGTTTCTCATAACAATGTGTGGATGAAGCAAAGTTGTCAGTGTTGAGAAGAAGTACGTGTGAAGGTATATGAGACATCCTTTGCATTGTGACTGCACGACGGAACATAAGTGAATACAGGGACACCGCACTTTCAGTAGCTGGAAACTATTGGAGTTGCTAGATGAGTATGGTGTACTTTTCATGGCCAATCGTGCGGTGCTTATCACCACTGATTGCAATGGTACTAAGGCAGAGTGCAAAAGAGAATTGTGCAAGTGGGTCAGGGTGACAGGTCTAACCCTAGGCAAGTCAAGCTCCCCAGGTATGTCCTGCCCTTGATGTGCCCTGAACAATTGTGGGTGATTGTAGGGGGTTAGGGAACTAGGGACGAAGTCAGTCTACCAAGGTCACCAGACGTACCTAATTTGAGGACCCCTAGGTGCTGTGCTATAATCGTGGGTGCTTCTTATTTTTCCATTCATTTCTTTTCCTTTTCTTTTCCTTTTTCTTTTTTTTTTCTTTTTCTTTTTCTTTTTCTTTTTCTTTCTTTCTTTCTTTCTTCTTTTTTTTTTTTTTTTTTTTGCCTGAGTACAACCATTACAATATGTTGAGGCTATCAGCCTTTCAATGGGTTGGAAAATGTCAAGCTTCGAAGGCTTCGAAAATGAATAGTATCATGATGATGGTGCCCTAGCCTCGTTGTTAGAGAAGCAGTTGGCGAAAGGGGGAGATACACTTGAGAAATTGCAACCCTCCTTGCGGCACATGCGATGTGGGTACAATTGAGGTGACGACTGCTGTGAGCCAACTATAGAGCTTGACCCAGAAAGGGGGCGTGGCCCAGGAATGTTTTGTGGGCCATGCAATGTGGGCGGTTGGCAAGGGTGCTGTCGGCAGCGTGGCTTTGCCGCGGCTCGTTGTGGGGTTGTGGATGTTGCGGTGATTGGGTATTAAACATTTTCGCACAAGGACCTGTATTATCCTGCATCCACTTGTCGCTTCATGAGAGCATATGCATTGTGTATGCTGCAACTATAATAAACCAGTGCAATGCAAGGAGACATCACTTATTTGAATTCTATGGTGTTGACTAGACATTTATCACCTGCGCTTGATTAGCTTTTTCTTTTGCTCAAGGCATAGCATATATTAAACGCAGATATGATGAGTTCATACAAGTCAGGAACATGTCAACACTTAACAAGTCGGGAACACTTAACCATTTAAAAACAAAAAGTCCTGGCCAGTTATCATTTGATAAGCCCTTTGTGCATTATGGGCTACTCGATTTGTACGAGGCGGGGCGAGTCTGGATGGCCGGTGATTGGGGCTCTGCTGGTGTGGGGCTCCCACGGGGGTGAGCAGGGAACATGTCGGCCGGGACATGAATGGTGTAATCCCGGCCCGCTACCGTCTCCAGAATATCTTTAAATAGTTCATTAAATTCTTCTCTTTCCCGAGCTGCCCTTTCTGCCTTTGAGCATCTGGGACCCGAGCGGGAGCTGGGAGTGCGCACCATTAGTGCTGCCACCTGTTGCGCGTTTCGAGTCTCGACTTTCTTGACTCGAGGATTTTTCGGCCTTCGCCCTGGACAGTGGTGCTTAGGGCTTCGCTTCTTGGCATACCTTTGGATGGTGGGCACGTAGCGCTCCGTGGAGGGGCGCATGCCACATGCTCCCGTCTCTTGCAAAGAGCGTCTTTGCAAGCCAAATCTCCATGATTCTCCATGCGGTCCGGCAAAAAAGGAAACCTGCAAGGTGCGAACCAAGGGTTAGACCTTGATATAGGATACAATTGTTCGCATGGAAGGGATTTTAGTGTGGTTTATCAAGTGCATATGACAGGAAGGGAAGGGGTGAGGCATGTGGTGTTTATTGTAGAGGAATGGCCCCCATGCTGATGTTCGCGTTGCCCCCAGTCATTAGCAGATATTAGTTTATGCTAAGTCGCGTGGACTGGTTGTCATGGAGTGGGATAGGGCACATCCTCGGAAGGGTAGACCAAAACGGGAAGAAGGTGTATAGAAAGGGACTACACCCTGTCTACACCATCAGAGTTGTTGGTCAAGGCTCCTATGGCAGCAATATGGGTTGCATGCCCTTCACTTGGAGGTGGGGCTAGTCACCCGACTTTCAAAAGTGTGATGAGAGGAGGACCTGAGGAGCTTAGCCTGTCCAACCCGGCTCTTCTCCCTGCGCTTGACTATCATTGCTTGTGTGTGTTGATATTGTTTATACATGGTGACACAAAAATCAATGTTTATTTATATACATATTTATGAATCCATGTCACATCACGAGGATAAGAACCAAGTGTAGAACTCGGGGTTATACCGAAGCGTGGCACATGCATCTAGTATTCGTGGCAGCTGACTTAATACTGATAGATATTTTGCCACGTCGAGTAGCATGGAACCTTGACCGAGTCTACTGGCAATATGTAACTCCTCCTCAGTGAGAACCTTATCAATCAAAGGGCCCTGAAGCCTAGTCCCAACTAAGTCCGTACCCCGAATGTCAGTGAGTACCCGAAGGGAAGTTGGTGCCACATAGGTTGGGTCCCTTTGGGATCGGCATTTGGCCAATCGCTCCTCAGAGACTGTCATAATCTGAGCCCCTAGTTCGGCCATTACAACACGGCTTTCGCACCAACGCTGCTCAAATTGACTCTGGCCTGCTGACAGTCGCTTGAGTAGCTCTATGTCTACGAGATTCGGTTGGCAGAGCACTTCATTGAACATGATGGTTAAGCGTAGTTCGTCAGCCTCCTCGTCAGGGATGAGTCGCATCTGTTCATGCAGGAGCCTGTCGTAGTGCTCGTTAAGATGTTCTTGTTCTTCCCATGATAGAGGAAAGGTCAAGTAATCTCCAAGCTGCTCCTTGGGGATCGTGCCCATGTCCGCAAGGATGTAGACACGTGCGACCACTTTGAGCTTAGCCTCCAACTCAGTTAAGTATTTTGTGACACTTCTATGTTTAACGAGGGCTTGCTCGGTTGCCATCTCATGCAAAGTTCTAAGAGCTTCCTTAGGCTTTAGCATGGCTAGGGGCTCAGGCCTAGATGAGCAAGACTGGTCAACACTAGGATTTCTCAGGCTCTTGGGGTTCTCACGTTTCTCCTGAGGTTTTGCTGTAATTTTGTCATGGTTCTTCTCGGGTGTGACTGGTATAGATTTGTCACCCTGTTGTGATGAAGTTGTATCCACCCTTGATTGATCAATGTGAGTTCTATTGTCAGTGGATAGAGTGTTGCAAGCAACTGTTGATGGCAACGGTTGCTTTGGTTTTTCAGAACACACGGATGTGTCTGAGGTTTCACCGCTATTAGGAGAGGCATCAGCGGGTTCATTGGTGGATGGACTCGAAGCTTTATTCATCAGCTCTCCAGCGCCCTTCGTCTCAATGTTCTTAGGGTCCACAACCACCTGCAACTGTTGCTGTTTTCTCTGCTTTCTCCTCTTTTTCTTGGTCAATGAAGGTGCCTCTCTCAAAGACTCAGGATCCTGGGCTATATCGACCGTTGATGTGCTTGGTCAGGCCTCAGCATTTCCCTTCTCTAGTGTGTCCTTATGGGACATAGCCGTGGTTTGCTGAATAGCCTTGCCCGGTTGTGAGGGCACAACTGCCGCTCTTTTCGGAGAGTCTAGCTTCTCAACCAACTCCCTTGCGTTTGACTCCTCCGTCATAGGCTTTAGGCACTTTGAAAGTGCTAGAGTTGTTGAGGGATTTGGTTGCGACACTTCCTCCACAGGTAAACTACTAAGGACACGTTCCACAAGGGGCATTGTCACAGCCAAGGGCTGTGACTGCTGTGGTCCCTAATTGGAAGTAGTAGCAGCTAGTTTAGTGGGCTGGCTACCCTTGGTGGATTGCGGTGTCAAGTCCCTAGGGCGATCAGAAGTGGTTGTGTCTTTTGTTGGCCTTTGAGCACTCATCTGTGTAGATCAAACATGAGCTGATCTAGTCGCATTAGGTGGCTCAGGCATATCCTTGGGTCGAGAGCTACAGATGGCATCATGTCCCACCTCTTTGACGATTGGAAGCTTAGATGGAGATAGAGACTGGAATTGAGCAGTCGCCCTTGACAACTGCTGTGGTGCTTCTTGCTTGAGGACCATTTGGCTGCAATTGCTAGTATTAAATCACTTGACATTCATAGATATGATAAAAGATTCAATAGATTTCTTAGTGATGTGACTATTCCATCCCAAATGATCAAGCTCTATTTTTGCAGAGGCCATTTACAAAAGAAGTAATCAAAGAGGTGGTTTTCAAGTTCAAACATAGCAGAGGCCATTTAAAGCTATTTGGGAGAGTTGCACTCTACATTTGGTGGCAATGCTCAACTATGCTAGAAGAACTAGGACCATGTTGGGTAGTTTCAATCAAGGCCTAATCAAATTTGTTCTCGAGTCCCCTTCCTAGACTAAGATTGCCAATTAGAGACCACTAACAAGATTGATTTTTTCTTGTAGAGTATTTGTTAAAGCCTTGTCTCTTCATGCAAAATTATTACTTTCCAAGGTCAATCATCACATGTAATTTAGCTTTGTTCATGGGCATCATACTTATGATGCAGTCTTGAACCTCATCTTCTCAATGGACCAAGCCTTGAGTCTCCAGTTTGATTTTATTCTTGTCATGATGGATTGAGATAAGGCCTATGACTGTATCAGTTGGGCATTCATTCTTAGGGTTCTCTCTTCCATGAGGTTTGGATTGATCTTCAGTGGAATGGTGGGAACACTATTCAAGAATACCTCAACTTCAAGAGAATCCTTGCCATGAACAAAAGACAAGCTTGGGTAAGAGGCACTCCCACTCACTACATTTCAACTGACTCATCCAACAATTCATGGCCCTTGATAGGTGCATAACAGTTTCGATCAGCTAGCAGAGTGCAGGCCGCCAACTTCTTAAGAGAAGTCTTGTTATTCTTCTTCTTGGTACCTCCCTTCCCAATAGATGGTTTAGGATCCATATTCTCCTTTTCTTTTCCCCTTCCATTTCTTTGTTCTTCAGTAGTATGACCTTTGCACCTTGTAATGGTTGACCCACCTTGGCAACTTTAGTCTCCTTTGGTTGAGAAGGTTGGTCTTGCATTGAGGGCTCTCCCCTAGTTTTAGCACCTAAAGTATCCTTGTCCACCTTCTAAGCACCATTCTTATCAACGTTCTCCTTTGGAAAATATGAAAATTATCAATATATATTTTTTTATGTGAGGATTCTAATAATTTTATATGATCTTAGAAGGCCCACTCAAATTATTGTGACTACAAACATGACTCCATTTTGAGATTTGGAGTGCAAGTTATGGCATGTTTTTTGGTACAATTTGACCAAGATCCTATAGCATGGAAAAGCCCCTTCTCGTGCACCACAAAGTGTACCATAACTTGCACTCCAAATATTGGAACGTGGTCATGTTTTACTCAAAATGATTGGAAAGAGACTTATGAGCTTGTATATGGTATTTGACTAGGATCCTATAGCACAAAAAGTCCCTTCTAGTGCACCACAAAATATACAATAACTTGCACTCCAAAGATCAAACCAGGGTCATGTTTATACTCAAAATGATTGGAACAAACCTTATGAGCTTGTAAAAGGATCAAAACCTCACCAAAAAAGCCATCAAGAATTTTCACATTTCTAAATGTATTTTCCCTACATGCCAAAAGGGCCTTTTCTATGCCAGAGGGACTTGGTGAGATTGCACCACAAAACATGCCATAACATCCACTCCAAAAGGAGGAATGGGGTCATATTTGTACTCAAAATGATTGGTTTTAGAATGATCAAAATCCTCACCAAGAAAAATCATCTAGAATTTCATATTTCTCCTTATGTTTACCTTGCATCTTTGACTTTAGCTTCTAGTACTATCTTTGTATTGAAGTGGTCAATATTATCGTACTTTATGTCCAAGTAGAGTTATCAGAATCCTCAAGACTATAATGTTAACTCAAACAATTATCATTTTTTCCAAGTAATTAATATCACTAATATATAGATGAAATAAGAGTTGATGCAAAAGGCTTAGGTGACCCCAACATAAATTATCATTTTTTTGAATAAGAAATTGTCTCAATGAAGAGGGATTTTCAACTGAGAAGTTGTTTTTCTTTCTTTATAAAGCTAGACAAATTTGATGCTTTGATAGTGCCAACAAGATCTTCAATGTACCATGCAATACATCTTATGTCATCTTCTCAAACTACTTAGTAGGGATATTAGTGACAAATACTTTTGAACCTCAAATCCAATTGCGAGAGGTTCCATTTGAGGTTCAACCAATTGTTCAGATTAGATATCAATTTTTTTAATGGAGTGATGATTAGGTATTTACAAGTGCATTGTGAATTTCTCATGTTAATTACATAAGGTTGATATATTTGTTCATATATAGCACTCATAGCTACATCAATATGCATTTACAAGTTTTAACACACGTTAAATGTAAACAAATTGTGTTATCATTCACCTAGACCTATGGCAACTACACCATTTGGTGATATATAGTCTCTAGAATATCCAAATATTGAATACAAGATAGGAATTGATGTAGAAACCTCAAAGGATCAAAGATGTTAACTGTATTGTATAAAGATTTGCTAATGAACATGATTTTTTGGTTAAGTTGTCATTTATGAATAATTATTTTCATCCAAAAGGAAAAGAAGATAGCAACCACACCATTTGGTTACATAAAGCCTCTACATGATTCAACATTGGAGAGGAGAGATGAGTTTGATGTAAAAGCCTCAATGGACCCTCTCATATAGGTCAATCATTCAAGTAGAAATGGACCCTGTCCTATCGGTCAATCATTTAAGTAGAAATGGATATCCTTGAGAAGATAAAAACCACGCCATTTAGTTATGCAAAGCCTTAAGATGATTTAAACATTGGAGAGTCTATAGGAGTTTGATGTAGAGGTCTTAGAGGATCCTAAAATATAGGACAATCATATCGCAAAAGTTGTTTGTGAAGAGAAATCTCTCCTCATGTCATTTTTCTCCTTTATAAAGTTGGACAAACTTCTTTCTTTGACAATTTAAAAAAATCATCAATATGTTATTCATCATATAGCATATAATCTTCCAAAACATATTGTACTTTTATACAAACTTCCAAAGCTTTAAGAAAATAACAAAGATTGAAAAAAGTGGTTACAAGATCCAAAACTTCTATACACTATCCACATTCCACATCCAACGGAGGACAATAAACAAAATGATATAGAAGCATCCTCAAGGTTCTAAAGCAACATTGGATTGTTCATTCTATAAAGTGAAGTGTGAGTTATATGAATTCTATATTTTGGTTTGCATACTTCTTGTCTACTCAGTCACTCACTCAAGCAACTATTTCCTCCTCCTTATACTTGGGATTAAACTTCTTTAGTTAAATTATGTTAAGAAATTTACAAGGCTTAGGAAGGGCTATTACATAGATATATTGCATAGCTTTGAGAAATAGGATTTTGTGGATCACTAAAATTAAGAAATCTCCTTCTTGGAATTGAAAGTTATTAAATACTAACTCAAATCTTCACTTGTTTAGTAGGTACTAGTTTATTCTGATGATCATTTTCTTGCTTACTTTGGTGGTAGAAGGGCTAAGATTGAGGTGGATTTGCACTTGCCCATTACTTTACAAGGCCTAATTTAGACATTTTTAAGGTTTAGTGTGCTAAGTCTTTGATGATCCCATATTCTCATTGTATGTGCTAAAAAGTTTATAGGGCAAGGTTTTATTTATTGAAAAGTATGTTGCAATTAAGACTTTCAACTATGATTTAGACTTCATTGTTTCAAGAAGTTTATATTTTTCATGCTATATTGTTTCTATCTCAATTACTAATCTATCTAGAATCTCCATTGTGAGGCTATAAGAAAAAAAGATATCTCACGCATAACACAAAATATTCTCTCTTGGTAGAAGGAAACACAAAAGGATGACAAAGCTTAAAATAGCAAACAAAGGATTGACTGCTCTTTGTTTGAAATATCTATAAATTGATGTGATTAAAATCACATGTATTGTACAAACTCCTATTAGGCCAATGAGAAGCTTCATATTGAGTAACATTTGGATCTCATTCTATGTTTTCTCAATCTATTGTTATACACTTTTAGTTTCATGATATCATGCCTTCTAGTTATAAAGGAAAGTATACTTGCTTGGTTGTGGATTTCTCCATGCCTTGGTGTCCCATGCTGATAGTCCCTTATTTATGAACAAAGGATATTACATTCTTCAATCAAATGGTGCTACATAAGAAATGACCATATTAGGAGTTACATAAGAGAAAATATAAAACTTATAAGGTCATCTTGAAAGTTACAATATTTATTAAATAAAGTATGATATCCTTTTACCCATGCCTTTACTATTGTCTCTACTAGAAGAATTTGAATATTTTTTAATTAGCACCTCTAAAACTACTACAAATGCAATTATAAATTTCTTTGAGTATTTCAAATTATACATTCATAAGTTTCTCATTTCTTACACTCCAAATGATATCTCAATCCTCTTTTAATGGTACACACACAAATGCACTCAAAGAGAAAGATAAATACTAAGAGAAGAAAGAAGAAAAATATCAAGGCTTAAAATAATCAAATGTCGGTTTATTAGAACTTCTATAACTAAAGCAAATATAAACATAAAGTAAAAGTATACTCCTAATATTCCAAACTATATCTTAATGAGTTTCTTAGTTCTTAAAATACAAATGATACATCAAACATCTTCTAATGGTGCATGCAAACACTAGAGAAAGAGGAATGTTGAGAAAAAGAAAATACATAATCGAGCACATCACCATGAGAAGGCCTCAATAACCTCACATGAAAGTTATTGTGTATCTATCAATGTGGAGGAAATCTCACCCTATAATATCATTGATCCTCTCCAATACTTGGAAGGGCCCATAGTATCTCATACCTCACATGATAAGGCCTCAATAACCTAACATGAGAAGGCCTCAATAACCTCACATGAAAGGTATTGTGTATCTACTAGAGTGGAGGAAATCTCACCCTATAACATCACTAATCCTCTCCAATACTTGGAAGGGCCCATAGTATCTCAGACCTATCTAGCCAACTATTGCTCTATTCTACCATAGGCCCATTATGGCTACCTTATCCAAAACCACTCCACTCTCACCACTAGATGGTTTAATATTGACCCTTTGTTATTCCAATTCTAGTATATTGAAGAGAAAATCAACCAAATCTAGGGTAAACACTTCCCTATCAATAGAAAGCTTTCCCAAGGCTTCCATAATAGCCTATAAGAAATCCCAAGAATTCCTTAAAGAGACCAAGTAGATGATGGTTGAAGTCAAAAGAGAATGACGAATCCATGATTATCATGTTGTCATGATGTTAAAGGTTGAAGTTGACAATGGTTCATCTCCATGGGATTTAATCTACACTAAGAAAGCCCTTAGGAGGGAGGAGTTAATAAAAGCTGAAAGTCTCCATATTTATATTTGGGAATGGTTTGTCGGCAAGGTCAATCCTCCCACCAATGAGAAATTCCAATTGAAAAAAAAAGTAAATATATCATTTAGATGCTAAGGAAGAAAAATAGTACCCTAGCTTCTTAAAATAAAGAGAACCTGAGAATAGCACAAGAATTCAACTATGACACCTTTAGCAACCCTAGATAACTTTGGAGACTTAGATAGCCAATAAAGAAAGAGTCTTTAGATGTAGGAAGAAGGAAATATCTACAAGACAAGTAGTCGGCTCTAACTAAAAAGCCTTGAGGTGAAGTTGTAACAGCTAAGGATGGTATGCCAAGTCATTCTCTTCCATCCATTTAGCATCCATTGGTGAATATCTCTAAACCCTCATTAAGTACCTTTTGGAAATTTTACCTCTGATCTTTCTCTCTTTATGTGTCAAAATATGCTCAAGTACCAAAGTCTCATCCAAAGCATCAATCTTTGGTTGAATTTTAGCAAATACATCCTCCAGCACATCGGCCATGAAAAGGCCTCAACAACCTCACATGAAAGGCATCATGTATCTACCATTGTGGAGGAAATTTAACCCTATAACAACATCACTGATCACTCCAATACTTGGAAGGGCCCATAGTATCTCATTCTCAACTTTGGATAGAACCTCTCTCTTCATTTCATATTTTTCAACTTAGAGATCAAGCACTGTAGAATTCGTCTCTTCAAAATCGACTGTCTATTTGCAAATGGAAGGACAAATAAAACTTTAATGTGGTGCCCATATTTTCAAATAGCCACTTCCAAAATAAACTAGTCATCTCAGGGCCTCAATCACTTATGATCGACTCTAGCATGATGTGATGCTCAAAGGAATGTTGTAAAAATAAGTCTATCATATCAACCTTTATCTTCTTCCTCACCTAAATGAAATGAGTCGGCTTACTGAACCTACAAATAATGGTCCATATCCCATCATTCCTTGTAGGTGCCCTTGGAAGCTCAAAGATAAAATCCATAGTAATTCTTTGCCAAGGCCTATCTAGAATAAGCAAGTGATACAATAAACCCGATATGTTCTACCTATCATATATCGTTTTTTGACATACAATGCATGTCTTAACAAACTGCTCAACATCTTGTCTCAAAGAAGGCCAATAAAAGAAATGTTCTACTACCCTAACTATAGCAACAATCCCTCCACGTCTTGCATAAGGAGGAGCACAACTCTTAGTGATCACTTTAGGCCTCAATTACTTTGTGACACATAGTCATCCATGCATTACTAGAAAACCATCTCTAAGCACAAAGTGCTCGCGCTTGGCCATTGCAAAGCTAATCATATACATTTGTAAAGTTTGAATTAGTAGCATATTGATCTTTCATGGCATCCAACTCAGTGTTATATACTAGAGTGATAGCTAGCCACCACATTCCTTTTCCCATCTATATGCATGATTGAAAATGAAACATGGATAAGAAGTTAGCCCATCTTATGTGCTTCTTAGACAACTTAGTTTGAGTCAAGAAATAACACAATGTCTAATGGTTGGGTCTACAATGTGAAATCAGCCCCTAAAATATAGTATTTCCATGCCAAAGGTACATGATATACAAAAAGCAATTATTTCTCATAAACCTATAAATTCCTTTCTATACCATGGAGAAGATGGCTCTATATGTAGCAACCCAACCATATTTTATTAAGACAATCCCTATCTTGTTCCCATATGCATCACATTAATCAATAGATGAATTCCTTATTAAATCAAGCAACATCAACACATGATTTGAAATCATCTTTTCTTTTCACTTTTCAAATGCTAAAATTTCCAGTACTGTCCACTTAAAAGATATACAACTCTTTTGCAAAGTATGCAATGGATATTAGACCTAAAAAGTTGCAAATCTCATGTACATTCCTCAAAGATGGCCATGAACATATTGTCTCTATCTTTATAGGGTCCATATGAATACCATTAGCTGATAGTATCTGCCCCAAAAAGTGAATATCATGTAAGAGAGATACACTCTTCTTGCCATTAATGACCAACCTATACTTATGCATCTCATTGAAGACAATGTCCAAATGCTTGCTACATTCTACCTCGTTCTTTGAGTAATGTCATCAAAGAAGGTGTCCACAAATCCCCTATGTTTCTTGAAGATAAAATCCATCATTCGAATAAGCCACCCTATGGGGTAAATGCAGCTCAACAAAGGGAGTTAGTGAGTCAATTGAAGAAGATATTGAAAAAAGAGCTGATTCTTTGAATATAATCATGATAAAGAATTAGTTTATAATCCCTTAGAGTGATGATGTTATGGATAGATTGCATGGAGCAGGCATATTCATCCATATAGATTTAAAAAGTGGATATCATTAGATTTGCATTAGACTAGGGGATATGCCTTAGACAACTTCAGCAAACTTTTTGGTTGTATGAGTTTCTTGTTATGCCTTTTGGGCTTGCTACTTCTAGGGATATGCCATGATCTTCTAGCCTTTCAGGTAGTAGCAACCCCTGAAGTGAATTAGATAAGAAATCATCATACATTTTCAGAAATGAAATGTGATCCTTCTCTAACTTTGACATGTCTATAGCATTTTCATTATCAACTTTATCCTTTGTAAAAACCAATTATGTTGAAAGGTGATTTTTCATTACTTTGTAAATGGCAACAATTGATACATCGAGGACAAAATTACCCTTTCAACTTTGCATCCAATGTATGGACCTTGCTCTTATGCTGAATAGTGGTCACTTTAGGATGTGAATCAATCATTGCATGCACACAACACAACCAAAGCATACCAAGAAAGACATCCCAATTCTTAAAAAGTTATTCACTATCCACATATCCTTGAATGTGCAAATGAAGCTTTCCAATGAGCAATATGATAAGCTCTACATGGCTCTTGCATGCCATACTAACTTCTCCCAAAGGTTCCAATTCATCATTTCTAATGCCTAGATGGGCTGCCATGTCTATAGAGATAAAATTAGCTCATGCTCCATTATCAAAGAAATTCAAAGCATGTTGATCTTTGATTTTGCCCCATGCTTTGCATAACTCAATGGCATCATCATCATGCTAATAATTAAATATATATTGTATCAATTCAAGTGATGTTTTGACCTTCTTACCCTTGGAATCTCCATGTTTTTTTTTTTAATTTCTAGTTTGCTACCTATTGGGATAGCCATGTGACCTTCTTGTTCATGAACAAAGCATTTATTTGCAACCCTCAATTCCCTACATTGTGCAACTAATTTCTAGCCCTTTCTTTTACTATTTGACCTCTTTTCAAGCTTGTTTTCATATATGCCCCTTTTATTAACCTTTGACAACTTTTTATTCCCCTTCTCCCCACTTTCTTGGAAGCTTGAATCTTTCCCATGCAATAATGCATCAGCTATAGCAACCATTCCTATGAGTTGAGACATGCTAAACACGATGAATTTAATGCAAAAATTCATGATTTCCTTAGGTAGCCCACGTATATACTTTTTCACTAGTTCATGAAGAGGATGCTGAGCTAAAAATTCATTATCCACCACTAGTTAGCTCTTAAAAGTAGCCCCACAGAGAGTTTCCATGTCCCACATTCAAAACCCTAATTTGGGAGAATTCTTCCATGTCTATAAATAGATAAGCTATCCACCATTCAACCCCGTCCTTCTGTGCAAGTTTCTCACATCTACATGTAGATTTCAACCAGCACCCACCAACCTATTTGAAGCAGATTGGTCTAGAGCCCTCATACATCTGTGTTTTGTTGATGTAATCATTAGCCTATAGTCCCACTTGTGTTTTGTATCTTGTAGTGTAATGATAGCTTGCTAGTCATCTTTCCTCACTGTGGATAGTTTCACTTACTACATCACATGATGCTATTCCCACTTGTTGCCCTGTCTATACTATCTATACAACCTTGGAAAATAGTTGTGTTTTCAACGTACTCAGTTGCTTCATTTGTGTTTTCAATCTACTCAATTGCATTTTGATTCGTGCCTCTCTCCTACATCTCCAATTAGTAACTCAGGATCTATCTCCAATGGACATCAATCTTTGATACTCTTCAACTCTATCCTTGAGCATTCTATACACTCTTGCATTCATTTACTACATTGATTCATTCACTTCAAAGTTCTCTCCTTTCTCTATCTCTGTCTCTGTTTTTGTGTTTTGATTTTTGAGTTTTGCATGTTATTTTCTGACTCTTTCTATTTTAGTCTTAATCGTACTTTCTATGTTTTCTCAATGCAAACCCTATCTTCACATGGTATCAAAACCTATGCTCTTGTAAAGAGGATCCTATGAATATTGTGGAGGGTTGGTTTTGTGTGAGGTACATGAATGACACGTAACTGATTAATAATGTCTCGGTCACTTCTTCTTGGGATATCATGATGTCTTATCAAGCTGCTCCATCATTGGAGGCTTTGAGGAGGCATTATGGACTCAACAAGGAAGGCAACGCCCCACCTTCACCTTCTTTTTCTTATCCTATTCTTGATTTTAGTCATATGATAGAGGAGTTTGAAGAGTACTTGCACATCACGTATAGTCAAGTTTACACCCCTCCTACCAACTTTGCTACTACATTTGGATCAATCAGTGAGACTAATCACCTCTTCCATCATGGAGGAGATAGGACGTGGGATAACTAGCAACCCATCTCCATCTCAACTAGGCCCAATGTCAGGTTCATACAATCCCTTTAAGTGGTATGATTTAAAACCCTCTCCAGTTTCTCCTTTTAGTATGTAAAATTTGGATGATTTTCAATATGTAAAATTCAATAAAGGGGCTCTCAAAGCAGACATCCTTCACCAAGTTATCTACATCTTTTGTTTCATTTGAGCATGTAAACCAATCTTCTCACATTCCACCCTCTTTTGATGCACACCTTGATTTCTTCTCTTCTTCATCCCAAAACCTCAAATTGCACTCCACTTTTGCATCCAACACACTAGGGGTTGGATCCTCCATCTATGCTCCTAGCACATTCTTTTTCTCCACACCATAATAGTCACTTCACTACCTCTTTGCACCATGGGGCATCATGACATGGGAATGACACCCTTTAACATTGTGCCTTACACATACCCACAAGTAAGAACTTATTTTCACCTTGGGATGGTGGTGATCGGTATCCCCCTCATTTCCCCTCCTAGATACTTGCCTCATCATCCATCAACCTCTCAAACATATGGATTTCCATCCCTTGCTTGTGGTGTTCTGTCACATAAGATCACTCCTACACAGAATTTCCATATTTTGCTCCACATGTCCCTATCTCTTCTCCATGGGATACTCATGCAATCACCATGCCCATGCCTAGTCAATCTATGTCCACGTTTGGATCCATTGTGTGCACTTTCTACATGCATAGTGGTCGCTCTAGGACTAATTTCCAAGTGTATTCCACTCCCCACTATAGCACTACAACTCATGTTGCTATGACCAAGAATGTCTTCATGACAGATAAGATGCATTTCAATGGGTCAAATTTCACCACTTTGCAATAGGTGCTTGAATCTTAGGGACTTTGGGACCTAGTACTTGGTCTTGAGCCTATCTTGGATCCTTGACTTTGGCTTAACTAAGCACATCCATCAATGGAGAGCCCGAAATGCCACAACTAATATTGAACTTATGCAAGGGTTGGTTGTTAAGTCCCACTCTCACTTACAACATTTCCCCATCACATTTGAGATTTGAGTAATCTTATTGAATATTATGTGGCACAAGATCACATTCAATATATAAATCTCAACTTTGAGCTTCACAAGTCTTAGATTAAGGAAGGGGATGATTTGAAAGTCAAGTTGGCCAAATTAAGGCAATTACTCATTGAGCTCACTACTACTAGCTCTCATAAGTCAAACAATGATCAAGTTACATTCTCTTTTTAATAAGGTGCCTAAAGAATACTTCCATTTCATATAGCACATTATCTTGTTGCCCCACTGCCAACCCTCTATGAGGTTGACTATCAGTTCTTGCATTACATAAGACTAGAATATCAAGTCCACACAAGTCCTCCACATATTCTTATTCATAGAGGGGTTTGGTTACCTCTTCTTTGCAATGGAAATTTGGAGGTGGCAAGAAATCATGAGACGTGAAGGTAAGCCAAAACAAGGGTGATGCCCCATCCTTTTACAGCAACAAAGATCCAAAACCCATCTAGCAACCAAAACTGATCTGGAAACAACTCCCTAAGAAAAATAGGTTTTGCACACACTACCAAAGTTTGGGCCATGTGGACAAGTATCATATGAAGGCCCAAGGTCTCCCTCCTACCAAACCTTAGTAGACCATTGTGATTGCCTCTACTCTTGCTAGACAGTTTGGTGGGGCTATGCCTCCCATTATTACCCCATATGCTCCTTCTGCCCCAAGGGCCATTAGACATGTGGCATGCAAATAGCCTCAGTAGCATCTATATTTCAATACTCTTCGGAAGGATTACTTGATTGGTTTGCAAGCTTCTCATCCATTGCACTCTTTGTGAGAGCTAATTTTAAAGTCAAAATTCAAGTGCAAAAGTGACCCGAGACCCATAAAAGAGGCAGTTAAAGCATAAAATGGAACGATCACGGATCGAGTCATAGTTTTTCTAGATGCATTTCGATACCACGAATCCAATACAAGTGTCCATTTGTCAATCAAAGTTTGTTTGACCTCCCCCCCCCCCCCCCCATTTAATGGCTGTAAGGTTTGGAATTATGAAGCAACTACTAGATCTAAAAACCAAAAAGCATGTGATGGAGGCCAGGGTGATAGATTTCGATGCCAGAAAGTCACTCATTTAGTCGGATCGCAATTCCATTTGCCCCTTCATCTAGGACAAAACCACTTGTAATCAAGTGTGAAAATGCTAATTTTCAACTAGATAAGTTTGAAGTTAGTGTTAATCATGGTTAGTAAGGCCACAACTCACAAAAAACACACCTGGGGGACTTTTTTTTGTCCCCCTTCCTTCCTTTAAAATTTTCATTTTTTGCAACTATTGTAATCTTCTTCCTCTTCTTGGGCATGAGATCCATCAATTCTTCGCTCCCCTCGACGCTTCAATTCTCATGCAAAATGATGTAGCGAATGAAAAGGTCCATTTTCAATCTTTCTCTCTCCTCTTTGTTCCTTGTTCATATGATTGCGTATGAGAGAGTGTGTGTGAGAGAGGGGGAGAACTGATTTGACGAATTGGGGATGGACGATGGCTCAGAAGCATAATGACATGTACATCGGGTAATTTGGATGCATCAACAGTTGGAAAATAGCATCAATGGCTGCATTTTCTCAAAATACAAGGCACATGTATGCAGATTTTAGAGTAAGTCTTATTTAATTTTCATGATGAACCATTAGTTATATGATGGAACGATTGTTGGAGATGGTTGAAATATGTTTATTGATGTCTGTAATTTTAGAAATTCATTCATTTTCCTTCATGCATATTAAAAACAGTAAAATTGCAAAATCTAAAAACATGAGATTTAATTAAAATTGGTGTTATGTTTGGATTTTAAGAAATAATTGATATTCACATGGCATGAAAATGAGTATACTAATGGATCACACTTCACATAAGTCATGCAAATCATAAAAGTAAGAAAAAAAGATCATTTATATTGAAATCAATAGAAATTTTTATTAAAAATCATTAAAACAAGAAAAAAAATTAAATGATTTTTATCTGTTAAAATTTGTTTAAAAAATAGGAGAATGTTTATGATTATGCGATGAAGGTAAAGCATGAGGGTTTACCTTAGTTTACCTTTATTTGTATGTTAAAGTGCTTGTTTAGAGCTTGTTTCTAGGAAAATTATCATGAAATCTCCCTACATTTGTGCAAGCAAATAAAATGTGAATGGTAGGGGATGTGAATGGAAATATATTTGATTAAGTTGTTGATTTCTTTGTATATCTTAGTATATAGACCATGGTTTATATAAGTTTTAAGGATTTCAATAGCACACATTAGCCTCGTGCTATTCTCTAGTAACGCAGCACGATGTTAATAGAAAGAAATCATGAAAAGATTGTTTGTGCACTTCACCTTTGCTAGTTTTTAGTTGAATTGTTTGAGCACAAAATGCCATATACTTTGCATACACAATCCAAACATGGTGTTAGAAGATAAATTCCTTGATACATTGCAATTGTATATCTAGGTGATGACCAATATTGAGAGTTTGAGATTCTCCTTTGCTATGGGATAGTGCGATATCTTAGAAAATGGATTAAGTGAGGGATGTACATAGTCTCTTGGATTGTTATGTTTATAGTATGAGAGGACTCTGTTATGCTTGTGTTCTATGTTTAAGATGATGCATCCTAGGCCCAATCCTAGGGCTCTTGGATTGTTATGTTTATAGTATGAGAGGACTCTGTTATGCTTGTGTTCTATGTTTAAGATGATGCATCCTAGGCCCAATCCTTAGGGTGCAGGAAAGCCATAGGAGCCATAGCACTCTAATAGGTGGAGCTCTTTATGGATGTGAATTGAGGTGTTGATCACCTATATGTTTGGATACTCCCTCTATTGGAGTTGGGATGAAAAAACCATTGGATTGCAAATCGATACAAACATGTGATTTATTGAGGGTAGAGTGTACCCTTAGATCCTCCTGACCACAAGGTCATGACGATGGTTTGGTGAGTGCATAGGAGGCCCCGCTAGAGCCCTAGAGCTAGTTTCCGGCATGTTTCAGGCCTCGACAGAGGGAACGCATTTGTTGGGTGCCGTTGATAAGTGGTGGTTTTTGAATCTTGGTTAATGGGGACCAATTGTTTAGTGTATGCCAAAGAGCATTGAAATAGATCAGTTATTTCATGATAGACACCATCAAGCCAAGATTCAACATCAAGAAAGAGTTGAAAAGGCTAGATGGTGAGCTGAGATCATTAGGAGGTATTCTCCTAAGCATAGTAGTCTAATATCCTTGAGAAAGAGAAGTCTTGTTATATCTGAGTTAGTTCGTCAAGGGAAGAAGGAAGCTTTAGCATTCCCCTTTCTCGAAAAGTCAATCTACTTCGAGTGGTTGTATAATCCCACTAATACAAACCCGTAGAGAAAACTTGATCATCATGATAGCGCAACCCACTGTAATACCTATAGGAACTTTGGATTTGCCAACCCTAGGTTTCCCTCTATCCATCTTTAATGGGTTTGCAAAGGAAGATGCGGAGCTTCACATCAGCGAGTTCTAGAAATTAATGTTCAATTACCCAATTCAAGATGAGGACATCTCTTAGTGTTTTTCAATATGACTCTAAAAGGAAGAGCTACAATATGGTATCATGGCTTGGAAGCTAGGACCATAACTACAATTGATTTATTCTTTGTGGCCTTCCGAAGAGAGTTTGCCCCTAAGAGAGGTGATTTATTTACATCCATTTCTAGGTCATCCTCTACACCTCCCTCTAGGACCACTTCTCCACCTCATCAGGCATTTCATTGGTTGTGAGTTTCTGATGGATGTGCATAAGAATGGCTCCATCCTTAGTCTTTCCTTTTTCATTCTTCCAAGAAATTCACTCATAGATACTCATGCATTGCATTGTTTTTTCATTTAGCTCTCATTTTCCATTTTGTTTTACTGTGGAGCATCTCGCTACTAACTTTTTTCAAAACAAATTCTCATATCTTTTGCAAGGTTTTGTATTTCAATGTAGGCTACCATGCAGGTTTACAGCACCAGTCCTTCCTGGGCTAGAGACATGGGACAAGCATCCTTCCCTTCATGGTTTCATCTTCCTAGGAGATTTTCTCTTCTACCAAAAGGGGGTTTTCCCTCTCAAGGTGAATTGTGCACCATCTGTCTTGATGCTATCATGGTAGTAACTTCTATCTTGCTCTTCCAATCAAGATGCGTCATCCTTATCTTCATCATCATGGTTCTTGGTACAACACAAAGATTGGCATCAAGTTCCTTTTCCTCCTTCAGCATTGACATCCAGGGTTGAGAGGGGGTTCCTACTCTTTCATGTTATTCTATAAATTTTGACACTTGTCTTTGAGATCAGCCTCCCCCTCGTTGATGTACCTTCTCCTCTACATTGCATGATTTCATTATCATCGTAAAGGGAACTTGGGCAAGTTAACATTTTCTCGGTGTCCAAGTGGCACTTGATGCATATTCTCATCATGTAGCAAACTAGTATCCATCTCATTGTGCAGAGCATACTAGGTGCATCCTGAACTATCTCCACTAGCACTTCCTGATCATCATAACCACCTCATCATCCTTGATTACCATTTTCCTTGACATTGACACCCTTCAGTGGTTAGCTAAGCTTGTTTATTTTGTGATGTGTTGGATTTGACCATCCCTTGTTATTCTCCTCATGTGGCACATTTATTTGAAAGGTTGCAAACCATATCTATTCTCCACCAATTAAAAAAATTTCCCATCCACCTTCATAAGACTTGGTAGGCCATTGGGCAACTGATGAACACCCTTTGTCCAATGCCCTGTCCTCTCTCAAGTGACTACTTGGAATCCCTTTGTGGGAGCTTTCACTTAACAGCCAAGATCCTCGGACCGCTTATTGTTTCAAGCGTTCCAAGCCGAGCACTAATGGCTACCTCTCACATAGCCGACGTGCCATCCATATCTATGGGTGTAGTGAGCTTACCTTCGTGCCGTTCGAGTTACCTCCTCTCCCGCACACTCGGTGGCTCCACGATCCAAGTGCAAGCTTCAAGCAAGCTCCATCCTCAAGCTCCACGCTCCAAGCTCCATTGCCGCGAGCAAGACAAGAGAAGAGAAGAGAAGAGGAGAAGAGAGGAGAGATGGAGAGCTTCTCCTCCTCGGTCCCTCACCCTCACACACTCACACTCCCTCACACTCTCACACTCCCTCTCTCAAGCACAAGCTCAAGCAAGCAAGAACAAGAAGAAGAAGAAGAAGAAGAAGAAGAGGAGAGCTACTTTTGGCCACACACAAGAATGAGCTTCTCATTCACTTTTCAACTTTATATACAAAACCCTAAATCCCTTTTGGGCGGTCATCCCCTTTTCCCCTTTTTACATGGCTGGCCGTAGCCTTGGCCCTTTTTCCCATTGTCCTTCTATCTTCCTATCTTCCTTTCCACCGCCCGTCTACATTTACAAATTGCACGGGTGAGAGCCCGGCGCTCTTTTACAAGATTTCAGGGTGCGCCTTTTTATTTTAAAATGTGCCTTTCTCCTTTTACCTTTGCTTTGGACTTTTAAGGTTGCCCTTGCGCTTTTGGCCTTTTCTCCTTTTCTTCCTTCAGTCGGGCTACCTTTTTTCCGCCTTTGCCCTGCGTCTTTTCTATTTCTTTTTGCTTTCTTCGTGTTGGGGTTAACATTACCCCCCTCCCAGACGAGTGCCAGTCCCATGGCACTCACCGTCGTAGGTAGCAGGCTGTAGCATGCACCGAAGACGTGGGTAACAAGGATGCCTGTGGTTTCCATGGAGGAGTGTTGGTGGTGGTGTGGCAGAAGGTCCTGGGGCCTGTTGGTGGCTCAGGTGGCTGGTGGAAGGTTGTTGGAGTTGGTGGTAGGGCTATGCTGTGTTGGGGTTTGCATTGATGGTCAGCACAAGTGTTGGTTTGTTAGGGATTCTGCACATGACAATTCTTTGCGGGCTTGTCGAATGGTAAGGGACAAGCATTCAAAGTTGAGTGTTGATGAAGAGTGAACAACACCTTATACCTGCAATTGGAAAAGCTCACATGTGGTCTCTCCTTAAGGGGTAGTGCTAGTCTTCTTATCATGCACAAGACATATTTGATTAGTTTGGGAGACAGGTCGAACTCTAAGCAAGCTGAGAGTATTGCCCTGCACTTGAGGACCCAAACTGTGGATATACTTCGGTGCAAATATTATGTGAGTGCTCGTGCATACTTAGATATTACATAGTTAGAAGACCGTGGGCTAGTTTCTCATAACAATGCATGGATGAGGCGTACGTGTGAAGGTATATAAGACATCGTTTGCATTGTGACTGCACGATGTAGCATAATGGAGTACAAGGACACCTCACTTTCAGTAGCTGGAAACTATTGGACTTGCTTGATGAGTACGGTGTACGTTTCATGGCCAACCGTGCGGTGCTTATCACACTGATTGCAATGGTACTAAGGCAGAGTGCAAAAGAAAATTGTGCAAGTGGGTCAGGGTGACAGGTCTAACTCTAGGCGAGACAAGCTCCCCAGGTATGTCCTGCCCTTGATATGCCCTGAACAATTGTGGGTGATTGTAAGGGGCTAGGGGACTAGGGACGAAGCCGGTCGACCAAGGTCACCAGACGTACCTAATTTGAGGACCCCTAGGTGCTGTGCTGTGATCGTGGGTGCTTCTTATTTTTCCATTTTTTTCTTTTTCTTTTTCTTTCCTTTTCTTTTTCTTTTCTTTTCTTTTGTTTCTTTTCTTCTTCTTCTTCTTCTTCTTCTTTTTTTTTTTTGATTTGCTTGAGTACAACCATTACAATATGTTGAGGCTATCAGCCTTTCAATGGGTTGGAAATTGTCGAGCTTCGAAGGCTCAGAAAATGACTAGTACAATGATGATGGTGCCCTAGCCTCGTTGTTAGAGAAGCAGTTGGCGAAAGGGGGAGATACACTTGAGCTATTGCAGACCTCCTTGCGGCACATGCGATGTGGGTACAATTGAGGTAACGGCTGCCGTGAGTCAACTATAGAGCTTGTCCCAAAAGGGGGCGTGGTCCAGGGATGTTTTGTGGGCCATGCCATGTGGGCAGTTGGCAAGGGTGCTTTTCGGCAGCGTGGCTTTGCCGCGGCTCGTTGTGGGGTTGTGGGTGTTGCGGTGATTGGATATGAACATTTTCGCACAAGGCCTTGTATTATCCTGCATCCACTTGTCTCTTCATGAGAGCATATGCATTGTGTATGCCGCAACTATAATAAACTAGTGCAATGCAAGGAGACATCACTTGTTTGAATTCTATGGTGTTGACCAGACATTTATCACCTGCGCTTGGTTAGCTTTTTTCTTTTGCTAAAGGCATAGCATATATTAAACACAGATATGATAAGTTCATACAAGGCAGGAGCATGTCAACACTTAACAAGTCGGGAACACTCAACCATTTAAAATAAAAAGTCCTGGCCAGTTATCATTTGATAAGCCCCTTATGCATTATGGGCTACTCGATTTGTACGAGGCGGGGCGAGTCTGGATGGCCGGGTGATTGGGGCTCTGCTGGTGTGGGACTCCTGTGGGGGTGAGCAGGGAACATGTCGGCTGGGATATGAATGGTGTAGTCCCGACCCGCTACCGTCTCCAGAATATCTTTATATATTTCGTTAAATTCTTCTCTTTCCCGGGCTGCCCTTTCTGCCTTTGAGCGTCTGGGGCCCGAGCGGGAGCTGGGAGTGCGTACTACTAGTGCTGCGGCCTGTTGCGGGTTTCGAGTCTCGACTTTCTTGACTCGAGGGTTCTTTGGCCTTCGCCCTGGGCAATGTCGCTTAGGGCCTCGCTTCTTGGCATACCTCTTGATGGTGGACACATAGCGCTCCGGCGGAGGGGCGCATGCCACATGCTCTCGTCTTCTGCGAAGAGCGTCTTTGCATGCTAGATCCCCATGATTTTCCATGCGTTCCACTGCAAAAGGAGACCTGCAAGACGCAATCCAAGGGTTTAGGCCTTGATACAAGATGCAATTGTTTTCACAGAAGGGATTTTAGTGTGGTTTATGAAGCGCATATGACAAAAAAGGGAGGGGTGAGGCATGCGGTGTTTGTTGTAGGGGAATGGTCCCCATGCCGATGTTCGCATTGCCTCCAGTCATTAGCGGATATTAGTTTATGCTAAGTCGCGTGGACTGGTTGTCATGGAGTGGGACAGGGCACATGCTCGAAAGGATAGACCAAAAAGGGAAGAAGGTGTATAGGAAGAGACTCCACCCTGTCTACACCATCAGAGTTGTTGGTCAAGGCCTCCTATGGCGGCAATATGGGTTGCATGTCCTTCACCTGGAGGTGGAGCTGATCACCCGACTTTTAAAAGTGTGATGTGAGGAGGACCTGAGGAGCTTAGCCTGTCAAACCCGACTCTTCTCCCTGCGCTTGACTATCACTGCTTGTGTGTGTTGATATTTTTTATTCATGGTGACATAAAAATCAGTGTTTATTTATGTACATATCTATGAATCCATGTCACATCACGGGGATAAGAACCAAGTGTAGAACTCGGGGTTGTACCGGAGCATGGCACACGCATCTAGTATTCGTGGCAGCTGACTTAATACTGATAGATATTTTGCCATGTCGAGTAGCATGGAACCTTGACCGAGTCTACTGGCAATATGTAACTCCTCTTCGGTGAGAACCTTATCAATCAAAGGGCCCTGTAGCCTAGTCCCAGCTAAGTCCGTACCCCGAATGTCAGTGAGCACTCGAAGGGAAGTTGGTGCCACGTAGGTTGGGTCTCTTTGAGACCGCCATTTGGCCAATCACTCTTCTGAGACCGTCATGATCTGAGCCCCTAGTTCGGCCATTACAACGCAGCTTTCACACCAACGCTGCTCAAATTGACTTTGGCCTGCTGACAGTCGCTTTAGTAGCTCTATGTCTACGAGATTCGGTCGACAGAGCACTTCATTGAACGTGACAGTTAAGCGTAGTTCATCAGCCTCCTCGTCAGGGATGAGTCGCATCTGTTGATGCAGGAGCCGATCGTAGTGTCCGTTAAGATGTTCTTGTTCTTCCCATGATAGAGGAAAGGTCAAGTAATCTCCAAGCTGCTCCTTGGGGATCGTGCCCATGTCCGCAAGGACGTAGACACGCGCGACCACTTTGAGCTTAGCCTCCAACTCATGTTCAGCGAGGGCTTGCTCGGTTGCTATCTCATGTAAAATTCTAAGAGTTTCCTTAGGCTTCAGCATGGCTGGGGGCTCAGGCCTAGATGAGCACGATTGGTCAATGCTAGGATTTCTTATGCTCTTGGGGTTCTCACGTTTCTCCTGAGGTTTTGTTGTTATTTCGTCATGGTTCTTCTCGGATGTGACTGGTATAGATTTGTCACCCTGTTGTGACAGAGTTGTATCCACTCTTGATTGATCAATGTGAGTTCTATTGTCAGTGGATAGAGTGTTGCAAGCAACTGTTGATGGCAACGGTTGCTTTGGTTTCTCAGAACACACAAATGTGTCTGGGGTTTCACCGCTATTCAGAGAGGCATCAATGAGTTCATTGGTGGGTGGACTCGATGCTTCATTCATCAGCTCTCCAGTGCCCTTCGTCTTGGAGTCCACAACCACATGCATCTGTTGTTGTCTTCTCTGCTTTCTCCTCTTTTTCTTGGTCAACGGAGGTGCCTCTCTCGCCGACTCAGGACCCTGGGCTATATCGACCGTTGATGTGCTTGGTGGGGCCTCAGCATTCCCCTTCTCTAGTGTGTCCTTATGGGACATAGCCGTGGTTTGCCGAATAGCCTTGCCCGATTGTGAGGGCACAACTGCTACCCTTTTCGGAGAGTCTAGCTTTTCAACCAACTCCCTTGCGTTTGACTCCTCCGTCCTAGGCTTTAGGCACTTTGAAAGTGCTGGAGTTGTTGAGGAATTTGGTTGCGACACCTCCTTCACAGGTAAACTACTAAGGACACGTTCCACAAGGGGCATTGTCACGGCCGAGGGCTGTGACTACTATGATCCCTGATTGGAAGTAGTAGCAGCTAGTTTAGTGGGCTGGCTACCCTTGGTGGATTGCGGTGTTAAGTCCCTAGGGCGATCAGAAGTGGTCATGTCTTTTGTTGGCCTTTGAGCACTCATCTGTGTAGATCGATCATGAGTTGATCTAGTCGCATTAGATGGCTCAGGCATATCCTTAGGTCGAGAGCTACAGATGGCATCATGCCCCACCTCTTTGACGTTTGGAAGCTTAGATGGAGATAGAGATTGGAATTGAGCAGTCGCCCTTGACAACTGCTGTAGTGCTCCCTGTGTCTGTTTGGGAGAAGAGGGCGTAGGAGATCTAGGACTCCTAGGTGGATGTGGCACTAGCTGAATGATTTGCTCGAGGCTATCAGATGATTGTGCCATTTGCTTTGTTGAGCAATCAACCTTGCCTTGAGCAATGTTGTGCCTCTGATGCTTGTTCTCCCCTTGGGCAATCAAAGGCTCTTTGGGCACTGATGCATGCTCAATGGCTACATATGCTTTCTGTCTATTTAGCATGCTAGGCTGAGGCTCCTTCTTTCGGACACTCATGTCCGGTTTCTTACCTCGAGACCTAGAGTTTCTCTTAGATTTCCTCCTGTGCTTCGCTGCTTTTAATGCACTCTGGCCTTTAGTCATCCAGGGAGGTTTGGCAAGGGGTTTTGGCACCCAAATCCATCGGTTTCCTGCATAATACCCTTGAGCCCGAAGCAATGCCTTGGATATCCATCGTGGCGTTGTGCTGGCCCTCCATCGACGCCTCCGTCTATAAGGCTTGGGCTTCTTTTGGGGTCTTCTTCGATATTTGTAAGTCCAAAGCACGTCCTTGGCATTGTCTCTTGACCTTTTTGTTTCAAGCATGGCCTCACTCATTGGTCCTCGTTGTTCGACCTGTGCTTGTATCAGCTCTTCCAACAAATCCTTGCCCTCGTTAGTAGGCTTGACTGTTACGTCAGTACCTTCCTTGCCTTTCCCTCGAGGTTTGATGAGGTCACCCTTGCTAAAGGTTGTGACTATCCTCACACCCGGTAGTGTCAGGTGTATCCTCTGTGCTACATAGTCAGCCTCACACTTGGTCGCCCTTTTGAAGGGTCTTCCAAGGAGGGTTTCTTTCTCGCAGCTAGCACTATTTGGAGGAACATGAAATAGGATAGGCAAGCTTTCAGTTTCAATAGTTGCTAGGATCTTGCACTTCCCCATGAGTGCTTGTGGGTGTCCCCCATAAGGGCTAAGAGTTGCACTAGTCGGTGTGAGCTCAGGTTGGCCCAGTAGGGTCCATGAGTCATAGGTCAAGATATTGAAATCTGCTCCTTCATCAATCAGAGCATCAATAGTATGCTCTCTTGTTGCGATGAGTTTGACCCTAAGATAAGCAGGTGGTACTATGTCTTCATCTTCCGGGTCTTGGCTTGTAAATTTAAGCCTTCTGATAGATGCCCTTGAGTTCTCGACTGCACGACCAGATGTGGATTCTCCACTGCTGCCTTGGATCGTCAGTGCAGTGCTATTCAAGGTACATCTTTCGTCAAGAGTGTCATGTCTAGTCATCTTCGCATTTGTAGCTTGCTGAAGTTGCATTTTGCTCTGATTAGACACGGTTTGAACACAATGTCTTTGTGTTCTAGTGATGTGGCCTTTTTGCCCTTGATGGCTAGATTGGCCCGTTGAGGTTCTAGGGTCTCTGTTTGTCTCTGTTCGGGTATGGGCTTTTGGCTGCTCTTTTGCACGTGAGAATCCATGCTCGTGTAGAGCCATTACTTCACTAGGGTCCAATTTGGGAGGCCTGTCACGGCGCGCGTTTTCTCTCCAACCTACTCGGGGGAGGTGTGGAGGGGGCAAAGGGGGCAGAGCCCCCTCTGCGGGGGTCCGGCCCCCGGCCCGTAGGGCCGTTATGGTAGACGCTATATGCAATTTCGAGGACCGTTTATAGCCAAATTTTGAACTACGTGCTCTAAATTTTAGCCCGGTTATGGATCTGTGATGTGCCTTTAGCTCTACGCAGCCTTGGGGTTAATCTCGGGGTTTAGATGTATCAAAATTTGTGTTCTAGGCATGTGTCCGATTTTGACAGTTTTTTTGTCCGATTCTCAGATGTCCGATTTTCAGGAGTCCGATTATCAGAATCGGACGTCCGATTTTGGGTGGGTCCGATCGGACCAGTGGTCCAATTTTGGTCACGTCCGATTCTAGGAGTCGGATCAAAAAGTGGTCCGATTTTAAAAGTGGTCTGATTTTGGGAATCGGATCGGACAGGGTGGTCCGATTCTGGCAGGTCCGATTCTGAGCTGGTCCGATTCTGGGAATCGGACGGCCTAGTCCGATTGTGAGTGGTCCGATTATGGACTCGTCCGAGTGTCCGAGTGTCAAAATCGAACAAGTTGGTCCGAGCGTCCGATTCTCAAAATCGGACGGGTTGGTCCGAGTGCCACGTGGCACGTCCGATCGGGCTGGTCCGATTCTGGGAATCGGACGGTCTGACTCCCAAACTCGGGTGGTCCGATACTGGGAATCGGACCACAACGAGTTGGTCCAAGTGCGTCGGCGGCGGGCGCGATTCCCGTGCGTTTGTCCCGTCCTCACTGTCTGGTGCACAAAATCACCACAGACTTTCTAAATCTGATCAGGGCACTTGTTGGAAAACATCAGACTCACCTGGAGCAGCACGAATCACCGATGCCTAGGAATCGGGGTAGCGCTTCCACGTCCGGTGAACCAGAAGTTCTCTCTCTCTCTCTCTCTCTCACAAGGCAAACCAAGGAAATGAGGTCTGTCCTGGCCTCTCCGGCCTCTTAAGGTCCTTTCCCAGCACTGCAAAACCTCACAGCTAGTTCCCTGTCCCTGTCTCACCCAGAACTTGAATCTGGTCCTCTGTTTCCTTGTTTTAGCCTGTTATACAGCAACAGAAAACCCTACTGTTTGTCTGTTTTTTTTTTCTTCTTTTTCTTTGTTTTTTCCTACCCTAAATGTATCCAAATCACAAAATAAATACCTACACTACTTCATTCCACAACATAAATCACAGAAAGCAAAAAACCTACTTGCCAAGGAGATTGAATACCATCTTCAACCCCCTCGCTTCCTACCTATCTACCTCAAGCACTGGTTCGGGGGAAACCCCTTACTTTGATGCTCGATTCGAAGCACGCAAGCGCTCAAGGCTTGAATCTGTTGGTCCCGGCAACGGAACCAAAATGTGGGAGCTTTCACTCAACCGCCAAGACCCTCGGACCGCTTATTGTTTCAAGCGTTCCAAGCCGAGCACTAATGGCTACCTCTCACATAGCCGACGCGCCATCCATATCTATGGGTGTAGTGAGCTTACCTTCGTGCCATTCGAGTTACCTCCTCTCCCGCACACTCCGGTGGCTCCACGATCCAAGTGCAAGCTTCAAGCAAGCTCCATCCTCAAGCTCCACGCTCCAAGCTCCATTGCCGCGAGCAAGACAAGAGAAGAGAAGAGGAGAGGAGAAGAGAGGAGAGATGGAGAGCTTCTCCTCCTCGGTCCCTCACCCTCACACACTCACACTCCCTCACACTCTCACACTCCCTCTCTCAAGCACAAGCTCAAGCAAGCAAGAACAAGAAGAAGAAGAAGAAGAAGAGGAGAGCTACTTTTGGCCACACACAAGAATGAGCTTCTCATTCACTTTTCAACTTTATATACAAAACCCTAAATCCCTTTTGGGCAGTCATCCCCTTTTCCCCTTTTTACATGGCCGGCCGTAGCCTTGGCCCTTTTTCCCATTGTCCTTCTATCTTCCTATCTTCCTTTCCATCGCCCGTCTACATTTACAAATTGCACGGGTGAGAGCCCGGCGCTCTTTTACAAGATTTCAAGGTGCGCCTTTTTATTTTAAAATGTGCCTTTCTCCTTTTACCTTTGCCTTGGACTTTTAAGGTTGCCCTTGCGCTTTTGGCCTTTTCTCCTTTTTTTCCTTCAGTCGAGCTACCTTTTTTCCGCCTTTTCCCTGCGTCTTTTCTATTTCTTTTTGCTTTCTTCATGTTGGGGTTAACACCCTTGGTAAGTTAACCATTGCCTTTGTAGTCTTGGTAGGCTAGGCGACAAGTTGCCACTTTGATAGTGTTGACTCTTGAGCCACTATTGAGCAAAACATTGTTAATTACTTGATCCTTGAATCGAAGAGAAATTACCAAAATAGTGGGGTTTGACAATGGTCCTAGTGGAACTGGCTCTTATTGCACCTTGTAGACTTCCTCCTCCAGTTTAGTTGTAGTCAAGGATACCACTTCTGGTTTTGGTAGTATAGGCCAATCCAATTGACTAATTTTTAACAAATGGTCCTTGAATTCTAGGACTAAAAAATACATATATAAACTAGTCCCTATGTGGTCTGTTTTTGCAAATTAGTTGGAACCACCTATGAAGAAGAATGTGCCTCAAGTTCCCTTCCACCCTCAGGGTATTAACTCCAAACCAAGAGTGGGCTTTGGATTTTGCATCGTAGTTGGTGCTCCTACTATCCCTTTTGCTCTCATGGGTCTTGATTTTGGGGGGCTGTGAATTCTATATCACTGCCAATGCTCTTCTTATCCCTTCCACTCTCACAAGTATTGACTCTTGAGCAAGAATCGGCTATGGATTCTACATCATTATCGATGCTCTTACTATCCCTTTCACTCTTGCATGTATTGACTGCAAACAAAGAGTTAGCTTGCTATGGATTTTGCATCACTACTCATGCTTCTGTGGTCCCTTTCACTCTTGTGGGTATTGAATTTGATACAGGAATCAGCTACAAATCCCTCATCACTATCGATTTCTTTGTCATCCACTCAATGACCTAGTGGTGGACTTTATCCTATTTTGCCTATGAAATTATCAAGGCTTCTTTGTTATTGCTACTTGGAGCTTCTTAGATAACTACATTTACATTTGGCACATGTAACTCTTTGATTTCCACCATATTAACTAAAGGCAAAGGAATCTAATATTAGCTTTGCCTCTTATGAGCATTGTATGCTTGGGCTCCCAGACACTCTGATCTCCACTGCCTTTACATGCAAAAGAAATATTGTTTATATGAGAGGTAGTAATTTCGTCCTCTTCCTCCTCGATTCCTTCCTCATCCTTTGTGGCCCATGGTGAGAGACAGATAATCATGTTGGGTCTAAGTAATTGCCAATGCCACTACTGTAGATGGTGTGAGTGTATTCCAATTGGCAGGCTATGCTCCTCCCACACCTATCTAGCCTGTAGGCACTGCTCTCCTCCCATGTGTTGCCATGCCCCAACAAGTTCCATTTGACTCGTGAGCATTGTACTCGCAGACCTTTGTATTGTGAATAGCCATATAGAAAATATTGCAACATTGTTAATTGAGACCAAAATCAATTGCCAGACGACCCAAATTTTTAAGTTGGTATACCAGAAGGTTTTGATTGTAGGTTTATGAGTATCCTGTGAGGGTTTATGGCCCTTGTCCTTCCTCTTGGACTTTGCAAGCTTCCACTATCCCTCATCCTCAAAGTCCTCTTCCCCACTACTACTCTCTTCCTCTATGTCCAAATTGGAATTTGAGTCATTGGATTCTAGATGATGGCTTTTACCAGTAGATTCTGCCAATTTCTTCTCTTTTTTGAACTTCTCCTTAGTTAGAAACATTTCAATGCAAACAACACACTAATAAAAATGATCCAAATCATGACTAGATAGATCTTCCAAAGACAAAGCTTTACAGATATCCTGATTAAGCCCTTGCACATATAATGAGTGTAACATTTCACTAATAGATTGATGCGTTTCTCCAATATGAATTATTCTTCTATTGACAATCCTATAGTTTTTGCAATAACTCATCTCCATGTTTTGTTAATTAGTGATTCTCCAATCTAAGAATATCCTTCTCTACAATAAGATTAAGTGTATAGCCTAACAATCCATTATTTCCATCACTAATAAAACTCATCAATGAAGAGGTGTTATAAAACGAAAGAGTACTATTTTTAATAGGATCTCTAGTGCAGAATCTTCCATCCAACAAAAGATCAAGATTTTT
The DNA here is from genome assembly GCF_053477565.2 of Lygodium microphyllum. Taxonomy (NCBI): domain Eukaryota; kingdom Viridiplantae; phylum Streptophyta; class Polypodiopsida; order Schizaeales; family Lygodiaceae; genus Lygodium; species Lygodium microphyllum. The sequence continues at coordinate 70,114,557 of NC_141150.1, forward strand.
CTTTTCTTCAAATTGAAACACATGTTTATGGACTCTAAAATAGTGTTTTGTTTTGTGCTTTTCCTAATTGGTTCATACTCATATTCTAGCTCAATATGAAGATGATAGAGAGCTCTCTTACCAATGTTACAAAGATCATTGGATGATTTATCCAATGATTGGCTAAGGGTCCACAACTCCCTACAATATTGGGACCACAACTCTTTAGACTAGCATCATTTAAGGCTTCAAAATTCCTTTACAATTAGGGCCACAACTCCTTACACCAATATCATTTAATGCTTCACACCTCTTTACAATCAAGAACACTAAAATTCACCATATGTCTACAATATTCAATACCATTTGTACTAAAGTAATAGTGCATCCATTTGCTCTAGATATAGACTTGTAAAGAAACCAAGAGGCTAGCAACTAGATTTGTTATTGCTCCTATAAAATCAATGGATCTATCACATGATAAGACAGCATGGTTTATCCCTTTAGGCAAACAAGAATACATTTTCATTTCATCCTTAGTAATCAATTGCACAATTATGTGCTTTTCTTTACATCATGACCTTGTGATAGGCATTTTATATACCCTTGTACTAATGTTGTTGTGGATATTTGACTTATTAATCTTCCCTCATCAAAGCTTAAGGATCATGAGGAAATGACAATAATGGAGGCAAAAAGCTAAGATAAAGAAAATTCTTGACATTTTTTGTTTGTTGATTGCAACCAATCTAGTGTTGCTAAGTAGAAGAGAAGATCAAGATGGAATATGCAAAAGAATCATACATTGAATGAATGGCTAAATTAAAGCTTCCTTCAATATGATATCACCTACACTTGCACATCAAAGGCTTGTAATAAGACAAGAAAACAATTGGTAATAGACATGTAGATCTTGAAGTATGGTGATGTCTTTTTTTAAGAGCATTCTTAGGCAATGTTGTTAATTGTAAATAGCTATGAGATGTAAGTCAAGCAAGAGCCCAATGTCTTGGTATTAGATTGGAATGGGTTATATTTTTTAGATTGAACTACAATAATTTAGATACCATCATCTACAATGTGTGGCAAAGTGGTTGCATTATTATTTTGTAATATTAACTTGAGAGGCCAAGCTCGCTCTCCTACAAATTGTTTTAGGATCATTAGCTCAAGGGCTGCACCTATAAGAAATTGTCCATATCACATGTGTTCAAAGGGGAATTAAAAATAACCTTTACTTACATGTTATAAGGCATTAAAAGTTGACCCCTTTTCTTAAGAATTTTTTTTAAAAAGCCCCTATTCTAAATGTAATCTTGAAATTTCTTAAAATTAGATAACCCTTCCATTGATCACGAATAGTACACTTACATTTTTTAAGCTATGCTCCCTAAGATCAGTAGACTCCCAAGGATACACAAGGTGATCTACATAATTTCATCTCAAGGTGGCTTGTGGACCTTAGGGAAAGCATACAAATGAAGGAGGACCAATCATGAGACCATAAAGTGGGCTAGATGTTCAAGAGGGTTGGAGATCCTAAAATTCATATATAAAAGGGATGAAAAGAATAGAGTAAGCTATTCATGTATGTGCATACTTTGAGACTCCTTGTTCTTGCTTCTCTTTTTGCTACTTATGAGAGAGTAAGAAGAGAAAGAGGGTGAATGTGCGAAGGATTGAGGAACTAGGGAGATGAAACTCGTTTCCTTTTTTTTCTTTCTTTCCATTCCTTCACAGTGAGAGGTAAAGTTGAAGGTGTGTATGTGAGGTTGAGTTGAGAGAGAGAGGGTGAGATATGAAGCTCTTCTTCTCCATCTTCTTCTCTCTACATTGCACATGAAGTAGGTGGCAAGTATGTGGATCGAACCTAGTAGCATCTCTTACATTGTGAAACAAGTGATGGTCTTTGGTGAATGACTATAACAAAGAGTAAGTCCTTGTTCACTACAACTTGAATATTGGTTTTATCTATCATTTCATGCATGTGAATGGTAGGTAATAGATTGGTTTTGAGAGGAGTGCTTATTGTCATTACATGAGAGGCGACCATGTGATGGCAATGAGTCAAGGATCTTAAAAATCATAAGAGTTTGTCCTACATATAGTTCACACAAAGCACAAGAAGCACAAAGGGTAGGAGCACAATTTGTTAGCCATTTGAGTACTAGAGCTTCTTTGTTGTTGGGGACAAGTTATAACCTAACACAAGCAAGATCATGTAGTGTAGAGGTGCTATAACCGTAGGAGTTATGTGGGAGGGAAGCACCCATAGAGGGCAACTTGGTTGTATCCACTAATATTGACAAGGTTGAGGTCATAATTCTTGAACTCCCAAGTATCACTCTTCCAAATGAAGTGTATATCCTCCATAAGACTAGTTTGCTTGTAAAATCTATTATGATGATTGTTATGAAAATAAGATTATTTTTATTTATGTTTGTGTATTTTCATTGTTTTTTTGTTGTATGACTTATTATACATGCATGCATGTAGCATTGGTCGAATAGTACCTAGTAGATAAATAGCAAAGAAAAAATGTATTTTATGTTGAAGTGAGCTTATTACTATGAGTTCCATCAATTTTCTTGCAAATTAAGTTTATTTATAAGGTCAAGGACTACAATAGAATCAACTATTTTAATACATATTGCCACAAATTAAAACATCATGATGAATAGACTCACTTTGAGAAGTGAATCCAAAATTTGAGTGCGGTGCTTTCCTCAAGGTGACAAGTCCTCCAACTAAGCCTAAAAAGTTCCTCCCTTGATACTCCTTCTTGGAGTGTGATGTAGGGAAGGGCTAGGGCATTGCCCTAGGTATAGCAAATGTGCATATGTTTTCCTTTTCTTTTCTCTTATTATTTTCTTTTCATCTTTTTATTCTTCTTTTTTTTAAAAATAAATACACAACAATAATTAACTAGGCAACAAAAATAAATAGATCACTCAAATATAGGTTTGAGTGAGTGCTCGAGATATCCCTTACTAAGAAGGTACTCCTTGACCTATGTTCGTAGGTGCTATGAAGTCTTTGGAAAGAATGGGTGTGAACACATGGCAAACCTACTATCCATAATGTCCTCTAGTAAACTGGATACAATATGTTGTCAATAAAAGAGCCCAGAGGTGAAAATGAACCATAGCCACTCGATCAACTCCAGTGTTGATGTCAAACAAGCATGGGGGTACTTTTTCTTTATAAGGAGTTACTAGTTATTCGAGGAGCATGACAAGGGGATGAAGGTACTTGCGAGTGGTGATGAAGGAGGGGTTCATGAAATTAGCAAAATCTCTTGCAAAATGCGTAAAAGGGATATTAGGTCAATAGGCTAGAATAAGTATGTTCTATCAATATGGGTTGCTTTAATATTAGGGATATTTGGAAAATTATACCTTACACATTTTTTTAAAATAAATAATCTTAGCCTTATCTTCTTGGATAGGGACAAAAGAGTGGATCTACCTATTTCTCTTTTTAGGAATAGATGAGCTTCTTAGGCCATCTTATTGCCTTCCTGAAGAGGATATTGCCACTTTGATAGTCTAGGCGGCCATACTTGCCTAGGCTTCAATTTCAAATACCCCCCCCCCCCCCACAAAGCTTCCCTAAATCCTATAAGACTTTCAATATAATTTCACATCTAAGGGAAGATAGCCATTGTCGTGCCGCTACGCGCACTCCGTGTAAAAAAATCTAGGAGTGTGGCTTTCTTATTGATTTAGAGAGCCAATGCCATTTTAGACATTAGTGTTAGTGTCCATGGTTCAAAAATATTAGATTTTTGGACAAGTTTTAGTCAATTTTTTATATTTTAGATATTATCTCTTGTAAAAATCCATAAAACTATAGACAACTTCTAGATTAGGATAACATGTAAAAGAAAGCATGTAGCTTTCAGCTATTTTGAGAGGATTTTATGTAAAAAGAAAGATTAGCGAAATCGCGCAATGCGCAATCACTGTTTTCAAGCAGTGAACAACACTCTGAAGTGGGAGATAAAGAGGGAGTGATCTGGCAGAATTCTGGCCAAGTGTGTTGGTATTTTACCCCCCTTTCGGAACCAATGGAAGCATTAGATTGGCAATATGAGCAGCATAGAGGAAGGTATTATTTTATACATGTTTTTGTCTATTAGAGTTTTATCTTCTCATAATGCAGAAATAAACTGACAAGCTTTATCTCTGTTAGTATTCTTCTACATTTTCTATTTATTTTTGTGATTATTCTTCTACGTCTTCTATTTCTTCGAGCCCCTTCTCTTCCATCTACTCCTCTCCCTAAATCTCCCTTCACCCTGCTATCTCTTACCCCCGTGGTGGACTTTCGACACCAAACGCTCCAACACCGTGTTAGGGGAAGTTTATGCTATCATCAGAGGTGAATTCCAGAAGATATTTGAGCTGATTTGGGGCTGGTATCTTTAGTCATATTCAGAGAATTCGCTATAGCAGTGTTCTTTTAATTCATTTCTTACTCTACAAAAGACATCTTGTCAAAATATGCAAGTATTATGTGCCCCTATGGCAGGGAAATGTTTGTAGATCATTCATAGATGCTTTGAGTTGAATTAATAGGAGCTTTTTCTCTTATTTCTTGGCTGTGGTAAATTATCCTTATCAGAAACTCAATTTGAAGCTCTCTTGAAGCAAGTCTCTTTTGTTGAGATATTGAGCTCCACTCGTGATATGCCAGGGTGACTATTGTGCATTTATGTCACCGACTTGTTAGCTGCAGATGCGGTTGGTACACCGCCCATGAATAATAGCTAGATGACAGCTATCCTTATCTACTCTAGTTCATGGCTTAGTTAGTATGCCACCTTAGTTAGTTGAGTTTGGTTTGAGACTCATATATAGGATTCTTCTATTTCTCTGTACTAGAGTTCTTTTTGGCTTACACAACTAAGAAGAGGAAAACTGTTTTCAGCCTCCATCTTTGTGTGTATTCCCCCATTGTATAAGTGAGAAAGCTACAAGTGAGACTCCTTCCTTCTCTCCCACAATCTTGACATGGTATCAGAGCCTGGTTCGTGGTAAGGAGCTCAAGAAAGCAAACCAAGTTCGCGGTGTTCTCATAAGAGGACTAGTATTGCTTTCATTTTTCGAGTTTGGGAGCAAGTCTCTGCAGGTAGTATAGCCGAAAAGTGCAAGAGTGCATTGTCTCAGATTGAGACGCCCTTCGCGATGTAGCAAGAGGGCAGTATATGCTGCGGGTAAGGGCTTTAGCCCTTGGTTGCCCTGTTTTTTTGATTCAAAGCAATTTCGGGATCTGTTTTGGAGGCGAAAGTTTTTCGCACGCACTCAGGAAAAGGCCTTATTTTTTGCTGTGCGACCACTGTTCTACAGGTCGATGAAAAGTTACCGTAGAAATTGCATCGTATGCCTATGTGCAGAGACATTGGGAGTTACAGAATCATCATTGTTACCTGTTGATGCAAAATCGTCACTAGGAAGTGACTGTGTGGTCAAATACCACTTTCGTCAATTTTGCAGATTTGCCCTTGTGAGGCTGAAGCTGTGTTTTTTGCAGTGACATAAATTTTTGCAGTGTTCTATAATGGTGTCAGATTCTCTTTCACAGATTGTCACTGAAAAGCTTAACAAGAACAACTTCCAAGCATGGAAGTTTAGAATGACGAATTTCCTTATGGGAAAAGGATATTGGGAATTTGTTGCAGGAAATGAAGAAGAACCAGTTCTTCCTGATGTTCCCAATCAATAGCAAATGCAGGCATTTAAAGGATGGCATGAGAGAGCCAGAAAAGTTATGTACTGGCTGTCTATCAGTATTTCAGACTCTATGATTATGCATATTCAGGATGTAAGTACGCCAAAGGAGGCATGGGATACTTTGTCAAAAATGTATAGCACAAATACGCAAGCCAGGAAAATGCAGCTCAAGCAAGAGTTGCACAATGTGCAAAGAGAAAGTATGAGCATCAATGACTACCACATGAAGGTGAAGAAGATTGCAGATGCACTTGCTTCCATTGGGTCGCCAATGGAAGATGATGATTTAGTTTCTGTGACCTTGAATGGTCTAGGAAAGGATTATGCACAGTTTCGAACATCCATTTCTGTCCGTGAAAGATTTCCTGCTTTTGAGGGGTTGATTGCTCTTCTAATTTCTGAGGAGCAGAGAAATGGTGGTGCATCTTCTTCAGGAGGAACTTCAAGAGAAGCTGCCTTCTACTCAAATGCTGGAAGAGGTAGAGGCAGAGGTAGAGGAGGCTGATCTGGAGGCCGTGATAGAAATCAGAATATGCAGCAAACTCAAGAAAACCAATCCTATGGAGGAGGATGTGGTAACTCTAGAGGCAGGGGAGCCAAAGAGGTCGTGGTGGATGGCAAAGAGGGAAAAATACAAACAGCAATATTGAATGCTACTACTGTGGTAAAATGGGTCATATGGCTAAAGACTGCTATAAAAAGCAGAATGACATCATGAATGGTAAATTGCAACAACGGAATTATGCATCTTCTAGTAGACAGGGTGATGACAGAAATGAGCATTTGTTTATGGTGCAGCACATGACCAATTCTGTAACAAGTGCAGAAGAAAGCAACGATGTGTGATATGTTGACTCAGGTGCATCAAACCACATGACTGGTCATGTAGAATGGATGTAGGATGCAATGAAAATGGAAAAACCAGGATTTGTGGAGACTGGTGATGATACTGCACATCCTATTGTGCAGATTGAAAAAATTCATTTGTCTATGCAGGATGGGAAAAAGAAATACCTATCGGATGTATTTCATGTCCCGAATATCACCAAGAACCTGGTTTCTGTTGGTCAAATGGTTGAGCAGGGCTTGCAGGTTAGATTTAATCCTCGTGGATGCTTTGTTGAGGATATGAAAAATAAAGGTCACTTGATAACAAAAGGAAAGAAGAAGGGAAGAATGTTTACATTGGATGCAGACATGCCTGAATTGAGTGCAGTAATGTTTGCACATGGGACCGGTGTAGTTGCAGATATTGATATCTGGCATAAACGCATTGGTCATGTTAATGTACAGTGACTTAAATCAATGCAAGCCCAAAATATTGTTGCAGGATTGCCTAAATTCAAGGTTGCAGAAATACATAAGGTATGTGAAGCCTATCAATTTGGAAAACAGGCAAGGAAACCATTTCCTAGACATGTTCAAGAGAGTAAGAAGCAATTGGAATTAATCCACTCTGATGTGTGGACTACTAAAGCTGCATCTATTGGAGGCTGTCATTATTTTGTCACTTTTATTGATGATTATAGCAGAAAAGTTTGGGTGTATTTTATGAAAAAGAAAAGTGAAGTTTTTGGGCATTTCAAAACTCTTAAAGCTATGGTTGAAAAAAGAAACAGACCTGCAAATAAAATGCCTAAGGTCAGATGGAGGGGGAGAGTACCTCTCAAATGAGTTTGCAAGGTTCTTGCAGAAGCATGGCATAAAGCAGCAATATTCATGTAGTCATACCCCACAGCAAAATGGAATTGCAGAAAGAAAAAACAGGCATATTGGAGAGGTATTTCGTACCATGCTCAATGAAAAAGACCTGCCAGATTTTTACTGGGCTGAGGCAGTTGCTACAGCAGTCTACATAATGAACAGGACTCCCACTACAGCAATACATGGCATGACTCCAGAGGAGAGGTATACTGGTAGGAAACCAGATATTTCTCATTTGAAAATTTTTTATTGCATTGCCTATGTTCATGTGCCAGATGAGTTGAGATCCAAGTTGGATCCAAAAGCTGAGAAGTGCATCTTTATTGGTTACTCTCTGCGCAGAAAGGGTATAGATGCTATAACCCTTCTACTCGTAAGTTTACAGTGAGCAGAGATATTGTTTTTGATGAGATGAGTAGCTGGTATAAACCAGTAAATATGATTGATAATGTAGATGCACAAAATGGTAATGCTGCACAGAATTCACAGCAGCAGTCACAAGATATTAGTGGACCTGGAGTGTCCTCTAGCAGTGGTTCACATTCTTCACCATGGACACGCAAATTGAGATCAGGAGAATCTTCTCAAAGCAATGCAGATAGTGGTATGCATGTATCATGAAAAGGAAAAGAGAAGGTAGACCAGCCCATGTTTGATGTGAATGCAGGTCACTCTTATGTGGATGGTGAATCTAGGGCTCAGAACAGAGCATTGATGATGAGTTGGGTATTCCTTCTATTATTACACCTGGAGTAAGGAAGACCAGGGATGTTTTGAGAGCACCTGGAAGTGAGCCTACTTTGCGCAAGTCTACCAAAGCTAGGTATCTTGTGGATAGGCTGAAATATGATGGATTTACAGCCATTCACTATGCCTATATAGTCAAAGTGATACAGGAACCAGAACCCACTTTTTTTGAGCAAGCCATGGGAAAAGAAAAATGGGATAAAGCCATGGATGAAGAAATGGATGCTTTGGAAGCAAATGCTACATGGGAATTTGTACATTTGCCTAAAGATAATAATACAATTGGTTGTAAGTGGGTTTATAAGGTGAAGCACAATGCAGATGGCTCTGTGAACAGATACAAGGCAAGATTAGTAGTCAAGGGGTATGCACAAACATATGACATTGATTATGAAGAAACATTCAGTCCGGTTGCAAGGATGGCAACCGTAAGAGCAGTCATTGCTATGGCTGCATCAAAGGGATGGTCTTTACATCAAATGGATGTAAAGAATGCCTTCTTGCATGGTGATTTGCAAGAAGAGGTCTATATGGAGCAGCCACCAGGTTATGTGCATACTGTTCATCCTGAGTTTGTTTGCAGGTTGAAGAAAGCCTTGTATGGCTTGAAGCAAGCACCTAGAGCATGGTCTGACAAGATATGACAGTATCTTGTCACTATTGGCTTTCAGATTTCCAAGGCAGATTTCTCACTTTATGTGAGAAAAACAGAGAAAGGTATTATGTTGCTAGTCATTTATGTTAATGATTTGATTATCATAGGTGATAGTGATGAAGATATCCTTCATGTGAAAATGCTATTGAAGCAGAAGTTTGAGATGAAGGATTTGGGAGAGCTGCGTTATTTCTTGGGCATTGAGGTGATCAGATCACCAAGTGGGATACGGCTCTTGCAGAGGCAGTATGGATTGGACATGTTGTCCAAATATGGGATGACAGGCTGTAAGCCTATTTTAGTTCCTTTGGAGCAGAATGTAAAACTGAGCGCAGATGCAAGTGAGCTTCTGGAAGACCCTACTATGTACAGACTCATAGTAGGAAGTTTGATTTATATGACTATTACCAAGCCAGATTTGAGCTATGTTGTTGGATTGGTAAGTTAGTTTATGCAAGCTCCAAGGAAACCACATTTGGATGGGCTAGACGCATACTCAGGTATGTGAAGTCCACATTGCAGTATGGACTATTTTATGAGACTGGGGTGCAGATACAGTTGCATGGATACACTGATGCTGATTGGGCTGGTAGTATTTCTAATAGACGATCTACTAGTGGATATGTGTTCTCTTTTGGGAGTGTTGCAGTCACATGGAGCAGTAAGAAACAGCCTACAGTTGCCTTGTCGAGCACAGAGGCTGAGTACAGGGGTGGAGCAATGGCTGCATGTGAGGTAGCTTGGTTGCATAAGCTACTTTATGATATGCATCAGCCTACAAATGGTCCAGTTGTCATTTATTGTGACAACATTAGTAGTATACACTTGGCAAATAACCCAGTCTATCATGCTAGAACAAAGCACATTGAGGTGCATTATCACTATGTGTGGGAGAGGGTTTTACTAGGTCTTATTGATCTAGTTTATGTCAGCACAAAGGATCAGGTAGCTGACATATTTACGAAGGCATTGGGCGTAGAGAAGCTACGCAAGTTCAGATACCTACTTGGTGTGCAGGAATTGGGATTGAGCTTGAGGGGGAGTGTTGAGATATCGAGCTCCACTCGTGATATGCCAGGGTGACCGTTGTGCATTTATGTCACCGACTTGTTAGCTGCAGATGCAGTTGGTACACCACCCATGAATAATAGCTAGATGACAGCTATCCTTATCTACTCTAGTTCGTGGCTCAATTAGTATGCCACCTTAGTTAGTTGAGTTTGGTTTGAGACCCATATATAGGGTTCTTCTATTTCTCTGTACTAGAGTTCTTTTTGGCTAACACAACTAAGAAGAGGAAAACTGTTTTCAGCCTCCACCTTTGTGTGTATTCCCCCATTGTGTAAGTGAGAAAGCTACAAGTGAGACTCCTTCCTTCTCTCCCACAATCTTGACATCTTTGCCCTACAAGCCTTGTAATTGACTCATAAGCTTTTGTCCCTAATAGTCTACATTGAATGTAATCATACAAAGTTGATTCATGCTATGGCATCATGTATGAATGATGGGATGCAGAGTAGTTTATGATACATGATAGCATATTGTACTTGATTTTATAATTTGTGATTGCTCTTACAATCAAGAAAACAAGCTTGATTTGAGTCAGAACTTGTGAGATAATACTCTTGAGATCTTTACTAAGAACATGCAGTTGGAAGCTCTATTAACAACTTCAAGAACTTTGCTTGAAACCTTCAACCCTTCTCTTATCTCTACCATCTCCGGAGTCTAAGCTCTTGAACCCACATACATTCTTCTCTCTCAAACCCCTGTGATTGACCGTGAAGTACATCTTGAACCTTTAAACATTCACTGTAATCTACTTATCTCTTGAAGACACATCTCCATCTATCTTGTCCAATTTTCTTGCCAAACCCTTGTGGTGACCTTCAACCCTACGCACTGCAACATTGGTGAACCTAATGTGAAGGTCAATATAAGAGAACTCCAAGATGGGGGATTCTTTAGGAGATACTCTATAGTAGTTGGTGCGCATACTGCAGCAGACTCAGCAACAACAAATCCAAATGAAGATTAATTCCAGAGCTATCAAGGCCCTAGAGGAAGTTGGAAGGGAATTAAGACAATTTAATGGTCAAAATGTCTCTGTTTTCATTCTCTTGTATGTTGAGAAAATGCTCTTCTTTGGCCACAACATGCATGGAGTCACTATTTTGCCAGACTAGCCAAGCATGGTCTTCAAGAAAGAATCCATGGTCTTTTTCAGTGAGATGCGGATTGGGATGTATTCAAAAAAGCCCTACACGAAGAATTCTTCTTAGAAGACTCTGGCCTAATGACGAAGAAAAGTTTCATTGATTGGGTTAAGAAACCCCTGCAACAGCTTTATACCATGAGTTTGAAAGTAAATTTGGACAACTTGATGCTGAAGACCAACAAAGTATGGAAGGTCTAAAGATTAAATTATACCTTAAGGTTGCAAATCTCATTCTGCAAGAGAAGCTTGCTGATCGCCTCTAAGATGCTACCTCTGAATCAGGAGTCAAGACTGTATATGGACAGATGTTACTGATACAGTTAACATGATTGCTCAAAGAGAGCGAATGTGACTAAGATTGGGCTCTGCTTCAACTTCAACAACTCCATTGATGGAGCTTGTTCCACCTTCAAAATCCCCTATTCCTTTAACTAATCAACCAACTCTTTCTTCTTCTGTTCCTTCTAAAAATGATGTCATGGATGAACTCATTAAAAGCATGCGTGACTTCATTTGAATCTTATAGAAATTAGTTCCAAGGTGGAGAAACTAGATGTCAAAGTTGAAGAACGAGGACGATCATCAACTCAAAGACCCATGAGAGAAGGCTAGAAGAGGCGTTGTGTTTGGTGTGACAGCCAACAACATGACAAGAGGGAGTGTTCTACCTTCCGTGAGGCTGAAGCACAAAAGCTCGTCTTTTGAAAAGACAAAAAAATTCATGCAGCTGAAACAAGTTTTCCACTAGAGCCAAATTTTGGCAATGGTGGAATGAAGAAAAGATTAGAAGATTTACCTGTAAAGAATTCCTACGCAGCAATTGATGGAGCTACCTATGGACTGCAAATTGAGCCAACTAAATCAAATTTGAAAGCATGTAAAGCTAATGTGCAATCTAAAGTATAGATGCAGGCATTAGATCAAATGGAATGCGGCAAAGTAGCCAAAGATGATTTGACTAACGTCAGTAGTGCATTTGAGGAATAACTAGTTGGAAAGAACCGGCATTTTCTTTCTCTACCTTTGCACATTTGGCTAACATCAATCATAAAGAAGTCTTGATTGAAGAAAAGAGAATATGAGAAGATGAACCATGGCCTTCCTTTTCTAGCCCTCCAAAATGGTAACTAGAAGAATGCCTAAATAACCAAAGCTTGCTGAAAATATAACCCCAGATCAAGAAATGGAAGATGTGCCACAAACAAAGAAGACCGAAGGAGAGAAGAAAGGCAAGCAACCAGGCTACAAATTGCAGTCTGGCATAGAATTTGCAACCGATCTCAAACGAGTTCTAGAAGAACAAATTCTGGAAAGTAAAATTGAGTTTACCTTAGGTGAAATTCTCAAAATTACCAAACGTGAATTCCATGATGTAATTATTAATGTAATCAAAAGAAAAAGACAATATGTTAGTGATGATGCTGAAGAAACAATGCATGCTTTTTTGCAAGCTCTTCGAGTCTTTGTGTAGGATAAAGAGAAGTTGACTGTACAAGGAATTCAGCTTGAAGCAATTAGTTAATTGTAGCAATTGAAGCAGAAGATAAAGAAAGCATGGATGCAAAAATTAAAGAAGTGAAGGCTAAAAATGTAATGGTCAATTGTGGTACTACAATCACTACTCCCGTACGTATTGGACAAGAGCAATAACGAAGACCGTCGTCAAAATTGGAGAAAAAGAAACATCATGTATTGCACTCTTAGACCATGGTTCTGAGAAAAACATCATGGCAAGGAGTCTTTATGAAAGCGGCGGATGGCCCACAAATATTGATCCAGGTTGGTGAATGAGAGCTGCAAACAACTCTTCTGGAGAGTTATATACTACATGTCCTAATGTGCACGTAACTATTGGAGACATAAAAGAAAATTTTCACTTTTTTGTTCAAGACTCTTGTAGTTACCCTATCATTCTTGGGCAACCTTACATTTCTAAAGCCCGCTTGGAAACAAAAGCTCTTGATGATGGTTCTTCATATGCTCGAATCCGAAGCAAGGATAATGAATGAGTTGTCCAATTTCTTACTATGTGTGTTAACCATCATCAAAACAGAGATTGACTGCATGATTATCATGTGCCTCCTATTGCCCGAGAATTCAAGGGTTTTTGGACTGCACTGCTGTAAAAAGGAGGCTATCGCAATGCGTCATGTAAAAAGATTGAACCTCCTTATGCTACAGAAATTGTGTCTCTAGCAAATATGTATGTATGTATATCCAATAGTATGGGATGTTATAAGTCTCTTCCAGCCATGACTAAATCTGAAAGAAAATATTTATGTCATGTAAAAAGGGTGCTGAAAACTTATGACATGATGGCTAAAAATGAAGATATTTTGGGTTTTTTTTTTAATTGATTACTACTGACACATTGGCTGAAATATATGTGCCTACTAATACAAAAAATCAAGTTGAAAATCAGTCCATGGAAGTATGTACATTGGATTTTTATCAAACAATTCAAGAATTTGTTGAGCAGGAAGACATTGGTTTACTCAAAAAGGCTGAAGCTCAAGTGGAGACAAAATACAAGATGGTGGATCCTGAAAGTGAAGAGCTGGCTGATAGGGCAGCAAATCAGCCAAGTCTTCGTGATCCTTCCAACATTGCTCACAAGTTTCCATCTGAAAGTATAAAAGAGCTCAAAATAGGTGATAATTCTTTCATTTCACTGCGGCTGAAAAACACTCTTTTATGCGAATGCTAATGAAACATGGAAAAGCTTTTGCATTTCAGCCAAGTCAAATAGGCTATGTGGATCCAAATATTGTGTCTCTTATTGTCATTTTTACTGTCCCACATGTGCCTTGGAACCTCAAGCCCATTCTCGTTCCAAGGGCGCATTTGCCCAAATTATTGGAACTTCTGAATGAGAAGATCAAAATGAAGATTTTAGAACCTTCTTTAGCACTTTATTCAAATCGATGGTTTACTGTGCCCAAGAAAAATGGATCTTTACGATTCATTCAAGATCTACAGCCTGTTAATCGTGTCACAATCCGAAATGTTGATTCGAGTCCAATTGTCGACGAGTTTACTAAAGCTTTTGCAAGTAGAGCAATTTATTCTATGGGTGACCTATATTCAGAATATGACCAATTTCAGCTTTCATTAGAAAGCCTAGACATTACCACAATGAAGACACCTCTTGGATTGGTCCGCATGTGCACTCTACCACAAGGTGCAACAAACTCCGTAGCTCATATGATGAATGTCATGCACAAAGTCTTAAGGGACTTTATTCCACAACTTACTCTTCCATTTCTTGATGATGTACCTATCAAGGGATGTGAAGTCAATGAAAAGAATGAGGAGCTTGATGAAGATGGGTGCAAGACATTTGTAGTTAACATATTCATGATTGTGACATGATTTTGACAAGGCTAGAAGAGGTACATCTTACCCTTTCTAGAGCTAAGTCAATTTTTGGAGTAGAAGATGTCCTAGTGGTCGGACATTTGTGTGGCCCCTACGTACATAAACCTTCACCAATCAAGGTAGATGCCATCAGCAGAATGCAAGAAAAATGCACAAATATTTTAGAGGTGAGAAGATTTCTTGGCGCATGTGTATTCTATCTCACATGGATACCACATTTTGCTCATGTAGCAGAAAATCTCTATCAATTATTAAGAAAAGGCCAAAGATTCTCTTGGGGGAAAGAGCATACTCTCACTGTACACAAACTAAAGAAGTTGTTAATTTTAGTCCCCCACTCTCAAAAGGGTTGATTATTTAAATGGTCAACCCATCATCCTTACTGTGGATACAAGTCCCATTGGGATAGGATGGGCTTTTGGCCGGGCTTTTGGCAGGCTTTTGGCCAACAAAACCTTGAAGGTAAAAGGTATGCAATTCGTTTTGGAGCAAAGGTTCTCAATGAACGTCAAAGAAGGTATGCACAAGTAAAAAGGGAATTGTGGGGAGTTGTAACAGCATTAAAGTGTGATCATGAATACTTTATAGGTGCTTCCTTAGTGGTAGAAACTAATTATCTTCCACTCTTGGGCATGATTGCCAACTGCTATACACTTGACATTGCTATGCTAAGATGGATTGCATATATTAAATCTCTCAACCCCGAATTAAAGCATATTGCAGGAAAGGCGAATCCAATTGCTAACATGCTGTCACATGCAAGATATGACAATGAAGAAGAGATTATGGAAGAAGCTGAAGCTGAAGAATCTATACTTGATGAATTTCATTCCATGGCTGCTAAAAGTGTTATAAAATCTGAGATACACGCTCGAATTTCTTATATACTTAAAATATATATGGCGAATAGTATGTTGGCACAGAGGGAGAATAGATGAGAGAAAAGAAAGATGTAGAGAGAGTGGTAGAGAAATTGGCAATACAAGAGGGACTGGAAGATGTGCTAGTCCCCCCCCCTTATGGAGTTATATTATTGACAAGGAGCAAGCTCCTCCGTTATACATAAGCCAGTTCTTACTTGCAGATCTTGGAAACAAGATCACGGTTTCTTACATGGTATAAAACCAGCTAACACTTGCACAACTTGGAAGTTGGCACCTTTTGATCCTTCTTGGGTCTCCTTCTCTCCTACACAATATGTGTAGGGCTCTCCTCTTGGCACTTGATTTCAGCAGAGCTTCCGCAACACTTCCACCTTCTCTTCTCCTCTTGGAACTTGATTTCAGCATAGCTTCTGCAGCACTTACACCTTCTTTTCTCCTCTTGGAACTTGATTTTAGCAGAGCTTCCGCAGCACTTGCACCTTCTCTTCTCCTCTTGGAACTTGATTTCAACAGGGCTTCCGCAGCACTTGATTTTAGCAGGGCTTCCGCAGCACTTGCACCTTCTCTTCTCATCTTGGATACATGCAAAGTGATGCTTACTTCACCCCTCCCTCACACCCAAAGAGAGCCTCCTCTTTTATAGGCTTTCAAGAGCTTCTCTTCTTGGAGAGAGAGTTGAGTTGTTCTTCATGCAAGATGTGGTTGTTCCACTCTACAACACTAATTTCGATATATCTCTTTGTGAGTTGTTTGGATGAAGCAACGTCCAACACAAAATTGTAGATCTTGCTATTTCTGATAACCCATGCGGCCTATTTTTAGAGATCGTTTTTCTATCGCGAGATATTTTAAAAATGGATTTTCCAAAAAAATAGCTTTTTAAACTATACTCTTAACTTGTGATCCATGCAACCATTTTGAGTCATAGATAAGGAGAGTTCATTAGATCACCTTGGACCTCAACCTTAAGATTGAATTCCACACAAAAGCTTGTGTCATTTTAGACATTAGAAAGAGAAAATCACTTCTCTCACTTCTGGAGGATCACGTCTCTTGTCTTTCTTAGTGAGAGAATTCCACACAAAAGCTTGTGTCATTTTAGACATTAGAAAGAGAAAATCACTTCTCTCCTCACCCTTAATATTGAATTCCACACAAAAGCTTGTGTCATTTTAGACATTAGAAAGAGAAAATCACTTCTCTCCTCACTTCTGGAGGATCACGTCTCTTGTCTTTCTTAGTGAGTGAATTCCCTCTCTCGCCTATCTTAATGAAAGAAAAGACCTTAAACCTTGACTTGTGGGAGAGAGGATGACCCCAAATGAATGCAACGCTCATTACACACAAGAAAAACATTCCCAAGCGTCCCTGGATGCACACATAAATACATAACACATTGCTAATGCACTTCCTCTTCTTAGAACTCAATCCATCTTCATTTATGTGTAACTCCTTCATTCTTGTGTACACTCTTACACTTGGCAGACACTTCTTTCCCCCTTCATAACTTGTATTTCCTATACCAGATATCCCCGTCACAGTGCTTTGATCACCCCATTAAGTGATACACTAGGAATACTGGTCTCTAAATGGTCTCATGGCCATGCTAGATCATCATCAACACTTAAAGAAAAATGAATCATTAATTTATTGATATGAATTTATTAAATAGAGAATGCATAATAAGCAATCAATTTAGTGACATCCCTCTGGCTTCTAAATAGTTGACCTCAACTGTAGAGGGGATACATAGTCCTTAAGAAGATCTGGAAAGTCTTGTAGTTCTCTCTCAGCCAATAAATTGAGCGTCCAATGGGGGATAATTCTTAAACTTAACCAGATACTTCTGTAATACCTTACTTGACCTTAGAGTATTGTCGTGATGGTGTAAAATTCTTTCAGGCACAAGGAACTCTTCTGTTTCTTCTATGTCAGGTAAATCTTCTTTGATTGGTTCCATTGGAGGTTCTCCAATATAGGGATGTAGCAAACCTATATGGAAAGCATTATGAATGTTCCAATGACTCGATAGATCCAAACAAAAAGTCGCATCGTTTATCTTATCTGTAATCTTGAAAGCGCCATAATAGCGATTAGAAAGCTTAACCACTTTACCCTTTTGACATTTCTGCTTCTTCAAGCAAGCCTTCTCAAACTTAAGAAGAACATACTATCCCAACTTGAGATCTAACTTACGACGATGCTTATCTGCTTTGTGTTTATGCTTCTCTTGTGTCCTTTGGATAGTAGCTTTTACTTGAGTGAAAGTTGTATCAATGTCTCTAACAAACTCATCTGCTATAAAGATCTTATCCTTCGTAAGAAGAATGGGTGGTAAATGAGGCTTACCATAGATGATCTCAAAGGGTGCCTTACCATACTAGAGTGCACCGTATTATTGTATGCAAACTCTACTAAAGGCAAATACTTTTCCCATTCTCTTTGATTATCAAAGACATAGGATTTCAAAAGGTCCAAAACAATAGAATTAGCACTTTCACTTTGCCCATCCGTTTGAGGATGATAAGAGGATGAAAACTTTAACTTTGTCTCGAGGTTCTGGAAGAGAGCTTGCCAAAAGAGGCTGGTCATCCGGGGATCTCGATCACTTATAATGGACTTAGGCATGCCATGATGCTTGAAAATATGAGCAATGAACAGCTTAGCCATATGATCGGCTTTGATTGTCTTTCGCACAGGCATAAAGTGAGCTTGCTTATTGAATCTATTAATGATAGTCTAGATTGCATCATTGACTGCTTGTGTGCGAGGAAGCTCCATGATAAGGTCCATGGCTATACTTTCCCAAGGCTCATTGGGAATAGGTAATGGCTTCAGTAGACCAGGTGGTTTATGCCTGTCATACTTTAGTTTTTGGTATATCTTGCACTCGCGGACATATCTTTCAATGCCAGCTCTAAGAGTGGGCCAAAAGAAATATATTTCCAATGCTTGAGTAGTGGGTAGAATACCCCTATGTCCAACATATGGAGATGCATGTGCTTCATCCATTACCTTGTGTCGCAATGGTAATGCTACACAAATTGCTTGATGATGATACAAATCACCATCTTGAATCGAGTAAGGTGTAATCGACTGAACTGAGTTAAGCTGATCCCATATGGTTGAGAAGTCAGAATCAGTTGCATACGTTTTGGGTAAATCCATGAACTTGTTATGGTAAACAGTTATGATTTCATTCACTCGAGGTCGCCATGATAGAGCATCTTCTACCACATTCTTAGTTCCAGATGTGTGAAGGATTTGAAAATGAAACATAGATAAGAAATTTGCCCAACACATCTATTTCTCTAAGAGCTTCTTCTGAGTGAGGAAGTATCTTAGACTTTGGTGATCTGTTTTAATAACAAAATCTGTACCAAGTAAATAGTGTTTCCATACTTGAAGAGCATGTACCACCACCATAATCTCTTTCTCATATACTGGAGCATATAGCTCATGGTCCTTGAGACATTGGCTCTCAAATGCTACTGCACGATGCTCTTGGTTAAGCATAGCTCCAATGCAATCCCCAAAAGCATTGAAGTGAACTTCAAAATGTTTTTGAAGATTCGGAACTAAGAGAACTGGTTCTTGAGTCACAAGAAACTTAATTCTTTTAAAGGCTTGTAGTTGCCTTGATCCCCAGCAAAAAGGCATTTGCTTCTTAGTAAGGTCATGTAGAGAAGATGCAACATACGCAAAACCTCGTATGAACCTCCTATAGTATAAACATAGGCCCAAGAAACTTCTAACTTCATGTACAGAAGTAGGTGCAGGCCATTCAACAATGGCTCGAATCTTCTCAGGATCCATTCTCACCAAATTGTGAGAAACAATATGGCCTGAGTAATGAATTTTTGAAAGAAAATTTCCACTCTTCTTAGCATTGACCTATAGTCTATGCTTACGAAGCTCTTGAAAAACAATAGATCTATGTTTTCTATCCTCTTCTTCAGACCGTGAAAATATTAGAATGTCATCAAAGAAGACACCTGTGAGCTTTGAGTGAGTTCTGAAAATTCTCTCCATCATTGGATTGAATGTGGCAGGTGCATTAGTCAAACCAAATGGCACGACTAAGAACTTGTATAGTCCAAATGTCGTACAAAAAGCTGTCTTATGAACATCTTCAGGTGCTATCCGTATCTGGTGATAGCCGCTCTTGAGATCAATGCGACTAAAGATACTAGCCCCTTGCAACTTATCCAAGATATCATCTATCCTTGGGATAGGAAAATAATTCTTTATTGTGATCTTATTCAAAGATATGTAGTCTATGCACATACGGAAAGAACCGTCTTTCTTTTGAATAAGTAAGACTGGAGAGCAGTATGGAGAAGAGCTAGGTTGGAACTAATCCTTTTTCCAACAATTCGTTTGCTTGTGTTAGGATCTCCTCTTGCTAACTTGCACTTACTCGGTAAGGCGGTTGGTTAGGTGGTGAATTGCCTGGGATAAGATCAATTGTAATCTTCTGGGCGCTTAAGAGGTAACTCTCCTGGGAGTGAATCACTAAAACAATCTTCATATTGTTTAACAAAATCATGTCTAGCTTGATCAATTAAAGAGAGGGGTTCTTTTAAAGTCTGAGACTTAGAAGCATTAGTTGGTATTGTGTGTTCATTAGAGGTTTACATTAGGACATGCAGCATAAATCTCTCCCGAAGAATTATTTGGATCTCTCATACACCAACCATGATCGGTGTCTCCAGGCCATGCACCATTTTCATACAATCCACGCTCGATGACATTTATCTCAGACCCATGGTCAAGTAAAGCAACACAAGGAGTTTCACATTCCCCTATTTTCACTACCGTTTCAGTGGTAGCCCTCGCGCAATGATTTCTTATGTAATGACTTCGAGGAATAAATCGTAGAGTCTCTTCCCCATATTATTGCATCTGCCTTACTCCACCTTGCATATTGCTACAAGACAATGCATTTTTAGCCACTTTCTTCTCTTTTTCACATGATGTCCACTGATTAGTAGCATCCTACATAGATAATCTAGTACTTACTTCATGCTCATATTCAACCTGAATACCCAACAAACCAGCTTCCTCTTCAAATTGCAGCAATGCACTAGTGGTATCACCAAGAAACTGACACTTCATCTTAATTATGTCAATGATCTCATCATGAAATTCTCGCTTGGCAATGCCAAGCACCTCTCCCAAGGTGAATTCCACCCGACTGTTTAAGATCCATTCTTCAAGAACCTTCTTAAGATTTGTGGCTGTCTCAATGTCAAACTGCAACTTATATCCTAGCTACTCACCCTTCTTTTTGCCCTCTTGTTTGCTATCATGTTTTTGCTCTTGACTGACCTCTTCCATAACATGCTCGAGAGGTGGCTGATTTGTAGCTTTAGGCTCATCCACACCTCTTCTTGTCACTCTTTTAGATGTCCCTGCATTATCTTCATCTCGTTTTCGTTTCTCTTCCACAAGTACATCCGTATTTTGTGCCTTTGCTAAATATGCATACACTGAATATGCATCTACCGATGATTCCCATCCAATTTTATTGTGAATGTCTTGCCTTGCATGAGACATTTCACTATCAGTAACCTTTCTCTTTTCAACTACATGTAAAGCATGTGTCCATATTTCAGTCTTTGGACCAACCATCACTTGACCATGCATTCTATCCAACTGTAGACCAAAAGTAGAAGTATGTACCGCTGCATAAGCATTTCGAACAGCCAAGTCTTCCAACAACTTCTGCATACCTCCCTTTCCAAAATTCAAAGCAAGAGGCAATCCCATTTCTTGTGCATGGATCTTGCCATCTTTCCAAAAGATGAGATGTTGTGCCAAGGCCTCCTGATAGGCAGCACAATCCTTTCTCTCATGCTGCAAACTATCACACCACGTACATCTTTTTCTTGGCTTAGGGGTTGTTGCCCGTCCCCTATCCTCTTGTCCTTTTTCATTCAATTTTGCAACCTTCAATTGAAGATCCCACATGCCTTTGACCAATTCATCCAAGACATCTTCCCTAAGAGAGGGAACAATAGTAGGTACAACCATAGGGTTAGCCACAGAAGTGGGTGGCTTACTGGATCTTGCTCATAACAGTGGGCAGGCTAGAGACCTACAATCTTTCTCTTCTTCTATGATTTTGCACAAGTGCAGTAACAGATTCCTTGATATGTCTCCACTCTATTTTCAAACCTATCTCTGTAGTGTGATCCTCCAGCAAATCATCAAGCTTCTCTTGAAGCTCAGGATCAGCTGCTTGTAAAACAATTCAATTTTTTGACTTGCAAGAGCTTGTTGTTCTGCAAGATCCAACTGCTCAAATCAACTTTCAAATTCTCTTAACAATTATGTAGCCACAAGACCCTTATTGGGTTGTAAAACCCACACTTGAGAAGTCTTGCGCGTAATCAAACAGGTATCTTCAATGTAAAATTCTTCCCTGAGTGTCTTCTAAAGCTACCCAATCAACATCCTACATGTATAATTTAGTAATTCGTGCTTTTGGTTCATGTACAGTGATCGGAATAAAATATTGGCTCCATGCAAGTTGAGCCACTCCAAAGAATTCCATCTTTTGAGCATAGGTATGTACATATGCAGATACATTCGTGTCATTGAATAACTTCATCTCATGCTCAACTTCTTGCAGAGCATTCATCACAACACTTTTTGTTTGAGCAGAAGCCTATATCACATATTGTTGTTGTTGTACCTACATAAGCATATTCATATTCTACACCAGCTGTTGCAAAACATCACTAGAGATTCTGTTCGAAGATTCTCCCATCTTGTCTTTCCTTCTTTTGACGACCTTTCACGTCGGGTTCACCAATGTCGGAGGGGTTTTTGTCGAAAGGTCGAATCCACCAGAGATCAGAGGTAGAAGGAAGTAGAGATAGGAGATGGAAGAGAAGAAAAAGAATAGACAAGAGATAAATACGATAAAGACAAAGCACAATGAATTGAATCAATATATATTGACAGAACCTGAAATCCTTTGTCTAGCACTACTCAGAAGCAATCTCCAAGTATTAGATCTCCTGGAGCTCCCTCGTAGACCAAAAATGTGAATCAAAATAATAGCTTCCTCTCTGTTGCCCGAAACCCAAATCTGATGGCTCCATTGCCTCTGAAAGGGGGGTAAAACCCTAGGACACCTGGCCCAAAATCTCCTAGTTCACTCTTTCTTCTTCTTCTAGTTCAAAGTGTAATTTTCAGCATGTCAATAGCAATTGTGATGCATGCGATTTCGCCCATCTTTCTTTTTTATGAAAAATCCCATAACTGACTGAAAAAGCAACTTGTTTTTTGCATGCCATCCTAATCTAGAATCTTTTCTAAATTTTTTGGATTTTTACAACAAATAATATCAAAAATAGGCTAAATTGTCAAAATTTCTAGTATTTTCAGACCATCTATGCCATGGACACTAGCACTAATGACTTAGATCACATTGACTCTCTACATCAATAAAGAAGTCGGATGATGATGCACTCCAAAGTTTTTCACACTGTGCCCGTATAGTGGCACAACAGCGGGCTGTATTCTTAATAGATGTGTAGGTGTACACTTTTAGGAATAGGTTTAAAGTTGTAAAGCTATAAAGCCACAAGGGCGATGTACTCTTGCCATCTTGGTATCAAGGTGTACTTTAGCTAGGGTGGTGTAAAAGTGAAAGTAAATTTGTACAATTCTTTACAGTAGGTGGCTAGTGACACTAACACCATTGTGAAACCAACTATTTTCCATTTGAAGAGTTTTAGTTTAGTTTTCTACTGAGGTTGATGTTAGCCCCAGTATACTCCCATTTCATTTAAGAGATGTCAAGTAATTGGAGCTTTCTTGGCAACTTGACATGCTCGGCCTTAATTTGTTGACAATTTAGGCATTCAATGGCATACTTGAGTACATCACCCTTGAGTCTTTCCCAGTAGAAGCTTCTTCTGACTATATTAAGAGTATTAGCATAACCAAGTTGACCCGATAATGGAAAATCGTGAGCTTCCCAGAGTATTTTCATTTTGAGTTCCTAACTTGTAAGAATAGATAGTCTTGTCTTGTAATAGGCAAGCTCCTTGTTTATGGAAAAATCTTGATACTTAGCCTTGAGTTTTGGATTTGAATCCTTGACAGAAATTTCTCTTAACAAGTTCTGATAGCTTGGATCCTTTGCTACCTCTTGTCTAGCCATTTCATTGATTGGGTTACTGGGATTGAAATCATTGTGGTAAGAGTTCCGACCCTAAAGGGTTCTTCTAAGATTAGAGCATTAAGGAATTATTTACGGCTTAGGGCATTTGCAATCACATTCTCCTTGCTTGATCTATACTTGATTTCAAAGTCAAATTCTTTCAAGGTCTCAATCCATCAGCGTTGTCTCATATTGAGATCTGGTTGAGTAAAAATCCACTTTAGGCTCTTATGATCAATGACTAGAGAAAACCTATTACCAAGCAAGTAATGTCTCCATAGTTTAAAGTCATGAATTACAGCAAGTAATTCTAGATAATGTGTGGCATAGTCTCTTTTGTGGATCTTTAATTTTCTTGAAGCATAGGCCACTGGATGTCCTTCTTGCATAAGCACACAACCCAAAGAAAGAGAGTTTGCGTTAGTTATGACTTCAAATTCTTTGCTAAGGCCGGGTAGCCTTAGGATAGGGGCAATTACCAAACTCTTCTTAACCTTCTCAAAGCTAGATTATTTGTCAAATGTCCATGTAATGGAGACCTGATTTTTTAGAAGGTTAGTGAGAGGTGCGATGATTGAGACATAGTCTTTAATGAAGACTCTATACTAGCCCATTAGCACTAGAAAGCTTCGCACTTCCGTGACCGTTGTCGGGGGTGGCCAGTCTTGTACATCTTGGACCTTGGCAAGATCCATGGAAATGCCATCTGCCACCGATACTATGAATCCTAGATATTCAATTTGCTTCTTGAAAAAGCACATTTCTTCTTTTTAGCATACAGTTTGTGTGCCCTCATTGTTTTAAGAACTATTTGTAGCTATGGTTCATGGTCTTCTTCATTCTTGGAATATGTTAAGACATCATCGAAGAAGACGAGGACGAGGTCATCAAGGTAGGGTTGGAAAATGTCTTGCATTGACCTGTTGAAGGTGACAGGAGAATTTGTTAACCCAAATGACATCACAATGAACTCATAATGACCGTACCTTGTGTTAAAGCAATTTTAGAGATATTTTCCTCCCTAATTCTTATTTGATAATATCCTAATCTGAGATCAATCTTTGAGAAGACCTTTGCTCCTTGGAGTTGGTCAAGCAACTCATTTATCTAGGGAATTGGATATTTATTTTTCACTTTCACCTAGTTTAATCCATGGTAATTGATACAAAGGTAGAGTGTTCCATCTTTCTTTTTCTGAAATAAAATTGGGGCTCCCCATGATGAATTACTCGGCCAGATGTATCCCTTGTCTAATAGCTGCTTGAGTTGCTCTTTTAGCTCAATGGCTTCAAAAATCAACATTCCGTAACGTCCTTTGGCGACGTGGGCAGTGCCTAGAATAAGTTATCAGGTCTTCTGGAAAAACATCATTGGAAAAGCATCCACATATTCTTTTAGCCAAGATGGTTGATCCTTGGCTTCACAATCTTGCTCAGTCTTGTTGAGTTTAATTAGATAGGCGGATAATCCTTTCTTCAATCCCTTTCCTATTTAGAAGGCTTTAACCAACTAAACCTTAGGGTTTATTGCTTCTCCTTGAGTGGTTACTTGTCCTAGCTTTGAGTTCTGGAATGTGATTTGGCCCTTTCCGCAATGTATATGGCCATTATTTGGAATTAACGACCTAGCAAACATTCACAAGTCCCAAGGTTCATAATTTGAAAGTTCATTTTGGAAGAATTGCCACCCATGCTAAATTCTACCTTGCTAGTTTGTTGATAGAACTTATTTATCGTTTGCTAATTCCACAAGCATTCTAGGTGCAAGAATAGTATTTATGCCTAGCCTTTTTTCGCATTTTGGTGATATGAAAGAGTGGGTACTTCCACAATCGATTAAAATTCAAAAGGGTTTACCTTGATAATTTGTTGGTGTTTGAATTATTGAGAATTGGCCCATTTGGACACTTCTTAGTGAGAGTGGCATGTACTCTAGCTCTTTCCATATCGGATTCCATCATGGTATCTTTATCGTTACTAATCTTCTTTAGGTTGATTCCAGTAACCTTTCCTCTGGCATCTTGGCTTTGCCCCCGAAACTGACCTTGGCCACCTTGGCCAAGCTTCGGGCATTGCCTCTTAAAATGTCCCAGTTCCTTGCAATAGAAACACCTTGGAGTCTCATTGCTCCTTCTTGTGGGTATAAAGCTTCCCACTGCATTTGATTTGGCATTCTTTGTTTTGTTTGGTTGGTACTGTCCTTGGGTTCTTTTTGCATAACCTTGGAAGTTGCTCTTATTCTAACTGTTTGTGTTCCAAATTTTTGCATTTCTTGGCCTTTGTTCAATCTCGTGAACTATTGCAGCTACTAGAATCAATGCATCTTGTAAATCCAATGGTCTCATTGATTCAAGACGTGTATTTAGGGGTGAATTTAGACCATTGCAGAATTTGGATACTACTGCAAAACATCCATCATAGATGCATATTTTAGAAGTGTTACGAATTTGGAGTAGTAGGCTTCTAGGCTTAGGCTTAATTGCTTTAGATTGAAGAACTCATTCATCTTCAGGGCTTGATATGTGGACGGAAGATATCTCCCACGTACCACATCCTTAATTCTGTCCCAAGTAATAGTGCCTTCGAGCATTCTGTGGTCCTTGCACCATTGTTTCCACCAAAGACAAGCATCTCCTATGAGTTTTAGCTTGGTAATTATGGCTTGATTTGACGGTGCAGTCCCTGCAACAGTGAAATAGTCTTCCATAGATTTTGTCAATATTTGTGCTTCAGTTAGAATGTCCCTTCCTGTACCATCAAACTCCATTGGCTTGTACTACTTGAGAAGAAGTTTCTTCTCTTGAGCTTCCGTAGTATTGAGATTTAGGGTGATATTCTGATATTTATACAATTTTATAATCAATTTTCTTTCCAACCATATTTTGGAAAAAAATATGTTCACTTACTTACTCTACTTCATTAATTTAGGAGGGAAATTATATACTACTTGACCTTCCGACAACGATCATGGTTTATACTTCAAAAGAGAGTTTTAATTTTTAATCATGAAAAAATTTATATCTTCTATTTTTTATTTGTCAAGGAGACAAACGGATGGAAAAAAATAATTATTTACATCAATAGGAAGGAAATACATTATTCGAGTAGTTTGAGAGCTCGTATTATTCTTGGAAAAGATTTTCCTACCACAATCTAGGCATGGCATTGCAATACATCGCATAGTAATTAGGATTCTGAGAATAAATATCCAAAAATCTATATTTCAAAGGAAGGTCAAGTAATCCATCTTTCTTGTTGTTGTGGCAACTGGAGCGTCCTACAACCATGACCCGATCAATCGGTATAACCCTTGTAATCTCCTCATAGATGTACCGGTTTAGTTTGACCTATTGCCCTCTAGTGAACATGTTTGAGTTTACTCTGGCCTCATAGGACAGATAAATCTTGGCAACCTTAAGGGCTTCCATCCACCTTAATCTCTTTAAATTATTTTGGAGGTAAGCAAGACAGTTTGCATCAATGTAACAATACCCTTTTCTTAACATCCATCGCCTTTCGTAATATAGGGGTGAAGGATTGTATATCTGATCTAATGTCTGCATCATCTGGTTTCTCCAGCTAAAGCTAGAGGAGTGCATTGCTAACATAAACATAACTTGGAAAATCAAGAATCGTTCCCAAGGTTCGTCTTTCTACTAGAAATCAAGAACATATATCAACAAGAGAAGACTTCACTACTTAAGGGAAAAGATATTGTATGCTATAAATATAACTAGTTTTATTTACTTGTGTCGTGTCCTACATGAACATGCACTCTGATACCAACTGTAATGTGCCGCTCGAGCTTTTCTTGGCGGTATGTTGTTAATAGCCCATCAAGAGATGCCTTAGGAAGCGTCGTCCGGTATTTTGATAAAACCATCGAAGTTAGTTAACTAGGCTCACTCAAGTCTACCCCGTAGTGAAAGTTCTAGCCGCTCCCACAAGGATCGACCTAAGTTTTTCTAGTTAAATCTATTACTAGTAACTAATTAGGATTAGCACACTCTAAAGTGATGCGAATCACGCTTTCTAGTTTCTAATGGTCCATCAAGTGTGATTTTTATTTCTTCTTAGGAAAGGTCTTGGCTTATTGAGACCACCTAGCCATAGATCTGAATCCGTCGAGGGTCCATCCTCCCACTTTCCTCGAGAGAGTAGTTTTATTTATCTAATTACCTACCACTTTATATTCAACATATAAAAACAGCTTCTTTGAATTATCTCCTGATGCAAATTTGTTACATGCCCTTAATTCACAACACAAAAACAGAGTAAAGCAATTCCTTCTTAATAGTTCCTTTCAGAAAAATGATGTTTTACAAATATTTTCTTATTTGAAGGTATTATTATCTCCAAGTTCTGTTCCCCAACTAGTATTGGAACTCCCAGACATAGTCTGGAAATTGTAGGGTAGTTGCCAATTCGTAAGAGCCTAATGAGTTTATGAATAGAGCCCCCTAGTATCCTCATCTCCTCCTACCAACTAGAGCTCCCTACGACAAGACATTTCGTGTCATGATTGGCCTAAACTCATTAACGTGAAACAAAAAATGAAAAACCCTTTGAAGTAGGTTTTATCCACACTGGCCTCTAGCACCATCAAGAATACTACCTTAGTCGATGTTTTGTGTTCACCGGAATATTGCCTCAGTCTCGGCGATCTGTACTCAGTCGATCTTTTAGCCTGATGATTTTAGGAAAGATCAGTACGTAGCTTACAATCACAAGCATCTTATTTAGAATGCATTATACATAAAAAATTTAACAAGTTTATTTCCAAGACAAATATTTTCTTTCTAACAATAATAACATCAAGTAAAATTAGCATAAGTGAAAAAATAACTTGAGACAAATCAACATAAGTGCCAAGATAACTTCGAGACAATTCAGCATAAGTGGCAAAATAGCTTCGAGACAAATCAGCATAAGTGGCAATATAACTTTGAGACAATTCACCATAAGTGGCAAAAAAACTTTGAGACAAATTAGCATAAGTGGTAAGATAACTTCAAGACAATTCATCATAAGTGGCCAAATAACTTCGAGACAAATCAGCATAATTGGCAATACCTTCCAATAGTCTTCCCGGACTTCCTCTTCCTTGGGGATTAGTTTGAATTGAATTTAAGCAAGAATTTCATACTTGGGGATAACTCCCTTATGAGTTTTGTGAGTCTTTGCCCACAATTTTAAAAAATCTTGGTTAGTTTAATTACGAATAGTATCATTTGGCAATTGCATCTCAAGGTCTCTTATATATCAAGGATTAGCGTTCGTTATTACCCATTAAAGATTTTGTTTAATCAACACAAAAATTGGAAATATTAAATCTTTTAGGGACATAGTACCTTTCTTATACTCGCTTAGGTTCATCTTGTACAGACCCAAGTTACCCATTGGAATTTGCGGTTAAGAATTCCTCAATAAGAAATTATATGGAGGAATCAAATAAAATCTTATTTTACACATGCAGTTTCTATTGCCTATTCATGGGATAAAGGCTTGCTAGCTATTTTTATTTAAGAAAAATAGTGCATGAGGATCCATGACGGGTGTCTGGTTGATGGTATTTGCGGCTTTGTTTGTAATGCCCATACTCGCCATTCTGTTTGTAGTAATTGTGTCCTTAGCATTATTGGTAGCTCCTACCTCCGCGACCTTCGTAGCTTTCTTCTTCGGGGCCATGGTCTTTAATTGTGAGATTGCTAAAATGGGAATTTGGCAAAGGAGCTTGGGGTAATTAGATTGACATAATTTTTGATTGACGAAAGGGGAGGGGGGGAGCAATCACCAAGAATTTTGAGAAATCAAGAAGAGTCTTGATTTCACAAGGGAATAGGATAGAAGAGACGGAGGAATTGAATTCAAGAGCTCGTAGAGTATCCTCCTTGTCTTCTTGACGAGAAATTCCCGTGCTCGTGCTTCTCTTGCTCCACTCCCTCTTGCTCTATAGTCCTAAGAAGGGCCACTCCTCTCTTGCTCTAACTACCCTCAATGGCTCCCCATGCCTTGTATTTAAAGCTAAATTGGAGAAGAAGGGTTGTGACTAAGAAGAAGAGCTCTTTATGGAAGGGATCTTGGCAAAATCAACAATCTGAAGCTTCCAAGATGCAATCTGATGGTTCTGTTGGCTCTGAAAGGGGGGTAAAACCTTAGGATACCTGCTTAGAATTCTTCCAGATCACTCCTTCTTTTTCTCCCCATTTTCGGAGTGTTGTTTGCTGCCCGTAAATTGTGATTGTAACATGCGTGATTTCACCAATCCTTCTTTTTGCATGAATCTCCAAAACTGGCTGAAAAAACCACTTGCTTTTTTGCATGACACCCTATTCTAGAAGTTTTCATAGCTTTTTAGGATATTTACAATAAATAATATCCAAAATATCAAAAATGTGCTAGTTTTGTCTAAACATCTAGTATTTTTAGACCATCCATACTATAGACA
The DNA here is from genome assembly GCF_053477565.2 of Lygodium microphyllum. Lineage (NCBI taxonomy): Eukaryota > Viridiplantae > Streptophyta > Polypodiopsida > Schizaeales > Lygodiaceae > Lygodium > Lygodium microphyllum. The sequence continues at coordinate 70,144,483 of NC_141150.1, forward strand.
CAAACACTAATTACTAACATGGCTCATAACTCTCGTTCACGCGATAACTTCCGTGACTGGTGGCTACAATCCTTGTCAATTTGGAAAAATGTCAAGTTACAATCCTCGGGTCTTTTTGCTCAAGAGATTCTCTATTTAATGATTTTAGAGTTATTCGAGTCCATTCTGCGAGAGGTCGGAAATATTTTAAATCAAAGTTGGGATATCACAATCAGAGCGCACGTTGATATAGGACATGACGCAAGTAAATAAAACTAGCTATATTTACAGCATAAAATATCTATCCTTTAAATAGTGAAAATCTTCTCTTGTTAATTTATGTTCTTGATTTCTGGTAGAAAGACAATCTTGAGAACAATTCTTGATTTTCCAAGTTATACTTATGTCAGCAATGCACTCCTCTAGTTTCAGATGGAGAAACCAAATGATGCGAATATTAGATCAGATATACAATCCTTCACCCTTGTATTACAAAAGATGGTAGATGTTAAGCAAAGGGTAAACCGTCTTGCTTACCTCTAGAATAATTTAAAAAGACTAAGGTGGATGGAAGCCCTTAAAGTTGCCAAGATTTATCTCTTCTGTGAGGCCAAAGTAAACTCAAACATATTCATTTGAGGGTGACATGTCAAATTAAACTGGTACATCTATGAGGAGGTTACAAGGGTTATACTGACTAATCGATTCCTGGTTGTAGGATGCTCCAGTTGTTGCAACTACAAGAAAGATGGATTACATGATCTTCCCTTGAAATATAGTTTTTTGGATATCCATTCCAAGAATCCTAATAACTATGTGATGGATGTATCACAATGCCATGCCTAGATTATGCTAGAAAAAAAATTTCTAAAAACAATATGGACTTCCGAACTACTCGAATAATGTATTTCCTTCCTATTAAGGTAAATAATTATTTTTTTCCATCATTTTCTCCTTAATAATCAAAAATAGTGGAAATATATTATCCATTTGATGAGTTTTTTTAATTAAAAATTAAAACTCTCTTTTGAAAACCCTGATCATTATCAGAAAGATAAGTAGTATGTAATTTCCTTCCTAAATTAATGAGGTAGATTAAACAAGTAAACATCCTTTTTTTTTAAATATGGTTGGAGAGAAAATTGATCATAAAATTGCATAATTCCCCAGAATGTCACCCTGAATCTCAATATTACAGAAGCTCAAGAGAAGAAATTTCTTCTCAAGTAGTACAAGCCATCGCAGTTTGATGGTAAAGGGAGAGACATTCCAACTGAAGCAGAAACATGGATAGAATCTATGGAAGACTGTTTCACTGCTACAGGGACTGTACCATCAAATCAAGCCATGATCGCCAAACTAAAACTCATGGGAGATGCCTGTCTTTGGTGGAAATAGTTTGCAAGGATCAAAGGATGTCCGAAAGTGCTATCACTTGGGACAATATTAAGTATGCTATGCGTAGGAGATATCTTCCACCCACATATCAAGCCCAGAATATGAATGAGTTCTTCAACCTAAAGTAAGCCTAAGCCTAGAAGCTTACTACTCCAAATTTGTAACACTTTTAAAATATGCACCTACGATGGATGTTTCACAGCAAGTATCCAAATTTTGTAATGGTCTAAATCCACCCAGAATACGCACCTTGAAACAATGAGACCATGGGATTTATGGGATGCATTGATTCGAGTAGCTCTAATAGTTCAAGAGATCAAATAAAGGCCAAGAAATGTAAAAACTTGGAACAGAAAAAGTCAGGGTAAGGGCAACTTCCAAGGTTATACAAAAAAAGCCCAAGGGAAGTACCAACCAAACAAGACAAAGAAAGTCAAATCAAATGCAATGGGAAGCTTTATACCCATAGGAAAGAGCAATGAGGCTCCAAGGTGCTTCTACTACAACTTGGCCAAGGTCAGTTTCGTGGGCAAAGCCAAGATGCCAAGGGAAAGGTTGTTGGAATAAACCTAAAGGAGATCAATAATGATAAAGATCCCACAATGAAACCCGATATGGAAAGAGCCAAAGTACACGCCACTCTCAATATAAGAAGGGCCCAAATTTCAATTCTTAGTGATTCAAACACCAAAAAATTATCAAGGTAAACCCTTTCAAATTTTAATCGACTATGGAAGTAGCCATTCTTTCGTATCACGAAAATGACCATCTTGGCTACAAGAATATGCGTATGTTTTTCTAGAAGACTTGATAGAGCTTTCACCAGCAAGGGAAGTAGATCAGGAAATTCAACTCATTCCAGGTGCTGCCCTTGTCACAAAACGGTCCTACCGAATGTCAATTCCTAAAGCCAGTGAGCTAAAAGAACAACTCAAGCAGCTATTAGACCATGGATACATCCGATCGATTCCTAAAGCCAGTGAGCTAAAAGAACAACTCAAGCAGCTATTAGACCAGGGATACATCCGGCCAAGTAATTCACCATGGGAAACCCCGGTACTATTTTAGAAAAAAAAAGATAGAACACTTCGCTTTTGTATTGATTACCATGGATTAAACCAGGTGACAGTGAAAAACAAATATCCAATTCCCAGGACAAATGAGTTGCTTGACCAACTCCAAGGAGTGAAGGTCTTTTCAAAGATTGATCTCAGATTAGGCTATTATCAAATAAGAATTAGGGAGAAAGATATCCCTAAAACTTCTTTTAACACAAGGTACGCTCATTATGAGTTTATTGTGATGTCGTTTGGGTTAACAGATGCTCCTTCCACCTTTAACAGGTTGATGCAAGACATTTTCCGAACCTACCTTAACGACTTCGTCCTCGTCTTCTTCGATGATATCTTAACATATTCTAAGAATGAAGAAGACCATGGACTATAGCTACGAATAGTTCTTGAAACAATGAGAGCCCACAAACTATATGCTAAAAAGAAGAAATGTGCTTTCTTCAAGAAGCAAATTGAATATATAGGATTCATAGTATCAACATATGGCATTTCAATGGATCCTACCAAGGTCCAATATGTACAAGATTGGCCAACCCCAACAACAGTCAAGGAAGTATGAAGCTTCTAGGGCTAACGGGTTGGTATAGAGTCTTCATTAAAGACTATGCCTCAATCGTCGCGCCTCTCATCGACCTTCTCAAAAAGCAAGTCTCCATTACATGGACGTCCGCCGAACAATCTAACTTTGAGAAGCTTAAGCAGAGTTTGATAACATCCCCTATCTTAAGGCTACCTAACCTAAGCAAAGAATTCGAAGTCATAATTGATGTAAGCTCTCTTGCTTTGGGTTGCGTGCTTATGCAAGAAGGGCACCCAATAGCCTATGCTTTAAGAAAATTAAAGATCCACGAAAGAAACTGTGCCACACATGATCTAGAATTACTTGCTATAATTCATGCCTTTAAAATATAGAGACATTACCTACTTGGTAATAGGTTTTCTCTAGTCACTGATCATAACAGCCTAAAGTGGATTTTTACTCAACTAGATCTCAATATGAGACAACGCCAATGGATTGAAACCTTGCAAAATTTTGACTTTGAAATCAAATATACACCAAGCAAGGAGAATGTGATTGCAGATGCCCTAAGTCGTAAATCATTTCTTGATACTCTAATCCTAGAGGAACCCTCTAGGTTGGAACTCTTGCTACAATGATTTCCATGCTCATTACCCTCTCATAGAAATGGCTAAAGAAGAGGCAGTGAAGGATCCAATCTATCAGAGAATATTAAGAGAAATTTCCGCTAAGGATTCAAATCCAAAACTCAAAATTAAGTATCAAGATTTTTCCATAAACGAGGAGCTTGTCTATTACAGGACAAGACTGTATTCTTGCGAGTCAGGAACTCAAAAAGAAAGTATTCTTGGAAACTCACGATTCTCCACTTTCGGGTCATCTTATTTATGCTAAGACTCTTAATATATTTAGAAGAAACTTCTATTGGGAAAGCCTCGGGGTGATGTACTCAAGTATATCACCGAATGCCTAAACTGCCAATGAATTAAGACCGAGCGTGTCAAGTTGCCAAGAAAGCTTCAACCACTAGACATCCCTCAAATGAAATGGGATTATATTAGCATGGACTTCATAGTTGGATTGCCCTCGATACAAGGGGGAAATAACTCCATAGTGGTGGTCATGATATGCTAACAAAAGTTACACACCTTACTTATGTAAAAACCAATTACAAGACTTCCAATATCGCCATGCTTTTCATTAAGGAAATTTTTAGGTTACATGGATTACCCCGAAGAATCATTAGTGACCACGGTTCTCTCTTCACCTCAAACTTTTGAAAGAGTTTGTTCGAAGCTGTAGGAACCCAGCTCTACTTCAGTAGCTTAGCATCCCCAAATCCATGGTCAAATAGAGCGGCTCAACCAAGTTATTGAAGATATACTGAGAGCTTATTGTAATAGGAAACCCAAATGATGGATCGAATGCCTACCCTTAGTTGAATTTGCCTACAATGCATCATACCATCAAAGTATTCAAATGACTCATTTTTAGGCACTATATGGGCAAGATTGACTTACACCATTAAATTTTTTCAATCCTATCCTACCAGATCGAAGCATCTAGGCAAATGTTGGAAGAAATGGATCAGTAGAGTGAAAGCTATAAGGCAATATATTCAAGCCGCCAAGGATCGATAGAATGCATATGCTGATCAACAAAGGCAAGAACACATTTTCAAAGAAGGTGACATGGTTTTCCTCTACAAGTTCATCCAAAGAAAAGTTACTTATCTTTGGGGAAATTCAAGAAGCTAAGTCCCAGGTATTGTGAGCCATATAAGGTGCTAAAGTGTCTAGGACCAAATGCCTGCAAGCTACAACTCCCTAATAACTTGAAAGTACATAATGTATTTCATGTCAGTCTATTGAAAGCTTATGTTCCTAACCCAGACCATGTACTTAACAACCAACAAATGTGATGCCAAGTCAAAGAGTTCTCGAACTTCAACCAAAAGAGATATTTGACATGCAAGAGAAGACTCTAAGAAGCAAAACCCTTAGAGAGTATCTCGTCCAATGGAAAGACTACCCTGAGGATGCCACTTGGATTGACCAGAAATCACTATGAACCAATATCCCCAATTTCATTCAAGATGAGGATATCTCGATTCCTCTAAGTGAAAGAGGATATGATATCTCGACTTTATTTTCAATCTTGCCAACTTCTCGCAAATTGGACTTGAAGAATTATAAACCATTAAACATAGGAAGTCTCGAGCAAAATAGTCTAAGGATCGTAACCCGACATTTTTCTAGATTGATAGAGATTGTAGCTATCTGCACAGAAGTTACCATGCGAATGCAAGTCATGGGCCATAGGAATATATAAGGTCAATAAGACAAAGCTTTGATATATATTCACACAAGCTATAATCCAAAGATTCACATATACCTTCTTTTCATTTTTACTTAATACAACACTATATACAAGTGACTGAATGCTCCAACACAATTGGGCATAGTAGCTTCTTTATTGCAAGTGTTCCAAAACATTGGAGGCTAATGTTAGGATTCAATGTTTATCTAGATATGTGCTAAGATCATTGAGTATACTATTGGGGCTTGCAATCACCCCCCACCCCCCAATGATAAGAGTTTCCTAACACTTATCCCATATTTGCAACCTTGAATCTTACGTATTATGACTTATTGAGCTCAAACACACACACACACACACTCTCTCTCTCTCTCTCTCTCTCTCTCTCTCTCTCTCTCTCTCTCTCTCTCTTCCTTATAGAGGGTTTTGTTTACATACACAAGCTATAGGTTTATCCAATTTTTCATTAGCTAGCACCTAGTGGAGAAAGCTAGACATCCAATCTTTTCCTAAGAGCAAGATGCACCCAAGACTTTCTCAATAGCCTTGGCAATACCACCCAAACCAACTCAAGAGCCAAGCCCATGGGAGAAATACCTACTTCAATAAATGTACAACTTGGAAGTAGAGAATATGGACTTGAAGGACTCACTTGATGAAGTGCATGCGCCAAGTGGAGCTAAAGGAAAAGTTGTCAATGACAGTGGTTACAACTAATAAGAAGATTGAATACAAGGAAATGGCAATGAAAGTTCAAGAGCAAGTATAGAAGGAAATTGAAACAAATATCCAAATAAGCAAAGGTATAATAAACCCACTATCTTTTCAATAGTTAATGAAGTTACATTCCCAAAAAAGGTTACATGTATATCTAGGATACTCTTTGATGGGTGATATGAAGAAAATCAAGAGGAACTAGATGATAAAGACCACCAAGCATGTCCAACGCCTTGCAAGCTTGAGCTCAAACTAAGGCCAATATTGGAAAAATAAGGACTCAATTGGGTGGTACCATGGCATATCACAAAGCAAAAGAATAATCAAGCAACTTGAAATTTGGAGGCATATCAATAGAAAGTTGAAGTATTAAAGCAACCAAAGTGTTACTTGGGAACCAAAATGTGGATCACAAATGAACTAATATCAACACATCAAACGAAGAGAATTCAACATAACAAGAAGTAACATATGACAAAATACTTCGAAACAACTTACTACAAATAAATATGTGACCAAACACCTACAAATTTGAACTAACTCTTCTAGACACTCCAAAAGCATTTTACATGCATAACTTTATTTTCTTGGACTCAATAAACTTTATCATCAATGTTAATCATAAACGTCCCATTGGTTGCAACTTGTGAAGAGCCTTTCAATTATTAGGAAATCTCCTTAGAAGGAATAAATAGAACCATCCAAATATAAATGTAATAATCTATAAAAGAATCATCCAACCTCTAGATTTCATAAAAACAATAGGTTAATAGCTCTTTAGCAACAAGTCATCCCTATTCAATCAATAAAGTCTCAATGCAATGTGTTTTTGCTTTCTCATAAGATTCATGAAATGTCTCAATCTTGACTTTGATGTCTCAATTTCAATTGCAAATGACATGACATGACAATTGGCAAAAAGTTTCACAAGACTTGTCTAATGAGACGGGTCCAATATAGCATTTGGACTACAGCTAGGAATATTGGGAATTTAAGGTAAACCAATTTAAGCTCTAACATGACCTAATTTGCACCCCAAGAGCTTAAGCTGCTATTTTTAGTCGATAGAGGTGGGGGATCTACAAGAAGGTGAACCTCTCTACTTCACCGTGTAGACACCCTTGGCAAGTCACAAGTGCTTAATTTCTTTTGGCACATGTACACATACACATGAGCTGACTCGATACTGAAGACCAAGATACACATCCCTCCTTATGTGTATAGGTGCTTAGCTGAAAGTAAGGACCATGAGAGGTATCCTTGAGTGTACATGGGTTTACATGGAAGTAAAGACCAATCCTTCTTTTACATCTAATCCCAAAAACTTACCAAGGCCATATGCCATATGGGCCAGCCATCATAATTTTTTCATATAGAACAGCTCTAGCTTTGAAAATTTGTGTTCAAGGCATGCACATCCTCTACTTAATCACATCATGAGTGTTTGGTAGTCTGCTTGGCAATCATCTCACTCGCACGAGTATCAACATTGTCCTTGACTCAAAGAAGCCTTGCTTCACGCATCAGCAATTTAAACCAGTAAACTGGTATAGAAAATAGACTTATCAATTACAAAGAACCACCAGCCTATTTACATAACAAAGCCACATTGCCTAGCTATTGGCACCTGTGCGAAACCAGCTTCAGAATGATACAGATGAATTGAATAAATCACATGTCAGTTCCACACAGCCTTGTTCTCAGAATGAACACACTCATGGCACCAGAAACAATCACAATATGAATACAGATGCAAAATCATGGTCATTGATACAGGTCACTCTGCATTAGCACGTGTTATAAATTATCACTAGCCATACTTTGAGGCCAGCTTTAGGGCATAGTCATAACTCTCAACACAAATTACATGACCTTCAAATAGATTTGGAGTTATGATATCAATAAAAGTATGTGCTACACTGAAAAGGTACAAAGCCACTTTTTCCCTACCCATTGCAAGCATGCATAAACAAGCTACCCCCCCCCACACAGCATTCCAAGCCACTTTCTCCTCATCCAGTACTCCAAAGACACTTACAAAACTCTGACAGACAAGCTAAACTTGCACAGGTTTTGAATTCTGCAAGATGTTACCTCTCATAACACGTTGTGTGCAATTCGGTATATGTGTACAATTCTATGAGCATACACCTATTAGCAGTATCACATCGCACTCCAGGAGTACAAGGACCCTTTCAAGTAGAGAAGTCTGCCATCTCATGCTCCAAGTCCCCAAACAAGAAAATTTAACCTACTCATGAATACTGACAAAGTAAATTCTAGCACTTTTCTTCTCATTTTCAGTATTTGTGTCACACCATGCTGCTTCATCAAAGTGCTGTCCCTAGCGTTTAGGGCACACATGAACACTTCCATGCAGACGCTCCACTGAAGAGAGTGATAATTACACAACTTTAGCTGATTCAAGCTTGGATACCTTGGACAGATCGAGTTGTACCCAAATAGTGGCAACAATATCTTCCAAACCAAGGATGAGCAAAGACGCTACAAAAAGCATACAATGTGTATAATTGCTCACCCAACTCTATTTGATGTACATTCATTAACTTCCTATGCTACAGAGACTAGTCAGCTTTGTCAAGGACTAGCCTGCCTTCTGAGGACAAGACCATTGAGTAATATTGCAAATTTTCACTAAACCTACTTGTCTACTTCCAGCTGCAACTTTAATTGTTCTTGCTTTACCTTGCACTCCTCCTGCATAAGTTGTAATCTTTGAGAGTACAGATCCAATTCTTGCAGATGTAATTTGCGCCACTGCTGCTGAAGAACTTTGTCCTGAGAACAATCTGACTCGAAGCTTCTAAAAGGTGTAAAATTGAATCCAACTACCCCTGCTAGGGTTGCTCTATGCATCAGCATCAACTGATCTCCAGCTACGTTTGAGATGGATTCCATAAGAATTGACATTCCATTTGCACAATTTTGCAATCCTTCAAGTGAAACATGCAGCTCCTTCTGTAGTCCTTCAAGATCCTGAGATGTTGGATTAGAAAAACCAACCTGCTTTTGAGGAGCAGCAGTAGAAACTTTAGTTGTGTGTGTGCTAGCTCCATTGTCAAAAGTAACTGTATGATCCACCTCCTTGAACACAGGATCGTCTCCATTCTCCTTTGAGAGTAAATGTTCCTTCAACTCTTCAACTTCTGGCTCATGAGTCTTGCTCCTTTGCTTTTTTCTTTGCTTGACCTTTGGAGTATCATCTTCTTTCAATCCAGAAACGGGCTTCCTTTCATCAACTGAAATACCTTCTTTTGGGTGTTCCTCTTCTTCCTCTTGTTTACCATGGTCTTCTGAAATATCAGCAGTCCCATCACCCCACAGTTGACTCCAAAGTGCAAACAAAATTGGATCAGTTTTATTTCGAAAATTGTATGGCTTGCTTGTGCCCTTTACTTTTTCAGCCAGACTATGATACCTAATCTTCATCCGCCTGACTTTATCACATAACTGCTCCTTGGTCCAGTCTCCCACCAATTTCTTACAAAGCCTCTCCAACAGCTTGCTCCAATACTCATCATTCTTTTTGGTGGGAAGTTCAAAACCCAGCTTGACATCCTTCAAAATTCCTGAAGACAAAGCGATCTCATCATCTGGAGTCCAGAGCTTAATTTTCACAGGCGAAATAGGTGCTTTTCCTGCTGTTTCTGTTTCTACCAGTTTTTCAGGCTTCTTCTCAGACTTGGGCTCATTTAGCTCCGTAGCACTTTTCTCATTCCTTTTAGACTTAGAAGACATTTTAGGCATCCCTGTTTCTGTCTCTCGGCTCGAAGATCTCAAAGTCTCTTCTAAAATCTTCTTTTTACCCCCACTCTGAAGAGAGTTCTGATTCTCCTTTCCAGCCTTTCCATTCTTTCCAACATGAGATGATTTCACAGGTTGCTCAGACTTGCCACTCTCATCAACCTGAGAAGGCTTTCCTGCGTGTTCCAACTTTGCTATCTTCCCAATTGGAGAAGCTTTTACACGGCCTTCACCTTTCTTCATCTTCTTAGATCCAGCTTCTTGCTCCGGCTTACCCAATGTGTTGTCCTTCTTACGTTTCTTTGAAGCTGATTTTTCCTCTGTTTCGTGCGGCCCCTCCATTTCTACCTTCTTGGTAGCTTGCCGATCATCAGACTGCTTCTTTGACGGGCTCACAGTAAGCTCATGCTTGCTTGCCTCTTCGTTCCTCCTCTTCTGTAGCATAAATTGGTTATGCATCTTGCCGGTCAAATCTGGGAGTTTACTGCGATCAGTCTCAAAATCAGAGTCTGCTACAGAGCCAGAGGAGCCACTGGCCTCATGCTGCTCATTTCCATCTTCTTGCTCCTCTTCGTCGTCTTCTTCGTCGTCGTCGTCATCTTCATCCTCATCGTTATCATCCTGTGCAACACCTTGTTCACGTCTGTCATTAAACACAAAAGCCTCGACGTCATCGGTGTCGACATCCTCATCGCTGGTATCACTGTCGTCGGAAAGTGACCGCTGGGCAGCTTTCTTTTCCCCGTCCATGGCGAGGAGAGGCAGAGCGATCTACTTCCGAGCGGCCTTCTTCGTGGACGAACGAGTCGGCGTGTGCGAGGCAGCAGCGACGGAGGGTAACAGAGCTGCTGCCCGCGTGGAAGCTCTCTGCAGGCAAACTTCTGTGCAGAAACCCTAAAAGCGGCCTTCGTGCATGAGACTCGCGAGCCGGGTCCAGGACCCGAAAAGCCAGACACGCATGCACACTTCAGTTCTGCTTTCGATCTTCCATCATCCATCATCATTCATCATAGGCTAGTTTACATAACTATAGGTCTTAGAAAATTACGCTTGCTAAGATCATATTTATTGTGAAGGGTCTTACTGTAGTATATACTTAAGTTTGCTAAGATCATATTTACTGTGAAGGGTCTTACATAACTATAGGTCTTAGAAAATTACGCTTGCTAAGATCATATTTACTGTGAAGGGTCTTACTGTAGTATATACTTAAGTTTGACATCTTGAGAGGATAGCTAGTAGGCAAAGGAGAGGGTCTTACTATAGTATAGACTTAAGTTTGACATCTTGAGAGGGTAGCTAGTAGGCAGAGAAAGAGGGTATGTGTGGCCCATACTTTTGCCTTGATTATATCGTAGGCATTAGCACTTAGAAGCGAATAGCTAGTAGGCAAAGATAGGGTATGGGTGACCCATCCTTTTTCCCCTAATTACATTCTAGCCAATAGCACTTAGAAGTTGGCAACTACATCTTTGATGTCTAGTAGTATATCTGCAATTTTTGTTTCCTTATTACGATCCTCCTTTTGTGACCACAGAGAATCTTCAATCATGATAGCTTTGATTTGCTTTTTCTTCAATGCTTTAGGGTTTGTTTGACCATAGCTTACTCCACACTCTAAATCTATAAAACAAAATCAATCTTTAGGACTTGTACTGAAAAAGGTTTTGTCATGAAATAGAGCTTCAACTCTATGGGATTAGATTACCCAAAGAAACTTATTTGTGTAGCATTAGCCAAAGAGGAGTGTATACTTTACCAAGGATGTTGGGGGACACAATAGTTTTGAACCTAATCTATCATCATGAGAGGTTCCAATGCAAGTGTCATATGTTGTAAAACTTGGGTATTAGTTTGTTTGATGGAGGAGTGATGTTGGGAATGGGGAGTAGGGATTGGCCACTCTCCCACACAAAAGATCTATTCTTGAAGGGCCCCCTTAACTGAATATTTTGAACAGGACTAGGGTTTTGAACATTAATTATTTTTAAATCTACTATCAATTCCCTATGGAAGAACTTAAACCTCGTCAAGACATCCTAGGGGTTAATGTATCATTCCTCTTTACAGTCACATAAGCCCTCACACAATTGAATACCCTTCTTGAAGATTTTGAGTCCCTCTTGTAGTTGATCATTAGGGATGACACCTCATTAAAAGCTAACCCTAATGATCTTTAAAGGATCAAGGTGATGAAAAGTTGAGCTTTTCTGGCAAGCTAAGTGTCTTTTCTATACGTACCTGAACATCTACAAAGGTGGCAATTATGACGCTTAAACTTTTTCTTTTTTTTGCATTTATGAGGATAGAACTCGCAAAGAGCTATCCTACACCCCTTGTGCAATAAGATAGCCTAATCTTCATGGGGAGATATGATACTTCTAGCTATCTTCTTAGTTACAAGCTTGTCAAGTAGAGCCTTTTAGCCAAGTGTCCCTACTCCTCCCTTATCCTTAGGTAGGGTACAAACACTCCAACTCACTTCATGGATTTTTCTATTGCTCTCATCACCCCTCCCCCCCCAATTCAAGGATCTATAAATAGAATTCAACATCTTTAAGAGCTATTTTTAGAGGTCTCCTATAGGAGAGAGAGTAGATTGTGGTTGAAATTAAGATATGTTTTAAAACTACTAATGTGCCAATAAGTTTGCTCTGGAATCCTTTCCGATGTTTCATTTCTTCCTTAATCTAGCCATTACCCAATGCCATATTTGGTTCTAGGTTTAAATAAATCCCATTGGAATTCCCAAGAATTTAAAGACTTTCTCACTTGAATTACAAAGAAGCCTTCAATAATTAGCTACTCACAGAGGTTGATGAGGCTTTTGATACCTATCTTTTTTGGGTCAACAAGGAAATCAAGTGTTGTACAAAAAGTTAGTAATCCATGACCAAAATTCTTTAATAGAATTCTCATCATGATGCATAGTTCCATCAATGTTGATGTCAATGATTTCATTGCTACCAAAATTGGAAAGATCTTACCCTGATTCTACCCTACAATACCATGGCCTAATACCAACTCTTAGATTACACATCATTCATGTGACAAAAGGTGAAATGGAGAGGACAAAGGGTGATCATGGTAGCATGTTAGACTTTCCATTGAGTTAGATCTTTTAGATGTCTCCATTAACTATGGTTTATTAGCTATTGGCTTCAACACTATCCCAACTAATTATTTTAGTTTCTACATCTAGAATGCACTTGTTCACCTCTTGCACCATGTCTCCTAGAAGATGCAAGGTTAAGCTCCACTAATCCACATACGGCAAAGGGGAGACTCTACCTTCACCATTCACCACCTCTTACACCATGGCTCCTAGGAGACGCACGCTTAAGCTCCACTAATACACATGGGGCAAATGAGATACTTTTCCTTCATCATTTACCACCCTCTTGCACCATGGCTCCTAGAAGACATAGGGTTAAGTTTTACTTATCCGCAAGGGGCAAAGGGGAGACTTTGCCTTCATTATTCACCACCCATTCACATCTCTTTGTCTAATAGTGGCATGCCCCAAGAATTTTTCTATTAAACTAGGAGGTTGTAAGTGTATCAACACCATTGCAATCATCCATCCACATGTTCCACTAATATTAACATAGAGCTACAATGATGCCATTTTCTCAACAAGAGATTTGGATAGAACCGAGTGCTAATGGGGAATGCAAGTAGGATGTGAAGTGAAGGGACAATGATGGATAGATTCTACCATTAAGTCCCATCAATTCTACATCCAACATGTGTGCCACAATCCATCACTTGAATAACTTGAGCCTTTCCTGCTTTAGGATTCCAAATGCATGTCCTTCATGAGGGAGGAGCAAGCTTGAAGAGGGGGGAGAGAGAGAGAGAGAGAGAGAGAGAGAGAGAGAGAGAGAGAGAGAGAGGTACCATGTGCAAATAGAATGCATGTCCTTCACAAACTTTTAATGGTTTGGAAAAGGCTCTCGATTAAGAACACTCGTGTGAAGCCACACTTTCTTCATCATAGATGTTAACCCCAACACGAAGAAAGAAAAAGGAAATAGAAAAGACACAGAGCAAAGGCGGAAAAAAGGTAGCCCGACTGAAGAAAGAAGAGGAGAAAAGGCCAAAAGCGCAAGGGCAACCTTAAAAGTCCAAGGCAAATGCAAAAGGGGAAAGGTGCATTTTAAAATACAAAGGCGCACCCAGAAATCTTGTAAAAGAGTGCTAGGCAGTGGAAATCCAGAAAGCTAAAACAGAAGATAAAGACAAAGGCCAAGGCAAAGAGAAACGGAAGACAAAGACGCACGAGGAAAAGCGCAAGTCAAACTATTGTAAAAGAGCGCAAGCGCATCATGGTTTAATTCAAGGAGCGCCGGGCTCTCACCCGTGCAATTTGTAAATGTAGATGGGCGGTGGAAAGGAAGCTAGGAAGATAGAAGGACAATGGGAAAAAGGGCCTAGGCTACGGCCAGCCATGTAAAAAAGGGGAAAAGGGGATGACCGCCCAAAAGGGATTTAGGGTCTTGTATATAAAGTTAAAAAGTGAATGAGAAGCTCATTCTTGTGTGTGGCAAAAAGTAGCTCTCCTCTTCTTCTTTTTCTTCTTGCTTTTGCTTGCTTGAGCTTGTGCTTGAGAGAGGGAGTGTGAGAGTGTGAGGGAGTGAGTGTGTGAGGGTGAGGGACCGAGGAGGAGAAGCTCTCCATCTTCTCCTCTCTTCTTCTCTTCTCTTCTCTTCTCTTGTCTTGCTCGCGGCAATGGAGCTTGGAGTGTGGAGCTTGAGGTTGGAGCTTGCTTGAAGCTTGCACTTGGATCGTGGAGCTACCGGAGTACGCGGGAGAGGAGGTAACTTGAACGGCATGAAGGTAAGCTCACTACACTCGTAGATATGGATGGCGCATCGGTTATGTGAGAGGTAGCCATTAGTGCTCGGCTTGGAACGTTTGAACAATAAGCGGTCCGTGGGTCTCGGCAGTTGAGCGAAAGCTCCCACATTTTGGTTCCGTTGCCGAGACCAACGGATTCAAGCCTTGAGCGCTTGCGTGCTTTGAATCGAGCGTCAAAGTAAGGGTTTCCCCGAACCGGTGCTTGAGATAGGTAGGAAGCGAGGGGGTTGAAGACGGTATTTGATCTCCTTGGCAAGTAGGTTTTTTGTTTTGTTTGAGGTTTATGTTGTGAGATGGAGTAGTGTAGGTATTTACTTTGTGATTTGGATGCATTAGAGTAGGAGAAAACAAAGAAAATCAGCATTAGGGTTTTGTTGTCAAAACAGGGAAAGAGGGTTTGATTTGCTTGCCGATTTGCATTTTGGAGTTTATTGGCTATTCCAGGTATATACAACTCTTCCCCTCCATCCATAGCTTTGATCTGGAGATATGTATGACAAGCCGTGACCTGAATCGTGTGATTCGGGCGATTTATCATCGCGCCGGCAAAAAACGCGCCACGCTTGGTGTGTCCGAGTGACAGCGATTTTGGGCCGAGTCCCAGAATCGGCCCTTGGCCCACTACCACTCGGACCACTTGACTCGGCCCACCTAATTCGGCCCTCGCCCCAACCGACTCGGCCCAAAAACTCATTCAGCCCGTCCAAGCGACCCACTCGGCCCAAAAACTCATTCGGCCCGTCCGAGCGACCCACTCGGCCCTCGAACATCCAGATTCGGACTGGCCGAATTTGACATTCGGACCAGTCACATTCGGCCCTTCCTACTGGGCCCTCGGATGGTTCGAATCGAGCATTCGGCCCCTGCAATTCGGATCTGTTGGGCCGAATTTAGATTTTCTCAAATTTTAACCTGAAGATAGTGAAATTGACCGAGAGACCATATAGAGCTGAAACCATATCATAGATCGATCACTGGGCTAAAACTTAGAGCAAGTAGTTTAAAATTTGGCTATAAACGGTCCTCCAAATTGCGCATGGTGTTTACCGTAACGGCCCTGTGGGCCGGGGGGGACTGCCCCCCCGGACCCCCGCAAAGGGGGCTCCTCCGCACCTCCCTCGAGTAGGTTGGAGAGAAAACACGCGATGTGATGACATGTCCTCCAAATTGGACCCTAGTGTAGCAATGGCTCTACATGAGCATGGATTCTCCCTTGCAAAAGAGCAACCAAAAGCCCATGCTCGAATAGAGACAAACAGAGACCCTAGAACCTCAATGGGCCCATCTAGCCAACAAGGGCAAAAAGGCCACACTGCAAAAACACATACGTGTTGCATTCGGACTGCATCTAGTCAAAGCGAAAAGCAACAACATTAAGCTACAATAACGAGAATGACTAGATATGACAGTCCTGACGATAGATGCTCCTTGAATAGCACTACACTGACGATCCAAGGCACTAGTGGAGAATCCACATCTGGTCGTACAGTTTGGGACTCAAGGGTATTTGTCAGAAGGCTTAAATTTACAAGCCAAGACCCGGAAGATGAAGACATAGTACCACCTACTTATCTTAGGGTCAAACTCACCGCCGCAGAAAGAGAGCATAGTGTTGATGCTCTCATTGATGAAGGAGTAGATTTCAATATCTTGGCTTACGAAGCATGGACTCTACTAGGTCAATCAGAGCTCAAACCGACTGATGCAACTCTTAACCCTTACGGGGAACATCCACAAGCACTTCTAGGGAAGTACAGAATCCTTGTAACTATTGAAACAGAAAGCTTGCCAGTCCTGTTCTATGTTCCTTCAAATAGCGAGAATTGTGGAAAGGAAATCCTCCTAGGAAGACCCTTCAAAAAGGCAACGAAGTATGAAGCCGACTATATAGCACAGAGGATACACCTAACACTACCAAGTGTGAGGATAATCACGATTTTTAGCAAGGGTGGCCTCACCAAACCTCAAGGGAAGGGCAAGGAGCATTCTGACATACCAAGCAAGCCTAGTAATGAGAGCAAGGAGTTGTTGAAAGAGTTGATATAAGCACAGGTCGAACAACGAGAACCAGTGAGTGAGGCCATGCTTGAAACAAGAAGGTCAAGAGACAATGCCGAGGACGGGCTTTGGACTTACAAATATCGTAGAAGACCCCAAAAGAAGCCCAAGCCTTATAGACGAAGGCATCAATGGAGGGTCAGCACAACGCCGCGATGGATATCCAAAGCGTTGCTACACGCTCAAGGGTATTACGCAGGTAATCGAGGGATTTGGATACCAAAATCCCCTGCTAAACCATCTCTATCAGCTGAAGGCAAGATTGCATCAAAAGCAACGAAGCACATGAGGAAATCTAAGAGAAACTCTAGGTCTCGAGGCAAGAAACCAGACATGAGTGTTCGAAAGAAAGATCCTCAGCCTAGCATGCTTGACAAGCAGACATCAGGTATAATCATTGAGGATATGCAAAAGTCACTAGTGCCCAAGGAGCCTTTGATTCCCCAAGAGGATAGCAGGCATCATAGGCACAACATTGCTCGTGGCAAGGGTAAATGCTCAACAGAGCAAATAGCAAAATCATCTAACAGCCACGAGCAAATCATTCAGCCAGTGCCAAGTCCACCCAAGAGTCCTAGATCTCCTACATCCTCTTTTCCCAAACAGACATAGGAAGCGCTACAGCAGTTGTCAAGGGCGACTGCCCAATTCCAATCTCTATCTCCATCTAAGCTTCCAAATGTCCAAGAGGTGGGACATTACGCCATCTGTAGCTCTCGACCCAAGGATATGCCTGAGCAACCTAATGTGACTAGATCAACTCATGCTCGATCTACACAGATGAGTGCTCAAAGGGCAACAAAAGACACGACCACTTCCGATCGCCCTAAGGACTTGACACCGCAATCCACCAAGGGTACCCAGCCCACTAAACTAGCTGCTACTACTTCCAATCAGGGATCACAGCAGTCACAGCCCTTGGCCGTGACAATGCCCCTTGTGGAACGTGTCCTTAATAGTTTACTTGTGGAGGAGGTGTCGCGACCAACTTCCTCGACAACTCCAGCACTTTCAAAGTGCCTAAAGCCTAGGCTGGAGGAGTTAAACACAAGGGAGTTGGCTGAGGAGCTAGACTCTTCAAAAAGGGAGGTAGTTGTACCCTCACAACCTCGCAAGGCTATTCCGCAGGCCACGGCTATGTCCCATGAGGACACACTAGAAAAAGGAACTGCTAAGGCCCAACCAAGCATATCAATGGTTGACCTAGTCCAGGGTCCTGAGTCGTTGAGAGATGCACCTTCACTAACCAAGTAAAAGAGGAGAAAATAGCAAAAACAACAACAATTGCAGGTGGTTGTGGATCCCAATAACATTGGGACGAAGAGCGCTGGAGAGCTAATGAATAAAGCATCAAGTCCATCCACCAATGGACCCATTGATGCCTCTCCTAATGGCGGTGAAACCTCAGACACATCCGTGTGCTCTGAAAAATCCAAGCAGCCGTTACCATCATTGGCTGCTTGCAACACTCAATCCACTGACAATAGAACTTGCATTAACCAGTCAAGAGTGGATACAACACTATCACAACAGGGTGACAAATCTATACTAGTCACATTCGAGGAGAACCATGACAAAATAGCAGCAAAACCTCAGGAAAAATACACAAACCCCGAGGGCATAAGAAACCCTAGCGTTGACCAATCTTGCTCATTTAGGCCTGAGCCCCCAGCTATGCTAAAGCCTAAGGAAACCCTTAGAACTTTGCATGAGATAGCAACCGAGCAAGCCCTCGTTGAACATAGAAGTGTCGTAGAATGCTTAACTGAGTTGGATGCTAAGCTTAAGGCGTTCGCATGAGTTTACGTCCTTGCGGACATGGGCACAATCCCCAAGGAGCAGCTTGGAGATTACTTGCCCTTCCCTTTATCTTGGGAAGAGCAGGAACATCTTGACGAGCACTATAACAAGCTCTTACATGAACGCATGCGACTCATCTCTGACGAGGAGGCTGACGAACTACGCTTAACCATGACATTTAATGAAATGCTCTGCCAACCAAATCTCATAAACATTGAGCAACTAAAGCTATTGTCAATAGGTCGGAGTTGATTTGAATAGCGTTGGTGTGAAAACCACGTTGCAATGGCCAAACTAGGAGCTCAGATCATGACAGTATCTGAGGAACGATTGGCCAATTGGCGGTCTCAAAAAGACCCAACCTATGTGGCACCAACTTCCCTTCGAGTGTGCTGACTGCCATTCGAGGTACGGACTTGGCTGAACCTAGCCAAGAAAATTCTCTGTTTGATAAGGTTCTCACTGAGGAGGAGTTACATGTTGCCAGTACACTCGGACAAGGGTCCATGCTGCTCGATGTCGCAAAATATCTATCGGTACTGAGTAAGCTGCCACGAGTGCTGGATGCGTGTGCCATGCTCCAGTACAACCCCGAGTTCTACAATTGGTTCTTATCCTCGTGAAGTGACATGGATTCATAAATATGCATATAAATAAACATTGATTTGTGTGTCACCGTGTATAAACAATATCAACACACACAAGCAATGATAGTCAAGCGCAGGGAGAAGAGTTGGGTTTGACAGGCTAAGCTCCTCAACTCCTCCTCTCATCACGCATTTAAAAGCCGTGTGACCATCCCCACCTCCAAGTGAAGGGCATGCAACCCACATTACCGCCATAGGAAGCCTTGACCAACAACTCTGATGGTGTAGATAGGGTGCAGCCCCTTTTCTATACACCTTCTTCCCTTTCCGATCTATCCTTCCAAGGTTGAGCCCTGCCTAAATTCATGACCACCAGCCGACGTAACTCGGCATGAGCCAAGATCTGCTAATGGCAGGAGGCTAAATATACATCACGGGGGCCATCCCTCTACAACAAGCTCTGCATGCCCTACCCCTCCCGTTCTCATCCTATGCGCTTGATAACCTGCACTATAATCCCTTACATATGAATGGTCTTATCATGTAACAAATCCTAATCCTTGATTCGCATCTTACAGGCCCCCCGCGAGGAAAACATGGAGAATCAAGGGCAGCTAGCTTGCAAGGACGCTCTCCGCAGCCGACGGGAACATGCAACACACGCCCCTCCGCCGGTGCACTATGTGCCCACTCTTAAAAGGTACGCCAAGAAACGCGGCCCCAAGCGACACTGCCCCGGACGAAGGCCGAAGAATCTGTGGGCCAGGGGAGCGGACACTCAAGGGGGCACACACAATTTGGCAACACCACTGGCACAAACCCCCAACGTACGCTCGGGCACCAGATGCTCAAGGGCAGAAAAGGCGGCCTGGGACAGGGAAGAATTTAATGAACTGTTTAAAGACATTTTGGAAACGGTCGCGACTCGAGACTACGCCATTCATGTCCCGGCCGACATGTTTCCTGCCCAACCTCGCAGGAGCCCCGCACCAGCATCGGCCCAGTTGCCTAGCCAACCGGACTCACCCCGCCTAGTACCTATTGACTAAGCCACTATGATGTACAAGAAGCTTGACAAGTCATCATGCCATAACTTTTTGTTCTTGATGAGTAAAGCGGCAAGATCCCCACTTGTACACACTTCCTTCACCTACTGTTAATGTATGCGATCTTAACAAGTAATGAGATAGGCATCATAGCATTCTGAAAAATTATGTCTTAACAGGATTGCATTGGTTCGATGTACTTAATGCAAGTGAGCATATACTCTCACAAAGTGACAAGTGGCTGTAGAATGACACAGGTCAAGGTCTAGAAGCGTCTCATCTCAACAACAGTTCCTCTAGCATCAAGGCTGGTGACACAATCATCTCTGTAATATCAATTCTTCATAGCCTTTGAATCCCAACATTTCTCAATCCAAATGAAAGGCTAACAACCTCAATGTATGGCATTGATTATATTCATTTTTTCCACCAAAAAAAAAAGAAAGAAAGAAAGAAAGAAAGAAAGAAAGAAAGAAAAGAAAAGGTGAAAAAGAAAGAAAGAAATAAAGAAAGAAAGAAAGAAAGAAAGAAAAGAAAAGGAGAAAAAGAAAGAAAGAAATAAAGAAAGAAAGAAAGAAAGAAAGAAAGAAAGAAAGAAAAAAAGCACACACGATCACAGCACCTCACCTAGGGGTCCTCAAATTAGGTACGTCCAGTGACCTTGGTTGGTTGGCTCCGTCCCTAATCCCCTAGCCCTTTGTACATCCCCCACAATTGTTCAGGGCACATTAAGGGCAGGACATACCTAGGGAGCTCGCCTCGCCTATGGTTAGACCGGTCACCCTGAACCACTTGCACAATTCTTTTGCACTCCATCTCAATGCCATTACAATCAACAGTGGTAAGCAAGGCATGAAAGACAATGGACAAGTATACCACACTTTTCAAGCACTACAAGTAGCCACTAGCTACCAAAAGCTAAGACATCAAGGAGCTCAATTATGCTACATTGCCTTGACAAGACCATAATGATGTCTCAAGCAATCTTCGAGTGTACTCCCCGTCTTCATCGACAATTTTTTCCCTCAACTTAGCCCCTTGCTTCACTGACCCATTGCTATACAAGGAACTAGGCCGACAGTCTTCTAACTAAGTAATACCTAAATACGCATGTGTACTCACTTAATATTCACACTATAACCTGTACACGGTTTGGGTCCTCAAGTGCAGGACAATACTCCAGGCTTGCTTAGAGTTCGACCTGTCTCCCAAACTAATCAAAATATGTCTTGTGCATGATAAAGAAGACTAGCACTACCCTTAGGGAGAGACCACATGGGAGGTTTTTCAATTGCAGGTATTGATGACTCCAACGAAGGTGCCGTTCACTCTTCATCACCACTCAACTCTGAATTCCTATCCTTATCACCCTGTAAGCGTGCCAATAATCATCATACACTGAATCCGCAACAAACCGCCACTTGTACTCCATCAGTGCAATCCCCCCAAAGAACAGCCCTACCACCAACTCCCATTGCCCTCCCACCTGCCACTTAACCCACCAACGTGCCCCCAACGACCTTCCTCCCCACCACTACCAACACTCCGCCATAGCAACCACAGACGTCCTTGCCACCCACGTCTTTGGTGCATGCTAACGCCTGCTACCTACAACAGTGAGTGCCATGGGACTGGCACTCGTCTAGGAGGGGGGTAATGTTAACCCCAACACGAAGAAAGCAAAAGGAAATAGAAAAGACGCAGGGCAAAGGCGGAAAAAAGGTAGCCCGACTGAAGAAAGAAGAGGAGAAAAGGCCAAAAGCGCAAGGGAAACCTTAAAAGTCCAAGGCAAATGCAAAAGGGGAAAGGTGCATTTTAAAATACAAAGGCGCACCCTGAAATCTTGTAAAAGAGTTCCAGGCGGTGGAAAATCCGGAAAACTAAAACAGAAGATAAAGACAAAGGCCAAGGCAAAGAGAAACGGAAGACAAAGACGCACGAGGAAAAGCGCAAGTCAAATTATTGTAAAAGAGCGCAAGCGCATCATGGTTTAATTCAAGGAGTGCCGGGCTCTCACCTGTGCAATTTGTAAATGTAGACGGGCGGTGGAAAGGAAGCTAGGAAGATAGAAGGACAATGGAAAAAAGGGCCTAGACTATGGCCGGCCATGTAAAAAAGGGGAAAAGGGGATAACCACCCAAAAGGGATTCAGGGTTTTGTATATAAAGTTGAAAAGTGAATGAGAAGCTCATTCTTGTGTGTGGCAAAAAGTAGCTCTCCTCTTCTTCTTCTTCTTCTTGCTCTTGCTTGCTTGAGCTTGTGCTTGAGAGAGGGAGTGTGAGAGTGTGAGGGAGTGAGTATGTGAGGGTGAGGGACCGAGGAGGAGAAGCTCTCCATCTTCTCCTCTCTTCTTCTCTTCTCTTCTCTTCTCTTGTCTTGCTCGCGGCAATGGAGCTTGGAGCGTGGAGCTTGAGGATGGAGCTTGCTTGAAGCTTGCACTTGGATCGTGGAGCTACCGGAGTGTGCGGGAGAGGAGGTAACTCGAACGGCATGAAGGTAAGCTCACTACATTCGTAGATATGGATGGCGCGTCGGTTATGTGAGAGGTAGCCATTAGTGCTCGGCTTGGAACGCTTGAACAATAAGCGGTCCGTGGGTCTCGGCGGTTGAGTGAAAGCTCCCACAATAGACAATATAGAGGTTGCTTTCATTATAGTATGCCTAGTCTTGGTAGCCTTCTATGACCTATGACAAGGGTCATATTTGCCTTCTATATCATGTGTATTTCTCTTTGGATTAGACAAAGGAGAGAGTAGATCATAAGGAGTGAAAAGAGTGTCACTTATTGTATATTGAACTTATGTCCCCTCTAATACATGGTTGAGAGAGAGCATTTTTTGAAAACCCCAACCTATCTTATTTTAACTTTTTGCACACACATTTTAGGAAATTAATATAGATAGAGTTGAATTTCATGCACATTATAGTAAATATTGGAGTATTGAGGCAAAGTGGCACATATTCATAGCTAGCAAGGATAGTAACACTAATTTATTAAGAGAAAATGTGAGGTGTGTTTTACTTAGCAAAGAAGGTATGGGATTTAGTGATTTCGATTTAAGCATAGACTCTTTTTACCAAGGCCTAAAGGCACAATAGTTACTATCATTGATTTAGCAAGTTGCAAATAAGATTAAGTATGAAACTTTGATGAAGAGAATGACAAGCAAAAAAACAATCATGAGTTCCTCTATGAGTGAGAGTGTGAGAGACATAAGGAAACAACTACTGGTAAAAACCATGCTAGAACAAGTAACCCTACTTGATGGGAACATAAAGCCAAGGAGAGGCTGTGTGTCTTATAATCAGGCTATCTTAGGGTGAATACACATTGCAAGCTCCCCACTTTGGCCAACCCCAAAATTCACAAAAATGGGCGATGTGTGCTTATAAATAGGAATAGCCACCCAATCACAAAGTGGATCATGGCTTCTTGGTTAGGCCAATCACCTATCATGAAGATTGTGGGAGTTCAAGTCCTACTAAATGATAATACTTTTGTAATTGAGGAAATGTTTTTTTGTTCTCATTTGGGTGTGGACATACAAGCTAGGCGGGGAGTATTACCCATCTAAGTCTGTTTACAGCCCAAAAATAGTGGCTCCAACAAAATTTTTACAATATTGACATCCCCTTTCATTTTTGAGGGTAGGCAGGGGTCTCTTATCTGTGTGTAGCCTACCTTAATTGATGTTGAAATTGTGGGTTTCCTACATCCAGTTTTGGCTTTCTATGTTGACATATGCTCTATAAAGACAAATAATCCTTCCTCATGTGAAAGAAATTCTGTATGTAGATGCTAGTTCACACATAGAGGAGTAGCATTACAAATTGTATTATTGCAGTGCTAGGTTTGAACATAGTCAAGAAGAAGAAAATCCATATTCATTACCAAAAGCTAGCATCTTGATAATGTGTTTTGTGGATTTTATGAGGCTCTTGTATTAGTCTCAATGACTCATTTCATATTTTCCACATTGTAAAGGTGAGGGTCACACTTGAATTTGAAAAAACTTGAAAATCCATATGCATTTCCAAAAATTAGTCATCTTCTTCATGGGTTTTATGCATTTTATGAGGCTTTTGTATACTGATCTCAATGCCTCATTTTTTTTCACAATTGAATCTACATGCATGTTATTGAACATAAGAGAGTTTAGGTTTGGACTTTGGATCTACTATTTTGCAAGATAGTGAGTGGAACTATTAGGGACATGTTATGGAGTCTTGTTTGAAAATTTGTTCAAATCACAATTTCAAGCAGATGATATTTGGAAGGTTGACTATTCCTTTATTTGCCTTTGAAAGAACATAGTAGTCTACCATAGGGGTTTAATGGTCACTTCCCTTTTTTGTCCTCATATCCTTTTGGTGCCCAAGGATCTTCACTCTGGTTCCTTGAGTTCATATAACCAAGTATCAATTTAATCATTACATAAAATCTACCTTCTTTTCCCTTAAGAGGATGCATAATAGAGAAGATCTTTAGAATTTTGGTGTTTTGAGAGGCAAAGAAGGGTGAAAGAAATATGTAGTGATCAACAATGCAACCTTAAACTACAAGACCTAGTGACAAATTTTTTCATTCTATCATATAAGAACATAATGATCACTTGACATTTGGGCATGAAATTTTGGCTTTTGGCAAAGGTGAAGAGAACAATTAGTGTTGATTTTTCTTTTTCTCTCTTCTCTATAATCACTCAGAAACTCTACTAAATGCTTTTAGACAATCTTCTACATCACATCTTGGACGAGGAAGCTAAAGAGCTATCAACATGACTTGTCCAAGATAGAGGAGTTCAAACAACTAGTTGAGACAAAAAGCCAATTTGATAAACATTGATTTACTAATTGAGCTTCGACAAAGCTAAACTTAAAGGCTAGCTAATGACTATCTTAGAGGAGTGACAAGCCATATGAAAGTCTCAAAGACGCATCTATATAGCCCCTAGTTCCTTTTGTGGAGTTGCTACTTTTTGATGTATGACCTTAGCAAGACCCATCTTGGACTATCCCTCATTTGATAAAATTCCAATGATTTGCGAGGGGGGACTTTCCTAGTTTAGCCCCCCCTTCTTCATCATTATCTTAATTATCATCTTCTTTGGCCATTCATCATACTTTCCTCTTCAGTATCATCCATAGTGAGTATAACAACCCTGTGTAAGGCCAATAGTGCCCACTCCATGTGCCAATAGCAACTCTCTACATGGCCAACAATACCTGCTCCATGGCACCATGCTAGGGCTTCACGTGGCTAACAATGCCCCCTCCATAGCAACACGCTAGCACTCTCAACAATATACAACCTATACCACCTGAGCATTGCAATTGACTGTTGTATCACCACTTGCTCTTCATTTGGCCACCATGTAGGCTATTGCAGCATTGTTCTTGTCACACCATGCCATCACCACCAACCTCATCGACATTTAGGGCTCCATTAGCATTGGGAGCACTACCATGAGTTGGCCACCCATAGTGCACAATGGTCTAGGTAGGTTGCCATCCTCACCATAGTTCGTGGTGAAGAGAGTGAGCCCTAAAGTGGAAGCATGGAGTGGAAGTAAGAGCTATGGTGGAAAGAGAAAGAGCAACACACAGAGAGAGAGAGAGAGAGAGAGAGAGAGAGAGAGAGAGAGAGAAGATGTGGGAATTCCAATAGTCACAATGTGTGATGAACCTTCCCTTTATTCAAAAATCACTGAAAGAATAAAGAATGAAGTGACACTGATGGGTGCCCACCACTTGCAATGTACATGTATGCGAGTAACTAATACATAATATGGGTACTGTTAGTGTAACTAATACATGGGAGGCTAGGCACATGCACCTTCACTCCCAACAACCTTCCACTTAAAGGTGAATGTGCCCCTAGTGAGGAGACAATGAGAAAAAAGTGACAAAGTACAAGTGTACATAGAGTACAATAGGATGAGAAAAGACATCATCTCATCCAACACCCACATCAATTTCCTAAGGAAGGCAAAGCACTCTTTGAGAGATTTTTCGTGAGCAAATTTGTAGGATTTTGGTCTATTGAGATCTTGATAAGCTCAATGGACTTGTCCTCAATGATCTCTTTTAATGCATATTATGTGTCTACTTACCATATAAACAATGATCACAAGACTCAAAATGCTTATAGTCAAGGGACAGAAGATACTACAACTAGGTAAGCGTTTTCATTCCTTTCAAAGACATGTGCCCAAGGTGGCGATGCCAAAGAGATACATGTGGAACTGCATCTGCTACCAAAACATGGTCAAATGACCCAAATTCAAGCAAAGGGTAGAGAGTATTAAACTTAGGACCACATGCAATGACAAGATTCTCACAAGTACTCACCAAAGGAGACAAAAAATAGTCTGCATCATCCAAAGTGCTAGCAGAGATAAGGCTCTTCATGAGTGCTGATGCATGACGAACATCATGAAGAGTAAACGTGCTACCTGAACTAAATTGCATTTGGACATCACCAGTACCAACTATCTCTAATGCTAGGTCATTACCCAAATGGACAAATCTAGTCATATTGTAATAGGAGTGAAATCACTCTCTATGAGGGGTCACATGAAAGAAAGTCCCTGAATCTATCAATCAACATTGAGCATATGATGCTGATAAAGCATCAGTCAGTTATGAAGTATTAATATTAAGAGAAGAAGTTGCAAGTATAAAATCATCATCAAAATAGTTTGCATGACATTAATCTCTTCAATCTTAACATTGGACTTGCTAGGGATAATGCTATAGTAATCATTTTTGTCTTGTACTTTACCCTTGCACTTTTTCTTGTGTTTGTCCTCATGCATTTTATGGTACTATGGCCGAATATTCCTACTTTCCCATAGTAATGACAAATCAATGAGGACTCATGGCTATGGGATTTACTACGAGACTATTTGCATGACTGAGAATGAGACTTCTAAGAGTCTCTCCCATGGTAGTCATTGCCGTTCCATCATTATTGCCTCTAATTGTCAAAGCATGAGAGGTGCAAGAAGCATCGATATTCTTTCTGTTAACCTCCTCATTCAAGAGTGCACCCTCTACATCTTGCACCCTTATCCCATCAATAGACATGTTTACATACACAACAATATGAAATGTATTCCATTATGTAAGTAGTGTAACCAAGAGAAACAAGGGAGGGAGATTACCCTTAAATTCAATCCCCTGTAAAGATAAATGGATGAGAATAGAATGAAACTCATTTAAGTGGAATGAAATGGAAATCCCCTCCTTGATGTGAAGGTCCATGAGTTACTTTAGCCCATAAGTCCCATGCAGACTGCCCAATAGAAAACCTACTTAGAGAAGGACAAAATGATCATGGACTTACATACATAATCTAGTTCAGCCCAATAATTTGCCTCATTATGCTTAGACTTGACACCCTCATGTTTCAAAGGCTTAATCTACATTTTCTACACTAAAACTTGCCAAATTTGGGCCTTCCAATAGCTATAGTTGGTGCCATCCAACTTATCATTATCAAAGATAGCACTATCATTAGAATCACCAACCATAATGGAACTAAGCAAGTGCACAAAAGGGGAAAGGATACTACTATAATAATATGCAAATTAGCCCCAAAACCACTGCCAAATCAAGCTAAAAATAAGGGGTACTACCAAAGTAATGAGCTGTCCCACTAACTGTAGGCAAGAAACTGTCACCAAAGTGATTGCCCCCAAATAGAATGCATAAAATTGAAATGATAGGTTGCTTTAATAAAATGAGAAATATGCAAATAATCAACTGTGAGTAATTAAGAAAAGAAAATATAAGAACAATTGGTACTAAAGACTATCACAATTGTAGTGTGTCAGTAACCATACATGCTAGGGGCATAGACATCATGCACATGGTAGGTCTTAAGCTAAATGAAGAGAATTGCTAGATGCATAATCCATTGAGCAAGTCTCAATACATAATCCAAAGGCATATAAATACCACTAATAACTCTATAGTAGACATAAGTGCCAAGTCTAAGACAAAAGATCAAATCAGCCCATGATAGGGTAACTGCATCTAATGAGTATCAAGAGAGCATATACATGTCACAACGAGTCCCACAGTCTCATTGTAATAAGCTCAAGCTCAACTGCATAACCAAATTCTCTTTAGTATATCCAAGTGTCAAGTAGTTGCTCCCACATGAACAAAAGTTAGATGTTACATGAGCAAGCAAAGCTCAAAACCTCATGTGAGTAGGACCCATATATTCAAGATCCAAGTAATAGACATCAAAATCATCAAACACAACATAGTTAGCAAAGCACTTACTATAGCATCCAAAGAGGTAAATGACATCCAATATCAAGTGTCCGAGCTCCAAGCTAGCTCAAGTGCAAGTTAAATACGAAGCTCAATGTTTGTCATAACATAACCAAGAATGTAGCATCCATATCAAAATGCATCTAGCAAATGATTCATGTATCATCCAATGATAAGAGACATGAAGTGTTTCAAATGAATGCTTGTAGTGAGAAATGACAGTCAAAGTCAATGATACCGAGCTTTAATCTCAAACCAAGAGCATTTTGGAAGCATAACCAAGTATGTGGCATCAACCATAGACATCAGTATAGCATGTCGAGTAGTCGGTAAACATCAACAATCAATAGTCATATAGTTTCTTTGACAAAATAACATTCAACTCTACTTATTACAGCAATGAAAACCTCTATAAAATTGAGCAAATGAGTGCTCAAATTAGTCCAACAAGCATCCAAGCCAATGTCATGACATCCCTCAAGCATTGGGGTACCATGTGAGCAGTAGTAGACATAAACAAGAGCTCCAAACTTTGAGAGTATGATGTCCCACACATGTTATTACAACAAATTGTCCTATATGATAGTGAAGAACCAAAGTATGGAAGCTCAAATTCAATGCCATATGCTCAATATCAATGTCGAGAGCTTATGTCAGGCCTTTGCCTAATACCCAAGAGTGTTCAGGGTTACAAGAGATGACTGGAAGCGAGCTAAGTCATGAAGAGTAAACCAGAGAAATTCACACTGAATTTTGCACATGTTTTTATTGATCCTTCATTGAGCACAATGTTGGTGCCGCTGAGGGTTAAAATATTGTTGATGGTGCTTGAAGTATTCCTCAAAAGGTCTTCAACACCAAGTGTAGAGAGGCCTAAAGAAAGTTGAGCATCAATGGTTACCTTGACGAGCTGAAACCATGGTTGCCATGGATGAAGAGTTAAAGCTTTTCAAATCTAAGTTGAAGTAAATAGAAGGGGAAGAGCTCCTCAATACTGATGCACTAGCTCTAATACCAGTTGAAGGGAGTGAGTCATGAAGTGGAAGCATAGAGCGGAAGCAAGAGCTATGGTGGAGAGAGAGAGAGAGAGAGAGAGAGAGAGAGAGAGAGAGAGAGAGAGAGAGAGAGAGAGAGAGAGAGAGAGAGAGAGAGAGAGAGAGAGAGAGAGAGAGAGAGAGAGAGAGAGAGAGAGAAGATATGGGAACTCCAACAATTACAATGTGTGATTGGCCTCCCCTTTATTGAAATGTCACTAAAATAGTAAAGAATGAAGTGACAGTGATCGGGCCTGCCACTTGCAGTGTATAGGTGTCCATGTAATTAATATATGGTGCATGTACTATCAGTGTAACTAATACACATGCATCTAGGCACAAGTACCTTTGCACCCAACAAGTGGCTCACTAGGGCCTTATTATCATGCTCATCATCATCTTTGCGTCCTCCATCATCACCTTCATGCCCCTTGTCACCATCATCATAGCCAACATTATCATGTTGGTAGCCTACTTGTAGTCCGCATGACCTACATCATCTTTACAATCTACAAACATCATCTTGTTGGTTTATAGGATCATCATCATCATCTATGTGATGTCCATTATCATTGACACTCCCTCGCGAGCATAGCCACAATCACCACATGCTATCATCTTTGCAATTGCCATCATTCTGATGTCTTCTCTCTCCCAACTCCCTCTCTTCTACACTTGTGTGTGATAGCGTGAACTACTTGTCAAGAATGTGGGAGAGAAGGAAGGAGTCTCACTTGTAGCTTTCTTGCTTGCACAATGGGGGAAGACACACAAGGGTGGAGGCTGAAAATAGTTTTCCTCTTCTTAGTTGTGTAAGCTCAAAGAAGTCTCTTACAAAGAAATAGAAGAACCCTATATGGGTCTCAAAACCAAACTCAACTAACTAAGGTGGCATACTAACTGAGCCACGAACTAGAGTAGATAAGGATAGCTATCATGTAGCTATTATTCATCGGCGGTGTACCAACCGCGTCTGCAACTGACAAGTCGGTGACATAAGTACTCAACGGTCACCCTGGCGTATCACGAGTGGAGCTCGATATCTCAACACTCCCCCTCGAGCTCAATCCCAATTCCTGCACACCAAGCAGGTCTCTGAACTTGCACAGCTTCTCTGCGCCCAATGCCTTCGTGAATATGTCAGCTACCTGATCCTCTGTGCTGACATAAACTAGATCAATAAGACCTAGTAAAACCCTCTCCCGCACATAGTGATAATGCACCTCAATGTGCTTTGTTCTAGCATGATAGACTGGGTTATTTGCCAAATGTATACTGCTCATGTTGTCACAATAAATGACAACCGGCCCATCTATAGGCTGATGCATATCATAAAGTAGCTTATGCAACCAAGCTACCTCACATGCAGCCATTGCTACACCCCTGTACTCGGCCTCTGTGCTCGACAAGGCAACTGTAGGCTGTTTCTTGCTGCTCCAAGTGACTGCAGCACTCTCGAAAGAGAACACATATCCACTGGTAGATCGTCTATCAGAAATGCTACCAGCTCAATCAGCATCAGTGTATCCATGCAACTGTATCTGAACCCCAGTCTCATAAAATAGTCCATACTGCAATGTGGACTTCACATACTTGAGTATGCGTCTAGCCGCATCCAAATGCGGTTTCCTTGGAGCCTGCATAAACTGACTTACCAATCCAACAGCATAGCTCAAATCTGGCCTGGTAATAGTCATATAAATCAAACTTCCTACTATGCGTCTGTACATAGTAGGGTCTTCCAGAAGCTCACCTGCATCTGCGCTCAGCTTCACATTCTGCTCCAAAGGAACTGAAATAGGCTTACAGCCTGTCATCCCATATTTGGACAGCATGTCCAATCCATACTGCCTCTGCAAGAGCTGTATCCCACTTGGTGATCTAATCACCTCAATGCCCAAGAAATAACGCAGCTCTCCCAAATCCTTCATCTCAAATTTCTGCTTCAATAGCATTTTCACATGAAGGATATCTTCATCACTGTCACCTGTCATAATCAAATCATCAACATAAATGACAAGTAGCATAATACCTTTCTCTGTTTTTCTCACATAAAGTGAGAAATCTGCCTTGGAAATCTGAAAGCCAATAGTGACAAGATACTGTCCTATCTTGTCAGACCATGCTCTAGGTGCTTGCTTCAAGCCATACAAGGCTTTCTTCAACCTGCAAACAAACTCAGGATGAACATCATGCACATAACCTGGTGGCTGCTCCATATAGACCTCTTCTTGCAAGTCACCACGCAAGAAGGCATTCTTTAGCATTTGATGTAAAGACCATTCCTTTGATGCAGCCATAGCAATGACTACTCTTACGGTTGCCATCCTTGCAACCAGACTGAATGTTTCTTCATAGTCAATGCCATATGTTTGTGCATACCCCTTGACTACCAATCTTGCCTTGTATCTGTTCACAGAACCATCTACATTGTGCTTCACTTTATAAACCCACTTACAGCCAATTGCATTCTTACCTTTAGGCAAAGGTACCAATTCCCATGTAGCATTTGCTTCCAAGGCATCCATTTCTTCATCCATGGCTTTCTCCCATTTTTCTTTTCCCATGGCTTGCTCAAAAGAAGTGGGTTCTAGTTCATGTATCACTTTGACCATATATGCATAGTGAATGGCTGTAAATCCATCATATTTCAGCCTATCCACAGGATACCTAGCTCTCGTAGACCTGCGCAAAGTAGGTTCACTCCCAGGTGCTCTCAAAACATCCCTGGTTTTCCTTACTCCAGGTATAACAATAGAAGGAATGCCCAACTCATCATCAATGCTCTGTTCTGAGCCACTGGATTCACCATCCACATAAGAGTGACCTGCATTCACATCAAACATGGGCTAATCAACCTTCTCTTTTCCTTTTCGTGATACCTGCATACCACTATCTGCATTGCTTTGAGAAGATTCTCCTGATCTCAATCTACCTGTCCATGGTGAAGAATGTGAACCACTGCTAGAGGGTGCTCCAGGTCCACTAATATTTTGTGACTGCTGCTGTGAATTCTGTGCAGCATTACCATTTTGTGCATCTACATCATCAATCACATTTACTGGTTTATACCAGCTACTCATCTCATCAAAAACAACATCTCTGCTCACTGTAAACTTACGAGTAGAAGGGTTATAGCATCTATACCCTTTTTGCTGCAGAGAGTAACCAATAAAGATGCACTTCTCAGCTTTTGGATCCAACTTGGATCTCAACTCATCTGGCACATGTACATAGGCAATGCAACCAAAAATTTTCAAATGAGAAATATCTGGTTTCCTACCAGTATACCTCTCCTCTGGAGTCACCCCATGTATTGCTGCAGTGGGAGTCCTGTTCATTATATAGACTGCTGTAGCAACTGCTTCAGCCCAATAAAAATCTGGTAGGTCTTTTTCATTGAGCATGGCACGAGATACCTCTCCAATATGCCTGTTTTTCCTTTCCGCAATTCCATTTTGTTGTGGGGTATGACTGCATGAATATTGCTGCTTTATGCCATGCTCCTGCAGGAACCTTGCAAACTCATTTGAGAGGTACTCTCCCCCTCCATCTGACCTTAGGCATTTTATTTGCAGGCCTGTTTCTTTTTCAACCATAGCTTTAAGAGTTTTGAAATGCCCAAAAACTTCACTTTTCTTTTTCATAAAATACACCCAAACTTTTCTGCTATAGTCATCAATAAAACATACAAAATAATGACAGCCTCCAAGAGATGCAGCTTTAGTAGTCCACACATCAGAGTGGATTAATTCTAATGGCTTCTTACTCTCTTGAACATGTCTAGGAAATGGTTTTCTTGCCTGTTTTCCAAACTGACAGGCTTCACATACCTTATGCATTTCTGCAACCTTGAATTTAGGCAATCCTGCAACAATGTTTTGGGCATGCATTGATTTAAGTCGCTGTACATTAGCATGACCAATGTGTTTATGCCAGATATCAATATCTGCAACTACACCGGTCCCATGTGCAAACATTGCTGTACTCAATTCAGGCATGTCTGCATCCAATGTAAACATTCTGCCCTTCTTCTTTCCTTTTGCTATCAAGCGACCTTTATTTTTCATATCCTCAACAAAGCATCCATGAGGATTAAATCTGACCTGCAAGCCCTGCTCAACCATTTGACCAACAGAAACTAGATTCTTGGTGATATTCGGGACATGAAATACATCGGACAAGTATTTCTTTTTCCCATCCTGCATAGACAAGGGAATTTTTCCAATCTGCACAATAGGATGTGCAGTATCATCACCAGTCTCCACAAATCCTGGTTTTTCCATTTTCCTTGCATCCTCCATCCATTCTGCATGACCTGTCATGTGGTTTGATGCACCTGAGTCAACATACCATACATCATTGCTTTCTTCTGCACTTGTCACAGAATTGTTCATGTGCTGTACCATGAACAAATGCTCATTTCTGTCATCACCCTGTCTACTAGAAGATGCATAATTTCCTTGTTGCAGTTTTCCATTCATGATGTCATTCTGCTTTTTATAGCAGTCTTTAGCCATATGACCCATTTTACCACAGTAGTAGCATTCAACATTACTGTTTGCATTTTGACCTCTTTGCCATCCACCACGACCTCTTTGGCTCCTCCTGCCTCTAGAGTTACCACGTCCTCCTCCATAGGACTGGTTTTCTTGAGTTTGCTGCATATTCTGATTTCTACCACGGCCTCCAAATCGGCCTCCAAATCGGCCTCCTCTACCTCTGCCTCTACCTCTTCCAGCATTTGAGTAGAAGACAGCTTCTTTTTAAGTTCCTCCTGAAGAAGATGCACCACCATTTCTCTGCTCCTCAGAAATTAGAAGAGCAATCAACTCCTCAAAATCAGGAAATCTTTCACGGACAGAAATGGATGTTCGAAACTGTGCATAATCCTTTCCTAGACCATTCAAGGTCACATAAACTAAATCATCATCTTCCACTGGCGACCCAATGGAAGCAAGTGCATCTGCAATCTTCTTCACCTTCATGTGGTAGTCATTGATGCTCATATTTTCTCTTTGCACATTATGCAACTCTTGCTTGAGCTGCATTTTCCTGGCTTGAGTATTTGTACTATACATTTTTGACAAAGTATCCCATGCCTCCTTTGGCGTACTTGCATCCTGAATATGCACAATCATAGAGTATGAAATATTGATAGACAGCCAGTACATAACTTTCCTGGCTCTCTCATGCCATGCTTTAAATGCCTGCATTTGCTGTTGATTGGGAACATCAGGAAGAACTGGTTCTTCTTCATTTCCTGCAACAAATTCCCAATATCCTTTTCCCATAAGGAAATTCGTCATTCTAAACTTCCATGCTTGGAAGTTGTTCTTGTCAAGCTTTTCAGTGACAATCTGTGAGAGAGAATCAGATGCCATTATAGAATACTGCAAAAAATTCTGTCACTGCAAAAAACACAGCTTCACCCTCACAAGGGCAAATCTGCAAAACTGGCGAAAGTGGTATTTGACTACACAGTCACTTCCTAGTGACGATTTTGCATCAACAGGCAACATGGATGATTCTGTAACTCCCAATGTCTCTGCACACAAGCATACGATGCAATCTTTGTGGTAACTTTTCACCGACCTGTAGAACAGTGGTCGCACAGCATAAAACAGGGCCTTTTCCTGAGTGCGTGCAGAAAACTTCCGCCTTCAAAACAGGCCCCGAAATGGCCTCAAATAAAAAAAATAGGGCCGCCAAGAGCTAAAGCTTCATCCCGCAGCATAGACTGCCCTCTTGCTTCAACGCGAAGGGCGTCTCAACCTGAGACAATGCACTCTTGCAATTTTCGGCTGTGCTACCTGCAGAGATCTGCTCCCAAGACAGAAAATGAAAGCAACACTGCTCCTCTTACCAGACCACCGCGAGCTTGGCTTGCTTTCTTGAGCTCCTTACCACGAACAAGGCTCTGATACCATGTCAAGATTGTGGGAGAGAAGGAAGGAGTCTCACTTGTAGCTTTCTTGCTTGCACAATGGGGGAAGACACACAAGGGTGGAGGCTGAAAACAGTTTTCCTCTTCTTAGTTGTGTAAGCCAAAAGAAGTCTCTTACAAAGAAATAGAAGAACCCTATATGGGTCTCAAAACCAAACTCAACTAACTAAGGTGG
Organism: Lygodium microphyllum; assembly: GCF_053477565.2. NCBI lineage: Eukaryota > Viridiplantae > Streptophyta > Polypodiopsida > Schizaeales > Lygodiaceae > Lygodium > Lygodium microphyllum. The sequence goes on from NC_141150.1 coordinate 70,180,047, forward strand.
CATACTAACTGAGCCACGAACTAGAGTAGATAAGGATAGCTATCATGTAGCTATTATTCATCGGCGGTGTACCAACCGCGTCTACAACTGACAAGTCGGTGACATAAGTACTCAACGGTCACCTTGGCGTATCACGAGTGGAGCTCGATATCTCAACACTACTATTAGATAGGAGGGGCATACGTGTACCCCAAATTCAATGTGCATACATGTGAAGGGACATGTCTATGCATACCATGTGTATCCTAGTTCTCTCTTTCTCTTGCACCCACCTTGTGGAAGGAGAGGGTTGAGGGGAATGAGAAAGAAGAAGGGTAATGCCCATGGTACACTTAACACAACCCTAAAATCCACTTAGGAATGATTGCACAAATGAGTTCTTGTACAACTAATAGCATGCACAAGTGAACAATTGTGAGCACCCATGTGTCCCCATGTGCACCCACATGCATTAGGGTACACTTCTGTGCATTAGTATTCACCTAGCATAGGAGGCTCATACCCATCTTAGTGCACTCATATGTGGGAAAAAACTCATTCACATCACCATAAGCACAAGACACCTCACTCATACATAACCTAGCATCCACGTTATGAACACACGCTTGCACACCCACCCTTATACACATTTGTGTGCATAATTACTAGAATCTCTTCATTCTACATTTAACCCATTTCCTAGAGTGCCTAGACTTGCACACCAACCCCACACACATGCACTACAATGTGCACTATACACACCTACACACTAGTGCACCACACCAATGGATTGTACTTTGCTCTATCCATCCACTATGCATTTCCCCTTCTACACTCACTTGACTAGGCAACATCCTTAGATTCACATATTTACATTTACATCAAAATCAACCATCCTTAGAGTTGCACTATGTCTCAAGAACCACATTGTATTCAACACTACACCATCCACACCCTACACTAGTTCACATCCATATACTAGTGCACTCACTATGCACAAGCCACATCTCTATGCCAATCCTTCACACAAGTCACATGTGCACTTAACCACACTAATGCACCACCTAGTGCACCAAGTGCATTGCAATTTGCAACTTCGTAGTCACAAACATCAATATACTTATCTCGACAAGCCTCTCACACATGAACATGGGCACTAGAGGCTCGTGTTGCACCATAAACCCACTAGTGTATGCATGCATTAGTGCACACACCTTGCACCATAGCACACAATGTGCACATTCACTAGTGCACCTTGTGTCCCTTGTGCACTCCGTAGTACACCACCCTACCCCTAGGCTAGCATAAGCATCACTGAGCATACCCTTGCACCTTAGAATACACTTGCATGCATAAACCACTATACACTTAACCATAACACAATATCCATATCACTACACCCTTGTGCACTAGTGACCCTAGTGCACCAGTGCATCACTACTAGCTTAGCACACACCCATCACAGGTGCACCTAGCACACCATAGCATCCATCTCATTGAACCTAAGCACACATTTATTGCACTACCTACACAAGGCACCCAATTTACACCTTCACAAAACTACTATACATTAGCAAACTAGTGCACGTGTGCACTAGTGCACTTTGGTGCCACAACATTTAACTCATGCAACCATTGGTGCATTACTTGAGTGCACTTGTGGATTGGAGCTCACATTAAGAACCTTTGTGAACATACCTCGCACAAACTAATTAAGAACATAGACATAGATCACCCTTAATTGTGCATGAGTGCAAGAAATCTTCTTCTCTCAAGTCCATTGACACCCATCCTAGTGCAAGAAATCACATCAGATTAGGGGAAAAATAGAATGACTACTCAATATTTATTGTCCAATAAATGGTGTAAAGTTGTTGATTCTTTGAAATCACAAGTTATTTGGAAAGAAGAAAGCATGGTTGTGCATGATTCACACACATAGCCAAATTTTAATAAACTATGCTTGCTTGATATTCGATCAAGGCAGGGGACCTAGAAATGAGGGATAGAATAGCAACCAGAGTGGTACCCAGGATCCACAATGTAGATGCATGTGCTTGCATAATGGATGAGACATTCCAATACCCACATCTAATAGAGACCCCAATCCTAGTAGTAGAACCATAGACCTTGAAAACACCCCTATTCATGATCTAATCAATCAAGTCATCCAATTAGTCCATTGAGAAGTGAAAGGAACCACAAGGATGACTCCAAGCACAATGGAGACACTTGAGGGCACAAAAGACACCTCAGATGATTTCTAGGCTTTTGTTGTGAGCTTCTAACAAGTTGTAGATTTTGATGTCTCCTCTTTGACCTCGAAGGTATGGAAAGGAAACTTCAAGAGTTGCAAGGCCAAGTAACAAATTCTCTCAAAACAACGACACTCGACACCAACTCGTGACCATGCAAGCTCCAATGGAGAGTATCCACAAAATGTTGTTGAATGGAAGAACAATAGGCTAGTCATAGGATTCTCTCCCAAATCTTGTGCAATGATGCATATTCAACCACTAAGATATGATTCAAGTAGGGAGCCACATTGCACAAACCATTTTAATTGAATTGGGAAATACACTAGTAAGTGCTAAAGACTAGGCAAAAACTCCCTTAATGGCAAAACAACTAGATAAATATTATGTCGGATGACCCTTACAACTTTATCAAGAAATTTGAGAAAGTCTATGGGGATAATAATCTTCTTGGTGATGCCAAGTAAGCACAAGCCTTTGGACTTTTCTTAGGAGAGAAGGGACGAACTTGGTACTAGTCTTGATGTTATGGAGAAGACTTCCTTCATATTGCTCAAGGACTTGTTCATTAAATGCTTTGTAGAAGTTTGATATGGGGATAACCTCCTTGTTCAACTCATGAACATTGAGTAGTTAGGAATCAATAGCAAGAATTACTCAAGATGATTGAGTCACTCAAAATTTCTAGACCTTACCACCACCAAAATGTGCAACATGTTCATTGTGCAATGGGGACCACCTACCTTTGGAATATCCTCGATCACCTTGATCTTGCATAGAATGTGGATGATTCGGCCATAAAGTAGCATGTTGCAAATCCCACATAGGCTTCCTACTCCAAAGTATGCCTACCAATAGTTTAAGGAACCGATTATACTAGATAGCCTCCTCTTACTTCACAGCGGTCAATACTACCCTACAAGGAGCCATACAATGTGTTGAGATTAATCCCTTAGGAATTACTAGACCCCTAGTGTTGAATGTTACACACCCACTAGTGCTGAGTTGAAAATAAGGGAGATTCAAGTATGATGTAAAAAGACCTAAAGCTTCAATATGAATAAACAAGTCAAATCAACAAATGGTGACTCTTTTTGTCCATCCTCCCTAAATTGGTCTAACCTATTGGAAATTATATCAAAACGATAGGTGAAAAATCTCAAGATAAAGAGCCATGTGCCTTAAATCCCAATGTTTTTCCCTCTTATTGATTTAAATGCAAAACATCCTCTATTTTGGGTTGAAAATTGGCTACTTCTCTTCTTTACTTTTGGTCTATCAATGGAAGAAGAGAAATACATGAATCCTTTTTTTTATTGTGAAGAAGGACATTCGATCCTCATGGACTACTATCCTATACCCATTATGATGTCAATATGAGGCTACATGTGAGGCATGTCCACAAATTGGGATCCCATTGCTTGCTAGAATTGTGGGCACCCCATTCACATTTGCTTGAGGTGCCCCTAAAAGCAAGAATAGTCTAAGGTCATTGATATTGACCAATGTTTCCTTGAATGTGGAATCACCCAAATGTACCCAAATTGCCCACAATATAAGTCAAGTAGTAGCAAGGTAATAATGCCATATGTTTTGTTGAGTCTATTCACAACATGTACCCAAATTGCCCACAATATAAGGCAAGTAGTAGCAAGATAATAGTGCCATATGTTTTGTTGAGTCTATTCACAACAGAAATGATCAATAACAAAGATGGCATCCCCATTCATGTGCATGCCATCACTCTTGCTCAAAGTAAAATTGGAGGAGCAAGCATTGTAGGCCCTACAACAATGAATGGATTGGTGATTGGAAAAAAGAGTGCCAAGAAAAGGAGAAAGAGAGTTGAACTCAAGCTTAAGAATGAAGGGCTCACATCACCACCCAAAATAGCTGTTTATCTAGCATAGAGAGTGCTACAATAGCACCAAAACTACTAAAGAAACCATTGCCAAGGATAAGGAATATCCTGATCCAATTCAGTAGTAGCTAATTGCAATTGACAAGGTCAAAGAATGGGTAAAGAAAACTCAATATGAGTTGCACATAGGGCTAGTCGACAAAATCTTAAGCCTTCCAAGCCTATCCCACACACTATGTAAGAGAAGGGAGCTCTTACACAAATCACAACCCATAGAATAAGAGACTTCTCTTATTCTTGATGCATGCAAGCCACATCATGTCTACAAGACTATTGAAATGACCATTATAGCATATATTCATCAACCAAAGTTACCATTCCACTCAAAACTTTACTTAAAGGTAGCCCGTTGATTTGGAAAGGATTAAATTATTGGGTGGAAGTATAGAGCTTTCTAGATTCCACCATATTCCATAACCTAGCTTTAGTGCACTCCCAACCTTAAGCACTTTAGAGATTACTACATTCTAGAAAGGAGCCAAGTGACAAGCTATCTGCCCTTACAAACCCTTGGAGATAGTATTCACTATGAAAACATAGACATTGAGCTCTTGTAAGAATAGTTAATGAAGATGTACTCTAAGCTTGGGAAAATCTACCAATTGAACTAATACACTTTAATTTGACAATCGGTAATGGATTTAAAGTTTGAAGGGAAGGCCAGCCACACATTGTGACTATTGGAGTTCCTACATCTTCTCTCTCTCCCCCCCTCTCTCTCTCCTGCTTCTTTCACCATAACTCTTGCTTCCACTTGCATGCTTCCACTTTAGACTCACTCTCTGCAATTGGTATCAAAGCCATCCATTTGAGGAGCTTCTTTATCCTTTGCTTTAGTCTGGATGAAGAAGCTTCAACTCAAGGTCTCATGGCAGCCATTGTTTCTTTCTCTCGAGATATGCATTGAGTCTTTTCTTCTTTTGGCTTGTTCAAGCTTGCTTTGTGCTTGTTGATGAGCTGTTCAAGGCTTAGCTGAGCCTTGTTGAGTGCTTATTAAGCTAAGGAGTAGCCATTTTATCCATTTTGAGTGGATGTAGAGCATGATGTAGAAGTTGTGGATAACTATGCCAGCTTGATATAGCAATGTCATATTTTGGCTATACTTTTGCATACGGCATCAAATTTAGGTGTTCTACAGTTAGAAATGAAAAGTGTGATGAGATCTATAAATTTGGGCATTCACAGAGTTGATTTTGTGCAGTTGTCTATTCTTTATTATTTCACATAGAATGGAACTATTCTAGTTTGGAAAATAAACTGTAAATTCCATAATGCATGTTTGATGCTTTCAAGGATGCTATTTTGGTGTGTGGAAGGCATGGTTATGCTTTTGGGACTAATTTGAGCTTGAAATAGTTGAGATTTCATTGTCATTTCAGTGATGTAGTAACAAGGCAACTAGCATTTATTAGTGAAAAGCTCATGTCTAATGCTTATTGATGCTTTACAGGATATTTAGTGGATATACCACTACTTCGATTGTTATGTATGTTTTTCGATATAATATGACATGATTTTGAGTTGAGATTTGAGCTCCATGACATTAATATTGGCCGTGCTTACATGCCTTGGTTACTTTAGTGGCTTATGTAGTTATAGACTTGAAGAATCTATTGGATTTTATTCTCCTAGCTTATGCTTCATATATCTTGGATACTTGGATGTCGTTCACATGATGCTTTGAGCTTGCTTGTTCATTTGGCATTCAACTTTGTTTCAGTGGGAGCTACTTGGCTTTATATACTGAACCACATTGGCACTTGGATGTAATACAAAATATTTGCTTTATGTAGTTGATCTTGTCATATCTAGACAATGGGACTCATTGTGACATGTACATACTCTCTTGATATTTATTGGATGCAATTACCCTATCGTGGGTTGATTTGATCTCTTGGCTTGGACCTAGTACTTATGCTATTATGGTATTGTTAGTGGTATTTATATGCTTTTGGGTTATGTGTTGAGATTTTTCTCGGTGGGTTATGCAACTAGCTGTTCTCTTTATTTGCCCTTGTGACCTACCCTATGCATGACATTTATGCCTATTGCATGTATGGTTACTAACACATTGCAGTTGTGATAGTCCTTAGTGTCGGTTGTTCCTTGCTTCTTCTTCTTGATTGCTCACACTTGGTTATTGGCATATTGCTACAATTTTATTACATCAACCTATCATTTCAATTATATGCATTCTATTTGAGGGCAATCACCTAGACTTGATAGTCTTTTGCTTATAGTTTATGGATAGCTCATTACTTTGGTAGTATCTCCTATCTCTTGCTTGATTTAATAATAGTTTTGGGGTTGATTTCCCATCATCAACCATTTAGCCTCGCAAGAGATTGACTTCAAGGATACTTTGTATCTTTTATTTCTACTTGGTATTCTACTTGAGTCATGGGACACTTTCTATACAACTCTTGTGCTAAGGATAGACTGAAATTGCAGGATGTTGAGATTGATCTCTTGATAGAAGAGATGAACATAAAGAATGTGGATACTTTCCATACGTCACATGGATTGACTATGAGAGGCCGATAGGATGGAAATGGCCATGTAGAGACTAATAGGTTTGAGTCTTGGACATGTGGATAGTCTCACAATAAGTCATATAGTCATAAGTTAGGTCTTACTTATCATTATTGTGGGAAAGCAGGTCATATTCAACCACAGTGTCATAAGATGCACAAAGATAAGCACAAGGAAAAGGGAAAGGATAAAATGCAAGACAAAAATGATGATTGCAACATTGTGTTTAGCAAGTCTAGTATCAAGATTGAGGAGATTAATGTAGTGCAACCTGCTATATTTAATGATCTTATCTTGGCAGATTTTTCTTTTGATGATTCGCAACTAATTGATGCTTTGTCAATATATATTTAGTGTTGGTTGATAGATTCAAGGGCTTCCTTTTATGGTAATGTCCAATTGTGTTTTGATTCCAATAAGATATTCACTCTTCATGATAAATGTCATACACTAGCTCTTATGAAGAGCCTTATCTTTGTTGGCACCTTGGCTGATGCATGTTATGTTGTCTCTTTTGTTGATTCCTCATGGAAGATTACCCAATGGTGTTAAATCTAGTACCCTCTATCCCTTACTTGTATCTAGGTCAGTTAACCATCTTTTGGTTGTGGCCACAGTTCCACATGTATCTCTTTAGTATCATCACCTTGGGAACATGTCTTTGAAAGGAATGCAAATTCTTACCAATTTGCAATATCTTTCGCCCCTAGACTATAAGTGTTTTCAGTCTTATGATCATGGTTTATATGGCAAGCAGACACATAGTACACATAAGAAGTCTAGCATTCAACATATGGATGAGCCTTTGGTCCTTGTTCATTCGAATGTATGTGGTCCCATGCCCTGTCAATCATTAGGTGGTGCAAAGTACTTTGTCATATTCATTGATGATTACTCATATAAGATCTAGGCTTACTCTAAGTAAAAATTGGATGTCTTGTCTACCTTTCAATGTTGGCTTGCTCTTGTTGAGAACCAATCTAGGTATGGGGGTGAGTTCTCAAAAGATTTTGAGCAGTTTTATGATGAGTGGGATATTAAGTGTCAGTTGACTACCCCCTACACCCCTCCCCAAAATGGTATTGGCAAATGTATGAATAGGACGATTCAAGAGAAAGTCCTTAGCCAGGCAGGCTTACCACAACACTTTTGGGATGAGATAGTTAAGTACTGTCGTATGCTTAATTAATTAGTCCCCTTACACTGTTATTGATTGCCAAGTTACAAAGGAGGCATGTACTAGAAAACCTTCATCATATGTTTATTTGCACATCCTTGGTTGTGAGGTATTCTGCCATGTTCCCAAGGACAAGCATAATAAGTTGGATCCTAAGCCCGTCCATGAAATGCATCTTTCTTGGTTATGGGGATGCAGTGAGATGGGCTATCACCTATGGGATTCATAGGCTCGCAAGGTTTTTCATATCCATGATGTCATTTTCCATAAGAAAAAGATGCATAAGTAGTCCGAGTAGGTGCTTGAAGTACACAAGGTAATCTTTCAAGAGGAGCCTCCTACTCCTGTATAGCTAGCTAGATAGCTAGCAACAACTGATGCTCTAGTGGCCCAAACTCCCCTGCTATGTAAGATCATCCTGCTTTGAGATGCTTCTGAGCACTTTACGCTCTCCATGGATTATGTTACGGTGACAAATGCAAGTGAGCCTCTCTCTTATGATGAGGCCATGCACTGAGATGATAGTCACTCATGGGACACAGCTATGTAGTTGAAGTTTGACTCCTTATAGATTGACCAAATGTGGGATTTGGTTCCTTTTCCTAGTGTGGCAAGAAGGCATTGCCATGCAAGTGGGTATACAAGGTGAAATGCATCTCTCGATGTGCCAAGCCCACTTGTAAGGCCAGATTGGTACCTAAGGGTTTCAAGTAGGAATATGGTTTTGATTTCGATGAAGTCTTTTCTCTTGTGGTTAAAATGATAACCCTATGCTTGGTATTAGCATTGGTTGCTTAGCAAGAGGATGTTTATCAAATGGATGTAAAGGTGGCTTTTTTACATGGGGACTTGCATGATGAGATCTATATGTAGCAGCGTAAGGGCTTTGAAGAAAGCGTTGGGAAATACCTAGTGTGCAAGTTGAGAAAGAGAAATTATGACCTTAAGTAGGCACCTAGGGAATGGTACCACAAGTTTTATGCTTTTATGCATTCATAGGGATATAGCCATAGTGCTATGGATCCATGTCTATACATGAAGAATGCTCATGATGGTAGCTTGATGATTTTGGTACCCTATGTAGACGATATGCTTATTGTTGGAATAGCTCATGATGAGCTAGCTACCTTGAAGACTCAACTCAAGATGAGCTTTGAGATGGACATGGGATAGGCCTCATATATTCTTGGGATGTGCATCACACATGATTGATCTAAGGGGCTTCTTTATTTATCACACAAAGAGTTTATTTAGAAAGTCATTGAGCAGTTTCATATGTAGGATGGTAAGCCTATTGGTTGTCCTCTACCTTCTCATGTGAAGGTTAGTTAGGCCAATTGTCCATAGTCAAATGAGCAAAAGGATCACATGACCAAGATTCCCTTCTCGTGGGGTACACTACCTTTGATTATATAGGACATGTAGATAGTAGGAAATTCACCTATGGCTATGTCTTCAACTTTGCTAGAGGTGTTGTCTCTTGGATGTCAAGGGTGTAGAAATGCACAGCCCTCTCTACTGAGGTCGAGTATGTTGCAGCTACCATTGAAGCTTGCAAGGAGGCTCTCTGGTTAGGCTATCTAGTGGTGGCAGTCCTTAGTACTTATTGATGTGGTCCCTACACTGCATTTGGATTCTATGAGGGCTATCCAATTAGTCAAGAATTTGGTCTTTCATGTGAAGATGAAACACATTGAGGTGTGTTACCACTTCATCAGAGCGCTCACTAAGAATAGGTATGTTGACCTTATCAAGATCTCAACTGACCAAAATTTTGCAGATTTTCTCATGAAAAGTCTCTCAACAGAGCATTTTTCCTTCCTTAGGAAGTTGATGGATGTTAAATGAGATGACATATTTCCTCATCTTGAAGTACTTATGTACATTTTTACTATCACTTTTTTCTTGTTCTCTCCTCACTAGGGGTATATTCACCTTTAAGTGGGAGGTTGTTGGGGGTAAAGGCACGTGTGCCTAGCCGCACGTGTATTAGTACATTGACAATATCCATACACTTGTACATTAAAGTGGTGGGCATCCATTCACATTCACTTCATTCTTTATTCTTTCAGTGGCATTTGAATAAAGGGAAGGCTAGTCACATGCTATGACTATTGGAGTTTCCACAACTTGAGTCTCTCTCTCTTTTGCTCTTGCTCCTACCATAGCTCTTGCTTCCGCTTGTGTGCTTCCATTTTGGGCTCACTCCCTTCAATTATGATTGTCCACTCTCTCTAAGGATGTAGCTAGATTTGTCAAACATTGTGATGAGTGCCAATGTACAAGATTACCTATTCGAAAGGCTAAAATGGAACTCATTCTGCTAATTTCCCTCAAACCCTTTGAGAAATGGGGTATAGGCTTCATAAGACCCATTGGAGACCCATTGGCCCATCCACACAATATTCACAAGCTTGATACATCATCTTAGCCCCACAGATTACATGACTAAATGGGTTGAGGCCAGGGTAACCCATAAGAGTGATGCATGCGCCATGACATAGTCTCTGTAGGGGCAAGTTATCTTATGATTTGGTTGCCCTATTGAAATTTTCAATGTGACCAAGAGATGCAAGTCCTCAATCACATGATTGAGTGTCTACTATCAACATTCCTAGTTCTCCACAAGAATTTTAGCCCTTATTATCCCCAAACAAATGAAATCCACCCAAGCAAGAAAGCCCCCATCTGGATGCTTTTTGCAACTTGACTCCACGTTTGGCACCTTTGCCAAACTATTCACCATGATTGATCTTGGGCTAGCTGAACTCGATATGCTTGGGAGGAGCCAAAACACTTCTTTCAAAAAAACATTCTTGTATGGAACCAACTGACTCAAGAAATTCCTAAACAACAACTACAAGATTACCACATACTTTCTTCATTCACTATGGCAATTCTTCTTCAGGATCTTTTTGCCATTGAGAGTCTCCACCATCTCTACAATACGATCACTCATTTTCTCAATATATGTTATGCCATGTGTTATGAAGTTACTATTGCAAGAAATAGGGTTGTCATGAAGGTCAAACAATGCAAGATTGTCAATGTTTTAAGTATGATCGAACATACTGTGAGACCACGTCTTTACACACCATCATCTACGTCTGCATGTTGATACCACCCCCCAAATAGTTGCTTGATCATCCACTCTTGATCAACAAAAAACTCATTGAAGAAGAGCTCCATGTTGAGATTTGATTCAATAGCCCATCACTCCTTGACGACATCATATCTTATCTCTATAAGCTATTGATTCAACTTGATGCCTTGGACTCCCTAATAGAATTTGTGTACAACCCATATTTTTACAACTGATAGATTCATGAATCTTCATCCATTGTACATCCCTAAATAACCAATTTCCCTTGTAAATAATAATAAAACTACAAACTATGGAAACTATATGCACACATATGACCTACTCTCCCAAGTTGGGAAGCTTGATCCACTTTTACAAGAGGGGAGATAGGAAAGTTTGTCCAGACCAACAAAGCCAATGACCACTATAAACATTCAGATGGGCAAGACTTAAGTCAAAGACTACAGCCAATACTTCTAAATATTCAAAGACCTCACAAACCAAACGGCTAACCTCTAGAGATTAGCCTTCCAACCAAAAGATCAAGCTATTAGGAACAACCAACTGAGAACTCAAGTAAGTAAAGAAATCATTATGTGGTAATGGTAAAGATATGGGTAAGAATTTTGTAATTCCAAGATACATAAGGTCATAACCCAAGTCTTTAAATATGGAAATATCCTTCAATAATGAGCAATAAATGCTTTTTCTAAAAATACCTTAATCTTTGAAAATCTCATGTCAATCACTCATAAAAAACCTTCAATTGCAGGGTCAGTACATGGAACAACTACAACCAAGGATGGGGAACCAACCTATCCTCATCAAGGACCCCATGCTATCTTCACTACTAAATGATGCACCAACTAAATGGGTAAGAATTTTGTGATTCCAAGATACATGAGGTCATAACCCAAGTCTTTAAATGTGGGACTATTTTTTGATAATGAGCAATAAATACTTTTTCTAAAAATACAAAAATACTTTGAAAATCTCATGTCAATCACTCATAAAAATCCTTCAATTGTAGGGTCAATACATAGAACAACTACAATCAAGGATGGGGAAGCAACCTATCCTCATCAAGGACCCCGTGAATGAGGACAGGGTGTCGCAACGCGTAGGGTTGAAGGTCACTATAGGGGTTTGGCAAGAAAACTGGACAAGATAGATGGAGATGTGTCTTCAAGAGATAAGTAGATTACAGTGAATGTTTAAAGGTTCAAGAGGTACTTCATGGTCAATCATAGGGGTTTGAGAGAGAAGAATGTATGGGGGTTCAAGAGCTTAGACTCCGAAGATGGTAGAGATAAGAGAAGGGTTGAAGATTTCAAGCCAAGTTCATGAAGATGTTAATAGAGCTTCCAATTGCATGTTCTTAGCAAAGATCTCAATAGTATTATCTCATAAGTTCTAACTCAAATCAAGCTTGTTTTCTTGATTGTAAGAGCAATCACAAATTATAAAATCAAGTACAATATGTTTTCATGTATCATAAACTACTCTACATCCCATCATTCATACATAATTCCATAGCATGAATCAACTTTGCATGATTACATTCAATGTAGACTGTTAGGGACAAAAGGTTATGAGTCAATTACAAGGCTTGTAGGGCAAAAGAGACTTGCTTCAAGAGAGCTTCAAATTGAGTTCCTGATAAGAATAAGTTACCACATCCAATAAATAAGAGAAAAATCTCCTCTTAATTCAACTCAAAGCATCTATGAATGATCTACAAACATTGCCCTGCCATAGGGTCATATAATAATTGCATATTTTGACAAGATGTCTTTTGTAGAGTAAGAAATAAATTAAAAGAACACTGCTATTAGAAAATTCTCTGAATATGGCTGAAGATATCAGCCCAAATATCTTTCGAAATTCACCTCTGATGATAGCATAAACTTTGCCTAACATGGTGTCGGAGCATTTCGCGTCGAAAGTCCGCCACGAGGGTAAGAGGCAGCAAGGTGAAGGGAGATTTAGGGAGAGGAGTAGACGGAAGAGAAGGGATTTGAAGAAATAGAAGACCTAGAAGAATAATCACGAAAAGAAATAGAAAATGTAGAAGAATACTAACAAAGATGAAGCTTGTCAATTTATTTCTGCATTATGAGAAAATAAAACTCTAATAGACAAAAACATGTATAAAATAATACCTTCCTCTATGCTACTCAGATCGCCAATCTAATGCTTCCATTGGCTCCGAAAGGGGGGTAAAATACCTGTACACTTGGCCAAAATTCAACCAAATCACTCCCTCTTCATCTTCCACTTCAGAGTGCTGTTCACTGCTTGAAAACAACGATCGCATGTTGCACGATTTCACTAATCTTTCTTTTTACATAAAATCCTCTCAAAATAGCTAAAAGCTACATGCTTTCTTTTACATGTTATCCTAATCTAGAATTTGTCTATAGTTTTATGGATTTTTACAAGAGATAATATCTAAAATATCAAAAATTGTCTAAAACTTGTCCAAAAATCTAATATTTTTGAACCATGGACACTAACACTAATGTCTAAAATGGCATTGGCTCTCTAAATCAATAAGAAAGATAGACTTTAGATTTTTTTACATGGTGTGCGTGTAGCGACACGACATCCACCCCCTCCTAATCTGCATATTCTCTGGCATGTGCCAAAGTCTTACGGATCTACAGTGTCAGAAGAAGTATCTTTTGCCATGTCAATGCCTTCATCTCTGCCTCTTCTTCTTCCTCTATGTCTTCATGCTCTTGAATTATATCCAAGTCTTTTAACTCATATGTTGAACTTTCTCTTTGTTTAAAGAGCTTGATTCTTTTTCCGGCTACAAGTATCTTCATGCTTGTCCATCCAATTCAGCCAATGAATATGTGGCATTGTCATGAATGACCTTTACCACATATGGGCCAAACCAATGCTTTACTATCTTTCTAGAAGCACTGTATTGATTATCTAGGCTGCTGTCATAGACAAGCAGCCAGTCATTTTCTTGGATAGCTCTTGGCTGAAGTCGATGTTGCCTATCAAATCTTCTTTTGTTTTTTAGTCTTGCTATTTTTAACTTCTTAATAACTGCTTGAACATCTTCAGGACTTCTTTCTAGCTGCCATATGCGCAAAGTTAGCAACTCTTCTCTACTGATGCTAAGGGCTGAAATGATGAATGGGTTGCCTCTTACCCATCCAACCTCCAATCCTCACTAAGAGAACTAAAGAGCGGTACCACCTAGCCAAAGGGAGGATGGGCTAGAACATCCCTTTTCTCAAAAAGAATCAAAAGAACCAAGACACAACTTCACAAGAGAGAATATATGTACTAGATATCATATTAGAATATGAGAGAGAGAGAGATGAGAGAAGAGGGAGACAAGACAAGAAGAGGTAGAGGAAGCTTGCCATTATGTATTCATGGAATGAGAAGATGAGAAGAGAGGGATACAAGAGGAGAAGAGGTAGAGGAAGCTTGTCATTAGGAGAAGAGGTAGAGGAAGCTTGCCATTATGCTACATAATAAAAGAACTCACTCATAGCTTACCTCAAAGAGATAGACTAGCATGAGGGTATTCTAGAGTGCTCTCATGTGCTTGTCATTGTCATTCTCATTTTCATTGTCCCTCTTTACATCTCCATGGGCTCCTTATATAGCCTCCATGAGAGATTAGATTAAGCTAATCTTCCTGATTAACATAATCTTAAATGATGTATAGCATCTTTGAAAATATGGATAATAGTGGATGGGATAAGTCTCCACCTTGGTCATCATGCAAGAAGCCAAGGGTGGTGGTAGACAACATAGAGAAAGGGAGCTAGATTACAAGAGGTGGATGCCCAAAGCACATTATCATAATATATTTACAAGAATGATAGAATGGAAAGTTGATGTGGTGAAAGAGAGAAGAAAATTGCATGTAGCCAGCAGTCTGTGCCTTCGTAGCTTCAAATCGGTGAAGAATCTGAAAAAATTTTCTTCTACAACTTTGTAGACCAAGTCAAAACCAATCAGTTTAAATGGGAATTTTCTTGAAATTTGATTTTTCTTGGGAGTTATTGAGATTATAAAAAATGGTTTCCAAAAGCTACTTTGACTTTAGTCTCCCATATATATATATAAATACATATAAGCATGTGATAGAAGGTGTCCATGCTTGTAAGCTTTTGTGTAAGATCCAAATGATACCATGATGTGGATATTGACTTGTGTACTAGGGTGAGGTGTCCTCTAATGATGGTGATAGATTCCAAATCTTAGTGATGCAAGTGGAACCCATGTATAGTTGGAGGCTAGTCCTTTGAAAAATCTATGCACTCATTCAACTCCTGGGTGTAATCCATTTCCATCTTCTCTAAGATAACCATCCCTTTTACCCTTTACATTGACATCCCTCCTAAGAACTTGTTCCCCCCATTTGCTAGAGTTATCATAATCGAGAAGCAATGTAGCATACCTAGTGCTTGAAGAGTAAACCCAAAGTGATATGGTAAGGCTCTTGATAGGGGTTTTGGCCAAATTTTGTGGTGAAAATCCAGTTTGTAAAAAACCTGGATCAATGCCTTCCTCCCAAGGTAGAAGACTCCATGTGAGAATAGATTCTTCAATTGGCATAATTGGTTGTTGTCCATGCATAAGTTCAGCTGGCATATAGCTAGTCACTGTACTGTGAGTAGTCCGGTCAGCCCATAATGCAAAAGGTAGAATTTTAGGCCATTCTTTGATCTTTCCTCTACAAGACTTTGCTAGAGCTTTGAGAATAGGTTGATGTCCTCTCTCACTCTTTCCATTTCCTTCAGGATTGTAGGTTGATGTCAAAGCCAACTTGATACCCAATTGAGCAAAGAAGTGTGCCTCATCGGCATCCAATTCTCCTCTATCTGCGGTTACCTTACCAACACAGCCATATTTGAAAAATACTTCTTCAACCAAAAAGCGGCAAATAGCTTGAGTGGTCTTGGTTGTTAAAGCTTTACCTTCAACTTGATTAGTTAGATCTTCTCTTGCAAGCACTAAATACCACATATTCCATATCCCCATACGCACAGTTACAAGATCAATAACCCATATATAATGTATTAGCTAGATCTTCTCTTGCAAGCACTAAATACCACATATTCCATATCCATGTAGGCACAGTTACAAGATCAATAACCCATCTATAATGTATAGACAAGGGATAAGTCAGTTGTAACCCATCTCGATGCTTGACCATAGAATGCATTTGACACACATAACATGTTTCAACAAAATGCTCTATATCTCGATACATGTTCTGCCACCAGTATTTTTCTTTGACTTTAATAAAGATTCCCCATATACCTCTATGAACAGCCCACAAGCTTTCATGAAATTCCTTCATCACCTATAGTTGCAACCTTTTATTACCTAAAACTTGGATAAGCGCTCCTTTCTTCTTCTTTGCATGCTTCCATAGATGCCCATTTTTAAGAAAGAAGCCATAAGATTTCCTCTTAAAATGCTTGAACTCTTCATTGTGTTCAAATATTGGCTGATCTTCAGCCAATCTTCTTCATAATCTTCTTCAAGGAAATGAACTAGAACTTGAGCAATGCAATGAGCATGCTGGCTTCTAGTTGACCACCCTTCTTCCATAGGTAAATCTTTGATCTTTGTTACTGTATGCTGATTTATAGCATTACCTTTTCCTGTTCTTACTGTACTTAATGCTATACCATTAAAAAGATCAGCTTCACCTATAAGATTAAGCTTTGGGTTTGTATATACAGCAACTGAAAAGGTACTTTTTGTCACTAAATTGATTGCTTATTACGTATTCTCTATTTAATAAATTCATGTCAATAAATTAATGATTCACTTTTCTTTAAGTGTTGATGATGATCTAGCATGGTCATGAGACCATTTAGAGACTAGTATTCCTAGTGTATCACTTAATTGGGTGATCAAAGCACTGTGACGAGGATATCTGGTACAGGCATTACAAGTTATGAAGGGAAAAAGAAGTGTCTGCCAAGTGTAAGAGTGTACACAAGAACCAAGGAGTTACACATAAATAAAGATGGATTGAGTTCTAAGAAGAGGAAGTGCATTAGCATTGTGTTATGTATTTATGTGTGCATCCAGGGACGCCTGGGAATGTTTTACTTGTGTGTAATGAGCATTTCATTCATTTGGGGTTATCCTCTCCCGTACAAGTCAAGGTTTAAGGTCTTTTCTTTCATTAAGAAAGGTGAGAGAGGGAATTCTCTCACTAAGAAAGACGAGAGACGTGATCCTACATAAGTGAGGAGAGAAGTGATTTTCTCTTTCTAAGGTCTAAAATGACTCAAGCTTTTGTGTGGAATTCAATCTTAAGGTTGAGGCCCAAGGAAATCTAATGAACTCTCCTTATCTATGACTCAAAGTGGTTGCATGGACCACAAGTTAAGAGTACAGTTTAAAAATCTATTTTTTTGGAAAATCCATTTTTAAAATATCTCGTGATAGAAAAACAATCTCTAAAAATGGGCCATGAAGGTTATCGAAAACAGCGAGATCTACAACTTTTGTGATGGACGTTTTTTCATCCAAACAATGCATAAAGAGATATCTCGAAATTAGTGCTGCAGAGTGGAGCAACCACATCTTGCATGAAGAACAAGTCAACTTTCTCTCCAAGAAGAGAAGCTCTTGAAAGCCTATAAAAGAGAAGGCTCTCTTTGGGTGTGAGGGAGGGGTGAAGGAAGCATCACTTTGCATGTATCCAAGAGGAGAAGAGAAGGTGAAAGTGCTATGAAAGCCTTTCTAAAATCAAGTGTTGCTGAAGCCTTGCTGAAATCAAGTTCCAAGAGGAGAAGAGAAGGTGCAAGTGTTGCAGAAGCTCTGCTGAAATCAAGTTCCAAGAGGAGAAAAGAAGGTGCAAGTGTTGCTGAAATCAAGTTCCAAGAGGAGAAAAGAAGGTGCAAGTGCTGCGGAAGCTCTGCTGAAATCAAGTTCCAAGAGGAGAAGAGAAGGTGCAAGTATTGCGCAAGCGCCAAGAGGAGAGCCCTATACATATTGTGTAGGAGAGAAGGAGATTCAAGAAGGATCAAAAGGTACCAACTTCCAAGTTGTGCAAGTGTTATCCGGTTGTATACCATGCAAGAAATCGTGATCTTGTTTCCAAGATCTACAAGTAAGAACTGGCTTATGTGTAACGGAGGAGCTTGCTCCTTGTCAATAATATAACTCCACAAGGGGGGGGGGACTGGCCCATCAAGAGCAGCTCTATGATCAACCAAGAGATAGGACTAATCGAAGAAGACCTGGCTTTACCCATGACCAATATTCAAAGCCACAGGGTAACAAGAAGTGCAAGTATCTCTCACCCTCTGAGATACAAAAGTACAAAGAGGAAGGAATGTGCTTTCTTTGTGGTGAGTTAGGGCATATGAAGCCTGATTGTCCTCACAAAAGGAAGGAAGCAAATGTGGTTAAAGATCCTCCTTCACCATCCTCAAATTCTGTTCCGGATGTGCAAGCTAACACTCATTCAAATGAGAAGAAAAGACAACTCTTAAAGGGTTGGGGGACACTCAATAATCAACGAGTTTTGATACTCTTTGATCCAGGGTCCACAGATAATTTTGTGTCCAGGGTCCACATATAATTATGTGTCAGTAGATATTGTTGAAAGGCTACAAATTCTAGCGGATCGATTAGGAACACCAATTGGATCAGGTTTGGCATTTGAAGGACTTATAACAAATTCTACTCCTATTCAAGGGAAGTTGAATCTTATAATTGGGAATTACCGTGACCAAGAATCTTTTCTACTTGCACCCATAGGTAACTGTGATGTTATCTTAGACATGCCTTGGCATTACAAGATTAGACCTATTCCCGATTTTGTTAAGAAGACCCTTGCATTTCAATTCAAGGGTCAGAACATAGTATGCATTGCTGATGCTGGAGATTGGCCTGTGCCAATGGTTAGTCATGTTAGCATTTCATATGTACAAGAAGAGCAACACTTCTTTGTGCAATATAATTCCTCATATGCGGTGATTTTGGGACAGCCCTATATTACAAGAGTGTGTATGGAAACAAAGGTGCTTGATGATGGTTCTGCTTATGCAAGAGTTAGAAGCAAGGATGGGAGGAAAGTAGTCCAATTTCTTACTGTTTGTGTTAATCATCCTAGAAATCGTGATATGCTTCGAGAGTCTCCTTTGGATTCAAATGTAAGGAAATTCAAAGACCTGGGTTTTCATTAAGCATTACTGTAATGCAGGGCTACAGTAGTGTTATTCAGAGGATGTTCTCGCCTCTTGATGGAATGAAGCATGTATTTACTATTGGTTATTCTCAGCTTACAACAAATAGTACATGTTGATTTAAGCTTATGGAAGCTATATGCAAGGCTGAACACATATCTATGAAATTGGCTACTAAGGAACTGAGAGCACTGGGGCTGTTAGCTGAAAATGAAGGCATTTCAGGCATCTTTTATGGGATGAATATTAATGACACTATGGCTGAAATTTCAGCAACTATACATGCAAAAAATGAGGTTGAAAACAGAGTGTTGTTAGTATGTTCTTTGGACATGAAAGTTGGTGCAGAAGCGTTTCTTTTGCTGGCTGAAAGAGACTGTTTTATGCGGATGTTGGCTAGGCATGGAAAGGCATTTGCATTTCAGCCAACTGAAATAGGTTGTGTGGATCCAAATGTTGTCTTTCCTATGGTAATATTTAATGTGCCACATATACCATGGAACTTGAGGCCTATTCTAGTGCCTAAAGCTTACTTGCCACAGCTGATGGATTTGCTAAATGAAAAGATTTGCATGAAGATCTTGGAGCCCTCTTCAGTCCCGTACTCAAACTGTTTGTTTACTGTGCCCAAAAAGAATGGGGCTTTGAGATTTATTCAAGACATGCAACCGGTCAATAAAGTGACCATAATAAATGTAGGTGTAGATCCTGTGGTTGATGAATTTGCAGAGGCTTTTGCAGGCAGAGTGATCTATTCTTTGGGTGATCTTTACTCAGGGTATGATTAGTTTCAGCTTGCAATTGAAAGCATGGATATCACAACCATGAAGACTCCCTTGGGGTTAGTACGGATGTGTACTCTCCCACAGGGTGCAACAAACTCAGTGGCACACATGACAAATGCTATGAATAGGGTACTTAGGGATTTATACCACAATTGACAATGCCCTTCTTGGATGATGTTCCAATCAAAGGGTGTGGAGTGGATGAAAAGAATGAAGAGATGGATGCTAATGGGTGCAGACAGTTTTTTGCAGACCATATTGTGGATTGTGAGAGGATTTTAACGCATCTAGAAGAAGTGCATTTAACTCTTTCTGGACAAAAGTCTATCTTTGGAATTGAAGAGGTTTTGATTGTTGGGCACATGTGTGGGCCCCAAGGGCGAAGACCATCACCAACAAAAATAGATGGGATTGATAGAAAGCAAGATATATGCACAAATGTATCAGAGATGCATAGATTCTTGGGAGCATGTGTGTTCTATTTGATATGGATTCCTCACTTTGCACATGTAGTTGATGCTCTATATCAATTTCTGAGGAAAGGTCAAAGATTTCATTGGGAAAGGAAGCATCAGAAAGCAATGAAGAAATTAAAGCAGCTCTTAAAATCTACTCCTACATTGAAAATGGCTGACTATTCACATGGAAAGCCTATCATTATTACTATTGATACAAGCCTAATTGAGATTGGATGGGCAATTGGGCAAGATGATGAGGAAGTGCAAAGATATGAAATTTGCTTTGGTGCTAAAGTATTGATAGAACGACAGAGAAGGTATCCACAGGTAAAAAGAGAATTATGGAAAATTGTGACATCCCTTAAATGTGATAAGGAGTATTTTATGGGTGCTCGTGTAGTCATTGAGACTAATTTTTTGGCGATATTGGGTATGATTACTAGTTGTGCTACCTCGAACATTGCTATGGTTCGGTGGATTGCATACATCAAATCTTTGAACCCTGAATTTTGGCATATTGCAGGAAGAGATAACCCAGTGGTAGACATGTTATCTCGAGCACGCAATGAGAATGAAGAAGGGATGATGGATGAGGAGGAAGAATATGACTTTCTTGCAGCTAAAAATGATGTTGTAAGAGTGAATTTAGAAATGAAGTGTGTTGCTACAACTATAACAAAAGCTTGGACAACAAAGAGAAGACACTTTAGATGTTTTGCATCTTGTGTAGAAGTGTTTCTGGAAGACAAATATGGAGGAGAATGGCTGAGAATTGGTCAATATCTCAGTATATTAACAAAGAGAGATGAATGGTCAGATTATGAGTTTAAGAAGATCAAGAGAAAAGCCTATGGGTTTTTCTTAATAGATGGATACTTATGGAAACATGCTAAAAAGAAACAGGGCAATGCCAGTTTTTGGTGACAGAGCTTCACAAGTAAATGTTATGCAAGAATTTTATGAAAGCTTATGGGATGGTCATAGAGGTGTTTGGGATACTTTTGCAAAGATCAAATAAAGATATTGGTGGTAGGGTATGTATAAGGATGTTGCTCACTTTGTGGAAACATGTACGACATGTCAAATGTATTCATCTGTGAGACATCGGGACGGATTGCAGCAGCCCACATATCCATTGTCTCTTCATTTTAAGTGGGTGGTGGATTTAGTCACGATGCCTACAGGTCTTTGGTAAATGAGATATCTTGTACTTGCTCTCGTGAAGACTTGACTAATCAAGTGGATGGGAGAGCTCTACGTACTAAGACAACAAATGCCGTGTGTACTTTTCTCTTAGAAGAGATCTTTTGTTGGTATGACTGTGTGGGAAAAATTACTGCAGATAGGAGTGAGCTGGATGTAGATGAAGCTCATGATTTCTTTGCACGGTTGGGGATAAGGCTTGCTTTAACTTCAGCTTATAACCCTGAAGGAAATGGAAAAAGTGAAAGGGGTCATCCACCTATTGTGAAGGCATTGGCAAAAGCATGTGGAGAGAAGGTAAAAGAGTGGCCACGATTGCTCCCTTATTCTTTGTGGGTTGATAGAACAACTCATAGTGCTGCTACAGGACATATGCCTAAAGAATTGATGTATGGACAAAAACCTATCATGCCGATAGAAGAGATGACAATCACATGGATTGTGCTATCTTGGAAGGAGGAGTTGAATCAAGAGGAGTTGTTGGCCTTACTCATTAGACAGTTGGAAAGAAAGTTAGAAGACATAGAGGTAGCAACTGCAAAGTTAAGGGCATCAGTAAGGATATAGAACAAGAAACGGTTTGACAAAAGACATAGATTGAGACCAAGAACCATACAAGATGGGGATTGGATATTGGATTATGATACCAATTTAGACAATCAGCATAGTGCCATGCATAAAGTTTCCAAAAGATGGTTTGGACCCTATGTGGTAAGACATGTGTTTGATAATGCTACTTATGCATTAAATGAGCTGGATGGGACAACCATAAAACTTTCGGTAGTAGGGAAAAGAATCAAATTATTCAAGAGGTGGGAATCTAATGCCTATGAGTTGCCAGAATTGGAAGAAAATAGTGGCCATGATACAGGGGCTAGCTAGGAATATATGGTAGATGAAGAAGCGAAGGATATGGTTGCACAGGATGAGGAGGACTCAAAATCTGGTGACAACTAGGATTTTGGCACATACCAAAGGATGTGCAGGTTCAGAGGGGGTGGATGTCATGCCACCATGTGGGCATAGTGTGAAAAACTCTGGAGTGTATAATCATTTGACTTCTTTATTGATGTAGAGATTCAATGCGATCTGAGTCATTAGTGCTAGTGTCCGTGGCATAGATGGTTTGAAAATAATAGATTTTGGACAATTTTAGCCTATTTTTGATATTATTTATTGTAAAAATCCGAAAAAGTTAGAAAAGCTTCTAGATTAGGATGGCATGCAAAAAGCAAGTTGCTTTTTCAGCCAATTATGGGATTTTTCATAAAAAGAAAGATGGGCAAAATCGCACGCATGGTGATCGCTATTGACAGGCTAAAAACTGCACTTTGAACTGGAAGAAGAAGAAGGAGTGAACTAGGAGATTTTGGGCCAAGTGTCCTGGAGTCTTACCCCCTTTCGGAGCCAACAGAGCCATCAAATTTGGGTTCCAGGAAACAAAGAGGAAGCTATTATTTTGATCCACATTTTTGGTCTACGAGGGAGCTCTAGGAGATCTAATGCTTGGAAATTACTTCCGAGTAGTGCTAAACAAAGGATTTCAGGTTCTGTCAATACATATTGATTCAATTCATTGTGCTTTGTCTTTATCGTGTTTACCTCTTGTTTATTCTTTTTCTTCTCTTCCATCTCCTATCTCTACTTCCTTCTACCTCTGATCCCCAGTGGATTTGACCTTTCGACAAAAACCCCTCCGACACCGCACACCTAGTAAGAGTATAATGTGACAAAATAATAGTAAAGTAAAAAAGGTATAATGCAAAAACATGGTGTAAATGTGTCAATATGTAAAGATGTAAGGATTTATTAGAAGGTATGAGTGTCCTTATGATAGAAAATAAGTGAGGGAAAGCTGTGAGGAAATTTAAGAATTGTAAGGCATCCTCACTAGTATATAATCACTGTATAAGTGTGAGAATCCTTATGATTGAAAATAGTTAAAGAGTGCACCCTAACACCACCCTTGCACATTCCTAGCTTTACACATTTATTCTCAAAGCTTACACATGCCCAACTAGAGGGAGTACACCCTAACACCACCCTAACAAGACTACACCCTATTACTAAGCTAGCAAGAGTACACCTTGACACCTAGCTAGTAAGAGTATACCTTGAAACCATCCTTACAACTTTACAACTTTACAGCTTCAAACATATTCCTAAAAGCATACACCTATACACCTATTAAGAATACACCTCGCACACCTAGCAAGAGTAGAGATTGACAAAATAATAGTAAAGTAAAAAAGGCATAGTGCAAAAACATGGTGTAAATGTGTTAAGATGTAAAGTACACCCTAACAAGAGTATACCTTGAAACCACCCTTACAGATGTAGTCTTGTTAGGGTGGTGTTAGGGTATACTCATGTTAGCAAGAGTACACCATGAGCATCCTTGCCCCTTTACACAACCTATTCCTAAAAGCATACACTTGCACACCTAAGCAAGAATACACCTTGCATTTAGCGAGAGTATACCTTGACACCATATAAGTAAAGTAGAAAAGGGAGTGAAAGAACTTGGTGTAATTTTGTCGAGGTGCAAAGATAAACGTAAATTTGTATGAGATTTCTTGTAAAGGTAAAGGTGTCTAAGATTTCTAATACATTCCGAAACCATTATTGCAACTTTACAACTTTACAATATCCTTGTACCCTTACAGATTTAGATTTTGTATTTCTAAAAGCATACACTAGAAAGAGTACACGTTGACACTAGCCTTCCACCCTTACAGCTTTACATCTCCTAAAAGCACACCTAGCAAGAGTATACCCTGATACCATCCTTGCCCCTTTACACCACCTATTCTTAAAACCATACACTTGCACAACTAGCAAGAGTACACCCTGCATTTAGCAAGAGTATACCCTAACACCATCCTTGCCCCTTTACAATTCTTAAAAGGGCAATACCTCTATACCATCCCTTACATGCCTTATATCACACCTCATAGAAGGGCAGGTGCATGCTTCAAGTTGAAAAGTGTCACAACTCTATAGAAACAGAATTTGTATCCTTTTTCATTAATTTGTCTATATAATGATTTATTAAATTTATTTCCTTTGCACTAATTAGATATAAAGAAAAGTGCATTGGAGCTGGCCACTGATGAGTGGTCACAGGTTATGGTGGACCCACACGGTGGGTTAGAGAAAAGATAGTTCACACTTCCACCTATATGACCCGATTGGGCGCCTGTGACTAGAACTCACGCATATCAGGGTTAGACTCGCACACAGAAAGGATTGATGCCTTGAAGTGTGGGCTAGATCCACTAGAACAGACAGTTACAATCAACAAGATGGCATGATCATGAAATGCTTGTATAATGTGCATGTGTGGGCTGAAAGCTTGAAATGCACATTTCTTTGCATAGGAAAGTCACATGAAGATTCGGATACCATTTTTGCGATATACACGGAAAAAGCTTTCATATGATACCCATATTGGGGGGGTCCCTAAATTTTAGGAGATCCCTAAATTTTAGGAGGTCCCTAAATTTTAGGAGCCTCGAATTAGCCTAAAAATGCTAGTCCTAAAAAATAGGGATGTCATTCTAAAAATAGTAAGTTCTGTACTCTGACTGTGCTTACTAAATTTGGTTGTTTCTATTCTTGACAGTATTCAACCCAAAAAGGAAGGCCATAGAGAAGAGACAAGTGTCAAGACACTTGTCACACAAGTTTTCAAGTGTCCCACCACTTGTCACATCTCATGACATGTGGCTGGACACTTGTCTTGTGCTACTCCACTTTCCCCTTTTGTACTAGCTCTCCCCTCTCCTATAAATAAGAGCTCGTTTTTCTTCATTCATCATCATTTTTCTTTGTTGTAAACTCATGTACAGCACCCACAGATAGCCAGAAACTGGCCCCATCCATCCCCATCATCATCCCCCACTTCTCCATTATCAAATTCCTCCATATTCCCTCTTCTATCACTGCTGTTTTACAGGACAGCAAGCCTGTAAATCCATTACAGCACCTCCTTCTCGAGCTCTTTCTTCCATTTTAGCTACAAGAAGCAAGCCCTATCCATGTACTGCTGATAAACGATGGAGAAAGGCTGAATTCCCCTTTTTCTTCTCTCATACTGTAAAGAAATCAGTTCTTATCATTGCATAATAGATAATGCATGTGTGTTTGTACATCTTTGCATGATCTTGTGAGAGTGAGAATTACTTCTTCTCACTCTCAGGTTGATTGTAACTGAGCTCTTCCCTAAGGGACTTGGGTTGAGCAGAAATACATTCCTTCGGGGGGGGGTTGCCCATCTTCAACCCTCAATCTTGTCTCCATTACTTTTACATTTTCATGGCTGTAATTTTGTGAGTAATTTTCATTTTCAGCTTTAAGTGTTCATTCTCTTTTATATTAAGTCTCGAAAACAAGCGAATATCATAATTGTTAAGCATACTACGTTGTTCGGGGCGTTTACAGTGGTATCAGAGCTTTGGCTCGGTCCTCACCCCCAACACTGGTAGTGCTTACAACTATAAGTTTGTTTGTTTTCAACCCTTGCATTGAGTGCTTGAGCATATTTTTTTTCTTTAGTCTCAATGGATCAATCGAGTGCTATCCTTCAAGCCATTCAAAGTCTTAGAGAGGAGAATCAGCAAATTCGTGAGCAACTTCTCAAACTAGAAAAAGTTGAGAATCCCAAAGAATTCAAGGAAAGAAGCCCATCTACTTCAAGGAGACAAAGCCATACCAATGAAAGGAGCCGATCAAGAAGTCCAACTACTTCTAAGAGGCAGTCCCATTCTACTTCAAGACAAAGAAAGAGATCGCGTCGAAGCTCATCCTCTTCTTCAAAGTCATCTGGCGCCTATTCTGATGGATCCTCTTCTAGTAATGAAGAGTCACACCCTTCTCGTGGAAGACCTCATCATCGTCAAAGGCGTCGACATTCTTCACCCTCGTCTCCATCTTCATCCCCATCCAGCACTTCATCATCTTCAACCTCAATATCCGAGCATGGACGAAGGCATAAGAAGAAGAAGAAGACTAAGTCACTATCTCAACTTGAAAAGAAGATCAAGTTCAGTATGTATGATGGTTCCCGAAATCCTGATCTTCTTCTGAAGTTTATTCGTCAATTTCAAATTTTGTATGGTCGTGACAAGTATAAAGAAAAAGAAAAGATTAAGTTTGCAGCTTTACATTTAACCGACTTAGCCCATACTTGGTGGACGGGTTTGGAATATGATCATGTTGCCCCAAAATCATGGCGGTCCTTTGTTCGCCTGATACAAAGCCAATTTCTTCCTGTTCATTTCAAAAGAGATGTAAAAATGGAATGGGATCGGCTTTGGCAAAGGAAAAATGAGTCACTTGGTGACTATACCAAGAGATTTTGGGAGCTACTTTTGAAGGTCCAACATTTCAAGAAGATCAGCAGTTCGGAAAAGCTTAGGAAGTTTCAAGGAGGTTTGCATTTTAAACTTCGTACTGCTCTTAATCATTATCATTGTTCTAGTCTCAGGGAACTCATTGACCATGCTGAGACATGGGAAATGGAGCACAATGGCAACAAATTATTCCAAAAGAATGATAAGAAGAGAGTAGCTGATGATGAGGAGTATTCAGCCCCAAATGAAGGACAAAAACAGTGGCAAAAGCAGCCATCAAATCAAAAGAAGATGAAGCCCTATGCACCTCCTAATGCTCCTCAATTTCGCTCCAATCTATACCCACAAGCAAAGCAATTTTCCGAAGAAGAAAAGCAACGCTTCATGAAAGAAGGGAAGTGCTTTAAATGTGGACAAACAGGCCACATAGCGAAGCAATGTCCAAACAAGGGACAAAGCAAGGTTTCTGACAACAAGCCTAAGTCGCCAGTGAAAATCAATGCTATCAGTGATGTAGTTGCAAACACAACTCACACTCCAGAGACGCGCAAATTATTAAAAGCTTGGGGACAGTTGCAAGGTAAGCAAGCACTATTCTTGATAGATCTTGGGGCGAATGAAAATATCATTTCCTTGCAATTAGCTAAAGAGCTTGGATTAAAGAATGAAGAGATGGACACTCCAGCAGAAGTTCGCCAAGCTTTAAATGCTGATGAAGGTGACACAGTGAAGACTGTGATACCCTACATTGGCAAGCTCAAGTTTCAAATTCAAGGCTACAGTGACGAAGATACCTTCTGTATCGGAGACATTGATGGTTGCGATGTGATTCTTGGCATGCCCTGGAATCATAGAGTAGATTCAACCATCTTCTCTCAGAAAAAGAAGGTAGAACTCACCAACAAAGGCAAGAAGTACGAGATCCAAGCTGGAGTTTCTGGAGACACCATACCTATGGTAAGCCATATGCAAGTCTCTAGAGCAATTAAGGATTGTGTTCAATGTTGTCTGCTTTATGTCACTGATGTAAAAGATAATATGAATACTGAAAACCAAGAGCGACTTCAGCTCTTGGAAAAGTATAAAGATTGTTTTTTGGAAGATCTTCCTTATCAGCTTCCCCCAGAAAGGCCAGAAGACCATCATATTGATATTATCCCGGGCAGTTCTCCTCCTAATATAGCACCATACCGTGTGAGCCGTCCTCAACAAGAAGAAATCAGAAAGCAAGTCGAAGACCTACTCAACCGTGGGCTAATTAGGCCAAGTAGCTCACCATTTTGTTCACTGGTTCTTCTTGTTCAAAAGAAAGATGGCACATTCAGGATGTGCATTGATTATCGAGCCCTCAACAAAATCACTGTGAAGAATCGGTTTCCTATTCCCAGAATTGACGACATTTTGGATCGTCTAGGAGGCTCAAAGGTTTTCAGCCGCATTGATCTAAAGAGTGGTTATCATCAAATTAGGGTAATACCACAAGATGTACACAAAACTGCTTTCCGCACTTCATACGATCTTTATGAATTCTTGGTGGTTCCTTTTGGATTAACCAATGCACCAGCCACCTTTAATCGAATGATGGAGCGCATCTTTAGAGAGCATCGACAGGATCCTGAAAAGATCAGGATAATCCAAGAATGGCCTCATCTTCGTGATGTACATGAGGTGCGATCGTTTCTTGGCTTATGTTCTTATTATCGCCGCTTCATCAAGCATTTTGCACATATGGCTTCTCCACTTCATGACCTTACAAAGAAGAAGATCTCTTTCCAATGGAAGGAAAAAGAGAAGGCAGCCTTCACAAGGCTGAAAACAGCTCTTACTTCTGGACCTGTTCTTATCATTCCAGATTTGGTAAAACCATTTGTGCTGGAAGTAGATGCTTGCGGTGATTGTATTGGTGCAGTGCTAAATCAAGAAGGCCATGCCGTAGCCTTTGAAAGCCGCCGTCTAAATGATGTGGAGAAAAGGTATGACATTTATGAAAAGGAGCTCTTAGCAGTGGTTCATGCTTTAAAGATATGGAAACATTATCTTTTAGGCAATGAATTCCTTATTAAAACCGATCATCAAAGCTTGAAGTATTTCAAGACTCAAAAGCATTTGCAGGAGAAACATGCAAGATGGGAAAATTTCTTGTCTATGTTTCATTTTCAAATTATGTACACTCCAGGGAAACAAAATGTAGTTGCTGATGCACTTTCTAGAGTGCCTCGCATTGCAACTATTACAGTGGCTCATCATGAAGATTTTCAAACGATGAAGAATACTTATGATGAAGATACTGATTTTGCAGCAATTTGGTCAAATTTACAGCAAGGAGGTTCTCATCCAGATTATTCCATCAAGGACGGTTACCTTCTCATGAACAATCGCCTTTGTGTCACTCTTCCTGTTCGACAAAAGGTGCTTAAAGAAAGTCATGAACCCCCTTATGCAGGGCATAGAGGAAGGGCAGCCACTCTAAGTGCAATTGAGCGCTACTTTTATTGGCCAACATTACGAAAAGATACACATAACTTCATTGAGGCTTGTCTGGTATGCCAAAAATCCAAATATGATAGGCAGAAGATTCCAGGATTGTTGCAACCTCTTCCAGTGCCCAAAGATCTATGGGAATCTATCACAATGGATTTCATCTCAGGTATTCCAAGAACACCTCAAGGTCATGATATGATTTGGATCATAATTGATAGATTCAGCAAACAATCACATTTTATTCCATGTCATAAAACATTGAAATCAGCACAAGCTGCAAGACTTTTCATTCAACATATCTTTAGATTACATGGTATGCCTTCTGAGATCATTTCAGATAGAGACTCCAAATTCACAAGTAACTTTTGGCGTGCTTTATTTGAGAATTTGGGAACCACTTTAAAGTTCTCCTCATCTTTTCATCCTCAAACTGACGGCCAAACAGAGGTGATGAATCTCACTCTTTTGGATATGTTGAAAGCTTATGTTAGTGAACATAAGTCACAATGGGAGAAATATCTTCCATTATTGGAGTTTGCTTACAACAATACAGTGCACTCATCCACAGGGAAAGCTCCAAATGAAATAGTACAGGGTAAAGTGATTCCTCCTCCAATTATTCGCACTAAAGATAAGATTTTTGCTGCTGATGAGTTTGCTTCAGATTTAAAAACCGCAATGGATCAAGTTCGAGCCACTATCAAAGTTGCCCAAGAGCGACAAAAGAAGCAAGCAGATAAACGAAGAAGACCTTTGGCTTTTGAAAAAGGTCAATATGTCTTGCTAAAGTTTGATAAAAGCAGGCTCAAACAAGGTTCTGGTCAAAATTCATCTTTTCCAAAGCTCTCCAGTAGATACTTTGGACCCTTCAAAGTGATTGAGAAAATAAATGAAGTTTCTTATCGACTTGAGCTTCCTGCTCATTGGAAAATACACAATGCTTTTCATGTAAGTTTGCTAAAACCTTACATAGGACCAGAACCAAAGGAACCCATTACTGAAGATCCCCCAGAAGTTGAAGAAACAGAGCAACTCTTGGAACCTGAAAAGATTTTGTTTCTCAAGGATCGAACCACGAGAAGTGGCCTTGTGACACGAAAATTCTTGCTAAAATTCAAGAATCTACCCACCACAGATGCACAGTGGGTAGATGAAAAATTCATGAAGGATTACCCAAATATTCTACAACAATATCAAGAAGATTTTCAGCTGAGGACAGCTGAATAAAAGCCAGAGGGCTGTCACAACTCTATAGAAACAGAATTTGTATTCTTTTTCATTAATTTGTCTATATAATGATTTATTAAATTTATTTCCTTTGCACTAATTAGATATAAAGAAAAGTGCATTGGAGCTGGCCACTGATGAGTGGTCACAGGTTATGGTGGACCCACACGGTGGGTTAGAGAAAAGATAGTTCACACTTCCACCTATATGACCCGATTGGGCGCCTGTGACTAGAACTCACGCATATCAGGGTTAGACTCGCACACAGAAAGGATTGATGCCTTGAAGTGTGGGCTAGATCCACCAGAACAGACAGTTACAATCAACAAGATGGCATGATCATGAAATGCTTGTATAATGTGCATGTGTGGGCTGAAAGCTTGAAATGCACATTTCTTTGCATAGGAAAGTCACATGAAGATTCGGATACCATTTTTGCGATGTACACGGAAAAAGCTTTCATATGATACCCATATTGGGGGGGTCCCTAAATTTTAGGAGATCCCTAAATTTTAGGAGGTCCCTAAATTTTAGGAGCCTCGAATTAGCCTAAAAATGCTAGTCCTAAAAAATAGGGATGTCATTCTAAAAATAGTAAGTTCTGTACTCTGAGTGTGCTTACTAAATTTGGTTGTTTCTATTCTTGACAGTATTCAACCCAAAAAGGAAGGCCATAGAGAAGAGACAAGTGTCAAGACACTTGTCACACAAGTTTTCAAGTGTCCCACCACTTGTCACATCTCATGACATGTGGCTGGACACTTGTCTTGTGCTACTCCACTTTCCCCTTTTGTACTAGCTCTCCCCTCTCCTATAAATAAGAGCTCGTTTTTCTTCATTCATCATCATTTTTCTTTGTTGTAAACTCATGTACAGCACCCACAGATAGCCAGAAACTGGCCCCATCCATCCCCATCATCATCCCCCACTTCTCCATTATCAAATTCCTCCATATTCCCTCTTCTATCACTGCTGTTTTACAGGACAGCAAGCCTGTAAATCCATTACAGCACCTCCTTCTCGAGCTCTTTCTTCCATTTTAGCTACAAGAAGCAAGCCCTATCCATGTACTGCTGATAAACGATGGAGAAAGGCTGAATTCCCCTTTTTCTTCTCTCATACTGTAAAGAAATCAGTTCTTATCATTGCATAATAGATAATGCATGTGTGTTTGTACATCTTTGCATGATCTTGTGAGAGTGAGAATTACTTCTTCTCACTCTCAGGTTGATTGTAACTGAGCTCTTCCCTAAGGGACTTGGGTTGAGCAGAAA
Organism: Lygodium microphyllum; assembly: GCF_053477565.2. Classification (NCBI taxonomy): domain Eukaryota; kingdom Viridiplantae; phylum Streptophyta; class Polypodiopsida; order Schizaeales; family Lygodiaceae; genus Lygodium; species Lygodium microphyllum. The sequence continues at coordinate 70,211,970 of NC_141150.1, forward strand.
TACATTCCTTCGGGGGGGGGGGTTGCCCATCTTCAACCCTCAATCTTGTCTCCATTACTTTTACATTTTCATGGCTGTAATTTTGTGAGTAATTTTCATTTTCAGCTTTAAGTGTTCATTCTCTTTTATATTAAGTCTCGAAAACAAGCGAATATCATAATTGTTAAGCATACTACGTTGTTCGGGGCGTTTACAAAAAGGTGCAAGGATGGTGTCATGGTATCATTCAACCTAGCAAAGGCATATAATCACTCTATAAGTGTGAGGGTCCTTATGATTGAAAATAGTTGAAAAAGTATAAGAGTATTTAAGAATTGTAAGGTAACCTCTAAACTCTACAACTTTACGCATTTACTTTCAGTTTTACACCTAAAAGCATATGCCAACTTTTAGTAAGAGTAGAACCTGCTTTTAGTAAGAGTATAACCTCACACCAGAGAAGTGAAGTAGAAAAGGGATAGTGAAAGAAATTGGTGGAAATTTGTCGAGGTATAAAGATAAAGTTGTACGGGTATTTTTGTAAAGGTAAAGGTGTATGAGATTTCTTGTGTACCCGAACACAATTATTATACCTTTACATCTTTACAGCTTCACTTTCACTTTTGCACCTAAAAGCATACGCGAACACAATTATTATACCTTTATATCTTTATAGCTTCACATTTGCATCTCTAAAAATTTGAACCTTCTATTCCTAAAGGCATACACTTGCACACCTAGCAAGAGTACACCTTGACATCATCCTTTCACCTTTAGAGCTTTATATCTATTCCTCAAAGCATGCACATGCACCATCCTTGCATCCTTAGACCTTTAGAGCTTCTATTCCTCCCAGTAAGAGTAAACTCTCCACACCAGAGTATATCTTGCAAATCTAGCAAGGGTAGACAACCCTCTTGCTTGATGTGCAGGATGTACTCTTAATAGGTGTGTAGATGTATACTTTTAGGAATAGGTTTAAAGCTATAAAGTTGTAAAGCCACAAGGTGGTGTACTCTTGACATATTTAAGGTTTAGAGTTTAGGGGTTGTGTGTGAGAGAGAGAGAGAGAGAGAGAGAGAGAGAGAGAGAGAGAGAGAGAGAGAGAGAGAGAGAGACCCTACAGGATGGCATCTCTCTCTAAAGGTGAGGCGCCTATATTATAGTGTTACAAAGCTTTTTCACTATCCCTATTTTTCCTAATGATCTCATGAACTGGTAATAGTAACATTGTAACACTATATTCTTAATAGGGATAGTAACACTATAACACTTACAGTGTAACACTGTAATAGACTAACGTGTAACACTGTAACAGTGTAAGACTAACACTAAGTGATGTAACACTAACACTTACAATTTGTTAGTCATATTTCAATACAATGTAACGCTATAAAGGTAATCTTGTAACAAATTAAAGTTACAATGTGTAAGTGATAAAGGTGTGAGTGCAAGGTATGTGGAATTGTCTCAAGGCATACACGTGATAAGACTATACTATGACACCAAGCTAGCAAGAGTATACTTTGTGAAGACCCTATTATAGCCTTTGGATGTCCACCATGTTTTTGGTACCCACACTTAACTTTTTTTGCGACAGCCCTCTAGATGATTACCATGTTTGTGGTGTGCCCACCTTTGTAAGTGGTTGCTCGCTAAAGCCTCTACACACTTTGTGCCTTTTTGGTTCTGATTGAGGAGGGGTGTTGAGAATTAAGCAATCACACCCAGTGTAGCCTCTTTGTAGGGAGCTGTAAGAAGGCAAGAGACATGTAAACACAGTCCAGAGAAGATGCATTGAGTCCCATAGGCACAATAGAGAAAAAGGGAACTATCTTGCACCTATAAAGCATGTTCATATTCTCCTTTGTATTTGTTGCTGCCACCATCATCAATTTGATCTAGTGCCCTCACTGACATTGTCGACTATGTAGAGATTAAAATTTATGTTAAAACTTTGTAGATCCACCAGAACACAAAAAAGGGAGGTTGTGAAAGTCATGAATTTTGCTGAGGGATTACAAACAAACCCAAAATGAGCACAAGATTACAACAGATGTGTGTGGAGACCAATAATAATTGACAGTCCGAACATTAGTAAGTTTAATTTGTGATTACGATGTGAAGTGTTGTCATGCAATTGGCTTGTTGGAGGTAAAGGTAATTATTGGCACACATGTTGAAGGTTCAACCATTGGCAATGTTGCATTTTCGAAGCCTTGCAAGTTTTGGGTGAGAGGGTCATGATGGGTGAGGGCAGTTCAAAAAAAAAATCACCCGTCATGACCCCCTCACATAATTGAATCAGGCAGAAAATATGATGTCAGCTGCCTAATTGAATTTTGAAACATCCAAGGTGGCGAATGTGCAGGGTGACAACTTGCCTGTGAAATCTGCCCTTGTGCACATAGGTACTCTCTCCACGACGGTACAATGTCTTTGCAGGCGTCAGACATTGATTGGGATGATATGGAGAAAGCGCTAGCCTTCGAGCTCCATAATTTTTTGCTGAAGCGTCCCCAAAATGGGTAGGTTAGGTATAGTTGCAAGGTTGAACAGCCTCAGAGACAAACTCTTGTCACATGATTCTGGTGCTAGTGATGTTGATGTTGATTCTGGTGATGCTGGTGATTCTGGTCCTGGTGGTGGTGATCAAGCCATGCATTTTCATGAAAGCCCTGTTGCTGCTGTTGATCACCAAGATAGGAACATTCATGACCGCTCTGCTGGCGGTGGTGTTGCAGATATGCACATGCATGAATTTTTGAGTGATGATCAAGGCATGGCTGTGCATGAGTGCCATGCTAGTGACAGTATGACACAGGATGCAGATGCCGTAACTATAGCTTTGGCTAGCACAGATACATGCATGCATGCGGCTCTTGGTCCTCTTGATGTGAGTGGTGCTGCTCTTGGTGCTTCTGATGTGGCTCCTAATGCTGATGCTCCTGATGGTGCTGCTCTTGGTGCTTTTGATGTGTCTCCTAGTGCTTCTGGTTCTATTGATGCTGCTAATGCTCTTGATGGTGCTATTCTTGGTGCTCGTGATGTGCCTTTTAGCGATTCTCGTTCTGTTGATGATGGTGCTGCTCTTGGTGCTAATCATGGTGCTCTTGCTCTTGAGGGTGCTGATGATGGTGCTGCTCTTGGTGCTCGTGATGATGCTCCTAATGGTGCTACTCTTGGTCCTCCTAATGTGGCTCCTAGTGCTTGTGGTTCTGCTGATGCTTGTGATTCTTCTCTGATATATAGTCCTATTGCTTCTAATTCTGTTGATAATCGTTATATGACTCCTAGTGCTTCTGGTTCTGCTGATGCTTTTGGTTTCTCTATGATACATATCCTTGAAATGCCTTTCGATGCTCCCCCTGATGTGCATCCTCTTGATATGCTTGCTAATGTGGTTATGATGGATCCCAGCCATGATGATGGGGCTTTTTTGAAGGATATAGCCAAGGTCCTTGAGGATGGATCGTAGATGATGTAAGGGGGGTGGATGCTCTGCTGAGTAGGATTAGCAGACCGGTTAGTAAAAAATTATGGATGGAGAGATTATTAGGTTCCATCGTGGTTTCCTACATATGCTTCTACGCGAGGCTGCCATGGACACTGCATGCTTCTACTCACTAATTTGGTAAGATGCTTTCATACATTTTAGAACATCACACAGGCTTGATGTTTTTCTCATATTTTGCCTTGGCTGTAGGCATGAGGTATGGGCAATTACCTGAGGATACATACATAGTGGACGCATCGTTCCTCCAGGCTGATTCGGTTGAAAAATATCTGAAACATATCGATTTCAAAACTTTCAAGCTCATATTGTTTCCTTTAGTCAAAGAGTATATGTCTTTCTCCTAAATGCTATTGTTTTCAAATCAACACTTGTTTTCTTTCCTAAGGCTTTTTGTTTTTGTTTTTTGTCCAGCTTTCACTGGAGCTTGCTGGTTATTCATTTAGAGCATGTAGAGGTCACCTGAAGGAAGAAAAAGACACTAACCATGAAATGTCACTTAGATGTGTCTTACTTGAAACCCTTAGGCTCCTTGAATATTCAGTTGCAATTGGCAATGAAGGTTGTTTTGAGGCATGTGCTTGCCATGAAGCATATATGATCTTGTCGTGTCAGGCACTTGACTCATTAGACTGTTGTAATATTCCCAGGCAATAAAAGTTAGTTGGTTAGTTCAAAATTTAGTTAGTCAATTAATAAGTTAGTAAGGTTACTAACTAAAGTAAAAAACTTAACTAACATTAATAACTAACTAATATTTAAAATAAATAAATAAATAAAATAGAGAGTCATAACTCGATATTTTTTATGAATTAACAAGGACCGTAGCCACCCTTCATGGAAGTTGTAACGTGAACAAGTGAGATGAGCTATATTAATAACTAATGTTAATGTGCATAGTAAGGATTGTCTAAAAATATTAGACTTTTGGACAAGACTAAAATATTTTAGATATTTTAGATATTATCCTTTAAAAAAAAAGAGAGATATGGAGATTTCTAGAACCGGATGTCATTTAAAAGAAAAGACAAGTGATATGTTAGTTAGTTTGAAGATTTTATAAAAAGAAAAATCAAGAAAAGTGACTAACGAAATCGTGTCTGCAGCAATCGCAGTCTATAGGCAGTAGACAACACTTCGAATAGAGAAAAGAAAAAGGAGTGAATTGAGAACTTTCTAACTAAGAATCTTGGGGTTTTACCCCCATTTCGGAGCCAATGGAACCATCAGATTTATGATCTGAGCATCATATCACCGATCTTTCCAAGATCCCCCTCCACAAAGAACTCTTCTTAGCCACAACTCTTCTTCTCCGATTTAGTATAAATAAGAGGCATAGGGAACACTTAGGGAGACATAAGGAGACCCCAAGAGGATATGAGAGAGAGGTAGAGAAAGAGAGGAAGAAGGCTACTCCTTCAAGAGGCTGCGAGAAGAAGCTAGAGAGAGAGAGAGAGAGAGAGAGAGAGAGAGAGAGAGAGAGAGAGAGAGAGAGAGAGAGAGAGAGAGCTCAAATCCCTTGTCTTGATCTTTAACTAAGCCACATTCTCTTACGCTCTCTCATCTCAAATCTATTCCACCTTCCCTATCTCTCGAACCACTCGTGAACGATGACTCCAAAGCGAAAAAACCATGGGGATAAACGCAACCGGTCAAGCAATGGGTATTGCCAATGATACGGGAGTGCCCGAGGTTGCAGGAGTTGCCACTACCAATGGAACATCGGGTGTGGCTAATGCGAGCACGAGTAAAGACGAAGTTCCTAATGTCGTCATGCTGCTAAACCAAGTTATTCATTACTAGATTATCATTTTGCTATATAAGATAATTACATAAGATATTAGCTTTCATATTCTTCACTTATACAAATTAATAACTCATCTAGAAAACATATTAGTACAAGTATAAACAATTAATCACTATGATTTACAACTAGATTAAGTGAGATTTTAAGCCATAGAATCAGGTTAGAATTAATTGCCAAAGGTTATTGTACATATGTCTTTATGCGCATTCGATATAGCCATGGTCAAATGCAACAAGGTTAAGAGTTGACTAGAGACGGTTATAGAAATTGATTGTCTATTTAAGAGTCCTATATGTCATCTCGTTGAGTTATTGGCACAATATATTCATTTAAGGAATTTCACTTATGTTGGATAAGTGAGCCCAAATGGGAAATTCATGCCTTGCTTAACATGTTATAAGAGATGTACTCAACACTTCTTTATGGGGAGGAGAATTCTCATTAGAATGTAAGGTTACCTTAGGATAAGGTCTACCTTGGCTATGTGAAGTTGTGAATTACATGTTGGGATGATTGTCATTGTATCATTTGATATATATTTAAAATGACTGTTTGTGTTTGCTAGAATCTAGATCTCTGATTGAAATTATTGTCAAACAGAATAAAAGGAAGGATTGTGCTAGGCTACCCCAAGCTAGCGGCGAGATCCTACTCTAAGGGGGTCATGATTATCGCTACGAGAGGCTTGGATCGGCTCCTTGGGCAAAAGGTCTGTCAGTAGGGATAGTCTCGGACAGTAGGAATTGTAGGTGCTAGAGGGGGACTCTGGCTGTAAATCTTGCATTGTTCCAAGAATCTGACGAACCCCTTTGTGACCCATGATGGGATCCTGGAATCCCAAATACTAGTTATGAGGCTGGAATCTTGGTGGACAGAATATCCTTATGGAATTCTATGGATCTTCCGCTGGGACGGAAATATGAAAATTGTAATAAGCTTCTAATATAATAAAGAAGTTTGCTTTATTGTTGAAATTGTATGCGTGTCGGTGAGATAAATTATGTGAAGGAACTTGTAACTTAATGGACTAATTAAGGAAGCTGGTTGTATATGTTCCAATAAATATGCTGTAGGTAATTAAAAAACTAAAGATGACCCATCATCAAAGGAAAGCGAGTGGGCGTAACCTTCGACGGGTCTGTCCAATGGTAGGGTGGTCCCGGTTAGCTGGGAGCTTTTCTAAATCGGCAATAGAAATATGAAGATGGTAAATTGACCAACTAGTTGTTAGGTAGAACCGACTTGCATTGTTTTAGGGGGCCGGAATGGGATTTTGCCTTATGGGCAGGAGGGTTGACGTACCGTACTCCCCTCCGTCTCCCATTCTCTTTGAACCAAGTGCAATGGCAAGTCTGCTTTAAATCGAGTAATCCTCTAAAAGTGGGACTCGAAACTATTGACGCGCTGGCTGCTAGGAGACCCATCCGATTTTTGGAACCCAATACTTCAAGTCGATCCTAGTGGGTTCGGCCGGAACTCTCCCGTTGCGAAGTAGACTTAGTAGGGCCTAAGTGACAAACCCCGTGATGTTCCAAGGGAGCACGGGTGGCATCATTTTCGGAAAACCTACTGATGGACTACTAAAAGGTGTGCCGTGGATTGAGACCTAGCGGACACCCCACAACTGTGTTTGGTTTACATTGTATTACATGCTAGAGGTGCTGTTCTCCTCAGGAAAAAATGCAATAAACTGCAACTTGTTCTCATCACTTGCTTTGTCAGTCCTACGGAGCAGTGGGTAGGTACATTTGACTGCATTGTTATATGCAGATCCAAGAACCTTTTCAGTTTTTTGATGGAATCAATACATTCCAGCTGCATGTGCTGAAGAGTGTGCTCAACACACTCACATGCAACTATTGTGCAGGAGTGCGTGGCCTGGTTGATGAGGAAGTGGTTTGATGCTTAAGAGGGGGGTAGCTACTATGATTATTGTTCTAGACACTATATGTGTTGTTACGTCATTGTGTATGGATGCTTATCATAGCCCTGAGTATCTTACTTTTTGAGCAACTGTGATTTGTATTACACTTTTGGACATGTAAGCAGATTCTTCTTGGAGATTGTGGAAATCTTAATGAGGTTTCTGTGAGGATTTGGAATGTAGTCCGAGGTGTTGCTCTTTTTAACCTTTGGTGTCTTAGAAACAATATTGTCTTTGGTCATCTCTGAAGGGTGCTTGTGCCTATTTACTTGTTTCAATTAGTTATGTTTGATGCTAGAAGTTTCTTTAAGAAATTGGCTATGGAGGATGATACTTTTAAGCCGATAATCAAGGTAATTGGAATCATGCTCAAGCTTCACATGCAGAGACTCGAATAAGGGAGCACAAAAACTATTTGATTCAATGTTGGGTTCATTGCTTTGGGGCAAGGGAGATAAGAGCAGATATTGTGCTCCCATGAGCTTAAAGCTTTTAAAGTGTGAATGGGCACAAGGGGGGACTGCAAATATCGGATATTGAGACTGAAGCAAATGCGCTAAGGGCCAAGCTTTTTCCTAAGCTCCTGATGCAGAACTCTCCTTGGGCATGCATGCTTGTAGACTGTTTATATTCCCACAACTCGGACATATGCAGGAAAAATGGAGGGCTAACAGGCATGACATTCTCTTTTCTCGAATGTTCATGGACTTGAAGGCACATGGGCTTATTGGGCAGCTGCTCTCTTCTTGGAAGAAAATATTAGAGAAGTGTAGGAGGGGGGAGGATGTTGGTATAATTGGAGATGAGAAAAATGTTTATTGGCTGTGGATAACAGACCCTAGTTAAACAAGGTGTGTTCAGAATCAAGCACTGATATGATCAGAGGGCGGTGTGATGTCCTGGGAGGCGGCTTCTCCTTCAACCAGACCAGCCTGGGAAGCGATTGCTAGACAACTTGGAGACTGCATTCCAACAAGTCCTGGAATCACAGAGAGGCTTCCCTTAGCGATTGAAGGGAATCATCTCTTTGGATGGATCAAAGCCAAGTATATAAGGAAATAATTGGGTGGCCAGACTGATACTCAGGGCAGAGTAGAGAGCATCTTTGGTAGGACAGTCTGAGGTGAACACCTCAAGAAGATGAGTAACAAGCTTATGTTTCATGGAGTTGGAATACCTCCATGCTTTTGAGTCTGTTATTGTCTGCCTTGTATCGCCTTTGAGTCTGTGATTGTCTGGCTTGTATCGCCATCGCTCCTACGGAGCCCCTGTTGTATAGAGTCTCTGATCAATACACACAATGATTGTATAGAATCATGCTCCAAGATTATCCCATGGGGGTTTTTTAACTCTCTTCTTACCACCACACATGGACCTCTTAAAGAATATTAGAGTTTAATATTTCCTTACAACTCATTAAAGGAATATTTGTACCATAGTCACATTTCTTCGAGAGTTCATGAAGAGCAACATTCCCAAATCACAACCACAAGATAAAAACAAGACCCTTTTCCTTTTTTTGGTAAACTTTCATGCTACAAGATCTTTAAACCACAAAGATACTAACACATTAATTGTATTAATTGTCTTGTATTAAAGGAACATGATCGCCCCTTCTCTCGAATGTGACACCTTTTATTCTTAAAAGCATATCCTTGTGTAGACTCTTACTAAGAAAGAGCATACAAAGTGCTTCAAAAGACTCATGAAGCTATTGTAGATGCACTAAGGCATGGTATTTCTATTTTTGTAGCTTACAAAGCAACATACAACGCTATTGAAATAGATGGCATGGAGTTTTTAGCACATCTAATCAAAACTGTGGGAACATGCATTGGCATTCAATTTAGGGAGTCTGGGCTGAGTCTAAATGCCAAGAATGAAAGGATTGTGAAGTCAGGTATGGTTTTCAATGTGAATGTTGGTCTGCAAAACATGGAGTTGCAAAATATCAAGGATCCCAAGACAAACTTTCTCCCTCTTACTCACAGGCATTGTTGACAGGAACAAAGAACCAGAGCTTGCAACATCTTCTTTGCATATCATCGTGGCCTCCTAGCCTTTCTTACACATTTGTTGGAGCTTCCTCAAGCTTATTAGAGTGTATTCAATTCCCTGCATTGATCTCTCCCTTGAGAAACTAGCCATGATGCTGTTCACTTGTGTAGAAGTGTGGGCTTTGCCCCACATTCAGGTGCTATAAAAGTGCCCCTATTTGCCTCAGTTTCATAGCTCTTTGTAGACATGGTTTTGATATGATCTTGTTCTGAGTCATCAAGAACATCAAGAGTCGATAACATGTTAGGATCTAGGATTTCCACCACGATTTCTATACCATGAAGACCATAAGTTCAAGGATATGTTGCCTCCTTAGACCTGCAGATATCATCATCCACACAAACCATGGCAACCTTCAGATCTGCACCCATTGATTTCTCCTTCCTACTCTCATGGAAATCATGGGAACCTCCGACTGCTTCACTACTCAAATCCTTACAGCTCCATGCATACTTCCCTATCAAGCTCTACTCTTGCTAGCTTGGTGGTGTACTCTTACCAGCTTGGTGTCACAAGGGTGGTGTACCTTCTAATAAAGTTGTAAAGCCACAAAGATGGTGTACTCTTGCTAGCTTGTTGTCAGGGTGTACTTTAGCTAGGGTGGTGTTAGGGTGTATTATTGTTAGGGTGGTGTTCAAATACATGGTTTTGATATGATCTTGTTCTGAGTCATCAAGAACATCAAGAGTCGATAACATGTTAGGATCTAGGATTTCCACCACGATTTCTATACCATGAAGACCATAAGTTCAAGGATATGTTGCCTCCTTAGACCTGCAGATATCATCATCCACACAAACCATGGCAACCTTCAGATCTGCACCCATTGATTTCTCCTTCCTACTCTCATGGAAATCATGGGAACCTCCGATTGCTTCACTACTCAAATCCTTACAGCTCCATGCATACTTCCCTATCAAGCTCTACTCTTGCTAGCTTGGTGGTGTACTCTTACCAGCTTGGTGTCACAAGGGTGGTGTACCTTCTAATAAAGTTGTAAAGCCACAAAGATGGTGTACTCTTGCTAGCTTGTTGTCAGGGTGTACTTTAGCTAGGGTGGTGTGTATTATTGTTAGGGTGGTGTTCAAATACACTCTTGCTAGCATGGTGTCATGGTGTACTCTTGTTAGACTGGTGTTAGAGTCTACTCTTGCTAGCGTGGTTTGAAGCCTCCATATACAATGATTACCACAGGAATAGGTTTGAAGCTATAAAGCCGTAAAGCTGCAAGGATGGTGTCAAGGTCTGCTCTCACTAGCTTGGTTTCACGGTGTACTTTAGTTAAGGTGGTGTTAGTATATAATATTCTCGTTAGGGTGGTGTTTGAGTACTATAGTTAGGGTGGTGTCAATGTGTAGTCTTGTTAGGGTGGTGTTAGATTACTTTAGGGCACACTTGTTAGGGTGTACACCTTTTCAACTATTTTCAATCATAAGGATCCTCACACTTATAGAGTGATTATATACTTTTGCTTGGTTGAATGGTAGTGTTAGGCTATACTTTTGCTAGGTGTGCAAGTGTATGCTTTGAGAGAAAAGTTGTAAACCTTTGAAGGTGGAAGGGTGTACTCTTAACAGATTTGTAGGGTGTACTCTCGATAGGTGTGTAGGTGTATGCTTTTAGAAATAGGTTTGAAGCTGTAAAGTTGTGAGGCTGTAAGGTTGGTTTCCGAGGTATACTCTTGCTAGCTAGGTACCAAGGTGTACTCTTGCTAGCTTATTATCAGGGTGTAGTCTTGTTAGGGTGGTGTTAGGATATACTCCCACTAGCTGCACACGTCTTGACACCGTATAGTTTTATAAGGTTTACTCTTGCGAGGTGTGCAAATTTATGCTTTTAAGAAAAGCTGTAATGCTGTACGGGTTGAATGATAGTGTTAGGCTATACTTTTGCTAGGTGTGCACATATATGCCTTTAGAGTAAAGTTGTAAACTTGTGAAGGTACAAGGGTGGTCGCTAGTGTACACTCTTGCTAGGTGTGTAGATAGAGGCTTTGAGGAATAGAAGGTGGAAAGCTATAAAGGTGCAAGGGTAGTGTCAACGTGTGCTCTTGCTAGGTATGCAAGTGTACGCTTTAGGTAAAAAAACTAAAAGAAAAGATGTAAAATTGAAGAGTTGTGAGGACGCCTTACAATTCTCAAATTCCCTCACAGCTTCTCTTTCATTATTTTCTATCATAAACGGACACTCAGACCTTCTAATAAACGCTTACAACTTTACATCTTGACACATTTACACCATGTTTTTACACACTCTCTTTTTTACTTTACTATTATTTTGTTAGGCTCTACTATTGCTTTGTATGTGCGGTGTATTCTTAATAGGTTTCACTATCCCTTTTCTACTTTACTTATATGGTGTCAGGGTATACTCTCGCTAAATGCAAAGCGTATTCTTGCTTAGGTGTGCAAGTGTATGTTTCTAGGAATAGGTTGTGTAAAGGGTCAAGGATGTTTTTAGGGTATACTCTTGCTAAAGGGAGTATACCCTAACACCTCCTTGACAAGACTACATAAGTAAGGGTGGTTTCAAGGTATGAATAGGTTGTGTAAAGGGTCAAGGATGTTGTTAGGGTATACTCTTGCTAAAGGGAGTATACCCTAACACCTCCTTGACAAGACTACATCAGTAAGGGTGGTTTCAAGGTATACTCCTTTTAGGGTGTACTTGACTATTACTTTGTCAATCTCTACTCTTGCTAGGTGTGCGGGGTGTATTCTTAATAGGTGTGTAGGTTTATGCTTTTAGGAATAGGTTTGAAGCTATAAAGTTATAATGATGGTTTCAAGATATGATCTTGCTAGCTTAGTATCACGGTGTAGTCTTGTTAGGGTGGTGTTAAGGTGTACTTCTGCTAGTTGCACACGTGTAAGCTTTGAGAGTAAATGTGTAAAGCTAGGAATGTGCAAGGATGGTGTTAGGGTGCACTCTTCAAATTTAAGTTGTAAAGCTATAAAGCCACAAGGGTAGTGTACTATTGTGAGCTTGGTGTTAGGGTGTACTTTAGCTTGGGTGGTCTAAAAGTGAAAGTGAATCTGTATAGTTGTAGAGTTGTGAATCTGTACACCCTTACACATTTACACTAGGTTTTGATCTAGCCCTTTCTACTTTACTTCTATGGTTTCAAGCTATACTATTAAACCTCTTCAAATATTTCTAATCATAAGGATCCTCACACTTATATAGTGATTATATACTCTCCAACGTTACATGAGACATGTACACCATGAGACATAAATTCCTTCTACTAAAAATAGGTTTGAAGCTATAAAGCCCTCAAGATGCAAGGATAGTGTCAAGGTGTACTCTCGGTAGCTTTGTTTCATAATGTACTTTAGTTAGGTTGGTGTTAGGGTATAATATTCTCATTAGGGTGGTGTTCAAGTATACTCTTGCCAGCATGGTGTCACGATTTACTCTTGTTAGGGTATTGTTAGAGTATTCTTACTAACTTGGTGTCAGGGTATAGTCTTGTCATGGTGGTGTTAGGGTATACTCCCGTTAGTTGTATATGTGTATGCTTTGGGAGTAAAGGTGTAAAGCCAGGAATCTGCACTCTTGCTAGGTATGTTGGTGTACGCTTTGAGGTATAAAACTAAAAGTAAATGTGTAAAGCTGTAGAGCTTAGAGGATGCCTTACAATTCTTAAATACTCTTACATCTCTTCAACTATTTTCAATCATAAGGATTCTCACACATATACAATGATAATTTACCCTCCAGCATTACATGAGACCATTGCACCTTACCATTCTATTTGCCTTGACACCTTACCATTCCATAAGGTACCCTCTTGTGAGATGTGCAAGTGTATGCTTTTAAGGAAAGATGTAAAGCTGTAAAGGTTGAACAACAATGTCAAGGTATCCTTTTGCTAGGTGTGCACATGTATGCCTTGGGAGTAAAGTTGTAAACCCGTGACGATACAAGGGTGGTCGCTAGAGTATACTCTTGCTAGGTGTGTAGATGGAGGCTTCAAGGAATAGAAGGTGGAAAGCTATAAAGGTGATAGGGTGGTGTCAGCGTGTGCTCTTGCTAGGTATGCAACTATATGCTTTTAGGTGCAAAACTAAAAAAAAAGATGTAATGTTGTAGAGCCACGAGGGTGCCTTACAATTCTAAAATTTCCTCACAGCTTCCCTTTAGTTATTTTCTATTATAAGGACACTTAGACCTTCTAATAAACCCTTACAACTTTACATCTTGACAGATTTACATCATGTTTTTGCACTATTCCTTTTTTCCTTTTACTATCATTTTGTCAGGCTCTACTCTTGCTAGGTGTGTAGGGTTTATTCTTAGTAGGTGCATAGGTGTATGCTTTTAGGAATAGGTTTAAAGATGTAAAGCCACAAGGGTGGTGTACTCTTGCCAACTTGGTGGTAGGTTGTACTTTAGCTACGGTGGTGTTAGGATGTATTATTGTTAGGGTGGTATTGGAATATGCTCTTTCTATCATGGTGTTAGGGTGTACTCTTGTTAGTGTGGTGTTAGAGTCTACTCTTGCTAGCTTGGTGTCAAGGTGTAGTCTTGTAGTCATGGTGGTGTTAGGAAGTAGTCACGCTAGTCTAGTCATGGTGGTGTTAGGAAGTAGTCATGCTAGTTGTACATGTGTATGCTTTGAGAGTAAATTTTTAAAGCTAGGAAGGTGCAAGTGTAGTGTTTGGCAATACTTTTACTACGTGTTCAGGTGTATGACTTTAGGTTGGTATCAGGGTGCACCCTTGCTAGGTATAAAAGTGAAGGTAAATCTGTACACCTGTGGAGTTGCGAGGGTATCTTATAGTTCTTAAATTCTCTTACACCTCTTTTACTATTTTCTATCATAAGGACCTCTTCAACTATTTTCAATCATAAGGATCCTCACACTTATATAGTAATTATATACTCTCCAATGTTTCATGAGACAAATTCCTTCCACTAAAAATAGGTTTGAAGCTGTAAAGCCATAGAGTCACCAGGATGGTGTCAAGGTATACTCTTGCTAGCTTGGTTTCACGATGTACTTTAGTTAGGGTGGTGTTAGTGTATAATATTCTCGTTAGGGTGGTATTCGAGCATACTCTTGCTAGCATGGTGTCAGGGTGTACTCTTATTAGGGTGGTGTTAGAGTATACTCTTGCTAACTTGATGTCAGGGTGTAGTCTTGTCACTGTGGTGTTAGGGTATAATGTTGCTAGTTGTGCAAGTGTATGCTTTGAGAGTAAAGTGTAAAGGTAGGAATCTATACTTTTGCTGGGTATGCTGGTGTATGCTTCTAGGTGTGAAATTGAAAGTAAATGCTAGTGTATGCTTCTAGGTGTAAAATTGATAGTAAATGCGTAAAGTAAATGTGTCAAGCTGTAAAGGTATAAGGGCCCTTATGATAGAAAATAATAAAAGAGATGTAAGAGAATTTAAGAACTGTAAGGTATCCTTGCAGCTCTAAAATTGTACAGATACAAAGCTAGCAAGAGTACACCACCATTGTGGCTTTATAGCTTTATAGCTTTAAACCTATTTCTAAAAGCATCCTGGCACCTTTTTCAACTTGAAGCATACACCTACCCTTCTATGATGTGTGATATAAGGCGTGCAAGGGATAGTATAGAGGTATTACCCTTTTAAGATTTGTAAAGGGGCAAGGATGGTGTTGGGGCAAGGATGTTGTCAGATATATTAGGGTGGTGTTAAGGTGTGGGTGTACTCCCGCTAGTTGCGCACCTATAAGCTTTGAGAGTAAATATGTAAAGCCAGGAGTGTGCAAGGGTGGTGTTAGGGTGCACTGTTCAACTATTTTCAATCAAGGATTCTTGCACTTATATAGTGAGTATATACCAGTAAGGATGCCTTATAATCCTTAAATTTCCTCACAGCTTCCCTTTAGTTATTTTCTATCATAAGTACACTCAGACCTTCTAATAAATCCTTACAACTTTACATCTTAACACATTGATACAATGTTTTTGCACTATTACTTTTTAACTTTACTATTATTTTGTCAAGCTATACTCTTGCTAGGTGTGCCAGGTGTATTCTTAATAGGTGTGTAGGTGTATGTTTTTAGGAATAGGTTTAAAGTTGTAAAGCTATAAAGCCATACCTGTGCATCAATTGGCACTCATTGGGCATCCACCGCCTATTTATGCCTATTCGTCTCTACCCCCTCCTCCTTATGCCCCACCACCACCACCACCACCACCATCTTATCCTCCACCTCCATCTTACCCTAGTTACCCAACACCTCATGGTTCTATGGGATGTATACAGTACATGGTAAGATGGGAATTCCAAGATGAGATTAATATGGCATGCACTGACAAGTGTCTGATACCTCTTTGGGATTAGTTCTCTTGTTTTCACCTACACTTGCATAGCTTTATCATGGTTGGAAACAAGAAGATCAATAGTACAATGGGCTCATAAATTAGTTCCTCTCTCTCTCTCTCACACTCTCTCTCTCTTTGTGACCCAAATAATGATGTTTTTATGTCTCAAGAGTTAGCAGGGGAATGAAAGAGCTCCTAATATTGTCTGACTTAGACTAAGGCTCAAACTCAAACTAATATCGTCAGTGCTCAAACTCAAGAGATGATGGTAAACCATGCATGTCTATGCTAACACCCCCTCTCACATCTTGGATGTTGCTGAAGGCAAGGCAAAAGGAGAGCCAAATCCAAGGCCCTCAAACTATGAATAGAGAGGAGAGTAGTGGAACCCAAACAACTATGAGGAAGTTTTTCTTACTTGGGAGATGGATGATTCTCATGCCTACTCCACTTTTCTCTAATGCAACAATGTGAACACTTGGGTTTGCTATCCTTCGACTCCTCCTTGCCTTCAAATGGGGGTATTTTTGCTAGCACTTCTCCTTTGGATAAGTGCCCTTCCTATACAATGTGGATACTTGGGATTCTTCTTGTTCTCTTATTTCTTGGCCTTTGATTTTTCCTTCTTCTCCCCTCCTCCTAAACCTATTGTAAAGGCCTTTGTGGAGTTGAATCCATTGGCTCCTACCTCTCTAGCTCACTCGTTATGCTCTAAGACAAGCAATGAAATCTCCTCCCATAAAGAAGTGTCTCTCGGGTCTGCAATGTCCCAAGGCTGTTATAGAAGACATCGTACCTAGGAGAGGGTAGTTGAGTCAAGAGAATCATGGCCATATCTTCTAAAGATATCATCCTCTCAAGGGATGTAAGCTTGTCCCCATTGTAACCTCTAGTTTTTTGAGGTGGTCCTTCATGGAAGAAGAGTTATCGACACCCAAAGCTTATTCTCTAAAGAAATCATGTGAGCAACATCTTTATGATACGAAGATGCAAGCTTTTTCCACACTTTCGTTGGGGTGTCTGTGGTGATTTATAGGTGAAACAATCATGTTGTGCACCTGTGTGATGAGTGCGATTGGCATTGACAAAAGGAAACAAATGTCATAGAGTAGGGGGGAGAGAAAGAGAGAGATCTCGTTATCAGAATGCCATAGAGCCTCGCCATAGCCTTTGCATAGGGCATGAGTACAATCCAATCGAATCTCATTGTCAGATAGAGCCTACCATAGAGTTGCATACTAGAATGAAGTCTTTGACAGAGGTTACTCCTACAATAACTATTTTTTAAGTCTTTGGTTGCTCCAACAATAACTAATTAAGTCTTTGGGTAGAGGTTGCTCCCATAAATAAGTCTTTGGCCATGTTTGTTTTTTCAACATAAAAGCTCATTCTTTTACAACAATTCGTTCTTGCTAAACCTCTTCCTACTGTTCAAGGGTGGTACCTAGGGAAGAGTGTTAGACTTGAGTCCTCGCTCTAGAATAAGATGTACCCAAGGACAATCTCAACCATCGTATGGCACCACCACCCAAGCCCCTCTCTCGTGATTTATAGTACAATGGGGTCATAAATATAAATATAAATATAAATAAATAAATAAATAAATAAATATATATATCTGTCTTTGACCCAAATAAGGATATTTTTATGTCTCAGAGTTAGCAGGGGAGTGAAAGAGCTCGTAATATCATCTGACTCAGACTAAGGCTCGAACTCAGACTAATATTGTTAGTCTAAGGCTCAAACTCAAGAGATGATGGTAAACCATGCATGTCTATGCTAACACCCCCTCTCACATCTTGGATGTGGTTTAAGGCCAAAGGAGAGCCAAATCCAAGGGTGGTAGGAAGAGTATCAATGTTGATGAAGCTTGTCAAATGAAGAATGCCAACCAAGGAGCACAAGCCTCTCTCCACATGAAAGCTCGATGAGGCCATCATAGGCCAATGGAAATGGAGAGACCTCAAATAAATCACTCTAGAAAACTTTAGTCAAGAATGGGTGAGCCAAGCCTTTGGCCCAACAATGAGACAATAGTGACTTTGATGAAGGGCAAGAGGTGGCTATTGTACTCTTTGGTGGCTATATTGTTGTTATCAAGAGTGTTACCAACAGCCAACAAGATGGTGGCCATTGATTCATTTGAATCATCTTCAATGTCCTTGGAGGTAGATACATTGCCACTGACTTGGCACCACGAAAGTTCTCCAGTGCAATCTATTTGAAGAAGTATCATTTAGGTCCAATGACGTGAGACACAATAACCAGGTTGTTCAAAACTGATTAAGATTTTGAGATGCCAGACTGCACAAAGGGAATCAGAGAAGACTGAGAGGTCCAATTTAGTGACTGAAGAAAGACTCCAACTTTCAAAAGGTAAACATATTAGGTTGTTAGATCTATGGATAAGGCCTATCTTTGCTAGGAAAGGGCGAAAGTTGTTTGGATCATTAGAGGCACATTTAAATGGGTTGAGATATGCCATTATGAAACTAGATGAGAAGGTTGATATTATGTACAAAAATATCAAGCATGTCTTCTTTTAGCCAGTTGAAAAAGGATATGATTACTCTCCTTCACCTACACTTGCATAGCTTTATCATGGTTGGAAACAAGAAGACCAAGGATGTGCAATTCTTTGTTGAGGTCAATGGAGGTAGTTCACCAATTTGTGGGGGAAGACACA
Organism: Lygodium microphyllum; assembly: GCF_053477565.2. Taxonomy (NCBI): domain Eukaryota; kingdom Viridiplantae; phylum Streptophyta; class Polypodiopsida; order Schizaeales; family Lygodiaceae; genus Lygodium; species Lygodium microphyllum. The sequence goes on from NC_141150.1 coordinate 70,230,246, forward strand.
GCCCGTATGATCCAAGGAAAAACAACAGGAAAGGGATAGGAAAAATAAGATTAACAAATGAGTTTAACCTTTTTGTGAAGAGAGTGTCCTAACTTTGGGACTATAGAGCCTCAATTTAAAGATCTGGATCTAGAGTTTGACGTGCCTTTTTTCTTGCTGGGAGCTTGGGTTCAATGGGGTGCCTCACCAACTTTTATTGTTCCAACTGTTAATCATTTGGTTGAACTTATAGAGTAGCCCTTTTGGTGATCACTCTAAATGATATTGAGATAGTAAACTTGGAAAGAGTTGGTCTAGGCCAAAAAGCCTTTGATATGACCATTGTCTTTAAGGATTTTAAGAGTGACATTCTTAGGATTGGTGCAATCCCTTTTGCATCACTTGATGGCATTCAGGAGTGGATGAACTCCATAAATATCAAGTATTATGTGAGCAAGATGAATCCACTACCAAAGGCCCTCAAACTATGAATAGAGAGGAGAGGAGTGGGACTCAAACAACTATGAGGAAGTTGTTCTTACTTGGGAGATGGATGATTCTTGTGCCTACTCTAATTTACTTTGATGCAACTCCAAGGAGTTTCTTTGGGTAGTTACCTCTTGTCAAACATCTTCAAATATGTGGGAGAATCTTTAGCTTATGTACCATGCCTCGTCGCCATCAACCCTGTGAACCATGATCCTCTATGGTCACCTTCTGACTGTGAAGTTTGAGGCTAATAATACAGTACAAGCATTCCTTCTTCAGGTGACACAAATACAAGATTGGCTTTGACACGTAGTTTGAGGCCAACTAGACTGGGGAGAGACAGATTGAGTAATCCAGGCTCTCAAAATTACAGACCAAGGTTGTTCACCCTCCATGCACTTAATCACTTGGAAGGGAAAACATTTCCTCTTGGATTGGAGGTATGGAATCTATGTGCAAAATAGGAATACTCTTGCATGAAAGGTACATAGACACTCTCTTTCAAGTCTCAACCTATTGCGGAATCAAAAATGAAAGAATCTCTGCAATATGCACAAGACCATTCGTTATCCCTCTCCTAAATCTTGGATATTGATGGCAAATTTACCTTGTATGTTGTTTGTTCTTCTCAATGCTTATCTTTGATAAGTAATGTATGTCCAAGCTATTTGGCAAGTCCATTCTTACCCTTCTTTTGGGAGCTATATGCACTATTCCAAGTAGTTTAGTGCATTATTAGTTTGGCCTTCTTGTGTGTAATGCACTCTAAAAGAGCCCCTTCACATGGCCATTTCTGCTTGCTCCATGCTTGGTGGCAGCACTGCTGACATCAAGATATAAGGCACTCACATAGCATTCATAAAATTCACCTAAAGTCTAATAGGGCAAAACAGGTGACCAACAAATAGGTGGCAGCACTACTGTTTTATCAAGATATAAGATACTTACATAGCATTCATAGAAATTCACCTAAAGTATAGTAGGTGACCAGCAAACATGTGGCTTAAAATGAAGGGCATCGCCAAGTAAAGAACGACACAAACTGTGCTTTTGCAAGTGCACCACAAACACATTTAGCAGTTCTTCTTAGAACAAGGAAATTGAAAATAATAACCCTAGAACAGGCATGAGAATCATTTAAACACTAGAATACAGTATCCGAGAGAACGAGGTCAGCATATCTGCCCTTTGCAAGGCACAATCATACAAACACTAGAAATAATCACTGCTTCGTATCCAATCTTTGAGGCTAGCATATCTGCCTTCTGCAACAAGATTTTCAGCCATAGCCCACGATTTCAAACCCTGAATCTATTCTTGCTCCAAATAGCTAAGAATCCTGTCGGATGCGAAACTCGTAGTGCCTGCAAAATAGGCAAGTTTCTGTGAAGGTGCAGCATGCCCCCAATCTACAATGAAACACTAGTCTTCAGCAACCATAATGTTTTGTATCTGAACATCCTGATTTACTATACACTTGTCATGTGTAGCCTGCAATGTATCAACTAGGTGATCCAGCAGAGTCTTGCTGGAAAAAAGCTTCAAATAAAAATTTTAACACATAGGTGTCGTAAACATAGCACTTGGCTATGAATACTCGGTAAGAATTGAAGGAATTCCCTTGATACCATTCAAATATTTAAGGTACTTGACATCTAAAGAAAGACAGTGTCCTTGGCTACTTTAGCAATGCGTTTGATATCTTTATTGATGCACATAGCAAAAACATTGCTTCCTCCTAAACCTATTGTAAAGGCCTTTGTGGAGCTGAATCCATTGGCTCCTACCTATCTAGTTCACTCGTTATGCTCCAAGACAAGTAGTGAAATCTCCTCTCGTAAGGAAGTGTCTCTTGGGTCTACAATGTTAGAAGGCTGGTATAGAAGACATTGTACCTAGGAGATGGTAGTTGAGTCAAGAGAATCATGGCCATATTCTCTAAAGATATCATCCTCTTCCAAGGTGAGATTAATTTGGCATGCACTAACAAGTGTTTGATGCCTCTTTGGGATTAGCTTATGTCGTAATCCGTACGGGACTTGCTAAGTCATGGTCTGTTTGAGATTTGAGGGAGAGGAGTAAAATAGTGATTTAGATGATGCCATGTAGAAGCCCTTCTGGTGGCAATAGGCCTGCCTATGTTGCTTGCCCCTCAAGGAGCTAGGGAAGACAGTGTGTATGGGAGGGAAATCAAGAACTTCCTCCACTATGTTCTTTCTTGAAGCCCCCCTAATAGCATAAATGTTCAAATGCCCTATCATGTGGGAAGAGGCGCCACTATCCCCACCACGAGCCAAACTGACACCACCCTTGCACCTTTATAGCTTTCCACCTTCTGATCCTCAAAGCCTCCATCTACACACCTAGCAAGAGTATACACTAGCAACCACCCTTCTACCTTAATAGGTTTACAATTTTACTCTCGATGCATACATGTGCACACCTAGCAAAAGTATAGCCTGACACTATCTTTCAACCTTTATAGCATTACATGTTTTCTTAAAAGCATACACTTGCACACCTCACAAGAGTAAACCTTATAAAACTGTAAGGTGTCAAGATGTGCATAGCTAGCGGGAGTATGCCCTAACACCACCCTAACAAGACTACACCCTGATACTAAGCTAGCAATAGTACACCTTGACACCTAGCTAGCAAGAGTATACCTTGAAACCAACCTTACAACCTTACAACTTTACAGTTTCAAACCTATTTCTAAAAGCATACACCTACACACCTATTGAGAGTACACCCTGCAAACCTGTTAAGAGTACACCCCTCCACCTTCAAAGGTTTACTAGTTTACTCTCAAAGCATACACTTGCACGCCTAGCAAAAGTATAGCCTAACACTATTGCTCAACCAAGAAAAAGTATGTAATCACTCTATAAGTGTGAGGATCCTTATGACTGAAAATAGTTGAAAAGGTGAACACCATAACTAAAGTACACACTAACAAGTGTACACCATAACAAGAATATTATACACTAACACCACCTTAACTAAAGTACACCATGAAACCAAGCTAGCGAGAGTACACCTTGACACCATCCTTGCAGCTTTTATGGCTTTATAGCTTCAAGCCTATTCCTATGATAATCACTGTATATGGAGGCTTCAAACCAAGCTAGCAAGAGTAGACTCTAACACTAACCTAAGAAGAGTACACCATGACACCATACTAGCAAGAGTCTATTCAAACACTACTCTAACAAGAATACACCGTAACACCACCCTAACAACAAGCTAGCAAGAATACACCACCCTTGTGGCTTTACAACTTTATTGGAAGATATACCATGCTTGTGACACCAAGCTGGCAAGAGTACACCACCAAGCTAGCAAGAGTAGAGCTTGACAGTGAAGTGCACATGCACGGAGCTGTGAGGGATTGAGCAGTGAAATAGTTAGAGGTTCCCATGATTTCCATGAGAGTAGGAAGGAGAAATCAATGGGCCCAGATCTGAAGGATGCCATGGGCACCGATATATGCAAGTCTGAGGAGGCAACATATCCTTTGACTTATAGTATTGATGGTATAGAAATTGTGGTGGAAATCCCAGATGCTAACATATCATTAGCTCATGATGGCCTTCATGATTCGAAACAAGAACGGATCAAAACCATGGCTGCAAAGAGCTATGAAACTAAGTCAAATAAGGGAATTTTTACAACATCTAAATGTGGTGCAAAGCCCACAACTTCTACACAAGTGGACAACATCATAGCTAGTTTCTCAAGGGAGAGATCCATGCAAGAAATTGATTACACTCTGATGAGATTGAGGAAGCTTAAATAGATGTGTAAGAAAGGCTAGGAGGCCAGGATGATGTGCAAAGAAAATAGAGAGGCTACCAATAATGAGATAAAAAAGACTCATCCAAGTGAAGTTTTCTCGGTAAGTTGATTGAGTCTATGTTGTGAGTTTGCGTGGAACCATGCATTGATTATGTCAATTAGCATGGTTCTTACTTAAGTCGTTTGGTGGGATCTTCACCTCAAGACATCAAAAGAACAACTCTAAAGACCATTCCATCAAATATATCAATCAACAACCCAAATTCCAAAGCATAGTCACCAAGACCAAAAAATCCTTTAGGGTGGTGTTCGAGTACTATAGTTAGGGTGGTGTTAGGGTGTACTCTTGTTAGGGTAGTGTTAGATTACTTTAGGGTGTACACCTTTTCAACTATTTTCAATCATAAGGATCCTCACACTTATAGAGTGATTATATACTTTTGCTTGGTTGAACGGTAGTGTTAGGCTATACTTTTGCTAGGTGTACAAGTGTATGCTTTGAGAGTAAAGTTGCAAACCTTTGAAGGTGGAAGGGTGTACTCTTAATAGGTTTGCAGGGTTTAGTTTTAATAGGTGTGTAGATGTATCCTTTTAGAAATAGGTTTGAAGCTGTAAGGTTGGTTTCAAGGTATGTAGGATTACGGGATGCATTCTTAATAGGTGTGTAGGTTTATTCTTTTAGGAAAAGGTTTAAAGCTATAAATTTGTAAAGCCACAAGGGTGATGTACTCTTGCCAACTTGGTGTCAGGGTGTACTTTAGCTAGGGTGGTGTAAATGTATAGATGTAGAGTTTTGAGGATACCTTGCAACTCTTAAATTCTCTTACATATCTTCTACTATTTTCTATCATAAGGACCCTCATACCTTTATAGCTTGACACATTTACACCATGTTTTTGATCTACCCCTTTATAATTTACTTTTATGGTGTCCAATTATACTCTTATATCTCTTCAACTATTTTCAATCATAAGGATCCTCACACTTATACAATGATTAGATACTCTTCAAGGTTACATGAGACATGTACACCGTGAGACATAAATTCCTTCTACTAAAAATCAATTTGAAGCTGTGAAGCTGTCAAGACATAAAGATAGTGTCGAGGTATACTCTAGCTAGCTTTGTTTCATGGTTTCCTTTAGTTAGTGTGGTTATTACTATATAATATTCTCGTTAGGGTGGTGTTCAAGTATACTCTTGCTAGCATGGTGTCAAGATGTCAAGGTATAGTCCTACTAGTTGTTAAGGTCTCAAGATGTAAAGTACACCCTAGCAAGAGTAAAGTTGTAAACCTTTGAAGTTGGAAAGGTGTACTCTTCACAAGTTTACAAGGTGTACTCTCAATAGGTGTGTAGGTGCATGATTTGAGAAATAGGTTTGAAGCTCTAAAGATGTTAGGCTATAAGGTTGGTTACAAGGTATACTCTTGCTAGCAGTCAAGGTGTACTCTTGGTAGCTTAGTATCAGGGTGTACTCTTGTTAGGGTGGTGTTAGGGTATACTCCCGCTAGCTGTGCATGTCTTAATACCTTACAGTTTTATAAGGTTTACTCTTGCGAGGTGTGTAAGTGTATGCTTTTAAGAAAAGGTGTAATGTTGTAAAGGTTGAACGATAGTGTTAGGCTATACTTTTGCTAGGTGTCCACGTGTATGCCTTTAGGGTAAAGTTGTAAACATGTGAAGGTACAAGGGTGGTCGCTAGTGTACACTCTTGCTAGGTGTGTAGATGGAGGCTTTGAGGAATAGAAGGTGGAAAGCTATAAAGGTGCAAGGGTGGTGTCAGCGTGTGCCGTTGCTCGGTATGCAAGTGTATGCTTTTAGGTGCAAAACTAAAATAAAAGGTGTAACATTATAAAGCCATGAGGATGCCTTACAATTCTTAAATTCCATTATAGCTTCCCTTCAGTTAGTTTCTATCATAAGGACATTGAGATGTTTTAATAAACCCTTACAATTTTACATCTTGACACATTTACACCATGTTTTTTCATCATCTCTTTCTTACTTTACTATTATTTTGTGAGGCTCTACTCTTGCTTGGTGTGTGTGGTGTATTCTTAATAGGTGTGTAGGTGTATGCTTTTAGGAATAGATTTAAAGTTGTAAAGCCACAAGGGTGGTGTACTCTTGCCAGCTTGGTGTCAAGGTGTACTTTAGCTAGGGTGGTGTAAAATTGAATGTGCAAGGATACCTTACAATTCTTAAATTCCCTTACATCTCTTCTACTATTTTCTATTATATTCTATTAAATTATATTATATACTATTAAATTCCAATATATATATTTCTATTAAATTCTCTTACATCTCTTCTACTATTATATACTCTTCAAGATTACTTGAGACATAAATTCCTTCTACTAAAAATAAGTTTGAAGCGGTGAACCCATCAAGCTATTAGGATAGTGTCGAGGTATACTCTCCACTAGATTTAAGGCTTCAAAAAATGATCCCTTGCCCCCCTAGTTCTCTTTTAGATAATTCTCCAAGACAATCTAGTAGGTGCAAGAAAATCAAAGAGAACCTCTAGTAAAGTCAAAGCTTCAATGAAGACCAAAGGCCTCTTCCTAAACTATGGAAGTCACTCCCTTAGAGAGGCTTCTATCATTTAGACTAATAGTGACTTGTATCAATTACTAGGGATATGTTCAACCCTAAGTGGGACATTGATCTAGTGATAAACTATTGCAAAGACTTTTGCAAAGAGGACTATGCTAAGTTTTACTAGGTCCTTTGATGCAAGTGGATTCAAATGATTTTGTTCACACACCAATTGGAGGTCTATCTATAGAGAAGACACATTTTTCTAGAAAATATGGAGTTTTTTATTTGAAGGATTTTTTTCATAGAATGTAGTTTTCTCTCTTCACCCAAGGCTATGTGAGTTCATGGAAAAGTATGCTCTTGTGAAGTGTCCAATTAAAGGTGAAGACCAAGGGGAAGCAAAGAGATATCCTAGTTGTTGCTTGCGAAAGGAGCTAGTGGATGACAAGGATTTAGAGGAGTAGATGGATAAATGGGGGAAACTTTGGTAAATGAACTTGATGTGGTTTACTTTGAACTTTAAATCATTATTGAAGAAAGCCCTATAGAGATAGCTAAAGAGTCTAAGTATCCTACTAGCTACATTGTGTCTTCTCTTCCAGCTTTTCTAATCAAGCATAAGAAGTACTTGCTAGTGTTAGATATCTAGAAGCCCTTCAAGCATAAGGAGCACTTGCTAGTGTCAGATATCTAAAAGCTCTTCAATTTGAGAGAAGTTTATCATTTAACATTTATTTTTAGAGGCTTGTGTTGATGATAATGGGATACATGCTATTGAAAATACTTAAAATTACTAGTTTGTTGATGCATCTCATGCATTGTCTCTTTTTTCAAGAAAAGCAAAAGAGAAAGATAAAGCCTTATTGATTACTAAACGAGGAATTCGACTAGCTTCAAAATAGGCTTAGAGTTTTCAATTTTGGGATAAATTGAACATGTACAACTAAAAGGTAACAAGGAGACAAAAATAAACTCATGGAATTCATGTATAGTTGAAGACGATGAAATCACAAAAGTAATATTATCTTTAGCTTATGTGAAAATACATTGTCATGTTTGCCGTTGCATCTAGCTTTTCCTTACATATTCTGTTTCTTAGGTGTAGATTGAAGATGAAAATAACTTCTTGGGAAGAGCTAAGGGATCAAGGAGTAGTAATGCTATTCACACCAAGGACACTACACTTGGCCTTGATTGCCCAAGATTGATCAACTTATTTTCTTGATATTGCATATCAAAAGACACAACATGGCATACGCTTTGTATAAAGGCTCTTACAAGACTTCTTGTCTATTCAAGGTTATAATATAATGCCAACAAAGTAGTTGTTCTAGAGAACGTAGCTACTATTATGATTTTTGGGTATGATCCTAATTACTTTGCCTCTAGAGCTAGATACTTCCTAGCATTCTCATCTTATACTCGAGAAAATAGTTACATTATGAAGAGGAGTTTCTAAGGAGGAAACAGATGTAAAGACGCTTGAAAGTTAGCTTCACAAATATTATGGCTTTTTAGGATTTGCATTAACATATTGTTCTTATGTGGCTTGGTGTAAGAAGATTCGTGATTGTCAAGGAGCACAATCACGCACAAAATAAGGCCATTCTTTTGGAGTTTGCCATTATAAACTGCATACACATATCTATGTTAGCGAAGTGAATTATCTCCTTATATTAGCTTTTCAATATTTTCAAATACCTAATAAATAAACAAATTATTTTGACAAGGTGGTTTAATAACATACATTAAAAGTATAAATTACTATACATTAATTAAGATTAAAAAATTACAAGGCATTTTAACTCATTTACCTTGATCAAGAAATCTAGTCATGGTGGCTTGGAGTTGTGCAAGGATATCTAAGCACTTGCTCTATAAGGCCTCTTGTCAAAGCAAGTTCTTCTTGAGATGATCAAGAAGTTCTTGACCAGTCTCGGCCATGTTGGCCAAGGAGTCCTCACATTTGGGAGTGGTATGGTGAGATGAAGATGAAGATTGTTGGACTTTGCTCTGGTAAGTTTGGGAGTCCCCCTCAATAGTTGTCTCTCTCTCCCCTCCCCCTCCCCCTCCCAACACCCATATTATGGTTGTTGGTAGTGGATGCTACATGGGACACACACTTGACAAATGCTCTATTGTGGTACTACTCGTCCACCATATCATACCACTTGTTAGTACGACATTTTTCATTTTTGGATATTGAATTTGTGAGACTTATCAATCTTATATTGGCCTAATATTGCAACCCACTTTTTTTGACATGCTTCAATGTCTTTTTCAATGTCATGATAGGTAGAGGACAATTTGTTCGCTACTTTGTCCCAAAGGTTTACCCCTTGCTTTGGGGGTTTCCAAATTCCTCATTCATGCCACCCCGGACATGAATGAGCTGATCCACCCAAAAATTCTTCCATTTTCCTTTGTCCTTGTTCTCATTATTGTCATCGTTGATGAGGTCCACCACACCTTTCTTCTTTGCAATACCTTCCTTGTTAGATGAATCAACTTTTGACACTTCTTTGTTGAGGTTTAAGGCTTTGTTCTTTGAAGGTCAAGCACAGGATTTGGAGGGTTGAGAAGCTCCAGGGTTGGGACTAGGAAGAAGGGCTTGATGGTTTAGGAGGAGCCAAGTTTTGGAAGGGGTATTCTAAAGAAGAAGGGGTACCTGAGGTGGATGTTAATATGGTAGTGAAGCCATATTGGGGGGCATGGAGAAAGTAGAGGTTGAGAAGGGATAATAAGCAGATTGAGAGAACATTGTTTGAGAGAGAACATTATCTTCCTCAACAACTTAAGAATCCAACTATTCTTTATCCATATAAACTACAAATTTAAAAAAAGAGGTATCAATTAGAAAAGAGATTGAGAAAAAGGAGGCAGTAAGTAGCAAATAGATATTTGAAAGAGGTATAAATAAAAGGATATATCAAATAGCAAAGAGAAGAGATACCTTTGCATCACATGTTACACTCGCAATACCACCCATAAAAAACAAGAAGATGATATGAGAAAGACACTTAGATAAAATTGGTCATGAATTGAGAATATCATTTGCATGATAGTAAGGTTATCTTCTTGAAGGGAGTGGATTGGTCCCTTGAATTTCCAAGGCCAACTAGAAGGCAAATATGTGTTTTTATAGTGCTAAATAAATTGAATGTTGAAGTATTATAATGTTTAAAAAGATAAACATTAGAAAAAAATGTTAAATAAGAGACATTTCTTTTATTGGGTTAATGTTTATTAAAACATTTGAGGAAAAACATTTTTGAAATATTAATACATTCTTATGTCAGGGTGTGTCAAGGAGTAGATGGATTAGGTAGGGGATTGGGGGCAAGGGGGGATTGGAAGAAAAATGTGTAGATGGAATTGTAACATGGAATCTACATATGTTGTTGCCACTACCCAATCTGAACATGCACCACCACATGGGAGAAGGTGGTTGGGGGATGGAAAGGATGCATGGTGCCTTCTGCCCATGTCTAAAACTAGCCTTAAAATAAAGGGGAATAGAGTTGAGATGGGACTCCTAGTGTGAGAAGGCCACTAGCCAAATGTTAAATGCAAACCCCTCTCTTTTGGGGGCCATAGATGCAATCTCTCTCTCTCTCTCTCTCTCTCTCTCTCTCTCTCTCTCTCTCTCTCTCTCTCTCTCTCTCTCTCTCTCTCTCTCTCTCTCTCTCTCTCTCTCTCTCTCTCTCTATTGAGCCACTTGTAACACACACATATTCTCTTCTCTTATGTTCTCTCTCTTTGTCCATGTCTCTGTATCTCTCTCCACCACCATGGACTCCGCAAAGCATTGTGCCCCCCCCTCTCTCTCTCTCAAAACATGGCTTGGATAGCAACAAGTTATGCCTATTTGGGCCCTTCCAAGATTGTCTCCATAGGTTGTTTCAAGATTTTCTTTGATTGGATTCATCAGGATTGGAGGGATAAAGGGAGAGTTGGAGAACTCCATCCCTAACATGTTGCACTGATGATTCATCTCTAACATGTTGTAGTCATGAGCTTGATCATTTCGATGGTGTTTATCATCTTGCAAGCTCTGGATATGATTCATCATAGGGTTGGCTACCGATTGGAGTTTAGAAACGTATGAAGCCATGGTTATCTCTCCTTCTTTCAAGCCATAGTCCAAGTTAGGCTTGGGGCTAAGCTTGAAGACATGAAAGGTGAGGTGAATGCTATCCATGGCCATGCTGGTGGGGGTCACAAGAGACATCAATGATGGGCTTACCTCGTAGAAGAGCACTTTTTGTGACAAGGTCGCTCAATGCACCGTGGAGGATCAACATGTAGGTTGATCTTATAGTTGAGGATATTTCTTGTTATTCTAAAACCTACTGTTGGCATTGTGTGAGCAGGGCAGCTTTTGGTGGTGTTTGACCTAATAATCTTATTTGTGTATAGGTGAGCTCAAGCTGGTTAAAGGAGCCAGGAGAGAGGAGAATGATCGAGAGGAGGAGGGAGAGATGAGGAGGAGATGAGAGGGAGGAGAAGGGGGAAGAGGGGGAGGCCAAGGGAGATGGAGGAGGAGGGGCAAGTGGTATTAGAGACATGTTGCAACAACCTAGAAGTGGATAAGAGGCATGAAAACACATGGAATGCAAAAAAAATGAGAGGAGGATCTTTAGCAATGTCCTTGAGTGCTAAGTGGTAGCAACACCTGATCCATGGGATTTCTCAAAGTGGAGTATAGAAGTGGATAAGAGGCATGAAAACACATGAAGAGGCAAAAAAAATGAGAGGATGATCTTTAGCAATGTCCTTGAGTGCTAAGTGGTAGCAACACCTGATCCATGGGATTTCTCAAAGTGGAGTATAGAGGACAACATTGACATATTGGCAATAGCTATGATGATGTTGCACATGGTCCTCCCCATCACCATTGTCATCATTGTGATCCTCATCGTCTTCTTCTTGCTCCTTTTGCATGCTGCTCTAGACCATCCCATCTTAGCCCATCTAGATTTCTCCCATTGGCAGAAAAAGAAACTATGAGAGAGTTGAAAAATAATGGAGAGGGTTGCGCCACACTACTCCCAATCATCATTATCATTACGATAGTTACTTAAGAAGGTAAAGAATATCCAGTAGGCTGAAAATATTATATATGAAATTGCTCAAGGACCATTTGGATGTACTCCTTCTATGACAAGTAAAGGAGCCCCTTAGAGCAATTGTGTGTGATGCACATCCCAAGAATATGTGAGGCATGTTCCATGTCCTTCATCTCAAAGCTCTTCTTGATCTGACTTTTCAAGGCATCTAGCTCATCATGAGCTCTCCTAGTAATCAACATATCATCCATATAGAGTACCAAAATTATGAGGTTGCTATCATGGTCCTTATTTGTTATAGACATGGATCCACATCACCACATGTATATCCTTGTGAATGTATAAAAGCATCAAACTTATGGTACCATTTCATAGGTGCCTCCTTGAGGCCACCAAGGCTCTTCATCAACTTGCACACTAGGTATTCCTTGCATTTTTCCTTGTAAATGCATAAAAGCATCAAACTTATGGTACCATTTTGTAGGTGCCTACTTAAGGCTGTAAAGGCTCTTCCTCAACTTGCACACTAGGTGTTCCTTGCCTTTTTCCTTAAAGCCCTTAGGCTATTGTATATAAATCTTATCATATAAGTCCTATATAAGAAAGTTCTCTTTACATCCATTTGATAAAGGTCTAGATCTAATTGAGCAACCAAACCTAGTACCAAATATAGGGCAGTAATCATAATTATAGGAGAAAAGGCCTCATCAAAGTCAACACCATACTTTTCTTAAAACCCTTAGCAACCAATCTGGCCTTATATCTTGGCTTGGGGCATTTATGGATACTTTCAACTTGTACACCCACTTTTATGGCAAAGCATGCTTCCATTAGGCAAAGAAATCAAATCCCACATGATTTTTCTACAATGAGTTATACTGTGAATGTATGGCCCTCTCCCAAGAATGATTGTTATCTTTGCACATGGTCTCATGATAAGTAAGAGACTCACCAACATTTGTCACCATAATATAGTCCTTGGAGGGCTTAAATTTCTCAAGCAGATGTCTATCTCTAGTAGAAGGTCTCAATATATACTATAAGGCAGCTTGTACATCCTATTGAGCATCATGCTCATGGGACACTAAAGAATCTACTATAGACTATCTAGTTGGCTAGATGGGAGCATGAGGCTCCTCTTGAAATATCAGCTTCGTATCTCAACTACCAATTCAAGTTGCTTATGCATTTTCTACCTCATGGAAATCAACATCATGGTTGTGGATGACCTTCCAAGCTTATGGAACTCATAAGCAATAGCCCATCTCACCTACATCCCCATCACCAAGAAAGATGCATTTCACTAACTTGGGATCCAACTTATTACCCTTGCCCTTGGGAACATGGTAGAAAGCCTCACAAACAAACATACACAAATGAGAATATGATAATAACCAATAGTAGTGCATGGGAATCTATTAATCACTTGTAGGCAATAGTAACTATCTTAGCCCAAAAATGCTATGGTAAGCCTACCTAGCTAAACATACTACGAACTCTCACCTAAATCATCTTGTTCATGTGCTCAATCATACCATTCTAGGGTGGGTTGTACGAGCGATCAACTGACACTTAATACCCTTCTCATTGCAAAACTACTCAAAGGCTTTCATACATATTCACCTTGATTGTTAGATTGTAGGCATTTCACTCTATATCCAGATTGGTTCTCAACAAGAGTAAGCCAATATTGAAACATAGCCAATACATTAGATTTTTGCTTTATGGGATATGTCCAAACCTTATGTGAGTCATCAATGAAAGTAACGATATACTTTGCACCATCTAATGACTGATAGGATAGGGTACAAGTCCATATACACCAAAATGAACAAGAGCCAAAGGCTTACCGATATGCATAATGCTAGACTTCTTTTGTAGCACACTACATATCTTCATGCCATAAGGACAATGATTAGAAGAATCAAAACATTTATAGAAGTGAAGGGGTAGAAGATACTACATGTAGATAAGAATTTTCATTCCCTTTAATGACATGTACCCAAGGCCATGATGCCATAATGATACATGTGATATTGTAGCCATAGCCAAAACATGGTTAGTAGACCCAAATATATGTAAGGAATAAAGAGTGCTAGTCTTGGCACCTCATGCAAGGTCAAGATTCCTATGGGAAATCTTCTATGAGGAATCACCAAAAGATACAAAGTAATGTGCATAATCTAATGTGCCAACAAAAACAAGGCTTTTAGTTAAAGTTGGAACATCAAAGTAAAGATTCTTCTTGAAGGAAACTATAGCCATTTTTATATCTCCAATATCAATAATATCCAATGTCAAGTCATTACCCAATCTGATAGATCCTACCAATGACATGTTGTGATAGGACTTTGACAACACCTAGAAACAATGCCTAATATTGCAAATTTTTTTAGTAAATTGTACACAATTGACACATTCTTACCAACTTTTTACATTAATTTAATGTAGATTCGGTGTTCGTTGTTGCTATTTTTGGAGGACGTGTCTCTGCAGTTAGCAAGGAGATGTCGATACAAGGAAGTTTTTGTACGGGAGAAAGGTGGTGTTATAGACAAAATCTAATAGACTATCTTAGTGAATCTTAGCTTGGCTGTTTTAAATTTTCTTGTAGGGATTTTTAGATCTTCCAAAGTCTTTACAAGTTGAGATGGTGGTGTTAGAAGTGCAATTTTAGAGTTTGAGGCTAGGATATCTTAGTATTAATTAGGGGAGGGAATTTCATGAGTTATGTTATCTCTCAATGAAATTATTAAATCATCATGATCCTACCTATGGAGACACTACTTGACAAATGACCAACATGCATGATTAAGAATTAAACCCTCTTGCTACTGCTTCGTCATCATCAATATTGATACTATTGTGATGAAGGCATGATGATCATTAGATCTTATGATGATTATTTGAGATTACATCAATGCATGCAGATGGGGGGACAGCTCAGTCAGTGCAGAGTGTTTTGCAATGCTATGGAGGATCCGCATAGGAGTCAAGACAAGACAAAATATAGTGTGTGAGTGAGGACCTCATGCAGATCTGCTTTGGATAAACCCTCCTTACTTTTAAGCACCAAAAATATATATTTCCCATGTTTTCTAATATTAAAACTTGTTCACATGCTGGTTTTTTTAAACCTCCCATATACATATTCCTTCGGTTCCCCTCCTCTACCCCTACGAGTTTGTAAGGTTAACAAGTGCTCTAAGAGGAAGAAGGTTATGAAGACATTTGTGGAGAGATTGAAATGCTGAAAGAGTGCAATCATCCAAATGTTGTACGCTAGTTGGGTAGATATCAAGCCGAAGATTATCTTTGGAACACTCTTCAAATAAGCAAAGTATCTAATAGCATTGTTTCACCTGTTAATCATTGAGAAGAACTATCAAAGTTGTATACAAAAAGAAATTTTGGCTGCCTACTATCCTCACCCAAAATTTCAAATTCATCAAAAGTACAATCGAACAAATTTGAATTGATAATCTTCAATTTGTGACCATGTTCAGTGCAATGAGTCAAGCACCTTACGACATCTATAAAATTAATTTTACTTTTTAATAAAGACTGTTTGTGAAATCGAGGATGATCATTCCCTCTTTCTTATTTATATCCATCTGGACCTCTATGAATATAGCCTAAAGTAGGTTTATTCTCTAGTCTCTACTTTTCCTCAATCGATGATGATTATTTCTATTTAAAGTTTTCTCCATTGTAGAGAATACCTTGTATTTTCCCATGTTTTTTTTGTTAAAATGCATGGATCTAGAGCATGGTTATGGTGGACATAGACATGACAATTGTTTATTACACAAGTGAATTAGATAATTGAGCAAAGGTTTGGAGACTCTAAAACTATTGAGACGACCACCTCTTGTGTGTGGCATGTGCTTTGGTTCTTGCCACAAGAACAAGTTCATGGTAGATACAGAGGTAGAAAGTGTTCTATCATTTGCTTCTTTAAGAGCAATTGATTGGAGACTCTGAAAACCTTGGCTTCTTGGAGGTGCAAGATAAGTAACCAAAATACTCACAAAAAGAAACAGAAAATGTAGAAGAATACTAACAGAGATGAAGCCTGTTAGTTTATTTCTGCATTAAGCATAAAGACAATCTTGTGTATGTAGACAATGACATAGACACTTGAGTGAAATGACAAAAGGACTATGACATTGCATCTAAAATGAAAGGCAAGTACAATGTTTTATAGGCTTCAAGGTAGGTAGGACTTTCCACAACTGTGCTTCTGGGATTGAGCAAGCTTGCATATCCTTAGCCCAACTGCTCCATACAAAGAGGCTACTCTGGGTGTGATTGCCTAGATCTCAATACCCCTCATCAATCACAACCAAAAAGACAAATTGTGTGGAGGCTTTAGTGAGCAACCACATCTAAAGTGTGGGCACACCACAAACATGGTGTGAGGTGTTAGCCAGGCTCATTCCAAGGCGCACCTTTTTGTAGTCCATCAATAAGTTTTTCAAATGATGCCGCCCTCCTATGCTCCCTTGGAACATCACAAAGTTTGTCACTTAGACCCCACTAAGTCTAAATTGCAATGGAAGTATTTCGGACCAAACCCACTAGGATCAACCTGAACTTTTGGGTTCTTAAAATTAGATGGGTCTCGTGGCATCCACCTAGCATTAGTAATTTTGAGTTCCCACTTTTACAGGATTACTCATTTGAAGCAGACTTGCCATTGCACTTGGTTCAAAGAGAATAGGAGACAGAGGGGAGTATAGTATGTCAACCCTCTTGCCCATAAGCCAAAATCCCATTCTGGTCCCCCTAAAACAATGCAAGTCAGTTCTTCCTAACGACTAGTTTATCGTCTTTCTATTTCTATTGCTGATTTAGAAAAGCTCCCACCTACCGGGACCACCCTACCGTTGGATGGACCCATCAAGGATTACGCCCACCCACTTTCCTTTAATGAGGGAATCATCTTTATTTTTCTAATTACCTACATCACATTTATTGAAACATATACAATCAGCTTCCTTAATTAGTCTGTTAAATCATAGGTTCCTTCATATAATTTCTTTCATGGACACGCATACAATTCAAACAATCCTTTGAATAAAACAACTTCTTTATTATATTGGAAGCTTATTACAATTTCCATCTATCTGACCTTGCAGAAGATACACAGAATTCCATGAGGGTATTCTGTCCACCAAGATTCCACTCTTGTAACTAGTATTTAGGATTCCAAGTTCCCATCTTAAGTCCTGAAGGGGCTTGTTGGATTTTAGGAACAATGGAGGATTTACAGCGAAAGTCCCCCCTTGGCACCTACATTTTCTACTGCCCGAGACTATCCCTACGGACAGACCTTTCACCTACAGAACCGGTCTAAGTCTCTCGTAGTGATAACCATGACCCCCTTGGAGTAGGCTCGCGCAGCTAGCTTGGGAGTAGCCTAGCACAATCCTTCCTTTTATTCTGTTTGTCAATATTTTCAATCAGAGATTTAGATTCTAGCAAACACAAATAGTCCTTTCAGAAGTATATCAAATGATTCAATGACAATCACACCATCGTGCAATTCACAGCTTCCATAGCCATTATCCCAAGATAACCTTACATTCTAAATACACCATTCATTTTCTATGAACCCAACTATATGAGGATCATATTCTTTTCTTTGTATAATACATATGCACATTATGTTTTAGAGTAGTCGCTTCTTTAGTTCTTAATTCTAGCACCGTATCATGATGTTTTTTTTAAACTTCCATGTATAGTATTTGAATTGCCTCAAATTCCTTTGCTGTAAACTATCATATTTCTTTTTGGAGAATCACTAACGATGGTGTGTTACTAATGGACAAGAGAAGAAGCCCTAGGATATTGCCGTTGCAGTAGTTTGGCAAAAAAATGATGACAAGGCTCAAGCCATCATAAAGCTTGAGTTGGATGATGGCTACATTCATCATGTGGATGCCTGTAACACATCCCATGATCCCTAGGATAGATTGGACGCATTGTTTGGTGCCTAGTCAAAGTCTTCTAGGTATGGATTGCTAATTGAATTTTTTAGACTAGACATGAAGCCTAATTCATCATTGGCATCTCATCTGAACTACATGGAAAGTCTTCCAACCCAGCTTGTAGGAATAAATCTGAAAATGGATGAAGATATATGTATTGGTGTATTGTTAAAAAGTTTGCCTCCAAATTATAATAATGTCTCACCACTTTAATCAACATGCCAAACCCTAAATTGGTTGACATTAAGGCCTCCTTATTAGAAGAAGAAAATAATATTAAAGGAAAAGAAGAAACTGCGAAAGATGGACAACTATTGTATGTCAACAGGAACAAAGGCAAAAAGGGCCATCTAATTTCCGACTTCTACAAAAGGATTGGACATACTGAGAAGTTATGTCATGCTAGAAAGAGGTCTCAAAAGGCCTATCTTGCAGTAATGAAAGAAGAAGAAGACCATGGAGCAAAAGAATAAGAATAAGAAGAAGAAGACCATCAGGAGTAGAAGGACAAGCCTCACCAGTCCTTCTATTCCCAAATTTTTTATAGAATTTTTTGAACCCTTGTATAACCTTGCCCTAATATTTCTATCATAAGATTTGTAAACTCCTCATGTAACTTGGCACTACAGCCTTTGTACACTTTGTGAAGCCCCTATTACAACCTCTGGATGTCCACCATGTCTTTGGTACCCACACTTAGCCTTTTCTGCGATAGCCTCTCTAGATGATCACCATGTGTAATATTTCCACGCAATTAAAAGTTAGTTGGTTAGTTCAAAAGTTAGCTAGTCAATTAAAAAGTTAGTAAGATTACTAACTACAGACTAACTAAAGTAAAAAGTAACTAACATTAATAACTAATAATTTTTATTAATTAAAAATATTTAAAAAACTGAGAGTCATAACCCGATGTTTTTTTCGAATTGATAAGGATTGTAGCCACCCATTACAAAAGCTATCACGTGAACGAGAGATATGAGCCATATTAGTCATTAATTCAGTGTGTATGGTATGGATGGTCCAAAAATATTAGATTTTTGGACAAAACTAGCCTATTTTAGATATTTTAGATATTATTGTAAAAATCTTGAAAAGATATGGAAATTTCTAGAATAGGATGTCATGTAAAAAAAATCAAGTTGTTTTTTTCAGTTAGTTTTGGAGATTTAATGCAAAAAAAGGATTGGCAAGATTGCGTGCGTCATCATGATTGTAGTTTACAGGTAGAAAACAACACTTTGAACAGGGAGAAGAAAAAGGAGTGATATGAAAGATTTCTAAGCAAATGTCTTGGAGATTTACCCCCCTTTCGGAGCCAACAGAACAATTAGATTTATGATTTGAGCATCAGATCATTGATTTTTCCAAGATCCCCTCCACAAATAGCTCTTCTTCTCAACCACAACCCTTCTTCTCTAATTCAACTATAAATATGAGGCATGGGGAGTAGTTTAGGAAGCACAAGGAGACCTCGAGAGGCTGCGAGAGAGAGGTAGAGAATGGAAGGTAGAAGGATACCCCTCCAAGAGGCTGTGAGAAGGAGCTTGAGAGAGAGAGAGAGAGAGAGAGAGAGAGAGAGAGAGAGAGAGAGAGAGAGAGAGAGAGAGAGAGAGAGAGAGAGAGAGAGAGAGGAGTTACCCCGAGAGGCTGTGAGGGAGAGAGTTAGCTCAATTCCCCCTGTCTTAGTCTTGGACTAAGCCATCTTCTCTTATGCTCTCCCATCTCAAATCTATTCCGCCTTTCCTATCTCTCGAACCACTCATGGACAATGGCTCCAGAGCAAAGAAGTGGAAAGACCACATGAACCACCACAATCAGTCAAGGAGTGGGTATTGCCAAAGATACAGGAGTGCTTGAGGTTGCCAAAGCTACCACTACCAATGGAACATCGGGTGTGGTCAACATGAGTACGGGAAAAGACAAATTTCTCGATGTCATCATGCCAAACCAGGTTATTCACTACTAGGTTATTATTTTGCAACATAAAATAATAAGGTTTATGGCATAATTTTACATAAAATATTAGCTTCCATATTTTCCACTTACACAAATTGACAATTTTATCTCGAAAGCATACTAATACACACATAAAAAATTAACCGCCATGATGCCAACTTTATGAGAGCTCTAAGATAATCAAGCAAAGTAGTGTGGGTGGTGCATACATCCTTGTGATAAAAGTTATAAGTGAGCCAAGGGTTTGGATATGGCCCTTAATTACAAGTATCTCAAATTGAAGATCTTGCATGCACCTGCCAACTCATGAGAGCTTGGTCACTTGTTACATTCTATAAAACATCAATTTTGATTGTGCATTTCTAGATTTATTTGAGCATAAGCTAAAAACATATGTGCAACCTTACTACTTGGATGCTTAATTGTTTAAGTTTCTAACTCTAGCCATGTATACATTATTAAACTAACATTTACAAGAAGGAAATTGTGATGTATAAATTCTAAGTGAAATGGTATTGGTTAGGTATTAGATTCAATGTTGAGTGAATTTTGGTTATTTTCAAGTTTCCTATGTGAGGGACTTGCACCATTTTATGGTGAGCATGTTATACTTAAATGTATCATAGAAGTTTTGGTGTTGAAAATTATGCAGTATGATTGATGATCAAAGAGGCTAGAAAATACTAAAACATGGATTGCATATTAGAATTTGATGAGAAATATTTTCTATATATAATTGGATACTTGAACTCATTAGATCTTGGAGGGGGTTTCTCACCTTGATTGTTGCTATAGGAAAACTTCTTGTATTATCTTGCTAAGACAGTTGAGTCTTTAAAGGGTTGTGCAATGATGATAAATATGTGAGGCATTCAATAGAAAATGCATAGATATTACAAGAGGGTGCTTATTCCAAGGATTTCTTTCATCCCCAACATGCACCACTTCTCATTTACTATGAGGTGTAGACAGTTTCCTTTTTTACCAATATTTGCAATCAAAATCAACAAGTCCTAGGGTGAGACATTGTCAAGCCCATGCATCTATTTGAAATCACCAATGTTTACACATGGCCAACTCTACATTTCATGTTTAAGAGCTAGATCACCATGGTATCAAGGTTTTTTTTAATGGGAAGGGGGTGCTTCTCAAAACCACTACTAACATATATACAAATACACTCTTCAAAAAGGCTATTTGATAGGCTTTGCCTCCATCTTTAGTTGTATAATATAATTTGCAAGATTATTTAATTAGATCTTTACAATATTTTATGGAAATAATTATTTAGTGTTTTGAGTAGATGCTATTTTGTATAAACATATTGCAAAGTATTTTTACCATCTTTGTTGCACAATTGATCTCTTATATAGAGATGTTTTGCACAAAGTTACTTGACAAGAGTTTCCATCTTTTGGGTTATATTTTGCATATACTAGTTACTAAATGTATGCACATTTAACAAGACCTTGTGTTTTTTGTAAGGATAGTAGGATTGTTGGAGGCTTACTAAGAGCCATTGTTTTTTTTTTCACCTTTGTTCTACCCTTTAGATGGGGTTATATTGTCATTTCTTCTTCCTATATTGATGTTTTTCATGTTAACTTGCAATAAATAAATTGATCATAGTGATTAGTGCTAACTCTATTTGGATATATTCACCCCCTCTTAAGTCTTCTTTAGTATTCAACTCTTTGAGCCTTTTGTACACTACCTCATGTCTCTAATACTTATATTCGGTAAAGGATATATATCTTAATTAATAGCTCCTTAATTTATTTAATTATTTTGTTCCATATTTTTTTTTGTCTTTTTTGCTTTGTATTCAAGATTCTAAACGTTTTGCAACCCCATTTTACATGTGCCATTTTAAAGAGCTAGGGTTCTACCAAAAACCATAGTGTATGTATACTATTGACTTTGCCAAATAGTTATAGACCTCCAAAAAATCATTTTTTAAATGCAACAACATATGACTTTTCCAAATAGTTATAAATCTCCAGAAAATTTTACGTGTGCAATTGCATGTAAAACCTTAGTTTGTGTTAAAGGAAAAATATTCAATATCCTTAGAGACATAGAATGTATCCATGTGAGTTAGAGAGGGTGCTCTTCCACTTGACTAGGCAAAGTTTTGATCATAGCTCATGTATTTCAAATCCAACAACATCTTGACTTTGTCCTAGCACTTTTTTTCTAATACTCTAAGTTTCTAACCTATTTTCACGTATCTTTACATGAGATTCTATCACATTGAAGCCTCCTTAACTAGTTCTTGTGTCCCCAACAAATATTTTGACAATCGGGCTCTAGACCTAGCTAGCCCCCATGCATAGAGTGCCCTAGCTAGTCCTGATGCATAGATTGAAAATTGGGTTCTATACCTAGCTAGCCCTTATGCATAGAGTTATGCATAGAGTGGCATAATAGTAAGCTCTAAGGACTCATCCATTATGTAGATTAATGTTTGAGAGTACTGATAATCCTAGTATGGTAGGACTTTTTCACCCCCATAACCACTCCTCCCCTATAGTTCCCTTGATTGGTTTGCTCTTGGCTTCATCAAAAGACCCAAGACATTATAAGTGATCATGAGAGAAACATAAAATTGAGTATTTTTAAGCATACTTTCCTACCACTATGATAACATAAAAACTAGGAGATAGTGCAGTCT
Organism: Lygodium microphyllum; assembly: GCF_053477565.2. Classification (NCBI taxonomy): domain Eukaryota; kingdom Viridiplantae; phylum Streptophyta; class Polypodiopsida; order Schizaeales; family Lygodiaceae; genus Lygodium; species Lygodium microphyllum. Next base: position 70,252,749 of record NC_141150.1, read on the forward strand.
TAGGCCCCCTTGTATTTCCTCTAAATATTTACTTCCAATTCCTCTTTTTTTTTGTCACTCCCTCTAGTTCCATTTGAGAGTATTTCCTTTAATGCTTGAGAGGGACTTTGTTTGAGGGGTTCTCCATTCCCATGAGTGATGCCATCCATTTTACTTACCTCTTGTGGAAAGGTAACATTACCTCTCATGTATCTCCTTTGCAAGTAATTGAGGATGGATTCTAAGTCTATCAAAGAGTCATCTACCAATTATTTTGCTTTTTCTTCATTTTTTGTCCCATCTTTTCATTGTTATTGATCACATGAGTTGAGGATGGTTTTTAAGTCTATCAAAGAGCCATCTACCAATTCTTCTGCTTTTTCTTCAATTTGTTCATCATTGTTATTGACCATATGAGTTGCTAGATCCCAAAGCCTCAAAGGGATTAGATGTGGTAGCCATTACTTGAGACTTAGTAGGCACATGATTGAATGAAGACAATTGTGGATTTCCCTTGTTTTCTCTTAAGACCATTTAAAACCCATCAATGGTAGTGGGTTTGGGATTACTAAGTTTTCCAATAAGTATCTAGTACATGTAATAATGACTTATTTCTTTGTATATTCTTATGTAATTGATGAAGCTTTCTCTTTTAATGTAGAAGCTTATATATTAATGGAGTGAGGTGAAGCGAGTACTATAGATGCTATGATAGACCTTTGAGAAGTAGTACTTTCTACTCCTCAAAATTTAAAATCTAGTGAAATAATGATGCCAACCTATGTTCATCACTTGCTTGATTAGTGCTAGTTACATGGGTATGAAATTACATCTTTTTCTTACCTTTATATTTCTTACCACATGCTACAACACGTGAATGTTAAATTTACAATGACAACTCACAATATATCTATTAGATAGTATCTCCTATCATAGTTTTCTATAACTATTTAAGATGGTTTTTTCTATGTTTGTAATGTTCCCATTACTTAGTTTATTTTAATGCGCATATACATTCCAAAGAAAATTTATTTATGTTGCACGTTTATTTTTTTAAAAGAAAAAAAGGGAAAAAAATAACAGCAATCTTGACGAGGATGAGACACTGATCGAGAAGGAGGAGACTCTATTCCACGAGACAAAGAGACATCATTCAATTCAACCCGTGGAAAGGGATACGCAGAAGGTCTCTCATCCCCTTCTACTCTAATCCGAGAAGAGAAGACACTAAAGAAATTTATCCTATTCTATCAATTCAGTTAGAAGTCATACCTCTACTCTCATCCCTATTCTGTCTACTAGAGAGAGAGAAGTATTGCTCTCCACGAGGCAAGAAGAACCATCCGCGAGGCTTGCATCATTGAATCCCACAATAACCATCATCATCATTGAGAGTCTTACACCCTTGCCAACCGGTACTATTGCCGTGTTCTTCTTCTTCTACTAATCATATTTCCATCATGGCCCCGAAGAAAAAGAATTCAAAAGCATAAATCGCGAATGACCGTACTAACGTGGCTAATGTGGAAGTAACAATTGGAGTTGCGAGCATGAGAGTCACTAATGAAGTCATAGGTACGGATAACAACCCTTTACCAATCTCGATACCACATTAGGGGAGTTTTGATGCCAGGAGGCATATTCCACGGTGGATTCCGTGAGGTTTTACGGTGGATTCCGTAAAACTTAGATGACCGGGGCTCATACGCAAAGAGGATTCTTTGTGCGAGAAGTTGACGGGGACGCCTGTCCTTTTCGGGCGTTTTATTAATTTAGTGTGTACATGGGTGATTCCATAGCGGGTGATTCCGCAAAATGCATATTAAATTAATAAACGTTTATGAGTTTAGAGTGCGCACTCGTAATAAATTAAGGTTAGGATTTATTTCTAACCGGTTGATTTATTTATGTAGCTGAAGACTGCTAGGTATTCACTTTTGTCGGTTTAATTGTGTTATTTTACTAACGATTGTGAATGCTTCAGTTGATGTGTAGAGATAGCAGCAGTGGCGGAGGAAAGCATTGGAGTCTAGCGGGTTTTCGACCTTTGGACTATATTTTGTTATGTCTATAGAGACATCGATTATTTATTATTATTTTGTATGCGCTTATGCGCTTGGATATGTTATTTCTATTTGGACATTGAGATTGGGCGTGCCAGACACTATGGGCACCGTCCATTAGCTTTATTTTCCTATTTTTGGTAGAAAGCAAACTCAAAAGCTAAAAGCTTGTCATATTTTTGTAATTGGGCTATTATTGAGCATGAAGATTGGAAATATACATTAAATACATGCTTTGTGAAGCGCTCACACAAGGCATGGGGGAGATTGAACCCAATTTGTCTCTTGCCTCTTGTCGTGCTTGCTTTTACATGGGTTTTTGTGCTAAAAAGTAGAGTACTTTGTTCTTGGGGACCTTCCGGGATTCACCACGTGAGCTATCTGCGTCCGATCTGCGCACCAGTGGTATCAGAGCAGAGCAGAGATCAAGAGCTTCCAATCGCTACCAATCTCGGGCGAAGGCGGAGCTCCAGGAACAAACGGCCTCTACAGTCAATCTCATCGCGAACCGTCGATACAGGCAGACTTCTGGCGATCAAGAACCCCTGTTTCCACTGTCAGATCGCGAAGGACCAATCTCAGCAGGCGGAGGACCACTCCCTCATCTCCATGAACAAGTCGTGATAAAACAGTAAGAAGCCATATCTATTTCTTCAAAAAGCTTAGTCTTCAAGCTTAAAAGACTTAGGAAATTAAAGAAGCTCCACAAAAATTCTCCACGAGGTATCTGAGGACGTCCGAAAAATCCGCGACGTCATCAAACACCTCCTCTTGTCCTCCATGAAACACGCCGTTTTCAGTCGCCTCTTCCTTCCCAATAAGCTTAAGCTATTAAGCTTTAAGCTTAAGCTTAATTCATTAAGCTTAAGTTACTCCATACTTTGCAAGTTATACAGGGTAGAGAAGTCGATATACTCCGGGTCTCGCACTCCAGAAGTCAAGTTCAGTAAGTCACTTGGAATCAAGTTCTGCAAGTCGGCCTAAGTCCAGCAAGTCAACAACTCTGCAAGTCTGTTAAGTCTGCAACTCTGCAAGTCAGACTAAATCAGAACTGACTAGTGCTTAAAACTCATAGAAGACTTATTCGTATGCAAAAACTCTGAACTGGAAAGTTGTTCGCAGCAAGCTGTTCTACCTATCTACAAGTTCGTTGAAGTACTTTCAGCAAACGGATACAGAAATATTGCAGAATTTCTGAAAATTGAAGAAGAAAATACCCAAAAACACATAGCCTTGTAACCCCAAATTTGAGCTACGCTCATCCCGCTAACTGATTTTGAGTGAGAAAGGTTTGTTGAGTTTTACAGGATGACTACCCCACATATGGATGATCCTATGGCTGAAGACGATCTACCCGAGCCTACCATGGAACAAAAGCTAGATCTTATCATGTTGCAATTGGAAGAAGAGCGAAGAGCTAGGCAAGCCTTGCAAGTGCAATTGACGAAGCTACAAGGAGCGTCCATTGACAAAGAAGAACCTCAAGCTGAAGATTTGATTCGCCGTACCATCGACGCCACTCTTGAAGCACAAACCATTCGCAAGGAATCTAAGATAAGTAAACGAAGTTTCAAGTTTCGCACTTTCAATGGCATAAGAGAAGGAAAGACTGTTTTATCATTCATTAGCCAGTTTGATGACTATTTCCATGAGGAAACTTATCCCGAGAAAGATAAAATCAAGTGTGTTACTAATCATCTGATAGACAGAGCATCACTTTGGTGGACTGTAGTCCGCAAGAGCATAGAATGTCCTGTTACATGGGAAGATTTCAAGAAGAAGTTCATGCAAAATTTCCTTCCACCGCAATTTCATGAGAAGGCTATCAAGCAATGGGATTTACTTCAACAGCGCGATCGTGAGCCTATTCCACAGTATACAGAGCGTTTTTGGAATGCACTCCTACAGCTACGCATGCTTGAAGACGTACCAGAGACGACACAGAAGCGGAAGTACATGTCTGGACTTCTTGGACATTACTACGCTGAGGTGAATATGTTCAAGCCTGCTACCCTTGAAGACGCCATCTCCTTAGCTCACGACACTGAAGATAAGTTACGCGGAAGAGATCGACGACCACAGCCATTCCAAGCAAACGGTAATTATGGATCTAAACAATTCAATTCCAATTTCAGAAGGTTTAATCCAGGTCGTTTCTCATCACCATCTTTCCGCAAGAATTGGCCTAAACCACCTGCATTACCATCCACTGTCAATCCAAATCCTAAGCCTATTCAACAAGCAAATCCAAATATACCCAGACTCCCAGCCATTGCAAATAATGTGACCAAAGCCAAGCCCATAGTATGCTACAAGTGTCACCAGCCAGGGCATCTCGCAGCAAATTGTCATTCAAAGAAGCCATCAGCACATATCAACTACCTTGGAGCTATGGACGAAGAAGAGCATGAGGATATGCCAGATTTCACTGAAGAAGAGGATGATATTACTACTACTTCCGACACTTTACCAGGTATGCCTACTTCACATTCATTGTTGACTATGAAATGTATGGTGCATGGAAAAGAAAGAACTATATTGCATGATGACGGTAGTACCCATGACTTTATTTCAGCAAAATTGGTAAAGGAATTGAAATTGCCTACTGTACCTACGCACTATCGCATAAAAGCTGCATTTTTAGGCACTAGGTACAATGGCACACAAGAAGTTCAAGATTTAGAAATTCAAATTGGTCCATATATTGAAAGAAGAAATTTCTTAGTTGTCCCATTACAGTCTAGCAACATTATTCTAGGAATGCCATGGAGACACCAACATAATCCCAATATAGATTATTCCACACACACAATGAATATAAATTTTCAAGGAAAATCTATTACATTATTTGGTATGCATGCATCTCATATTTTTCCACTGCTTTCGCATACTCAAGCAAAACGTGCACTACGCAAGAATACTAAATCATATCTCATTTGGGTGAATGAATTGCACGCAAAGGAAAATCATATGCACCCTAGGCATAAGGAATTTCTCGCATATTTTAAGGATTGTTTTGCAGAAGACCTACCACCAGGTTTACCTCCATCTCGTCCAGAAGACCATAAGATTGACCTAATACCTGGCACACAACCACCTTGCAAAGCCCCATATAGGCACAATCAAATAGAGCAAAAAGAAATCCAGACTCAAGTTGAAGAATTACTCAATAGAGGTTTAATTCGACCTAGCAGTTCTCCATTCGGTGCACCTGTGCTCTTAGTCAAGAAAAAGAATAATACTTATCGGATGTGTATTGACTACCGAGCATTAAACAAGATAACTGTAAAGAATAGGTATCCTATACCTAGAGTTGACGACCTTATGGACAAACTGCAAGGATCTTCTATATTTAGTAAAATTGACCTTAAATCTGGATATCATCAGGTGAGGCTAGATAGATCCGACATATTTAAGACTGCATTCAGGACACAGTTTGGCCATTACGAATTCTTAGTTATGCCATTCGGATTAACTAATGCACCTGCTACTTTCAGTAGAATGATGAACCGTATTTTTCTAAAATATCAATATTGTGTGATTGTTTTCTTTGATGATATTTTAGTATTCAGTCAAAGTGAAAAAGAGCATTATGAGCATTTATCATTAGTTTTTCAATTACTGAAAGAAAATCAATTGTTTGCAAATCCTGACAAGAGTGAATTCTTTAAGACAGAAATATAATATCTAGGTCATATTGTATCAAAAGAAGGAATAAAAGTTGATCCTAAGAAAAATTGACGCAATATTGCATTGGCCTGTTCCTAAAAATGTACATGAATTACGCTCATTCCTTGGTCTTGCTAGTTTCTATAGGAAGTTTGTACGTAATTTCTCATTACTTGCTTTACCATTGACCAAACTTCTTAAGAAAGGCATTGTTTATCAATGGACTGAAAATCAGCAGAAATCCTTTGACTTACTCAAATGTGCATTAACCAATGCCCCTGTCCTACAATTGCCTGACTTTAACAGACCATTCTTTTTAGTTGTGACCGATGCTAGCGGATCAGGAATAGGAGCCGTATTAATGCAAGACAACCATCCAATAGCATATTCTAGTTCTAAGCTGAAACCCTCTGAGCTCAAATATTCCACTTATGACAAGGAACTCTTAGCAGTTGTACAAGCATTAAAACAATGGAATCATTATTTAATGGGTTCAGAATTCATGATAAAGACCGACCAGCAAAGCATTAGACATCTACTTAGCCAACCCCAAATTTCTGACCATCATATCAAATGGGCTTCATTTATTCAAAGTTTCCATCCTATCATCCAATACCAACCTGGAAAAGAAAATGTAGTTGCTGATGCATTGAGTAGAAGACCTGCAATTCATAATATTTCCATCATATCTTTTGATTCTTTGATTGCTATGAAAGACACATATCACCAGGATATTACTTTTCATTCTGATTGGCAAAAATTAGTTCAAAATAATTTCATTCCTGTTGATTCATTGTCATATAATGATGGATTCATGTTTTTTGAAAAGAGACTGTGCGTTACTATTCCATTCCGATCTTTTGTTTTGAATGAAATTCATTGTCCCCCATATCAAGGTCATAGAGGTATCATTTCTACATTACGCATGTTAACTGAAGATTTTTATTGGCCGCATATGGATGCAGATGTATCTAATTTTGTTTCTGAATGTCTGATTTGTCAAAGAATAAAGAGACATCATGGTAAACAGTATGGATTATTAATGCCTTTATCTATTCCATCTAAACCTTGGGAACATATATCTATGGATTTTATTACTGGTTTACCAAATACTAAATCTAACCATGACATGATTTGGACAATTGTAGATAGATTTAGTAAGCAAGCATATTTTATTGCATGTAAGAAAACTTTAACAGCATCACAAGCAGCACAGTTATTTTTGAAAACTGTTTTTACTAACCATGGATTGCCGAAAGTGATTATTTCAGATAGAGATTCTAGATTTTGTAATAATTTTTGGATTACACTGTTTGCAAATCTAGGCACAAAGATTGATTTCTCATCTGCATTTCATCCAGAAACAAATGGACAAACCGAAGCCACAAATAGCACCATTTTAGATCTTTTACGTGCATACACTATCTCTAAACCTCAGACATGGGATACTCATTTACATTTATTACAGTTTGCATATAACAATACACCGCACACATCTACAAAGAAAGCACCTTTTGAAGTTATTTATGGATATAGATTATCTACACCTGTTGCATCTTTGTCTAATAGAATACAAAGTGCCGATGATATTGCTGTTATGCATAACACTATTTTTGATGAGGTAAAGGATATGATTGCTAAAGCCCAACAATCATATACCAAACAAGCCAACAAGAAAAGACAAGCCATGAATTTCAAAGTTCATGATTATGTTTGGCTTAGAATAGAAAAGCGTAGACTGCAAAGTGTAGATAGACATCCAGTTGTCAAATTAGCTCCTAGATTCTACGGACCATTTAGAATCATTCATAAGATTAATGACAATGCATTCAAGTTAGAACTGCCATCTCATTGGAAAATTCATAATACATTTCATATTAGTTTATTGAGACCATTTAGAGGCCAATTACCTATCCACCCTGTCTATGAAAACCCACCTTTACTAGAAGAAGAGACTGAAATACTTGAACCAAAAGCCATTATAGACACTGACTACATGACCACTAGAACTGGCCGAAGGTATTCTAGATATCTAGTAAAATTTAAGAACCATCCTGTAGAGGAAGCACAATGGATGCACGCTAGAGACTTAAATGCTTTCCCCACTCTGTTAGCTCCACATTGAGCTAATAGCAATTGAGGTCAATTGCTATCCCACCCCGGGGGTATGATGCCAGGAGGCATATTCCACGGTGGATTCCGTGAGGTTTTACGGTGGATTCCGTAAAACTTAGATGACCGGGGCTCATACGCAAAGAGGATTCTTTGTGCGAGAAGTTGATGGGGACGCCTGTCCTTTTCGGGCGTTTCATTAATTTAGTGTGTACATGGGTGATTCCATAGCGGGTGATTCTGCAAAATGCATATTAAATTAATAAACGTTTATGAGTTTAGAGTGCGCACTCGTAATAAATTAAGGTTAGGATTTATTTCTAACCGGTTGATTTATTTATGTAGCTGAAGACTGCTAGGTATTCACTTTTGTCGGTTTAATTGTGTTATTTTACTAACGATTGTGAATGCTTCAGTTGATGTGTAGAGATAGCAGCAGTGGCGGAGGAAAGCATTGGAGTCTAGCGGGTTTTCGACCTTTGGACTATATTTTGTTATGTCTATAGAGACATCAATTATTTATTATTATTTTATATGCGCTTATGCGCTTGGATATGTTATTTCTATTTGGACATTGAGATTGGGCGTGCCAGACACTATGGGCACCGTCCATTAGCTTTATTTTCCTATTTTTGGTAGAAAGCAAACTCAAAAGCTAAAAGCTTGTCATATTTTTGTAATTGGGCTATTATTGAGCATGAAGATTGGAAATATACATTAAATACATGCTTTGTGAAGCGCTCACACAAGGCATGGGGGAGATTGAACCCAATTTGTCTCTTGCCTCTTGTCGTGCTTGCTTTTACATGGGTTTTTGTGCTAAAAAGTAGAGTACTTTGTTCTTGGGGACCTTCCGGGATTCACCACGTGAGCTATCTGCGTCCGATCTGCGCACCAAGTTTTGAGGTCTCGAAAATGCCCTGTAAGAGATCCTAGAGAGAGAAAACAATTTACGAAATAAAATCATTTTATAGAATTTTTAAAAGGTTTATATTTTGGTAAGTTAAAATATCAAAATTCGTTAATAAGTCATTGTCGTGATATTCTCGTGGTCACATCAAACCTAGAAATCTAGGTCCCCATAAAGTTGGCAAGGTTGTCATAATGAAGATCTTACCTCTCCTCATTAAAGTGAAAAGTAATATTCAATTTGAATTTTGGTGGATACTCGATTGCCTCCCTCCATCGTTTCTCCATCGTTTCTCTCTTCTTTTTTTCTCCTCCTTATTAGTCTCTTCTTTGTTTTCGTTCTTGCTTCTAATCATATCCTTAGCTATGGATCAATCACCCAATGATCTCTGTAACTCAGCTATGGATCAATCATCTAATGATCTCTGTAGCTCTCATAAAAGACCTCTCTATCATCTTCATATTGAGTTGGACAGTGAGTATGAACCAATAAGAAAGAGAACAAAATCTATCACGGTTACAGAGTCTATGAAACATATACTGAGGTTTGAAGGAAAGAAGAATATTGATATTTGGTTAGATGGAAAGCTATATCCCAAAGATCCTAGCAGAAATAGCACTCCTCCTTTCTATAATAGCTCGTCATTAATGAGGTTTATTAGTGATGGCTACAATGGATTTTTAGGTTATACACTTAATCTTGTTGCAGAAAAGGATATCCTTGGACTAGAGAATCATCTTTTGATGAAACACAATATGGAGTTGTTGCAGAAGCTAGAGGATTGTCAACAAAAAATTCATTCATTGGAAAAGCGTATCAAAGCTTATCAACAAAAGCAAACTTTATTAGGCCTTCGAAATCGACAAAGAGCTCTTAAAAATATTGAGAATCTCAAACGAGCAGGAGGAGGCTGTGGTAAAAGAATCCAAGCAGCAAGGTATATTTTTTTTCACTTGAAAAATCTTAAATATGGCTTTATCTAAACTACTTCCATTGATTTGTGATGTTAATTTTGCTTAGATCTCTTCTACAACCAAATGCAAGTGAAAGAGATTCTTTAAAAGCAACTCAGTTTTATTATCATCTTCTTCCTTCAGTAGTTTCAAAGGATATTTTGGAGAAGAAGAAATTTAAAAAGGCAAAGAAACAATGCTTGGAGTCATTTGTAAAGGATCATTCTTTGGATTCTGAGTTAGTACAGAAGACACTGGATAGTATTGGTATCAGTCGAGATGCTTATATGCAACTTTTCCAGCTTTTACAATCAAATATGAAGCAAGGACAGGTACACAATTGCATACTTCCGAAACCATTTGTGGTTAGGACTATCAGACAGAGAGTTAATAACAAAGTGATGGAGATTCTAGGTGAGCCTTTTCATATCAAGGCTAGCTTCAAGGGTAAGAAAAAGGAGGTTATATTCAATGAATTTAACAATATTTTCCTTGACTTGCCCACCCTACAATGCTTAATGATCAAATTTTATGACTTGTCAGTTAGCAGAGGCACAAGGAGTGGCTAGATTTGTGATTAAACTTGATGAAAGTGAGATTCTAAAATGTAAAAAATTGGAGAGAATCTCTATCACCTTGATGAATAGAGCACTTTCGTCATGTCATTCCAATCACTCAACATCATTTAGTGTTCAATCTGAATATAACATCTAGTGGCTAGGAGCATTTGAGGAAGATACTGAGAATTTTGATATACTATATTGGGTTTTTCATCAAACATCAATACCTAATGTTATTCAAAGGCAACAAGCAGGAGAAGAGCTATTTGTTGAAGGATTTGGGAACTACATGATTGAGTGGCACATAGCTGGTGACCTAAAGACACTCAAATGTATGTATAATGTATCAAAGGGAGCTAACTCGAGATCTCCTTGCTTATACTGCATGTCACCAGCTGCAGAGTTAAACTCAAGCAATTGGAATAGAGCTCCCTCTAGGCACAATAAGGATCCACAGTTTAAACCAGTCTTGGACATTCCTTTAGCAAATGCCCATATTTGTACACTTCATGCACTTTGCAGGATAATTGAAAAGCTTGTTCATCTCTATATAGGATTTGCATGGAAGTTGAAGCCATTATCAACTAGAACAAATGCTATAACAAAGGTTAAAAAAGTTCTCTCAATTGGTTTGCATGGTGGCAATGTTGTTATTGAACCAGATCTTCAAAAGTCTAAGGATGGTAATTGTGTCCCAAAAAAATCATCTATTGGTGGAGTGAAGGCTAGAAGATTTCTAGGCTTTCATGGGAGACTTGGCAAGATAAACTCGAGAAATGGTGGCTCAACTATTAAATTTAATCAGTGGAAATCCCTACATAATGCAGTTAAGGATCACAGTGATAATGGACAAGCTCGAAATAGAAAAGCTAAAGTTTGGGAAACACTAGACAAAGTGTTTTTTTATTGTGATAAGACTGAATGGAATGATGATGATCTCAAAGACTTTAAAAACCAATTGAACCTTTTCAAAAAGGCGATGACAGAAGCTTGGGGTGATCAACACTTTACTCACTATATGGTAAGAAGTTTGTATATGTTTGTTTCTTCATTGTCGAACTCATATAATGTTTTTTAATAACTTTCTTTATTTGTTGACTATGCAGCATATTCTATACAACCATGCTCCATACTTTATTAAACAATATGGATCTCTATCTATCTGGTCAACCCAAGGTATGGAAACATCACATTATCAAGCAAGAACAAAATATTTCAAACACACAAGACATGGAGGTGGAAGACACAAAGCCAACAGTTTATTAGAGGTCTTTTAATGGTTCTATCGACAAATTTGGCATAAATTCAAGCTTAAAGATACAACCACATCAAACAATACATCATCTTTAGCAAGGACTATACAAATTGTTACCCAAAGAAGAAAAGATAGATATTTAAATTCTTGCGCAAAGCAAAGATTTACAGAATGGTTACAAACCAAACAAAGAGTTGGGAAAAGATGGGTTTCAAGAAACCCTTAATCTTTGGCATCTTCTAGTCTGATTGTGTTGCAGAAGAGTCCTTAGTTTCAGGCACCTCAACAGGGCCTTCAGAGGAGTCCTTGGTTTCAGGTAGCTCGACAGGGCCTCTAGAGGAATCTTTTGTTTCATCCCACTCAATAAGACCTCTGTATTTCAAAAACTCTTGTTTCCGATAGCCTGGAAGAAGCTTCAAATTCTTACTATCTCCTACATAAGAGAGCAAATAGGAGCCAAGAACTCCAAAATATCCAGCTCTAGAGCCACTGTATCCAGGCATGAAGCCAAAAACTCTTATGGCTTCTTCCTTCTCCACCAAAATGATCTTGTCCAACCCTCTGCTGAAAACTTGAGATCCAATTACCTTTGAGATAGCTCTCAAAGCCATCATTGGTAGACTTGGAGAGCTTGACAATCTACTATGATATATTACAATTGTTTGATTATTTAAGTTTCCAATATAATGGCCAAGGCTTTGATTTTTTCCAAGCTTCATTGGCCTAGAGCCCTTGGCCCTTCCAAGAAAGTTGTCCAGATCTTCAATCTCAATCTATAGAACAAACCACAACAGTACAAGATATAAGATATTTATCTATAATGCATAATAAAGTCTAACATAAACTCAATGGGTAACTTCGAATTATATTTCATACCTTAGGGTGTTCATCTTCTTCAAGAAGACTATCATCATAAAGATTTATTGAACTCTTGGGCTTCTCATCTGATGGAGACTTCAATCTCTCTTCATACCCTACATCATCAATATGAAGTTTCTTCTAGACCTGCAAGAACTCTTCTTCTGTAGGTAGCCCCCCCTTTTCGTATTCTATGATCTGATTAATACATGTATGTAAGGCTATAGAGCTATCTTGGAAATTCTCTCCCTCAACATCAAGACTTGCTAGTGGTTCTTGTTCATAACCTATAAAATTCATGTCATTTTTGCCCCAACCTGCAAGGATTGCTAAGCAATAATCTTCTCTAAGATCAAAAAGATGTTGAATATCATTTAGCAACACATATCTCTTCTTGTTGATAAGATAAGTGGGAAATGTCGAAACACAGGCAAGAGGACCTTCTTCATTAACCTGTGCACTTGGCTCGATCTCCTTTTCTTCCACCATTGTGATATTGTCACTCTTGAATAAACCTACATTAAAACCTTGGACAAGTTGATTCTCAACATCTTCTTGGAACATCTCCTCCTTCTCTTCGACCTCCTTATCCATACTTGCAATATCCTCTAGCTTTCTCTGTTGGTCTATATCTGGAGAAGACTTTTCCATGTACTGAAGATACACAATAAATCCAACGTCCTTGTGGATCAGAAGGCATTGGTGTTGGTACCTGTGGAAAGGGCAACATGTTTTTTTCTTTCTGAATTCCTCTTCAATGAGGTTGAACCTGCCTAGCAAAGTTGACATGGATGTATTGATGGCTTCCATGACATCACTATAATGAACAAATCCATTGACTTCCAAACCTTGCACATGTCTATCATAAAAACATCTGTACTCCTTAAGTTTATCTTCAAGATCCTCCAATAACTCCTTCAAATCAAAAGGAACATTGAAAATTTCCCTGATATAGCCAAACTTGGAAGAATTTCCAGTGGTGTGTAAGAAATCAAAGAGCCTATCATCAAATGTCTCAATTATCCCCTCCTCATCCATTCCTTCCAGAGATAGCTTCCTCTTTGTCATCTTGACCAGGAAAATATTTATCCCTGAAAAAAAGCAGAATAGAACCAATATCCAATAAAACAAGATGGAACCATGGAAAGAGGCCCCAAAATTGATTTTCCAAGACAAAAAAATCAAAAAAGGAGAAATTTTTTAAGTTGACCGGTGAAACGCAAAAATTCAAGTGTCCAAGGCAAATGCATGTGAAGAAATCGCGTTTCACCGAACACTACCTTGAAGACAAAAATTATTCCAATATCTCGCCGGTGAAACGCGATACTTAGCAAAATATCACTAACAGGGACATTGTTTCGCGTTTCACTGGTCAAAAGATGCAAATCAAGGAGAGAAACATGAACTATAAATTAATTCTATGGAGACACAGAAATTGATGATAAAATCATTTTTGGAAAAGCTATGCTGCTTTTAAAAGATACAAAGCACATAACATCTGTAATTATTCAAGTGTTATAAAAAATTCTTTCTATATTAATCAAATTTATTTTGTTAAAATATTTGTAATAAAAAAAATTTGTTACCTATCAAAGATTGTTGAACTGCTCTCCACACATGAAGCAAGAACCTTGAAGGGAAGTCGAGACGAAATTTCGGCAGAAAAGAAGACAATGTCGGAGAAATGGCTTTGAAATGCTTTTATATTGACCGTTAAGCATGTGGTGATAGTTCCAACGAAAAAGTTTGTGTAATAATGGAAAATTACATGTATACGTGTCTCACTTAACACACTGTATTAAACTCCTTAGAAGACGTGCGCACTCTCTTTTTCCAAAAATACGTCACACGTGTGTTACATATCCCTTTTCCAAGTTTAAAAAAAAAATCCGGTAAGCGAGAGTACGTCACACGTGTGTTATAAACACTTTGCCAAGAACGTTGAGTCCATGCAAATTCACTACCTTCGCCTTTCATCGCATTTCATTGCTACTCCACCTTTACCTTTGGTGTTCCTTCCAATCTCCAAGCATTTCACTGCTTCCCCAACAAAGGAAACCTTCGAGCATATTCTCGTCTTTAGGCTGAGATTGTGAAGAACAAGCTAAAAAGAAGGTATGGTTTCTGCATCTTGCTTTTCAATTAACAGGCTCCATTCAATGCATTCTTTTGATACTTTTCCTTAATCCTTTATGTTATTATGAGCTTATGACCACTACAAAAGAATTTTTTCCACAGTGGGAGCATTCCTTAATGTTGTGGAGATTTAAGGAAATCTTCAAACTTCTTCCCTAATTTTGTGGATATTTTATGTAATCTTAAAAGCTTCCCTTAGATCAAAGCTCTTTTTTCTTGGTTTTGTTGATTTTTATGCTATTCATGAGTTGTCAGGTGAAACGCGAAAATAAGGTGCTTCAAGCAGGTCTCCTGGCTTAAATTCACGTTTCACTGGACACAATGGACAACAAGTCCAGTGAAACGCGAAAAGAAGCAGCTGCAAGGAGGCGCCTTGCTTGACACTCGCGTTTCACTAGACACCTCGAGAAAAATTCAGCTAAAACGCGAAAACGCCATGCAACATGGATACCTCTTGTCTGGGACTCACGTTTCGCTGGACATGCTAGAGAAGAAGTAACATGTCTTTTTTTGGCAGATGGCTAGGACTAAGGCAACAGCAAGAAAAGAGAAGATTGATCCTAGGGATTTAGCATCAAAGATTCATCAGTCTTCAAAACCTCAGAAGCTCTCTAGAAAGTCAAAGCCAAGGAGAAAGTTTTCTCAAAATGTCAGGTGCCTAAGGGAGATTAGGAAGACAGTAAATGCTCTTGACAATGCAATTCCAAAGTTGTCTTTTCAGAGGCTTGTCAGGGAAATTTGTGACAGATATAGTTTGGATAGTTTCAGATGGACAAGAATAGCTCTTAATTGTATACAAGAAGCCACATAGGATTTTTTAGTTGAGTTTTTTCAAGATGCCTACATTTGTGCTGCTCATGCTCATAGGCTCACACTCATGGACAAGGACATGGTAATTCTTAGGAGGCTAAGATATAGATTTTCAAAGGTCCTTGAGCCAATTCCCCTTACTGATATGAAGACATTTAATATCCTTAATGTGCCCCCAGCTAGGAGAAAGAAAGATGATTCTGGTCTCAGGGTTGAGGATGTCACCCATGAGAAGGATACAAGGCAACATGAAAAAGAGGAGAAAGCTAAAGAGGAACAAGCAGATAAATGGAGAAAGTATAGGAGGCAAAG
The DNA here is from genome assembly GCF_053477565.2 of Lygodium microphyllum. NCBI lineage: Eukaryota > Viridiplantae > Streptophyta > Polypodiopsida > Schizaeales > Lygodiaceae > Lygodium > Lygodium microphyllum. Next base: position 70,268,366 of record NC_141150.1, read on the forward strand.
GGTTGAAGAAAGGGAAACAGAGCAACTAGAGTCCTTTGAAAATGAGCTAGCCACCCTTCTTGAAGCAGCTAATCCAAAAGGATTCAATGTGTTTTGTTTCTTACCTGGTGACTTAGGCAAAAGAACTGAGGTTATCCCCTTTGATGCTGCATGTGTTTAGATTCTTAAGGATAAAAGAAGAGAAGTAAATGACAGTATTATTCTTGTTGGCCTAAGGTATGTCCATCCATAATTACTTATACTTTTTGATTTTTTTTAACAATAAAATTTTTCTTGTTTATACTCACTATTTCTATGCCTTTTCTAGGTGTATAATGCATGAGTTTCCTTTGGATATACAACAAAAAATTGAGGTTCTTGATCAATCTATCTCATTCTTTATGAGGAATGAGCTTGATACAAGTTTTATTGAGCACTGGCTCAATTTGATTAACTTCGATACTTTGGAGCTCCTTATAATTCCATATAATGAAAAGTAAGTGATTCAATATTCTATTAGAGTTTTTGAGATTTTATCCTACTAATTTGTTAAGATATGATCGCTTTTAGTTCTCATTGGAGCTTGATTGCAATAGACCTTGTGGATAAGCAATGCTTTTTAATCAACTCTATGAAAGGAAGCCATGGAAATGCTAAATTGTAAGTTATATTATCCAAGGGCTCCTTGATATTTCAATTCTTTTTTTTGTAAGTACTCTAAATTTCAACATATTTTATATACAGAGGTGCCAAACGATTAATTGAAGAGCTAGAGAAAAGACCCCCTATGCCGTCTGATTTGCTTGCAACAATGCAATATAGACAAGTTGCGGTAAGTTATTCATTAAAATAATTGAAACATGAGTTTATTCTATGAACTACCATTCGTCCTCTTTATAGTTTTACTTTGTGTTGGTGGTTGCAGTGTCCCCATCAGGATGATAGCCATTCTTGTGGCTGGAGGGTGATTGCAAATACTAGAAGAATGGTTAACTTTGTTTATCTTAATGATGATAAACATGTAAAGGTAATATGAAAGATGCTAAACTTTAAGATAGATATTAATTGCAAATAGTCCATTGATGATAAAAATATAGTCTATTGTAAGAACAATAATGAACTAAAACTCTTTTTTCTATAAATGTGTGACAGTTTTCGAAGGATTGCTATACATCTGAGCATGTTTGGTACATCAGAGCAAAGCTCTTGAAGTATATAATGGTCAATTGTATACAACCAACAACAGAGATTGGTGGGGATTCGCACCATGAAGGAGATGCGGTGCCTATAACCATGGAAGGCAAGTCTTGATCTATCTTACATATAATTGTTCCTTCTATCCTTGTATCCCATCCTTCATCAACAAATTGTATGATATGATCATATGTTAGTCTCTTCACTGAAAGCATGGTTTTTGTTATTCTTATCTCCATATTAGAGAAGAAATCAATAAATATATTAATAGGCATAAATAAAGTAACTTTGCTTAGCCTACTTGAGATATTAGATTTTAGTGCTTTCTGGATCTCATAAAATATCTTACATCTATAGCCCTCACTAGTAGCTGGACTCGGCAAAGGCCACTCAAAGCTTGAAAAATCTGGCGAAGGAAGGAGTTCTATTGATCCCCATTGGCAACGCCGCATAGGAATAACATAAGAATGGTCATAAAAGAATATTCCATTCTCTACCAGCTCTGTCTTCTTTCTGCCTCTATACATTTCTTCTCCAATTGAACCATGTATAACATCAATAACATCAATAATAGATTCCACTGGTTGCCATTCCTCAAGATTAGAGGGATAGACATCTACAAGACAAACAAATATTATAATGGAAAAACCTAAACCATGTTTAAGAAAGGAAAAACTTTAAGAATCAAATTCTTACAATTTGGTCTATGCATTGGAAGCTTTGAAGATCCAGGTTTCAAACACATCTCTCTATGCATGAATACATGTTGCACTAGTACCTCTTTGATGCTATTCTTATTTGCTCCAAGCTTAAAATCTCGGATTCTGCCCTTCCAAGCAGAGATAAACGAGCTCTCATGTCTTTGCCTTTTTCCACGTTTAGCTTGTTGCATGGTGATCCAACTACCTTTGCTAATGATAGTAGGAATCCATCTTCCATCAGTTTGGAATGAGTTAAACACTGATATGGATGTGATTTGGGAGCTTGGACGCCTTGTTGAAGGTCGAATTTCTGTATCCATGGTAGGAGAGAGAGGGAGAGAGAGAGAGAGAGAGAGAGAGAGAGAGAGAGAGAGAGAGAGAGAGAGAGAGAGAGAGAGAGAGAGAGAGAGAGAGAGAAAGAAAGAAAGAAAGTTATATTAACGTCTTCTAAAGACCAAAACTGGCCTATGAGACAAACTGTGATACAACTGATGAGGTCCAGCTATCCAAAATAAAAGTGCTGAATGAAAAGCTAAAAACTGGAAACTGAAAATACGGTGCTGTGAGTGTGATAAGTGTCGTGTATGTGTATGTGTGTATGTAGCTCTGGTACTCCAGATAATGGCTACAAAAGGGAAACAAATGTCGGCTGTGATAGGGGAACAACTGTCAGCTGCTGTGATAAAGTGGTGCGATGTGTATATGTAACAGATGCAGGGAGATATACTATCCTGGGATGTAGTAGCAGTCCTCAAAGTCGCTAATAGCAGGTGATCCCTTCTGGATGCAGGATGTGGTACATCGGCAGTGGAGAAAGAGCAAACTGGAGATTTGAGATCCAATGTGTCGAGTGTCGTCGGATCTCAGTCTGCTGTCAAGAGAGAGGACTAGGATACCATAATGGAGGGAAAAACAATAGAGGAATAAAAGAAAGGAGGGAAAAAACTGAGCGCCATGCTTTTCACCAATTTGAATTTCGATTACATTAGTCATTATCATTAATCTAGAAACATCATTAAATAAAAGTAGTCGAGACTCTATGCCATTAATGCAAAAGATGTCATAATCACGAATATAAGAGACTAAAAATACATAATAAAAATACAAATTCGTAATATTATCATATTTATATATTTTTGTAAAATGATTTTTTAATTTTTTTAAAATAGAAGTTCCGTTACGGAGGCTTTGCTCTTATTGGTCTAGAGCACTCTCTCTCCACATCCTAAAATGCATTTTCGAGACCTCAAAACTCCCCTAATGACAAGTTTTTCAAAAAAAAAATCTATCCGAATTCAATAGAAATAAGATAAGTCTTTTCAGAAATACTAGAATCTTAGAGTATTCGCTTGGTAAATTATTAGAACATCTTATAGGCTAGAAACGGTTAGGAAAACTATGAAATTCTAGAACTCAAGAGAAATCATGAGGAATTTTTCAACACATATTTATTAAGAATGAACCCCAAAGAAATTAGTCAAGGATATAGTTTAATCTAGAAGCTTTGATAGAAGATTTTAAGACCAGAAATATCTTTAAGTTAAAGAAACTGACTTAAGGCCAAGAAACTCGGTTACAATAATAAACCTTAAACTGGGAAGTTAGAGACCCCAAAATCTAGATACCCTTAGTTAAATTCCAAGGGGAAGAGTTCATTATGTGAAATTCAAGTATTGATTGCTACTAGATTAATCATCACTTGAAAGTTGCATGATTGATTGAAGTCATAACTGCTTGAAGACATCAATCTTATTTGTGATTTTCTAAATTAGATCCTGATTGAATTAAGTATTGGAACAGATACAATTTGAGGAGCCCTATTCCTCCCCTAAGGATAGGTGCTGAATCCCCATACCAAGAAGGGATGTTTTTTTAAAAACTACCATGGAAGCATGGACCGACTCTGATGGCGAGAGGTCTCCCAGCAAGGATCGCATTAAGTAGGAGGTGGTTAGGGTGCCAGGGGGGCTCTCGCTAGTAAATCCTTTACGCACCTAGGAACTACTTGGTCCCCTATATGGCCCAAGTTCTACTTGGGACACCTAAAAACGCTAGCTATAGGTGGATTTGATCTTGGTGACGTGCAAATGCGTTGGATGAGGTAGCACATGAAATTGTAATTTTTCTCCTGTATGGGCGGGAGAACACACATTATGGAACATAATCAATGAATTTGTTTTATTCTGATTGTATGTCTATGAGTAAATTATGTAAACAAACAATTGTGCATAAAAGGATTCTTTTAAATTAATGAAGCTGTTTTTATATGTTTCACGTAATGTGGTAGGTAATTAGATAACTAAGAACTTCCATAGAGGGAAGCAAGTGGATGGATCGACGAATCCAGTCCTATGGTAGGGTGATCTCGGTTAGTGAGAGGTTTCCCCAAAAACAAACGCTAGGAAGAAACTCTAGGAAGGGCCGATTCGTTGACTTACCTAGGGTTGGTCTCAAAACCCGAACTGTAAATTATCGTAGGGGAAAGGTATGGTGGTTGTGCCAGAGCACTCTGAGGGATTTTATAAATCCTTAGTCTGCTACTGGAAAAAAGTGTTGTACTCCATGAACCAAGGGTAATGGTAGTCGCTCCTTGCGGACAAGAAGCCTCTCGAAGGGCACCTCCGGATGTGAGCTAGTTGTTTATAGGTGACTATTAGGTCAATTAGGAAACTTCAGGTCGGTCCTCCATGGGTTATGGCAGGACGCTTCCCTTGCGGGGTAGACCTAGGGTTATAGAGTCAGAAAAAATCCGATCATTCTGGTTAGAGTATGGATGGTGACGGTTGGAAAGTAATCTTTGGGTGACTACTAAAACGTTACTAGTCACGTAATAAAGGCGGGTATGTTACAATGTTTTATGCCAACCCTAATGTATCCAACTCTAACTTTTGCAAATTTTAAATCCCTTGAAAGTAAGATGAAATATTTGTGTGAGATATAGAAAGTTTGCATGCATGTGTTGATGGTGCACTTGGGATTTTTAGCAAAATTGAATGAATAAGCCAAAGATTTGCATGAAGTTTTGCATGAAACAAAGCACACACAAAATGTACTTCAACAAGTCTCACTTGAATTGAGGGCTGAAGTAAAGACTCTTTCGAGAGTTGTTTGGAAGACAAGGAGGCTAACTAATGTGTTGGTAAATGATACATGGACTACGTTTTAGGGGAATAAAGATGACCAACAACATGTGATTTGTAATAAAGGTTGTTGATTATCTTTCTTGTAGCATATGCAAGAGTAAGTTTGTGCCACAATAGGAAGTGCACTCATTAAAAATGAGTGTTTGCAGGTTTCATGCTTTATTGCAATGAATGAATCATCATCCCAATGATTGCAATTAAGGAAAAAATGATAATTTGGACAAAAATTTGTGATTTCCATATGTTGTTGTTTAGAGCATTTGGACTAATCTATTTTGATATGCTATCATTATCTTCTTTGATGTAACATGCAATGCCTATGTCAATGGTGTGACAAAAAAAACTTTTGATATAACAAAAAGTATTATAATTTCAAAAAAAATCTATATTTTGCAACTATAAGCACTTGGACCAATGTGATCATTTACCCTTGGTCTTCAATGTTTATATTCATTATTGTTTTTGGCTCTCTAGAACACTTAATTTATGTTATATTTTTTGAACTTGTCTTCAATGTTTTTAGTCTTTTTTTAAAAAAAAACTCAAACACTTAATTTATGTTATACTTTGCAAAAATTAGAATTTTGTTTTCTTTTTCTATCCATATCCAAGAACTATGAAGATAAGAAACATCGATGTAACATTTTAATTTTTGGTATATATCTAGGAAAAATATCCCATCTTCATTCCTTCACTTGAGAGAGAGAGAGAGAGAGAGAGAGAGAGAGAGAGAGAGAGAGAGAGAGAGAGAGAGAGAGAGAGAGAGAGAGAGAGAGAGAGAGAGAGAGAGAGAGAGAGAGAGAGAGAGAGAGAGAGAGAGAGAGAGAGAGAGAACCTAGGTTCCTATCCCTTGATAACCTTAGGAAAATTCCCACCTAAATCCTAATCTTAGGCCATTTAACACCTCAATTCTAATCTTAGGCCTTTTGACACACATGGCTTTCTAATCTCCACCTTACTCACTCCTAAAATTATAGCTCTAAGCCTTTACATCTCATGACTTTTAAGTTTCCAGTTTGCATTCCCTTAGAAACCTTATTCCATCTTCCTTGCACCTAAATCCTAATCTTAGACCATTTAACTCATCCATTCTAATCTTAGGCCTTTTGACACACATGTCTGCATTGAATTAAATTTGGCAAACATTGTTGTCAAAATGAGGAAGTGATGTTAGCATCATTGTAATATCCACTGTAACCATTTAACTCCTCCATTCTAATCTTAGGCCTTTTGATGCACATGCGTGCATTGAATTAAATTTGGAAAACATTGTTGTCAAAACGAGGAAGTGATGTTAGCATCATTGTAATATCCATTGTAACCATTGCATGATCTATTGCATGGTGTGAATCTCAAGAGTAGAGAATTAAAAATAATATAAAAGATTTTAATAGTGCTCTTGCATTTGTGTTAGCTGGTACAAATATTGATAAACTTTTATGTGGTACTAGCAATGCTTGTACTGTTAGAGTACATGGCTTAGCTAATGACTATATATGTTCTCCCCTACCTAATTTGTAACATCAAGAAAGACCAAGATTTTCTTAGCTTTATGTTTATGACAATAAGCACGAGTTGTCTAATCGACTAGGGGTTATGATAGATCTCCTCGTAGACTTACTTAGAGAGTTTCAATATGTGATGCATCACCGCAATGTGTATGCACAAGCATTTAGATTTGTGGGTAGGCAATTGCAAACACAATATTGAGGGTGACTATTTTTTGTGTTGAACAGAGTAATAGACGATATTTGGTTCTAGTGGGAATTGAGGTGATAGCTATAATGTAGGTCAAGGTGATGAGCATACTTTGGATTATCGAGATATTCATGTTTATACCCGAGATTGTCATTGTGTTGCTATTTCAAACTTGCACAAAGCTTATATGTCAATGTTATACATCCTTTCTTCCAAATGCGATGATGGGTGATATACAAAAGTACCTTATAATAATATCAATATTCCAATCAATGCATATAAATTACTCAATATAAGGATTGCATCGCTCAAATGCTATTTTATGCATTTCGCCTCTAGGTCTTGGAAGATTGTTAACCCTAGTACAAAGAAAGTAAAAAGAAAATTAAAAAGACGCAGGGAAAATCAGAAAAAGGTAGCCCGACTAAAGAAATAGGAGGAAAGAAGGCCAAGTTCAAGGGCAACTTTAAAAGTTTAAGGCAAGCACAAAAGAGAAAAGGTGCATTTTAAATATAAAAGCACACTCTAAATCTTTGTAAAAAGAGTACTAGTCTCCCTCCTATGCAAATTTTTAAATGTAAACAGGCATGGGTGAAGGAACAATGTAAATATGCTAAAATGGCCAGTCATGTAAAGAAGGGATGGGTGCCCAAAAGGTATTAGGGCTTGTATAAAAGGAAAAAAGTGAATGAAGAATCTCATTCTTGTGTGTGGCCAAAACTAGCTCTCTTCTCTTCTTCTTCTTCTTCTTATTCTTGCTTGCTTGAGCTTGTGCTTGATAGAGGGAGTGTGAGGGAGTGAGTGTGTGAGGGTGAGGGATTGTGGTGGAGAAACTCTCCATCTTCTCCCTTCTTCTTGTTCTTCTATTCTCTTCTCTTGTCTCATGCACAAAAATGGAGCATGGAGCTTGGAGCTTGAGGATCAAGCTTGCTTGAGATTTCACCTTGGATCGTGGAGCTATTGTAGTTCTTGAGGGAGGAGGCAACTCGATCGAGCATGGAGGTAAGCTCACTATAATCATAGGTGTGAAAGTGCGTATGACTATGTGAGAGGTAGCCCTATTGCACTTGCCTTGAAATGCTTGAAGCAATAAGCGATCCACGGGTCTTGGCGGTTGAGCTAGAAGCTCCCACATTTTGGTTCCATTGTCTGGCAGACAAATGGTTTCAAGCTTTGAGTGCTGGCATGCTCTCTAAATTGAGCATTCAAGTAGGGTTTTCCCCAAATCAGTGCTTGAGATAGGTAGAAAGTGAGGGAGTTGAAGAGGTATTCGATCTTCTTTGCAAGTAAGTTTTCTTGGTTTTTTGGATTTAGGATAGTAGATTGGATTAGTGTAAGTGGTTGCTTGTGATTTGGATGCGTTTAGGTGAGGGAAAAGCAAGGGAAATAGAGAAACACACAATAGGATTTCTTCTATAATAGTTGGCCCAAAATGGGAAAAAAACAAGGAAAAGATAGCTTTAAGACATTAGGATAGGAAGGAGAGAGAAGGGAAAAGTAACAGGGAAAGAGAGAGTGTTTGATAAGCCAAGTGGGCAGAGAGAGAGCTCATTTGTGTGCATTCACTTTTGTGTGTGTGTGTGTGTGTGTGTGTGTGTGTGTGTGTGTGTGTGAGCTACAAGGTATGGTTTGAGTGTCAACTAATGCTTGTTGATCCTAATCAAGACCTTGGTTGCATTATTAGGACATGCCTCGGGAGTATTTGAGGGATTCTTTGTCATTCTGTAACTCGGCCACTGCACTTAACCGCCATCTATAGCATGGAATGGCCTCTACCAATTTGGACTCTCTGAGTCACAAGACCACTGCACTGGGACAACCAAAAAACCATCTACGTTCGAGACTCAAACTTGGATCCTAAACCTGATTCGGCCTCAGAGGCCATCCACACAGACTCAGATGATTGATCGCCAAACCACTCGGACTCCGATAAGTTGGACTCAAACGAGTACTTTACTAGGATGTCTAAGTTTGCAACTAAGACGGTGCAACTTGAACATTGTCACTCAGAAACACATGGAATGGCTCATAGGGCCACTAGACTCACGAATCACTATCTAACGGCCCAGAAAATGACTGCACCACTAACCCTCTGCCCCATGCCCTAATAGAGTAGACTAATTGACCAAACCTACTAACCCTCGGACCACATGTCTAGGATGTTGTAGAGACCAGAAAAAACCGGCTAGAGTGGTTGTTAAATGTACAAAAGGATCATGAAAAGCATATGCTGCAATGTGTTGTTTTCATTGAATTTGCACACTGCATCAATTGAACATTTGACGCGCACCAGAAAATCTAAAATCCTGATTTTTTACAATGCATTTGAGGAGCACACCACTAGCATCTAAGTGCCCGTAACATTGAGGATTGTTTTAAATAACAAGGAGTTCACATACAATAATATAAGCTGAATAAACCCACTACTAGGAGGAAACCCCAGACATCGAACAATGGCCAAGGATACCAATTGTTGAACACTAAGAGACTCAAATCTTTGAACCGCTAAGGAGCAACAACAACAGCAAGCACGATTAGGGACACAACTCTATCTGACTTGATCAATTCGATCGACGCCCTAGTTGCTTAAGAAACCAACAACATGTCAAGGGCCAGCACAAACCCTGAAAATGAAGAGCTTGACTTGGGAGAATCCCCAGTTGATATCCAACAAATGATAACCCGATATGACCTGCAAACTAAAATGGAGCATCATGGTAGACCACCCAGAGACATCATAGTCAATCTCGAGGAAGAGCAAAAGTTAGCAAGGAGAGCATTGCAAGGCATAGCCACCTACAATCAAGAGCAACGAGCTCAAAAGGTGAGGCAAGACATAGAAATGTGCGAGGTTCAATGCATCTTAGTGCTCACCAACTGAAATAGGATAGGACCAAACATTGAGAGGGAGAGAGCACTAGAAGTCAACCTTATGCTGAACGAGCTTCTTATAAAGTGACTCTTAGACAACATGACTGCATAGCAGAGTGGAGCATCCCCGGAAACTTATTGCTAGTAGGACTAGGAATCATCTTGAATTCTAGGAGCCAAACCAAGATACCCGTGGTTGCCCAAAAACTTGACAAGTATTAGCCTGACAATGATCCGTATAGCTTTGTGGAGTAGTTTGAGCAAATATGCAAGGCTAACGGCCTCACAAACCTACTCAACGTGCACAAGCTTTCAAACTTTGCCTAACGGACATGATGCACTAGTCTGGACAATGCCAAATGCAATGACTTTGATAACCTCAAGCTTTCAAACTTTGCCTAACAGACAAAGGACAGACGTGGTGCACTAGTTTAGACAATGCCAAACGCAATGATTTTAATAACCTCAAGAGTCTGTTCATCAAGATATTCTCTATGACAGGATACTCTAACAACCTCATTGTTAGATTGATCAATGTTAGTCAGAATGACAAGGAGGATATCCGAGACTATGTCATCCACATGTGAAGTCTCTTTAAGAGAATCCCAATCACAGAGTGACCTAGCAAACAAGTAGTCTCCATTTTATTCATAAGTGGAATCCAAAGTGAAGAGCTTTAAAAGGCCTTGGCGAGCAACTCAACCCTACAAAAGGATGTGCTAGCTAGGGTCTTTGAAGAAGCCATATGAGTTGATGATCTACTCAAGGAGAGGAGCTCAAGACCCACAACCCAAGACAATACTACCTCTAGAACCTTAGAAAGAGCTATGAACGTTAGTGAAAGATCTAGCCAGAGTATTCAAGACAAGGAAAAGAGTATCAACCAAAGCCAAGATTTGGCGGACATGAAGCTAGAGTTGGCTAGGTTGCAAGAGATGATAAGAAGGTCCACACAACCTCATGTGTAATGCATGCATTGTGGAGAAAACCACCTTCTGACCGAGTGCATGGATCCTAGATCATGACCCTATGCCAATTATAATAGGTTTGTCCATAATGCATTTGTCCATAATGTAATGCATTACTGATTACTGAGGTGATTGCCATACTCACATCCATACAATCAGCCTTACCTCCTAGGGAGTAGACCACCATATTTTGGAGGGGGAGCTCCACTAGCTCTTCCATCACCCAATTATTCAAAGCCAACTGTTCCTAGGATGGATATCAACCCACAAGGATACCTAGACCACTTGGGCCCATTGTGACCCATCCGCCAACGATGCTCCAATACATTACATGGAGGACCTGAACAAGGACAAAGCATACATGAGCCCTTACGTCTTGTGGTGATAGCATTGGGTAGGGGAAGAGGTAGAGGTCTAGAAGGACAAAACCAGGAACCGGTCACATGTAGACTTGCAGCGGCCACTGAGGCCACTGAGGACACATCTCATCTCAATGCCCCAAAAGGGAGCAAGCCAATTGAGAAAATGCCGACTTGAGATATCCCTGAGTGAAGGATCAAACACTTGTACATCGAGTACCCTAGGCGGAAACCTTCCACTAATTCAACTATCATGCCATCCATACCATTGGGGCTGCTCGAAGTTGAAACACTAAATGGTAAAGTGATGCCAATTTTGCTAAATGTCATGACTCCAGCACAAGCAAGGCAAACTAGTATTTCATTACCAAGACCTAGCAACCTCAACACAGCTTCAATAGGGAAGAAAAGATATAGAAGAAGGAAAAAGAGTGTTAAGATAAAGATAATTCTTAAGATGGACGGTGACACCACAATACCAAAGGGGAAGCAAGTCATCTTAAAGTAGAGATATCTACTCTTAAGACAACAGAAAGGGAAAGTTCCAAGATTGGAGAATATCTCGATCCGAGGTACCAATTAGAAGAGATTTATAAGGTCAAGGAGTGGATGAGAGAAGCCCAAGCGAACCTAAAGGATAAAAAAACCTATTATTGAAGATGGGATTGATGAGCTCTCTAGCATGAGCATACTAGTCTTTCCGACTTGGTTAAGATCAAGAGACACATCTGCACCCCAATGTAGCACCGCATAGACAAAACCTAGATGCCAAGGTAGGCAGACTACCAAAGATCATTGGAAAAAGAGTGCAAAGCCTTAAAAAAATTAGGTGGTTGGCAACTTGTTCATAACGTTGATATTGGCCCCTGTGACCCTACCTCAGGGAGAGTTGCTCAAGCAGAACCCGATGCTATGGCAAGGGTTGAAGTAGTGGGGGATAGAATGACTTGACAAGCTTGGAGTGACCAACTTGCTTGACCACGACATAGTAAAACACATACCAAGCTTGACCTTGAACTCAGTGCCTAAGTCTTTGCACATAAATGCCTTTTGAGAAGGCACTAAGATGCACACAGTCTTGCCTCTCAATGCATTGGGAGATGTCACAAGAAAGGGGATCGTAGACATAGGAGCAGGAGTCAATGTACTTAGCCATGGAGTCCTGCAGGCTTGGGGTAACCCATCTATGGAGACTGCAAGGTTTAATGTCACACTATCCAATGGAATGAGAGTTAGGCCACTTGGGTAATTGAAAGAGTGACCCTTGAAGATATTGGGAGTCCAGTTCTTAGAGTGAACTTCATAGTCATGAAGGGAGTGGACTACCACATCCTGCTAAGCCGACCCTAGAAGTGAAACGCACGAGTGATGGAAGATTGGAGCAATGTTCTTATATTCTTAGGCAACAAATCGGAGGCTATGAGAATCATGATGGATACCTAGAAGACCACGCCGGTTGATCTAGATGCCATCTCCATTATCTTGAAAGGAGACTCACAGGTTAGGGATTCTTAGGGACCACTAATGAAGTGCATCCCTTGCCCTAGGTCGAGCGAGATTGGATGCATGTGCTAGCCACCATTGACCTACCACTCTCAGATGATGATGAAGATTATAAGCAGGCAGCAAGGATAGCCAGTGAGTCCCATACAGCCACAACATCTAAGTTGTATCAAAGGGTAAGACCTTGCCATCAGTACCACTTTGCATGATAGCCAAGAGCCGTAGAGTAGACAACCAACACATGTCCCTTTTCACATTCTGTGTAACAAACTTGACCTCCAGGGGACCCTTGAATACTTGACAAAAGGGCTGGTAGGTAACCCAACAGCCAATCTCAAACCACTCAAGGATCTCATGGACCAGCCAAAGTGGCAGTGGACCCAAGTGCACAACTTGAACCTAATGTACGATTGGGCACTGATCACGGATGAGAAGAGGGTTGAGGCTAGAAGCCTAGGAGACGATGAGCAGTCAAAAGATAATGATTCAGACTATGAGTATGAAGATTGCTACTCTACAAATGAGAAAAGTGAGGAAGAGGCTAAGACAATAGAGTATGACATGGACATCCAAGTGATTGAACAGATACGAGTAGACTCCAAGCCATGCAAAGCCAATGTCCTTAGGATCAAAAGAGAATTCTTCAAAATAGAATGGGACCACCTAGGGGTGATAGACCATGACCAAGCTAGATTAGTTCAACCAAGTACCATGCCACTCCTTGGAACATAATCAACCTCAGAGGAGCTGCAACCACCAAGGGAAACTCCTTCTTCTAGGGAAGGTTGTGAGTTTGACTTTGAGTTAAAAGTGAGCTTTGAAAGCGACCCAAAAATGCTCTGACTACCTAAGGCCAAATGCACCAAAGGGGACCTTCCAGTCCACCTAAGGCATAGGCGGTTGAAGGAGGACAAGAGGAAGCAGCCAAGGGGATTGGAAGACAAAGAGTAACGAAAGCCCCATGGCCTACCTAAGTGCTTCACAAATTTTAAAAAGGGTGACATGGTAGTAATCTTGTTAGGAGCTAAGAGGCAAGGAAAAGCAAATGAACCAATAGAAGGACTTGCTAAGGTCAAGGAAGCCAACTTGGTAGGGGAAGGGGTAAAGCCTCTCGACTGATGTTCATAGTTGACAACTTGACTAAGCAAGAGGAGGCTGATCTCATTGTTCTCCTATGAGAGCTCATAGATGTATTTTCTTGGTCCTTAGATGAACTCAAAGGAGTTGATTCGATGGTCATAACCCATAACATCCTAATGACTTCGGATGCAACACCAATTAAATAGCAACCATACCCAATGAATCCAAAGCACGCACATGCCATCAAGGCGGAGATAGATAAGTTGCTGAAGGTCAAATTCATCTAAAAAATAAAGCACATGGATTGGGTATCACCCGTAGTGATTGTCCTGAAGAAGAATGGAAAAATTCAAGTGTGTGTGAATTATAAAAAGGTAAATGCTACAACAAAGAGATATAACTATCCATTTCCCTACACGGAGCACATGCTCAAAAGAGTAGTGGAAAAAGTTGCCTATAGTTTCCTGGACGACTTTTCAAGTTATAGCCAAGTGTAGGTACACCTAGACAATAGGCATAAGACAATGTTTGTAATGGAATGGGGAGTATTTTCCTACATAGTCATGCCATTTCAATTGACAAATGTGTTGTTAGAAGATAGGCATAGGAACCCACTGTAAGCAAGGGTGCATAAGGGAAGATGGGTGTGAATAGCCTTAGGGGTAGGGGAAACCCTAGTACCCAAGTTGTACTTGTAAGCAACTTAGTAAACAAGATGTTGTTCTTGTACTTTGAGCTCTCTCCTTCCTCTTGTGCACACATTCCAATGATGCAACTCTACTTTCTCACATGGTATCAGAGGCTCCTCTGATCCCCTCAGCTTCCTATACCCTCAGCCTCACTAAGTGCACATGATTGTCCATCATCTTCATCTTTTACCTCTGCGCCTCCATAGCCCAACCAAACCCACCTCTGATTGAGGACTCGGAGGTTTTAATCATTGAGTTAACTCTTCTAGAGTGAGTTATGAACCTGGGAACTTCATTTTAGCTGTTCCTCTACTCGAACGCTCATCATCAAGCTCATAAAGACCAACATTTACCATCTCTAGCAACATGAGCTACAAATGAGTGCTTGTGAGCACTAAGGCACATTGCCTAATCATCATTGCTGCTAATACTTACATAATCTGAATGTTTTTCATCAGGATAATAAAACAACTAAGTACCCTACATCAAGTTGTAAGGCTATGTGTACAACTATAAACACATAGACAGTCATACACTCGAAGTGTATTGCATATCTTGAGTGATTTCTTCTTAAGTGTATTGGTCAATGAAATTAGAGGGATGAGTGTCATTGTACTCTCCTCAGAATCATCAGCAACAAGCATTGAAATCATAGACCGTCCTTGTCCTACACAAGGGTCATCCGCTGAGCCATACCACAAAGAGGAGCCTGAAGTCTAGTCTAGGTTTAAATCATTGAAGCAGACCATTAAACCTCGGAAGAAGATTGCCCCTAAGAAAGGACCACCAAAGTCATATTTTGAAATATTACATATGTATGATGTTCAGCCCTTCTCCTCATTACAACTTTGAATTGCTTCCGCATTTAGTGGCAAACTTGTAAGGGACTAGACACTGCCCTTGTTCTAACAAGTGGTAAGACCTTCCCAATGGCCACAACATATGCTGATGTCCGTCCTCAAATTCAAAAATTTGATGGCAAATATTTCCACCCATGGCAGGTACTTATCAAGTATAAAATGATGGAGAGAGGGTATTGACCTCTCATTCAAGGCACTAGAGCTATTAACTCTGCAAATCTAGTTGATATAGAGGATGACCAACGTGCCCAGGCAATCACTATGTTACACTTAGATGAGTCATTGATTCATCATGTTAATCAACTAAATACTGCTAAAGAAAAATGGGATGAACTTGAAAAGCTCTATGGAGCCACTAGTAAAAATACTAAAATCTTCCTTAAAATTGAATTCTTTAGCTTGGAATATCGATCAGGAGAAGACTTGGAAAAATTCATCTCTCACATGAAGGGACTTATGGCACAACTTGCCTCAATAGAAGCTCCAATACATGAAGAAGATGCTATAGCTATTCTCCTAAAAGTTGTAAAAGAGGTGTTTCCTACTCTTGTAACCACTCTTACCAACATTCCAGATCCTACATTGGCAAGTACCATCCAATCCTGTTTGGATGAAGAAAAGAGGAACCACAAAGAAGGCACCAACAGTCAAGCATCTTCAACTTCCCATGATCAAGTATTGGTACATATAGCTCTCACTAGATGTTCTTTCTGTAAGAAAAAATAACATTTTGTAAACAATTGTTGGAAGAGGTATCCTGAGAAAATGAAATGTAACAAATGTAAGAAGACAGGGCATATCATTAGTAAATGCCCCAACACTCCTGATGTGCCCAAAGAACTAGTGGCCAACTATGCCTCCAATTCATCTGAAGATCGAATTTTTTGAGTTTCCTGATTTATAAAGGCATCCCGGCTGTTTAAAGGGGGGGGACATCTTACATGCCTTTTAATCCAATGCCACCCTAGCATTGAGGGGGGGTGTAAGAAGATAGGCATAGGAACCCACTATAAGCAAGGGTGCATAAGGGGAGATGGGTGTGAATAGCCTTAGGGGCAGGGGAAACCCTAACCCTAGCTTGGCAGAGGCTATATAAACAGCCTATGGGTCACTATCAAGTGTGGGAGAGTGTACCCAAGTTGTACTTGTAAGCAACTTAAACAAGATGTTGTTCTTGTACTTTGAGCTCTCTCCTTCCTCTTGTGCACACATTCTAATGCTGCAACTCTGCTTTCTCACATGTGTCAGCTACCTTTTAGTGCCTCATGTTTACTATCTTCAAAGACATGCTTCGGCAAGAATTGGAGGTGTTTGCTGATGATCTATACATTCACTCTAGTTGGAGGGAATAGCTAGATAAACTTTGTGCAGTCCTTGAGCAGTGTAGACTATATAGCCTCTCCTTGAACCCCTTGAAGTGCTAGTTTTGGGTGAGGCATGGATGTATCCTAGGGCACATGGTGTCAAAGAACAATAGTGCCACTGGCTTTTCCAAATTCAGAGTCATTATCGATCTACCACCACCCACAAACTATAAGGGAGTTCAGTGCTTCCAAGGACACACAAGGTACTATCGACGATTCGTTTTGAACTATGCATTGATCGCTAGGCCCCTTTATAAATTTTGATTGTATTTGAGTGGACTGAGGAATGTCAATGCACCTATGAGGATCTAAAAAAGTCTCTCATGACCACACCAATTCTACGAGCCCCAGATTGGAACATAACATTTCACATGCACATTGATGCCTCAAAGTTTGCTATTGGAGCTGTTTTGTATCAACATGGTAAACATAATCTTGATTATCCTATGAACTTTGCTAGTATACAACTCATAGAGATAAATCACTCCACAATAGAAAGGGAAGGTGTAGCCATGGTATTCGCTATAAAGAAGTTTTGTCATTAACTTTTGGCTACACCCTTTGTTTTCTTCGTTGAAGACCTAATTCCTAGCTACCCATGCGCTCATCTGTGGAAAGGCAAGATGCAAGAGCTAGTTTGACAAACATGTTAACCAACGTGATTTTGAGCATGGTGACCTGGTGCTACTATACTCTGTAAGGGGCCATAAGCAGAAGATGAAGTTCAAAGGATTGGGGCCTTTTAGGGCCTGTAATATTAGTCAAACTGGCAATGTAGAGATGGAGACCCTAGAAGGAGAGAGCGTAGGCTTCTTTAATGGCAGTTTCCTCAAAGTGAATAGCCATGTGTGTAAAGCCAACTTAGTTTTAGGTAGGTGAGTGTGAGAGAAGGTGAGAGTAGCTACAAGATGCAGTGGTCTTTATAGAAGTGAGCAGTGTGAGAGGATTGAGAAGTGAGCTCACTGATACTTAATAGGTTTTTCTTAATGTTGGGAACATAGTAGACTTTATGTACCTTGATTATGTGATTGGAGGGAAGCTCCACTTGAATGGTGCTATAGCCCTGAGCTTGTTGAATGCCATTGTCCCCCACAACAACATTGAGTGGAGTGGACATCTATTTGAAGTTGATCAACCATTCTTTATGAAAAGTCATATGGTGAGTAGCTCAAGAGTCTAGAAACTAGGTATATTCTTCTTTGGAGTTTGAGTGAGGTACCCAAACATGTGTGGTTAGGCTGATGATAGTTTTTGGTTGATCTTTTATGTCATAATTGCCAATGGTAACAAAGTGAGCTTGCCCCTTTGAGTGATGTTTGTTGAATCTATTTTTTTGCCAACGATCCTTTTCTATATGACCTTGTCATTTGGAGACATTACATATGAGATGATAATGAGGATTTCTAGGTAAGGACAGGGATTGAAATGATTGATGAGAGTTGGGCTTGTAATGAGGATTACCAAGAATTCCTTTGAAGTTAGACCAAGGAGAAGACTTGGGCTTTTGATGAAGGGGTTGAGTTCTTTTGTGAAGATGTTTTGGGTTGTAGGCAGTTATAGCTAGGGCTTTGGAATCTTGAGTAGAAGAAGTAGAAATAGTATCTTTCATGACTTGGTCTTGCTTGATTCTATTGATTAGCGGCACATCTGAAGCTTGAGTTTATCAGTGGAGGTTTGAATAGTAATAAAAGCTCTCCAAGATAGAGGCACAGAGGAGAGGAGGAACATGGCTTGTAGTTCTTCAAACATGACTAAACCAAATATTATGGTTTCATCTGGCAGGGATTGCCATTGTTCTAAGAACTTAGTGGCAGACTGATCTTCATGCATAGTGGCAGTAGATAGTTTTTTGAACATGGTCATTTGATAAACACTATCTATGTGTTCATAGGTATCGTTGAAGAAATCCCAAACACCTTTTGCAATGGGTATTGTTCTTACTAGTTGTACTTGTCGATCTCCACAATATGGACCAGTATTTCCATTCTTGCAACTACATCTCTTCACATCCAATCTTCCTTGTCAGCTCCTTCTTGTTCAGGGCAATCTTCTTTGCCATTGATAATATTCCATAGGTTCGCTTGAGATAGGTAGAGTTCCATCCTTAGCTCCCATACTTGATAGTTGGTGCCATTGAGTTTGTCGATCTTGATGTGTTAGTTGTGTAAGAGATAGTGGCATTGACGAGAGCCATTGGTAGAATGAGAGTAAAGGAGGACAAATAATTTGTGATTTTGAGAAGAATGTGATAAGCTAGAGAAATAGGACCTGGGGCTTTGATACCACGTAGTGAAAACTAGGAGTTAGAGGGTTAGTAGATGAAAAGACAATGTGCACAATGAGAGGAATAGATAGAGACAATGTAGAAAATTGAGTGAACTATAGTTGTTGATTTCGTTGCTAGTAGTTGTATATATACATGGTACATTAAATGAGGTAGGTGAGCTTCTTCTATTTCTACATTTATTGCTCATTTGTGGGTAAGACCATGTAGAGGGTTTGGTTATAAGTGAACTGTTTGCATAATATATTTTGTGAATACAAGTAGTGAAGAGGAAGAGTCTTAGTAAATGTTAGTTATCAATTGAGAGAGAGAGAGAGAGAGAGAGAGAGAGAGAGAGAGAGAGAGAGAGAGAGAGAGAGAGAGAGAGAGATTCTAATGGCCTATTAAACATACCTTGGTTCAAACTCACAAAGGTAGAATTTAAAGCTTGCAATACCCTTTCAAAAGGGGTTATCTTTCACAAGAATGGTAGAAGTGGATTTCCCCTTCAAAATAAAGATATGCATGCAAGATGAGTAGCAACTTACCCTACCAAAGTTATCAATGAGGCTTCACTAGAGCCCTTCAAATAAAAAATTATGTTGCCCTTCAACATCTAATACTACTTTGGAGGTTGGCAAATACAAAGAACCCAAAGGATGTTGGAGTAAGGCCAATGCAAAGAACCCTAGAAATATCTCTATCCATTGTAGTTAGAGCGATTTCAAACACAATCTCTTGGTTGGATACCCTTAAGCCTTAACCACCTTGATTAACAAGAACACAATGGGATGTGGACTTGGTTGTGGCTAGGTCATCAAAATATGGGCGTGATAAAACTCCAACCTAAGGGCCATGCTAAGAAGATGGTACTATGGTGTTGCCCCAAACATAGGCTAAAAAACATGTCACCTTTTCTAAACAAGATTGCTCAAGAATGCAATGTTATACTTGTTGCTAGAGCTCCATACTTGATATGAATCCCGTTTGCAACCCAAAGTTATAAAGAAAAATCATCTCCCTTCTTTTGCTAGATGACTATTCTATACAATTTAACACATTTTGATTAGTCAATCTCAACAAGAAGAGCAATGAAGACACAAATCATTTCATTCAAGGGTTGTAAGAGCTAACCGCAGTGTGAAGTGGATATACAATATCAAATAGCCATCACTATACTTAGTTTGTTCTTACTCCCATGCTTATGCTAGACTTTTCAAGTGCTCAACACATTTTAGAGACCTCCCATAGCTATATTGATTGTTTTCAACACTCTCACTTAGTGTTAACAGAACTTTCACTCGGTGTTAATAGGACTTTCAATGGAAGACTTGAGTCCAAAACTTCTTGAGAAGATAAACATGAAGTGACTTTCACTTAGTGTAAATAGGACTTTCAATGAGTCCAAACTTCTTGAGAACATAAACATGAAGTGGCTTTGTCCATCACTACTACCCACCCACTTACACAAGTTGACTTGGCATCTTGCCAAGTAGTAAGATTCCTCTCTGCACCTAGGAAGGGATGGAAGTCACAGTCCCTGCTCTCGTTAGTACTTCGAGAATTACAACGAAGAAATATCGATCATCCAAAAATACATAGCAATGTAACATTAGTGCTGTCCAACAGTACTGCTTAAACACATTGGGTAAAAACATGATTTTGTTGCTGCAAGCAGCAGTATTAGCTATGAGCAATGGTGGTACTTAGTATGTGTCTGCTAAGGGGATGCAAAATGGCAGTGTTTTACAAGTGCTCCAATACTGCCAGCAATGCTGTAGCATTGATTTATGGAGCAACATTGCTTGTTCCACCAACATTAAGTATTGTACAAGGGCTCCAATACAGGCAGCAATATTGCAGAATTGATGCATGGAGCAATATTGCTTATACCAGCAGTGCTGGTGGTGCAAGCAGCTGGGTTACCTCTATATCTACTAACCTTTACAGCAATCTGGTTTTGCTGCCTCAATCAGGTGGGGAATTCCTGAATATTTGATACTGAACGCCAGTCCCAGCGGAGTCAGTCCCCCCTTGTTTATCCTTGTACTGGTATCTGCACCGTGCTCCAGTAAGAGTTCCACTACCTTTTTATGCCCAGCCTCTATGGCACAATGTAGTGGAGTATATCCTTTCTCATCCTTTACATTTATGTCAAACTGATGTTTAAGCAGTAACCTCACCACATCAGCATGACCCTTGAACGATGCACGGTGCAATGCGGTCCACCCATGTTGATCTGTTACATCAGTCACAGCACCCAGACGAAGACAGTCTTGCACCATCTCCAGATCATTCATCCGGGCAGATTTTTGCAGCATTTCCTGTGCGTGGACAGCATCCAGCAATCTGGACTGGCCGTTTTCACGAGCTAAATCATGTGGGCTCTTCCTGTTGTTGTTTCTGGCATTAATATCAGCCCCTTCTTTAAGCAGAAAATCTGCAATGTCTTCAAATCCAGATGCTGCAGCAATATGCAAGGCTGTGAAATCACCTGCACATCTCTTTCCTATGTCAGCCCCACTTTGAACCAACATGACACAGGCCTTGAAGTGCCCTCCTGATACTGCTTCATGCAGGGGCGTCCTCTTCTTATCATCAACTGCATTAGCCTCAGCTCCTGCATCAAGCAACATCCTCATGATATCGGTACGGTTCCACAAAGCTGCTGCATGCAGACATGTCCTGCCATGGCAATCCTTGTAGCCTGTCTCAGCTCCTGCATCTAGCAGAAGCTTGACAATCTCAGAATGTCCTGCAAGGACGGCCTCAAACAGCGGCATATGCCCTGCTTTATCCTTGCAGTTAACATCTGGTTTGCTCTCTAGAAGTGCCCTAACAGCACCCACATTACCTTGGACTGTTGCAATGAACAATGCGGTTTGATCCTGCCCATCCCTGGCATTTACGTTCGTATCTCGCAGGACTTCCCTTAAAGATTCAGCTGAGCCAATTGCAGCGAGTCTCCAGAGTACATGACTGCCTGTCAGGACCACAGTCAGGGTGGCATCAGTAAACACATGCTTCTTGCGGGTAGAGAACCACAGGTTCAGTTCTGACTGTGTGGCCCTGCCAGTGGGAATCATAAGGCTTTTCACATATACCCTGTCATGGCTATGTGGGAGGCTATCAGGAAAGCTATTTTGTGCAGCCATGGTGATCTCCACGACATGTTCGCCTAGGGGGGCGATAATGTGTGCCTGAGAGCAGATGGTGTACTTCTTAGGTGCTGTTGTCCATAACTTGAATGCGACGGGCATTGTATGCATAAGGCTTTGAAGCCTGATTTTGGCAGAAACCTGCTTCCCAGGCTCAAATTGAAACCTCAATTCCATGGGGATGACCATTAAAAGCCTGTCCATGGTGTTTTTACTCTGTGCTTGCAGAATTCTGTGGGATGCTGGAATTTGTCAAGCAGTAACCGTCATCATCTCACAGCTTTCAATGGCACCCTGAATACTTTTTGCAGCATTCCAAGCACAGCAGACAGACTCATGAACGATGATAAGGCCTTATAGGCAGCACATGCTTACAATTGAATTCATGCTGACCTCCTAATCGCAGAGCACAGAATGATGGTAAGGCCTTAATGCCACCACACATTGACAATTGAATTGAAGATGACCTCCTAATCCCAGAGTACATTCACATGCTGTGTATGCTATATGCTGCAATGTGCATTTGCTTACGAAGGGCCTCTGTGTGAGAAACATGGACACCATGTATGAGTGTGCCCTGTGAGACCCCCGAGGAAGATTCAACAGCATCATAAGAGGGGTCTTATTATGGAATGGGTGATCTAAGGCTCAGAACAATTCTGGCATTTCATCATCATCCCTGTAGAACCTGGGAGCAATCATGTCATTCGATAAAGGCCTTTGAGAGATCATGCCATCCGAATCACCGCCCCCTTGTGGATAGGCGAGAAGACTGTTGATCATCGTCCGTACCCAAGTGACCATTGAGGTGATTATAAGGTCTTTGATCTACCTTGGCAAGGGGTCTGAGTACTAAAGGAGATCAAGGGAAGGTTTCCAAGAGCTGTGTACAAATTTAATCTGCCTGCAACAGAGGTCTGAGTACTAAAGGAGATCAAGGCAAGGCTTGTGATCTGTGTTCACAAGAGGTCTCAGTAGTCCTAAAGGTGATCAAAGTCAATGCTTTCAACAGGTACGAGAGCCAATTCTTAGAAAATTGAGACCTTTCATGGAAAATTGAGAGAGAGAGAGAGAGAGAGAGAGAGAGATTCCTGCCCCCTAAGAGATCCCTTTTGGCTTTATAAAAGTATACATGAAGAAGACAACCCATAGCCCTTTGGTATGGACTTCCAAAGCCCCATAACAAAGGGATTCATAAGTGCTTCACTCACTCAAGGAAGGCTTAGGTTTTGCCTAACCAAATCCTCTTTTGAAAAACACTTGGTGTGGTTTTGATTTGATGTTCTTAATAATTGCTATGCTTGTTTACATTGTTTCACATTGTATTTTGTCAAGGAAGAAAGGTTCTAGTGTCCTTTCTTGAAACCTCTCTTTGGCTCACTCTCTAAGTCCTTGGTTACTTCCATGGCTAGATCCCAAAAGTGAGCAATCTCCACCTCACATCTAATGGTCACAATCACCACTGATTAGGCCTCTTGAATCATGGGACCCCCCATTGATACCCTTCATGTGTAGCCCTGTTTTTCTTTCTGACATTTTGTGTGCCTTCAAGATTGTCATGGCAATCTATTGTATATGTTCATCTCAATTGCATTTACACCAATCTTGATTGATTGTATGCCAATAGTGCTTGCTCTTTGATCTGAATTCAATGTGACAACATGGTGATGAGCATTTACTTATTCTATAATCATGTCTTGCATGCACATTTTTGAACAGTCATAATATTGTGTTCAAAATCCAACCCCAAATATATGCATCTACATGCCCACTCACACATGCATATTTTCATATATCCCCGCCTCATGCACTTGTTTGCATGTCACAATCCATCGAGGTCATTCCTATCCTTTAATTACTTACATAGATTTGTCTATACACACCACATGCATAAGTGGAAGCTCATTGCTATTATTCTTTATTACTCCCACCATTTGTCTATGCACACCACATGCATGTGTGGAAGCTCATTACTATTCTTCTTTATTACCTCAGCTATGTGTACTAAGAAGTTACATGATTGTGTCTTCCCAGTATTATTGATGATTTTGAACGACGAACAAACTAAAAATCAACCAAGAAAGCACACATGAAACATGTTATGGTGATCACTAGATTTTATTGTTTTGTCAAGGATCCAAAGCTCAGTTGGTTGATGAGGCGGATGTGTGTTTTAGCTGGTCCAATTCCTCCCAGCTACTACATGGCTCTATTGCACTTGTTGCGCCTTGGGATGATGTCCTTTGCAATCTTCAGGCGATGCCCTACAATAAAAGGCCAATGGCAATGCATTACAAAAAATATTTCCTTGGTTTTGGTTGATGAAGGAGCATGTGGGTACTCAATAACACTTAGAGGTTGAGGAAAACTTAGCACCAACACTAATCCAAATGCTCAAGTTTTGTTATGATTGCTCCTCCTAGAGATGTCTCTATTGAGCTTGTTATTTAAGGCTATGTAGAGGGTGAGAATGTATTTCAGTCAAACCAACATTTTCTCTTTAGATAAGCATAATCATGGTTGTCCTTGAACAATATCACTACAATTTTACTAAGTAACTAGTCCATTTGTTACATATCCCCATGGTGCAAACAATATGCTACCTCACCAATCTTTAGCCACAAAGTGGGCGAACATGATTAAGTTGAATCCACTAAGTTGGAGATTTATTATAGAATTTTTTATGGGTTTAATGTATTTTATGCTATGCACTATTTTGAGTGTCCAACGAAACTAGTAGATGTTGTATCACATCAAGTGTAGAAGACAAGGACCATATATTGAATTGCACTAAAGTCAATTCTAGACTTGTTCATTTCTTATTGGATTCCCATTTCTCTCCATGGTTGTTATGATGTCTCTCACATTCATTTGCATTGTTAACTTAATTTTTGATACCTATTATGACCACCATAAAATGCACATGTCAGAACTAATATATGTATTTCAACATTGAAAAAACTCTCAATTCGGAACATAAAATGATGATTAGAGTGTACATACATGTCTTTATGTCCCAACATTAATCTCAATTTTATTATAATCATTCAATAAGGAGACAAGTAAAAGAAACTAAATTATATTGTGCTATGTGCAAGTATTTTTTTAACATTCCATAGAAGGACTGAATATTTGTTTTTACTTTTTACTATGATACTTATTACGAAACATGAAATACACAAAGATGATTGTTTGAACTTTTTATGGATCTATTTGTCTCCTTATGTAAGAACTAAATGATGTAGGATCTTCTTAGTATATTGTCGGTATATTATTTAAGGAAAGATCCTTTCATTGAGTTTTCGTAATTGTATATCTTAGATAAAGACAAATACATCTCTGTCTTTTGCAAATTTATAGAGAAATGAAGCAATACTTGGTTATGCCATTTTCCTATGTTTAACCTTCTTTCAATGGAAAAACCTATGACTTCATGAAAGGTACACTTTTCAAAACCTCCTTCATATGCATGTTCAGCACACAATGCCTTCAAAGGGTCCCATTTTATAAGGCAATGCTGTGAATATTCTTTAGGTTTTAATAGCCATATTTACACCTATGTGCAATCTATGTTATGACTATCTATGGATGCATTATTATATTCTTGCAAAAGTTTGAAGTACATTGCATATACCAACATTGGCCATAGCTTTATTAAAATGGTTTAAGAATATTGTGTAGGCATGCCAAAGCTAAATAAGATAAACTAGCATTCCTTGCATGCTCTAGCGTAGAACATTAGGCTGCTTCATGGTGACGTGAAGTGGCATTATGAGGGAAGCAAAGTTGTAGCTTGCTTTCCACACTTCTTCCCTAAACACTATATTCTCCTTTCTTCACCTTTTCTAACAAGGAACACTATGTTGCTTCATGGTAGGTTATTGCTTGAAGCTACTATAAAGCAACATTGTGAAAGGGACAAACTTGCCATTCTCTTGCATTATTTGTTGGCCATGCAAATCATTAAATCTCTCTCTCTCTCTCTCTCTCTCTCTCTCTCTCTCTCTCTCTCTCTCTCTCTCTCTCTCTCTCTCTCTCTCTCTCTCTCTCTCTCTCTCTCTCTCTCTCTCTCTTATTATTTTCATGAGAATCAAAGAATGTAACTCATCAAACACAAAAATAAAGCAAAGAGCAAGACTAAAACATATAGCCAATTTCTAGATACCAATGATACACATAGATCAAAATGTGTCCAAGTGATGAAAAAGATCTCCAATGTTAATGAAAAGTAAGACTTTTTGTAATTCAACTAACCAAAGTAAATCTTTTCTTTTCTCCTAGAATAATTTGAAACATTTTGATCACCATGCCTAACATGGGTGGTGAGCCTACGATATGTTCTTGAGAGTCGGTATGGTAGATGATGTGCTAGTCTCGTTCCTCCTTCTTACACCTATAATCAAGAAAAACTACAATGTAAAATAAAAGCATTAGATTACAATTAAGGAAGATATTATAAAAGTAACAAAGATCATTATATTGTATGTACATTCCAAATAAAAATATCTAGCATGATATTCATGAGGCACTCCATGGGAGCTATGTGCCCTAAATGTACGATGACCAAGAAATCTAAGTGCTTACTTTCATACTTCTACCATCCCATGGGTACCTTATCTGTGTGAGATCGTTCATACTTATGGTTCTAGTTAGGGGTAGCAAAGTGACCATGCAAACATTGAATGTATCCTACATGTGAGATCTCAACAAATAGGGGGAACCCAATGTCTATATTAGGATCAACCTCCATGTGCTTTATGACTCTAGCTAGAGTCCTGATTTATAGCATGGTCAGTAACAGGTCGCAGAGTACATTGTAGATGCTTTTGCTAATACTCAAAATCTAGATAATAGCTATAACTTGGAGTAGGCATATGTAAAAGTTGAGCAAAAACTTGAGAGAGAGAGAGAGAGAGAGAGAGAGAGAGATCCACAATCACAAAACCATTTTCAAATAATATCTCAAAAATACCTAAGGCAGGTGATTGCAATGAGATACTCAACAAAATAAACCTCACAAAAAAGCATTTCATATCGATGTACTTTTTGACGTACAACTTTATAGGTGATGTTTGTAGTGACAGTTGTAGTAGCAGGTACACTTTCTTCAACAAGACTTTTACACCAAATGATGACTTTACCCTCAAAAAGGCTACATACATTGGCCATGAGTCAAGACATGCTTTTAAATAAAGACCAACAACCTACAAGTTTGACCTTATGATTTATTGATTGTCATAGTAGTAAATGCTAGTCGTACAGGAAACTACCTTCATTTCATAGTAAATGGAAAACACAAATTTCGAAGAATGAATGTGATTCTTAGAATACAAACCCTTTCACCTATATTTTTCCCAAAAATTACTTCCACATTTATTAGCTTTCTATTAAAAGCCATGCATAACAATCTTCTGCCATTACACAATCCCCTTATTGGATTCACATTTCTAAGGAGAATAATAAGTGCATAAATCTTCAATAACAAAATATGTGGAGGGAGTCCACCCCAAATCTAGAGTATTCAAGTGCCCTACTGAGTACCAAAATGAGTTACCATCTATCTTTGCAATTGAATTGGCACTATACTATTAGGTAACTTTTATTGGCATAAATTGCAATGGCGATTTAAGATGCCAACCTTTGTATCATTATGCAAGATTGGCATGCTCTCTAAGATATGTTCCAAAATCAGTCACATTGAACACTTTGTAATATATACTCACCAAGGCTTTGATATATTGTGTCTTCAACACCATGCTAGATGAAAATTGTAACTTTTTGCAATCATTTGTAATGGCCACCTCATTCCCTGCCCCTTGGATCTAAGAACTAAAATCATAATCATATACACCACCATTTGTAGATACATGTAGATTCCATGAGAGTCTTAACACCTTAACATATTGTTATAAATAGGAGTAGCATAGAGCCACATTAACAATATCTTTAGGTAAGCCCTTCATCACAATTGGCAATATCTATCTAAAATCTCCTTGAAATAAAGTAACCTTTCAAGCGTCTAGTTTATCTCATAATATATCTCTAAGTCCTATCATTGCCTCAAAGGTATATCGATGCATCACATAAGTTCGTCTTACGAAATTAGGCCTAATTGTCTCAATAATCGAGCAATGTCACTTTGGATAGGAGTATTACACATGGATCAACTATCTAGTTCCAATGGGATTTTCAACACAAAGTGAGCAGTACAACCATCAAGTAGAAGCAAGGCATCAATGTTAGATGATGCTATTGCCAATGCTATACATTGAACACTTTACAACTTAGCATGTAAAAACTTGTACAGAAAAGTCTTTCCAAACCCACTAGGACCATCCACAAAATAATATATCCCCAAAGTCTAAATCCATGAGATCCAGAACTATCGAATACACAACTCTCTATCCATCATTTAGCATTGCCTCCATAGACATATAACCCTTTTGTTCCTCTACATTATCATATGTATATTCATCTTATAAGTGCATTGTGCTACAATCGAGCAATTGGATGATGAGGATTTGGCAGCCCAAGAAAGTAAAAAAATCTTCCCCCATCCTAAGGTAGAAAATTGTGGTGATGTAATAAAGCCATATTAGATGTCTCTTATTGTAGAACATACTAGAATACATGTCCATATTCTTATTGCAACTTATATAAAATGCCATCTATCATTGGAAAAACCTCTTGCACAATTGGCCAAGTCAAGCACGCTCACAAAAAACAGAATTATCAACAAATAACAATCAAATTTGAATACCAACTTGTATAGATGCAACTTCTTTCAAGCATAAAGTCCACTTGTTGTAACTTCCAAGCACTCCTTTTGCAACGCAAGCTTCTTGAAACTTATTGTATATCACATTTTCAATAGTCCGCAAATCATCAAACGAAGTGCATGCTCTAGATATTTTCAAAAGCATTCATAAGTAGTCACATTCACTAGAGGTAGGTGCCACAAAGTATATTTGGCCAATAATATTTCTATGTTTTCTCTTAGTCTAAATATTTTGTGGGCATTCCACATTTAGAACATTGGAAAGTCTTAATAAAGAATAGTTCGAGGATCTGGATGAATTCTTTTTTTTTGGAAATTTTTATTTTACACCATATCAAATATATTATTGATATCTCAAAATACCACAAAATTCTTAGCCAACAAGTGTACCTATAAGTGTTGTAAATCCGACTTTTCACTATGTAATGGAAAATCCAATATTCAGCAAATGCATTAGAAGTAGATATATACCATGAATCTAAGTAGTTTTGAATCTTAGTTTCCTATGGATATTTGTAAGTTTAGATGTTGAATCAAGCCTAATAGATAATTTAATGGTTTCATGATCATGCCCCTTATATATACTTATATAAATAGTTAATAGTTGCGCAATCAAACATACCTCCACATTTATATGTGTGTGGGAGCTTTCACTCAACCGCCAAGACCACTTATTGTTTCAAGCATTCCAAGCGATCTCTAATGGCTATCTCTCACCTAGCCGACGCGCCATCGATCCTATGAGTGTAGTGAGCTTACCTTAGTGCCGATACGGGTTGCCTCCTCTCTCCTACACACCAGTAGCTCCATGATCCTAGATGCTAGCTCAAGCATCCTCAAGCCTCCTCCACCTCCAAGCTCCATCCTCCATAGCCGCACGCGTAAGAAGAGAGAAGGGAAGAGAAGAAGAAGAAGAGGAGATGGTGAAGAGCTTCACCCTCTTAGTCCCTCACTCTCACACACACTCACTCCCTCACACTCTCACACTCCCTCTCTCAAGAGCACACACAAGCAAGAAGGTGAGAAGGAGAGAAGAAGAAGAAGACTCCTTTTGCCACACACCAAAGAATGTTCTCTTATTCACTTTTTGAACTTTATATATACAAACCCTAAAATCCCATGGGCACCCATCCCTTTTTTACATGACCGGCCATTGTGGCAAGGTCCTTTTTCCATTTTCCTCTTTTAACCCCGTGCCTCTAGCCTATACCTGTCTAATATTTTACAATGGGCACAGGAGGGAGCCTGGTGCTCTTTTACAAAGATTTTTTGAGTTTTTTGAGGTGCCTTTTCTTTTATGGTTGCTCTTTTTGCCCCAGTCCATCTTTAGGGGCCGCTTGCGTGTCTTCACTCTTTTTCTTCATCTTTCTTTGCTTTTTCTCCATTTCTCACCATCTTGGCTTTGCCATCTTGACTTGGGGTTAACATTAACCCCCTCCTAGATGGGTGCCAGTCCCATGGCACTTTCGGCATGGGTGTAAGGTTAAGGGTAGCATGGAGACTTAGGGGTTTGTGGCAACTCAAGAACGATAGTCGTCGGAGCAGCGCAGTGGATTGCATGGGTGAACGAGGGCCTCCGAAGTTGGTGGTTGGGCGAAAGTGGTGTACTTGAAGAAGAAGGTGCAGTGCTCCACCTAGGGGGGCTGTTGTCATCAACGTGTTGGTGCGGTATGCTCGTGCTAGTGAAATGGGGAAGTGGACCCGAGTGATGTCCCACAGTTGAGGACCCCATTTGCACCAAGGGGGAGTGGTGCTAGTGGCTTAGGGTGACAGGCCGAACCATAGGAGAGTGTTACTTTCCTAGGTGTGTCCTGCCATTGATGTGCCCTAAGCGTGATGTGGGGGGATCAAAAAGGGCTAGGGGGTTAGGAGTGGAGCCAGCCGACCGAGGTCACTGGACACGCCTAACTTAAGGACCCCTAGGTGCATTGATCTTTGTTTTGTTTTTTTTTTTTGCCACGTTGCGGGATAGTATTACATGAGGAGCAGGACAGCCAAGGCTAGCTCTCGTCGTCAGAGTGAGGGGGGGAGGGCAGGCGGATAGATTTGCATAAAAATTGATGGCTCTACATGTACCCTTTCACGTTCATGCGGACATGGAGAGAGGTGGTGGATAGGAAGGGGTGGCTGCACCTAGTGAATTGGCTGTTGCTCATATCCTCTAGGAGCGCTAGGCAAAATGAAGGGAGAAGGCTAGCCCGCATCATTAAGCGGGTCATGGTGCAACTATCGATAGCGTTAGGATCAAAAAAGAGGGGAGGCAAGCCGCTTTCTTGCGGTGCCGGGTCTTGCTTAAGTAGGAGTTTAAGGAGCCTAAGGTAATTACAAGTGGTTATGAATGCGGGATCTGGGCAGGAGGAGAACTCCACAAGAAAACGTGTCATGGAGGCAGGCAGGCTTCCCAGGTCAAAAAGTAGAGCGTTGTCAAAGGAAGTGGCGTTGGCATTGTAGATAACGGGAAAGTCATGCCTCCTATGGAGGGTAGCAACAAAATCCACACCTACCCTACGGGGATACGCCATAAACGTGGGGTCGTTCCGCTCGTGGGGTAGGGTGTTACAAAAAGCCATCCAGGCGAACTTGTTGGTATTACATATTCGCCTCCTCCAGAGGGGTTGGCAGTCGTAGCCCCTCACCGTGTGTGGCACCTCATATATCTTATCTTGCCAGAACTTGGCCTCTTTCGTGCCCCACAAGGTGGGGGTTTTTTCTCTATCCTCCAACCATCTTTGGCCTAGTCGACTGCCAGCCGCTATCACCTCCTCCATCGCCTTGATCGAGCAGGACCCTTCTCAGACTATCAGGCATAAGAAAACTGAAGGAGAAAGGGTCCTTTTCTAGTTCTTGCCGTTCCCAGACCACCAGTTCGGCATGGAATTGCATAGGGAGGTCTTAGGGGCATGGTGGGACGGGAGTGGATGGCTGCACGACGGGCTTGGCCTTCAGCCGTTTTCTGGCCTCTTCCACCAGCTTTTTCCGCCGCTCTTTAAGGATGGCGAGTTGTTGTTGAACTTGTTCATGTGGCGAGGGGGGCTACGGGATTACATCTTCTCTGAATCTGTTCATGTCAATTCTGAATTCGACCTCCTCCCCCTGCCGGTTTTCTTCTTGCCATACCTCCGCATAAGAAAAATGGAGGTGTGGTTTTCTGAATTCGACCTCCTCCCTCTGAAGAAAAACGGAGGTGTGGTTTTCTTCTCAGACTATCAGGCATAAGAAAACTGAAGGAGAAAGGGTCCTTTTCCAGTTCTTGCGGAGGTATGGATGGGCCAGTAGTAGATACTTCCGTTGCTCCTCTAGGCCCAGCCATACCTCCGCAAGTTGGGGTGACATTTGTAGCCCCGCATGCAGAGCTCTGCGTGCGATGCTTAACTTCTTCTTTACCACCTCCAATGCCTCCGCTCCCTCTAGTTGAGTTGTATCCAGCATCGTATTGAGGAAGGCTTGTTGTTGGGCGGTGAAGGCTGTCTGGATGGCGCCCGCTTTGCTTTCTGCCAAGATTTTTTCCTTCTCCACCAAGGCGAGGTGCCGCACCAGAGCTTTTACCTACACCTCGTTCTGCGTAGCCCATTCCTCGGCCCTTTTGCTCATGCCTTCCATGCTCTCCCCCTGCTTTTGAGCTAGAGTTATGAGCTTCTGCTCCTGGGCCTTGAGCGCTCTGCTCATGTTGGCTTGTTCTGTCTTCCCGAGACGTAGCTGATCGGAGATAGACTCGATCTTCTTTTGTTGCTGCTCCCTCTCTTGGCTCCTCTCCTCTTCCTTGGCGTTTAGCTCCCCCATCATCTGCTCAATGGTAGCGGTCTTTGACTCCAGTTCCTTATACTTCAACTCCAGTTCCTTATATTGCATCAGGAGGAGTTTGTACTCCCGCTGCATCTACACGAGTTCCTGGTTCTCATCCTCCAACTGCTGCTTGTAACTCTCTTCCTTATTTTCTTTGGCCTTCAGCTCTTGCTTGAGTTCAAAGATTTGGCATTGCTACATGGCGATGATGTGGGTTTTTTCCAATTGGAAGGTCGCCACTGACTCTTTTTCTGCCATCAACTCAACCACAGCCGTCCTTTTCTCCTCCTTGGCCCTCTCCAGTTGGGAGAGCAGCTCAGTGACATATTCGTTGTAACCGGCTGGCGGCATCATTGTTGTGTGGGTGGAGGTGGTTGAAGCATCCATGCGCAAGCGCTTTTGATATTGCCTTGATTCAGCATCTACAGCTGGCCTTTTTGGTCACGTGGTCATCGTCTCCGTGCTTTTCCCTTGGGCCATTTCCTTGCTAATGAAGTATTGCATCCAGGCCACCAGGTTGGACACTTCCAAGCTAGTGGGGATGCTAGGGGTGGGCGTAATGGTTTTCACGGGGGGCTCCATGAGGGTGGGAATGGGATGCAGAGGTGCTTTGCCTTTTCCTTCTGGAGCTACAGGGGGCGCGGGTTCTGGGGCCTGCATGCTGGAGCTAGGCCTCTCTTCCCTGGGCTGATTCCAGGCCTTTGGGTCATCTGCCCTGCACTGCTGCTCGATTGACCGGCGGGTAGCTTCTGCCAGGTCCTCCTCCTCCTTTCTTCGTAACTCCTCGTCCTCCTCCGCGACTCTTCTTTTTCTTTCCTCCTCGGCCTTTTTGCATTCTTCCTCTAGTTTTTCTTTTTCCTCCTGCTCTTCTTTTCTTTTCCTTTTGGCTTCCCACTTAGACGCCTTTTTAGCCTGCCTTACTTGTTCCGTTGTCTCTTCTTCTTCCTGCTTCTTCTTCCTTTCTCTCTCCTCAGTCTCCTTGAGGGATTGTCGTTTCACTTTCTCCAAGTCCTCCCTCTCCTTTCTACAGCCTTCATCCTGTTTCTTCTTCTTCTGCGCTGCTTTTTTCTTAGTCTCCTTAACCTGCTTTTTGCTCTTTTGTTCTTCCCCTTCTTTCTCTGTCTCCGTCCTATCGCTAGACCTCTCCTGGTGTTGATGGGGCGGTGATCGATTGGGTGTTTCTCCCTCCCCCTCTTCTACTTCCTTTACGGCCTCCTGGGTAAGTGCCGTTAAAATGCCCCCATATGCAATGAATGAGGCTTTGGAGGAAGCCCTTTTTCTTTCTACGGCCTTCGACATCGATGATTCTCCTCCTGCTGGCAGGCTTCCTAATGCTAGAGCTCGGGCTACCTGATCGATAGTCTTGTGCACGTAGCCGTTCCAGTTGACTTCGTGCAGGGTCTGGGCTGCTACATTTTCCAGGATTGGTACGTTGATCCTGTGCATCAGTGCGTTATAGCGCTGGCTAGAGAAGAGCGCATGTACAAGCTTCGCTTGTAGTCTAGTCTCTGTGCTGGGGATGTCCTGGATACTGATGCCATCGTTCGTCAGTACCTCCTTCTTCCTCATCCCCAGCATGGCATACACGTCCCTCTTTTGCTTCTTCTCCACCTTCGATTCCAACCCCAATGCCTTCTCCACCAAGGCCGGGGTTAGATGGACCAGCACCTGCTTAGCATTTTGTCCTCTCCCCACTGTGACAATGCCACACTCTCCATCGGGATTGTAGGTCCTGAGGAATTCCACATAGCTCGTGTGCTCAGGTTCTCGTGAGAAACTTTCTACGTACTTTTTAAGGTTGCAACTTTCCACGATGCTCTTGACCGCCTCTTCTTTGGCCACTAATTCTTCTAAATTGTGGATAGTCCGAAATTTCAGCTGATTATAGGCGCGGTTCTCCAAGTTAATGTTGTACCGCATTCTCTTTTCCTCTGTGAAGGCGAGTTGGTGGGCTCGGTCCTGCTGTGACATCTTTTGTTCCTATCATAACCGTAATTTTTGTTAGTGCTTACGACATACTTGTGTTCGAGATGGGCTTCGCGGTCTAGGTCGAAGGGTTTAATCCCCACTTGAGTGATGTATGTGAGAACATCAGTTAGGAAGTCGCCTGAGTTGACTCGGCTAGCGATGTGTAACTCTTCTTCAGTCAACAGGCGGTCGAGGTAGGGGTGTCCCTTGATGTGGTCTTCTATAGGACGGCCTCGTATCATGGTTAACACTCGATATGATGTCGGCGCAACGTATGTGGGGTCGTACTCTGCCGTTTTGATAGCGCGTCGCTGCTCGGCGTTTGTCATTACTCGGCATCCTTTGACTTCCCATTGCAGTCTAAGATCGTACCAATGCCTTAAGAACTGGGATTTCGTCTTAGCTAGTTTTGACAACTCGGCCACTTCTTGGTCAGTGATGGGGCGGAGGTGGTTCGCTGATCATACGACGTGATGAGGCGTTGTTTGGTTGCCTGCCCTTTTGAGATCTCAACGCTAAGCAACTTAGCAGCGTAGGTAGGGGCTTTTGCAAATGCAAATTCAAATGTTTCCCAAGAACAAGGCATCGTTTGAACTTCGGCTGCGAAGGATTCATCCAATAGGCCTAAGTCAAGGCGATCATAGCTCAGAGCTAGCGACAAAAAAGTAGCGTCCAGTCGTTTAATGCAATCCAACACATCATCCCCTATTTTCTCAGCTAAATCAGCTGCTAGTGAGAGAAAGGATTTCCGCTCGTAAGAGGGCCTAAGGCTTGCGGGCGGTTGGGGCTTGGTAGAACTTGAGCCTTTGACTACAGAGAGTTGCTATGGTAGGACTTCAGGAGCTTGCGATTGGGTCGCTGGGACGGAAGCTAGGTTAGCAGCGACCTCGCGTGATGGCCTGTTGCTTTTAGGATGGAGTTGGAAACCCGGGTCATTTCCTGCTTGTAATGATGCCCGAGCTGGCGTCATTGATTGGTCTAACTAGCTTGGGTGATTCGCGTTGGTTCACGCATGGATGGAAGCGATGGTTGCGGATCGGGAAAGCTCTGCGGCTCATGGTTTCGAGATCTTACGGTTTTCGGGATGATCGAGCTTGAGGTCGGCGTACGAGTGGTGCCTCTGATCACGTGGGCCTTAGGTATCCATAGCCAAGCATTGCCCTCATAGTAGCCTTGTGCACGCAAGAGAGCCTTGGGGACCCATATCTGATTGATTACACATCTATTCCTGTGGCTGCGTTTGGGCCTCCTAGGTTTAGAGCTTCTGGTCTTCTGAGGGTAGGAGCCTCAACTCCTAGGCGGCTTTTGCGATTGTTTAGGCACCCATTGGAGGCGGGATTGTGGGGCCTTAGCTTGGGCTGGTATGGGTTGTGGGCGATGAGACTCAGGAAGTGGTGGCCGCATTCCATCCACCTCCTTAGAATTGCCTACGGGTGTTTCTATCAGTGTGGCTGGGTGGCCCGGGATGAGGTCGCGCAGCCCTTACTGAAAGCTGTAACAATGCGAATGTTGCCTATTGCTAGGTGGATGCGCTGCGATACAT
Source organism: Lygodium microphyllum (assembly GCF_053477565.2). Taxonomy (NCBI): domain Eukaryota; kingdom Viridiplantae; phylum Streptophyta; class Polypodiopsida; order Schizaeales; family Lygodiaceae; genus Lygodium; species Lygodium microphyllum. Next base: position 70,304,268 of record NC_141150.1, read on the forward strand.
AGTCGACATTGCAGTGAGTCTGCTTTTTGAAGGTGCGCCCCAGCAATGACTCTGTGCCTGCGTTTTTAGCATTTGGCAGTACGTAGAAAAGCATTGGAACCATCTCAAACTTGATAGAAATGGCTGCCCTGCACTTTCCGAGTAGTGCGTAGGAATGAGCCCCATATGGGCTTAATTTTGCAGTGGTGGGTTGAAGTTGTGGCCTGCCAAGTTGAGTCCAATGATCGTAGGTCAGGACGTTGAAGTCTGCTCCCTCGCATCGATCAAGGCGGTGAAGGCACATGTATGTTTGGCCATGACCGTGATACGAAGGTATGCAAGTTTCACAGCTTCCTCGTCCTCGTCATCGATTTCAGTGATTATGGCTACCCGGACCTTGACATGCGGTTCTAACATCGGTGGTGCATGCAAAGGATGCGTAGGAGGGTAGTACTTCTTGACATGGCTGCCATTGAAGAAGCCTGTTCCCTCACCGTTTAAGGTTTCGAGTTCGACATTGCCTGTTCGGCTAATTACACGAACCTTGAATGGTCCAAGACCTCTAAATTTCATCTTCTGCTTATGCCCTTTAATTGAGTAGAGGAGCACTAAGTCACCCTGTTCAAACCCGTGCTGCTTGACGTGCTTGTCAAACCAACTCTTGCGTCAGGCCTTTTCGCAGATCAGTGCATGGGTGGCAAGAAGACGAGTCTCAAAGAGACGCTCGAGCTCAACTAGTCATTGCGTCCATGCCTTCTTCCCTTCCCATCTCTCCTAAAGCGCTATCCTCAGGCTAGGGACGAAGAACTCTACCGGTAGAATCGCTTCTGTCCCATATGTCAGCCTAAAGGGGGTTTGACCGACAGCCGTTTTATAGGCGGTTCGGTAAGCCCACAGTGCTGCCATCAACTTGTTGTCCCAGTCGCTACGTGAAGTAGAAATGACCTTGGTTAGGACATTGATGAGAACCTTATTTGTTGATTCGGCCTGGCCGTTTGCTTGAGGGTAGTATGGCGAGGATTTGTGATGGATAATGAGGAAGGTGGATAGGAGGTGTGCGATCACTTCATTGATGAAGTGTGTGCCTTGGTCACTGACCAGTTCGATGGGGCAACCGAATCGTGAGATTACTTGCTCCCATAAGAACTTAGCGGTCGTTCTAGCATCATTTTTTCGTGTGGCTCGCGCTTCTGCCCACTTAGTGAGGTAGTCCGTGGCCACAATGATGTACTTGGCCTGCGAATACTATGTTGTAGGACTGATGGGCCCAATGAAATCAATTCCCCATTTTTCGAAGGGTTGTCGAGCAATCACCGGGGTTAATTCCATTCAATCCTTGCGAATTGGGACCTTCGTACCGCTGGCACTCATCATAGTGCTTGACGAATCGTGCTGCGTCACGGAAAAGCTTGGGCCACCACAATTGAGACTGCAACACTTTTCGTGCTATCGTGTCTCCGCTAAAATGCCCTCCAGCAATGCCGCCGTGCGCTTCTGAGAGCACATCGTGCACCTCATATTCGCACACGCACCTGCGCAACAATCCGTCTTGCCCCAGCCTGTAGAGTTGGCCTACAATCAACTGATAAGGCTGGATCTTGAGGATTAATCTCCTCAGTCGGGCTTTTTCGATTGGTCGGTCAGGCAGTCCGTGCTCAAGCACTTGGACTATGTCATCTGCCCAATATGGTGTCAGATCAGCCTTAAACAGGTCTCTCTTACACTGGAGAGGTTAAACAGATGGGTGTCGGGGAGTTCATCAATAACACCTTGCCCAGCGGCTTCCCCGGTGGGAATGCGTGACATGTGATCAGCCATGTAGTGCTGCTTTCCCTTCCGTACCACTATGGAGAAGTCGAACTCCAGAAGCAAAAGGAGCCATCGAGCTATGCGTCCTATAGCACAAGGTTTGTTTACTAGATATAGCAAGGCTTGATGGTCCACAAAAAAAGTGAAGGGCGTGGCCAAGAGGTAATGCCGGAATTTCTTCACTGCGAATACTATGGCTAGTCCTTCTCTTTCCGTCATTGAGTAATTCATTTCTGTCTCAGTGAGTTGTCTGCTAGCAAAGCTTACTAGATAGTCAAAATTGTGTTCGCCAGGCTGGCACAACACTGCCCCCACGGCAAACTTAGAGGCGTCGATGTGCACGTGGAGGGTGATGGTCCAATCTGGGGCTCGTAGGATTGGTGCTGTGGTTAGAGCCTTCTTCAACTCTTCGTATGCCCTTTGGCATGCTTCAGTCCATTCGAAGACTATAAGAAGTTTGTACAATGGTCTGGCGATCAACGCATAATTGAGTACAAACCGCCGATAGTACCCGGTATGGCCTAGGAAGCATTGAACTCCTTTGTAGTTGCTTGGGGGTGGAAGGTCAACAATGACCCTGACCTTCGAGAAGCCAGTGGCAATGCCGTTCTTTAACACCACGTGCCCTAGAATGCATCCATGCTTCACCCAAAACTGGCACTTTAAGGGGTTCAAGGAGAGGCGGTATAAACGACACCGCTTAAAGACTACTTGGAGTTTGTCTTGCATGTCCTTAAAGATGGTGCGCATGAGGCATTGGAAAGTGGCAGGGGCATTAGTCAACCCGAAGGGCATGACTATGTACGCAGAGACACCCCACTCAGTGGCGAAGGCAGTCTTATGCCTGTCAGCAGGATGCACTTGCACCTAGTTGTATCCTGAGAAGCCATCCAGGAAACTGTAGGCTTCCTTGCCTACCACTCTCTCCAGCATGTGCTCGGTGTACGGCAACGGATAATTGTCCCTCTTGGTGGCAGCGTTCACCTTCTTGTAATTGACGCACACTTGGATTTTTCCATTTTTCTTCATCACGATGACTATGGGTGATACCCAGTCCGTGTGCTCAATTTCATAAATGAATCCTGCTCTCATTAGCTTATCAATCTCCTCCTTGACAGCATGAGCATATTTAGGATTCATAGGGTACGGTCGCTGCTTGAACGGTGTTGCGTCCGGCATCATGGGTATGTTGTGGGTCACGACACTTGGGTCCACCCCCTTAAGCTCTCCTAAGGACCAGGCAAACACGTCTATGTACTCTCGCAAGAGAGCGACAAGACTCATTTCTTCTTCATTAGTCAAATCATCAGCAATGAAGACTGGTCGGGGTGGTTCCCCCTCTTGGGCTAGGTCCACCTCCTTGACCCTGGCTGGTCCCTTGATTGGTTCACTTGTTTGTGCTTGATGTTTGGCACCTAATAGCACTACCACCCTATCCCCCTTTTTGAATTTCATGAATCGTTTAGGAAGGTCCTGCGGCTTCCGCTGTTCTTCCGTTCGATCCTCCCTGGGTTGTTTTGCCTTCTCCTATCTCAATCGCCTGCGCCTCAAGTGGACCGGTAGGTTCCTCTTAGTGCGTTTGGTTGTGGGCGGACTAGGGATCGCTGGATCACTCTCCGAGCTAACCTCTGATCCAGAGTCGAATTCCCCCCCTTCGCTAGAAGAGGTGGTTTCTCTTGGTGGGCACAGTTCAAATGGTGATTCAGTTCTCAATACCGACGTCATTCCTGGCTGGGCTAGTCCCACTTGCTCGAGGTCTATGGCTCCTACATGTTTCAACCAAGCGCGGTCACATTCCATGCTCATGACTCCTCGTTCCCTCCGGAATATACTCCTTCTCTGCAGCTTGGAGTCTGCCCGTATTTGCTCTATTTCTTGTCCTTCAATGTCGTATTCCACAGTATCTACCTCACCCTCACTTTCATCGCTGAAGGATTGGCAGCCTTCACATTCGTCGTTCGAATTTCCTTCATCAGACTGCTCGTCGTCTCCTAGGACTCGGTCTATCCTCAGTCATTGGTCAGGCACCAGGGCCCAGTTATACATGAGGTTTAAGTCATGCACTCATGTCCATTGCCACTTGGGTTCCTCTAGGAGATCCTGGAGTGGTTTGAGATTCGCAGCTGGATTGCCAGCTAGCTTGTCCAATAGATATTCCAGCATCTCTTTGAGTTCCCTTTTGTCAGTTGGAACGTGGGAGTTGACGCGCTTCGGCTTCCCTTGAAGGCTTCCTACCATCATGCAGATTGGCACGGAGGGTGTGTCGTCAGCCTTACCAATTGTTTTGACGGCCTGCTCATATAATTCATGATCAGAGAACGGCAGGTCGATTGTAGCAAGGACATGCATCCAATCCCGCTCGTCCTCTGGGCATGGGATATACCTGGTCAAGGGCCCGTAGGACTATTTGGCCTGAGTATTGCCCTTGAGCATAGTAGAGATGGCATCTAAGTCGACAGATGAGGTCTTCCAGGTGTCCATTTCTACTCTCACGGCGTCCGTCTTATTTCCAAGGAAGATTAAGCCGTTACCCCAATCTTCGATGACCCTAGCATTGCGCATCCGGGGGCGGCCTAGTAGGATGTCGTAGTCCACTCCCTTCATGACTATAAAGTCAAGAGAGAACTGGACACCTGTGATCTTCACTGGCCAATTCTTAAGCACCTCGAATGGCTTAACTCTCATACCATTTGCTAGTGTGACATTAAACCTAGCAGTCTCAACATGTGGGTTTTTCCAAGTCTGAAGCACTGTGTAGCTAAGCATGCTAACCCCGGTCCCTTTGTCTACGATTCCCTTCCTCCTTGTGTCACCTAGGGCTAAAACTGGCAAGACTGCATGCATCTCGGAGCCTTCCCAAAAGGCATTGACATGCAAGGACTTAGGCGCAGTGTGCAGCGTCAAACTTGGTATTTGCATTTCTGCCTCATGGTCCTGAGGGTCTGTCATGACCTGCTCTTGTGTCCCTTCAACCCACTGCTTAAGGTCCTGCCATAGGGTGGGGTGCTGCCTAAGCAGATCTCCCAGACTGAGTGTTACAGGGGTAGTCACTAGTGTGGTTAGGAGATCATTGGGTGTTCGTCTCTCTCTTAACCTAGATTGTCCTGACCAGTGGTCGGAACCGCGGCCCTATAGTAGCGTCGAGGTTTGGCCTTAACGGCACCTCTTGTGGTGCAGTTGCTTCTCTTGACTTGGGCTGTGGGAGTGAGATCGGCGTACTTATGCTGGAGAGGTCATCGATCCCATCCTCCATGATGGGCTCAGCATCCTTTAGGTGTTCTTGGGCTTCCTTTACCCATTCCCTCACCTTCTCTATGGCCTCTAGTTGTCGCTTCGATTGCGGGTACTCCCCTACCTTAGCCCTTCCCTTTTCAGCCGTCTTAGGGGCTGACGTCTCTGCTTCTGCGTCGGAGACCTTCTTTCCAGTGGGTAGAGTTGTAACACTCTCAATCTTTAGTGCGATTTTAGCCTCTGCCTTCCTCTTCCGCTGTCTACGGCTCTTCTTCCCTATCGAGGTTGCATCCAGATTGCTAGGTCCTGGCAGAAAGATGCCAGCTTGCTTCGTTTGGGCACGGGTCATGACCTGCAACGGAATAGGCATGGCCTCCCCGTCGTGCTTCTCGACACCGAACAGCCCCAATGGGACAAACGGCTCATTGGCTTAACCAGGTGACGGCTTCCTCCTTGGGCAATCGACGAAAAGATGGGTGATTCCGCACTCAGCGCACCTTTGGTCAGCCTTATCTTTGTTTTGTTGCTCCCTCTCAGGGCAACGCGACGAGACATGACCTGGGTGGCCACAGGTCCAACAGGTAATTGGGTCATGTGCCTGCCCTCCTAGGCCCCTACCTCATCCTCTTCCCAACGCCATCACCGGGACTGGTCGATACTCCATGAGGACAGCGTTGCCCTCATCGTCCTGCGAAACATAAGGGCATAGGTAAGCTTCCTCCTCGTTTGGTTCTTCCACATAATGGACAGGAGCGTCACTCGGTGGGTGGGTTATGTAAGGACCAGGCGGCCTAGGAATGCCTGTAGGATTTATCTCCATCCTGGTAACAACCGGCTTAACGTCGTTGGGAGCGGGAAGGGCCAATGGGGCTCCCCTTCCAAAGAATGGCTACGGCCTGCTCACTAGGTAAGGTTGGCTGTATGGTTGTGAGTACGGAAGTCTCCTTGGCAATCTACAATGCGCGACATCATGACTGAATCTACCTCAGTTAGCGCAAGGTCGTGACCTAGGATCTCCACACTCGGCTGGCAAGTGGTTTCCGCCACAGTACACGCATTGGATGTGTGGGCGTATTGGTCGTCTCAACATTTCATGCAACTTGGCTGGTTCCATTCTAACATCAGCCAAGTCTTGATTTGTTTCAGTGGCTTTTCCCTTATCCTGGGCTGATGGTGCTGATCGCTCACTCGAGGCTGACAGCCTCTCTGAGCTTCGCGAAGCGGTCTCTTCCACGTTTGCGCTCCTAGAGATCCGCTCCTTCAGCAGATCGTCCACTCGGATGGCCTCCTCAAAGACCTTGGCTAGCACATCCCACTCCAAGCTCGAGTTGCCTGCCAAAGCCTTGTATAGCTCCTCGTTCTGAATCCTGCTGATGAATACAGTCGATACTGCTCTTTCAGTCGGTTGCTCTCCAGTAGGAATTCTCTTAAAAAGACTCCGTACATGGGTCACGTAGTCACGAATGTCCTTCTCTTTCTGCTTGACGTTCATCAAGCGTACGAGTAGATTATCGGAGTATCTGGGCTCGGCAAATCTCTCGATGAAGAGATCCTTGAGGCCATCAAAGTTGGCTCGCTCCGCATTATCTAAGCTTGTATACCACGTCCTACCCTTGTCACCCAAGCAAAGCCCGAATGCTTGCGAGCGTTGAGTCAAGTCGTTGAGGCCATTGGCTTTGCAGACTTGCTCGAACTGCTCGAGAAATCTGTAGGGATCGTCATCGGGCTAGTACTTATCGAGTTGCTTGGCAACAATAGGTATTTTAGCCTGGCTCTTTGAGCCTTGGTTTGCTCCTAAACCTGCACAAGCAGCGATGTCGCTAGAGCCTTGGCACTTTGCTCTACAACCATGTTATCGAGCAGTCACTTCATCAGAAGCTCACTCAGCGTTAAGTCTCCTTCTAGTGCCTCTCATGGTCCTTCGATTCCTGCCAGCCAAGTTCAGCACCCGCTGCACCTCTCGCAACTCCATGCTTTACCTTTGGTTTCTAGCCTGCTGATCCCTGTTGTACTCAGCCATGCTTTGCAATGCCTTGCGGGCCAGCTTTCTCTCCTCTTCTAGATCTGCAATGATAGCCTCCGTTGTTCTACCGCAGTGCTCGTACCGAGCATGAGCGTCGTAACTACTGGCCAGACTGAACTGCATCTGGAAAGGCTCCTAAGTCGAATTCCTCGTTGTATCTTTGGTCTGAACTTTCCTCTGCCATTGTCGAGTTGTCGTGCTCCACCAAGCTATCAATTAGGTTCAGTAGGCTCGGCAGATCCACTTCGTCGGCGACCCTTGCTTGGTTCTACCTCTGATCGTTGACGGTTTGTCTTTGTAGTGGGTTTCCTCCTATTGGTGGGTTCCTTGAGTGGTTTATCTGGGTGAGTTCCTTCAGTTATTTAATGCAATCCTCAATTCATGGCAACTCAATGTGTCTTTCCTTGTGCACTTGTGCTCAATCAGGCTTTCCATTTCCTTAAGTGTACTTCAAGTGCAAAAATTCAGCGTGAGTGCAGCAACCACTTCCTAGTCGTCTTACGCACTCTCGCGTTGTTTTGGGCTAAATAGGCTTGTGGGTCACTTCCTGGCCGTCTTGTTAGGGTTTAGGGTTTCCCTAAAAATTTGCCTTTTTCGTTTCTGGTCAGATCAGGCCTTACAGCTCAGCGGGTCGAGTCTGGGCCTCTAGGTCTCGCAACTGCCCACTCCCAGCCGCTAAGCAGCAGCACCCTCCTACCTTGCCTATTCCGCGTGCCAGAATCAAGTTCTGAGCACCGTACGGGCTTTCAACGGTCTGAGATGCTGAGTCCTAGCCGGGTCAGGCCAATTTTCTAAAGATCTGGCAAAAATCTACACTCGGCCCAACTGGTCCGGATTGTAGGGTCCGAATGGGTTACTCGAACGGGCGAGGCGCATGGGCCTAGGGCCGAATCTGGGGACTGGGACAGGGTCACTCGGACGAGCCGAGTGGTTGACTCGGACAAGGTTATTTGGACGGGCCGAGGCAAGTGGGCCGAGGGCCGAGTTTGTTCACGGTCCGAATTATAGACTCGGACGGGCCAATTAGGGTTTTGGTCAGATGGGCCGAATTCGACACGTGGCCGAGGGCCGATTCTGGGACTCGGCCTAGGAGTGGTCACTCGGACGGGCCGAGCATGGCGCACGTAAACAGCGGAAAATCGATTTTGATTGTCTCTCATGCTTCACTCAATCATACCAGGCATAACCTTCCAGATCCGACCTAGGGGAGCAAGAGAAGGGATTCATATACCTGGATGGAGCAACGGGCTTATCGTTGGTGCGATCAAATCGAATCGGCCGGTAGCTCTCTCTCTCTCTCTCTCTCTCTCTCTCTCTCTCTCTCTCTCTCTCTCTCTCTCTCTCTCTCTCTCTCTCTCTCTCTCTCTCTCTCTCTCTCTCTCTCTCTCTCTCTCTCTCTCTCTCTCTCTCTCTCTCTCTCTCTCTCTCACTGAACTGTTGCAAATGAGTGTTTCCTTGGCCTTTTGGCTCTTATACCCCTTCCTGGGTATGGTGTTGACGCCCCCAATCACTCACTTACCATTCTTAAGCATCGCAAGCGAGCTTTTTTCCCTTTTTGCACGATTTTTAGCCCTGTTTTCCCTATTTTGCAACAGTAAACCCTACCCTTCTCCGGTGCGATTTCCTAATCCTATCCTACTCTAAATGCAACATGAATCGAAAGAAAAATACTGAACTGATTTCTCCATGTTTCCTAATCATCAAACAAACAAAATAACCCAAAATACTTACTTGTTTTGAAGATCAAAAACACCCAAACTTCCTACCTATCTCAAGCTCCGGTTCGGGGATGAATCCCTTACTTCGATACTCGATATGAGGCGTGCAAGTGCTCAAGCTTGAATCCGTGGTCCCGGCAACGGAACCAAAATGTGGGAGCTTTCGCTCAACCGCCAAGACCCACGGACCGCTTATTGTTCAAGCATTCCAAGCGAGCTCTAATGGCTATCTCTCACCTAGCCGATGCGTCGTCGATCCTATGAGTGTAGTGAGCTTACCTTAGTGCCGATACGGGTTGCCTCCTCTCTCCTACACACCGGTAGCTCCACGATCCTAGATGCTAGCTCAAGCATCCTCAAGCCTCCTCCACCTCCAAGCTCCATCCTCCATAGCCACGCGCGTAAGAAGAGAGAAGGGAAGAGAAGAAGAAGAAGAGGAGATGGTGAAGAGCTTCACCCTCTTGGTCCCTCACTCTCACACACACTCACTCCCTCACACTCTCACACTCCCTCTTTCAAGAGCACACACAAGCAAGAAGATGAGAAGGAGAGAAGAAGAAGAAGACTCCTTTTGCTACACACCAAAGAGTGATCTCTTATTCACTTTTTGAACTTTATATATACAAACCCTAAAATCCCATGGGCACCCATCCCTTTTTTACATGACCGGCCATTATGGCAAGGTCCTTTTTCCATTTTCCTCTTTTAGCCCCGTGCCTCTAGCCTATACCCATCTAATATTTTACAATGGGCACAGGAGGGAGCTTGGCGTCTTTTATAAAGATTTTTTGAGTTTTTTGAGGCGCCTTTTCTTTTATAGTTGCTCTTTTTGCCGCGGTCCATCTTTAGGGGCCGCTTGGGTGTCTTCACTCTTTTTCTTCATCTTCCTTTGCTTTTTCTCCATTTTTCGCCATCTTGGCTTTGCCATCTTGACTTGGGGTTAACAATGTGCATAATATATTTTACTCAAATAAAGATTATATGGAGCTACCTATTGATTATCAAGGAGATTATCCTTGATGGTCACTCTATTTCCATCATCATGCCTTCTATAGACAAGGTAGCAATGTCATTGATAGATGTCACATATATGAACTTTCGAGGAAATATTTTAGTATAGCAACCATCACACATGTAAGGACTCTTGGAATTCATTGAACTACAAGGACCGTGAATATTATATTTTTTAATTATCTCAAATAAATTTGAAAATTTTAACTTATCAAGTAACTCATCTCAAATAAACCTATCATAGTGACACAATTCAGAGGGTTTAAGAGGATGCTAAAAATTGAGCAAAGTATGGGAATGTGGTAACCCTTCCTTTTCAAACTCAATCACACCAACATAACCTATGATCCTTCCATATAATTTCTTTTCCAATAAGGCATGCATAATATCAACATGCTTTTCATGGAACACTCAAGCTGTCCAAATTTGGATAATAATGAGCACTCTATCCAGGCAACAATGCATCAATTATCTCGGACCACTCTAGATTGCATATCATTGTTATAAAAAGATTAGGTTTTCCCTTACTTCACACTATGGCCATGGCATCTTGATATAATTTATACATATGCCTTGGCCTACTAGTAAACAAAGATGGTAAAACCACCCTTTTACCCAATGAGATACCAATGAGTTGTATTGATTGGTTATCTATTACTTAAACCATATTTTCCAAGCCTTTAAAAACTTCTAAACATAGAACTATTGGATTCTAACTACACATCCAATCTACATTGCTTTATGCTACAATAAGTATCAACAATAACTATTGTAATAGTCGGCCACCATGCAACATGCATGCTTCAATGTCTTTGTGGGAGCTTCTTGCTCAACCGCCAAGACCCATGGACTGCTTATTGCTTCAAGCATTTCAAGACAAGTGAAATGGCTACCTCTCACATAGCTGTACACACTCTCACACCTACGAGTGTAGTGAGCTTACCTCCATGCTCAATCGAGTTGCCTCCTCCCTCAAGCACTCCAATAGCTCCGCGATCCAAGGTGCAAGCTCAAGAAAACTTAATCCTTAAGCTCCAAGCTCTATGCTCCATTGTCACGTGCGAGACAAGAGAAGAGAAGAGAAGAAGAAGAAGAAGAAGAGATGAGAAGATGGAGAGCTTCTCCACCATGGTCCCTCATCCTCGCACACTCACTCTCTCACTCCCTCTCTTAAGCATAAGCAAGCAAGAACAAGAAGAAGAAGAAGAAAATAAGAGAGCTAGTTTTGGCCACACACAAGAATGAGCTTCTTCATTCACTTTTTGCCTTTTATAGAAGCCCTAATCCCATTTGGGGACCCATTCCTTTTTTACATGATCGGCCATTTTAGCCTAGGTTCTTTTTCCCTATTCCCTCCCTATTTAAATTATTCCTTCATCCATACCCATCTACATTTACAAATAGCACCGAAGGGAGCTGGGCCCTCTTTTTACAAATATTTAGAGTGCACTTTTATATTTAAAATATGTCTTTCCTCTTTTGTGCTTGCCTTGAACTTTTAAGGTTGCCCTTGTGCTTGGCCTTTTTTCCTCCTATTTCTTTAGTTGGGCTTCCTTTTTCCACTTAGCCCTGCATCTTTTTAATTTCTTTATACTGGGGTTAACATTACCCCTCCTAGCCAAGTGCCAGTCCCATGGAACTTGCGAGCACTTGCTGATGAGGCCTCAGGTGGTTGAAGGGTTGCAATGTGTGTTGGTGATGGGTCTTTGTGGAGATTGGATAGGGAGAAGAAGTCTCACAAAATGGATGTGAGATTATGGAGGTTGAGAGTAGATTGAGTGGGTGATAGGGGCCTCCAAAGTCGGTGGTCGATCACGGATTGTTGAATGTACTTGAAAAGGAAAAGGAAGTGCACTACCTAGGGGATGTGCCTACCTTACCATGTAGTGTGGGGTGTCCATGCCAATGAAACTAAAAGTTGGGTCTGAACCTCAAGGTAGCCTATGGTATTGTCCCACACTTTTGAGGATCCAGTTTTTGTACAAGGGGAGGTGTTGTGGATGTGACTTAGAGCGATAGGTCTAACCGTAAGTGAGCACAAAACTCCCTAGGTGTGTCCTAGCCTTAATGTGCCCTAAGGGTCAAGTGGGGAGACAGGGAGGGCTAGGTGATTAAGCACGGAGCTGTGGCCAACACTGAGGCCATCAAATGCATCTAACTTGAGAATCCCTAGGTGCAGTGTTTGTGGCACTCCAATGTTACATGAGAAGATCTTTGTTTTTTTCTTTTTGTTTCATGTGGGTCTTTGATTTGTTTTCTCTTTTCTTTTTTTCTTTTTTTTGTGAGATACATTAGGAGGGAGCATGCTAGACATCATTCTAGATGCTCTTCAAGAGTAGCTACATTTCAAGGGGGTCTAAGAGATTTTCTAAGAAATGCACGGCTTTTTATGTAGCCCTTTTGGTTAATCCTTACATTGAGAGGGGTAGTAGAGAGGAAAGGATGATTATATTTTGAGAAGCTCCTATCACTCATATCTTCTAAAAGGTTCATGCAAAAAGCTAGCAAGAGAACGACCCTTAATATTAGGTAGCATAACAGTCTATCTCTACATTGATATCAAAATAGAGGGGTGGCAGACACTCTTCTTGGGCTACTGTTCTTTGTTTTAGTAGAATTTGCAAGAGGCGGAGGTAATTACAGTTGGTAAGGAAAGGGAGGTCGAGGCATGCCGTGAACTCATCCAAAAAGTGGGTAATGGAAGGTAGAAGGTCTTGTGCTCCAAAGGTCAGGCATTCTTCAGGAGTGGTAGCATTGACATTGTAGATCAAAGGGACGTCATACCTACTATGATTTCCCTAATCAAAATCCACACCATGGTGCCTTGGGTAAGCCATGTAGGTGGGTCCATCCCTTTCGTATGGTAACGTGTTGCAAAAATCTATCCATGCTTCAAAATTGGTGTCCCTGATTCTTCAACGCCATTTAGGTTGGGCTTCATAGCCTTTGACCTTTCTTGGCTCTTTCATGACCTTATCCTCCTAGTACTTTGTAGGCTCCATTCTCCATAACATGAGATTTCTAGCCCTCTCATCTAGCCACCGCTTTCCTAGCCTCTTTGTTAATTGGATAGCTCATTCAACCACTTGAGGGGGTAGCACTCGATTTAGGGCAGAAGGGTAGAAGAATTTAAATTCAAATGGCCTACACCCATTCTCCCACTCCTCCCAATGGTTTAATTCTAGTGTCCAATTGATAGGTAGTTGTTCCTCAGTTTGCAGCATCTGGACATCAGGCATGTCTTGTGGTTTAGCATTAAACTTTCTCCTTGTGAAGTCATCCAACTCTTTGTGTTTCCTTTTGGCCTCGATGATTATTTGTGCGGTGGTAGAATCTTCTTCTTCTTGGCCTTTTGCTTCCATTATCGAAGTGGGGGGGGGGGGGGGGGGGGGGGGGCAAATGGGCTCTATTCACTTGGCTATGCCTCTATGTCAGTAAATTGCTCAAAATCAAGCCCTTCATCCCCTGGTGATTCTACTTGGGTTGCTGTGGTTGGTTGCTCTCGATGCTCCTATTCTCCAATTGCTGCTCTAACTCCTCTATTGAGATCCTTGCTTGCAACAAAAGTTTCATTTTTTGTACCAGGCTTGGCCTTGGGGTGTGCTCTTGGAGCCCATATTTAATGGCTCTCCTTGAGACCTCCAGCTTCCTCTTTAGCCCTTCCATAGGGTCATCATTCCCCGGCCTGAGTTACATGAAGTACTGTATTGGTGGGGAAGGAGTGTTGTTGGACCTCTAGCCCTACCTTCACTGCTTTGGCCCTTGCTTTCGCCATGATTCTCCTACTTTCTGCTACCAAGGTTTCTCTCTTTCCAAGCCTCAGCCTTCCTCTCCATCTTGCCTTGACTCAGCCACCCACAGCTCTTGTGACAATGTTGTCACCATCTCTTCTTGTTCTTTCCATATTGACAACATCTTTTCCTTGTCATGTTTGTGGAAATTCAGCTCTTCTTTTAGCTGTTCCTGCTCTTGGAGGGTCTCGAGGCATCAATTCTCCACATCCAGTAGCTTTTTTGTTGACTTCATGTCCTTTTGGGCCCTAATCTCTTTCAGTTTCTTTAGTATTCGTTCCTTTTGCCTCCTCTCCTTCTGGAACTCTACATGGGCTTGTGTCTTTACCCTCTTTAGCTCCTCGATGATCTCGTCTCCTAGGTTTTTAAATTGTTCAAATTGCTCCTCCACATCCTTTTTCCCTAGTATGAGACTTGAGAAGTCCATTTCTAGCCCCATTTGTCCCTCTATCTTTTCCACTTGTAGCTCTTTTGCACTTTCTTCTTGCTTCTTCTCCATTTTCTTCATTGCTTCTAGTTCCTTCTTTAGGTCATTCACCTGCCTCTAATAGATGGTTATCTGCTTTGTCTTCTCTATTTGGTAGGTAGGGAATGCATCCTTTTCCACCTCCAACTTTGCCATGGCAGCCTTCCTGTCTTCCTTCATCTTTTCAAGTTGACCTAGGAGCTCCTACATGTACTCGTCGTAGTTGGTCGTTGCCGGCATGGCCAATGGCTTAGACATTGTGGATGCTTTAACCTTAGACTTCTTTGGTTCCTTTCCAGATTTTGTGTCCATGGTAGTAAGTCTCTTTGTCCCTATCATTGTTGTTTTTCCAACCATTGAGCATTGGGCCAAGCTACTTCACTAAGTTCATCAAGTGTTGCATCCATGCCACCATGTTGCTTTGGTCCACTCCCCATTCTGAGGTCTCCTAGGTGTTGACTGGCATGGCAAATAGGGCCAATGGTGATGGGTTCATGGGGGCCTTTCCTTTGGCACAATGGGCCCTTGAACTCTTTATTCTACTGCAATGCTAGAGCATCTAGCTCATCACTTGGGCTTCTCCTTATGAGTTCTTCATGTTAGAAGGCTTGCTCAACTGACAACCGCAAGGCTAGGGCCATTTTCTCATCTTCTTCTCTTTTCAGTCTTTCCTAAATTTCTACTTTCTTTCTTCTTCATTCCTTTTCCTTCCTTATTGACTCCTTTTCCACCTTTCTTGCTCATTCCTCTTCCTCTTCTTGCTTCTTTCTCCATTCATCTTCTAATTCTCTTGATTCCTTTTGTGTGGCTTCTACTTCCTTGTCTTCTTCTACCATGGTTTTCTTCCTCTTCTATGGGATACTAAACTTGATTTTTCTTTTTGCACCTTGGCTCAATGAGACTAAGCCCTCCTTCCCTTCCTTACTAATGGTTCCCTCACTAGAGGCCTCGTGTTGTTGTTGGAGCTTCTCTCTTTTCGGGTGAGTGCATAGGCAATCTGTGGATAGGTGAACACTCGGGGTTTTCTTCTATCACTTCTTATCTTTCCAAGTCCCAATGGCCTCTTAGATGATGGTGGTGTAAGCATAACTCCAAAAACTATGTTGGAGGCCTTAGTTGCTGGCTATTTCCCTATCGTATCCATTGTGTCTTTCATTGAGTTTTGCAAGGTCTTGCACACATAACCATTCCAATTGATTTCATCCAGTGACTTGGCCAAGAAGCTCTCAAGTAGTGGCACTCCAATCTTGCTCATCAAGGCATTGTACCTTTGACTGGAGAATAGAACATGGACTATCTTTGCTTATTGTAGTCTAATGTTGGGGTCAGGGATGCCGCCTAGGCTAACTCCATCATTCGTGTACACTTGGGCCTTGTCCATCCCTAGCACACTACAAACATCTCTCTTGGGCCACCTCTCAGGATTGTTGGCTAGCCCTAGAGCTCTTTCCACTATTTCAGGGCTCAACTCGACTTCTACTCTATGAGTCTCTCCTCATTGTCTTATTGCCACAGTGCCACGATTCCTCTTTGCATCGAAAGTTCACAGGAACTCCACACACTTGTTGTAGTCAATGGCTTGACCAACCTTCTCCATGTATTTGCCAAGATTACCTTGGTCGACGATCTGTTTCACCACATGCTCTTTCATCATCATGCTTTCTAAGTTCTAGATACTTGTGAACTTAAGTTGATTAAAGGTCCTTGCTTCCATTGTTAAGTCGTATTTGGCATGCTCTTCTTTTGTGAATAGGAGCTTGTGCCTTTGTCATGCCCGGCCATCTCAGGTTCCTGTCATGATGCAACAGCTCACTATTATTTTACTTGAAATGACTTTTGCAAAAAGATGAGGGGGTTATGAATATATGCTATGGAAAGATGAAGTGCTCAAACACAGAATGAAATTTTTTGCTTCAAGTAGTCCACATAGTTCAACCTAGAACTCCATGAACCCTTAAGTATGAATTGACTTTTATCGGTCCTTTTTGTTTTTTAAAGTTCAGTTTAAGGTTCAAGTCGTGTCTTCTTTTTTGCCTTACCCCCTCCCCCCGGGAGTGATGAAAATCCTTCCTAGGATTGGATGATGAAGGGTTAAGGACATGAAACACATGCATGATGTGCTTTACTTCATCATGAGCCAATCATACAAGTTTGGGTTATACTCCAAGTGGGCATGACAGTCCATGTCATGAGGTCTAATGCCTACATATGTAATGTAGGTTAGGACATCAATGAGGAAGTCATCGGAGTTCATCCTACTAGCGATATGCAATTCCTCCTTATTCAGGATTTTATTGAAATAGGGGTGGACCATGATGTAGTCTTCTAATGGTCGATCGTGACCATTAGAAAGACGTAGGGGCTACATAGGTTGGGTCATACTCACAGGTTTTGATTACCCATCTCTGCTCTACATTGGTCATAATTTGGAAACCCTCTTGTTTCCATTAGAGACAAAGAGCGTACCATTTGTGCAGAAAAGTAGAGTCAAAGCCCGGCTAGCTTTTTCAGCTCTTTGAGCTCCTGGCTTGTTACAGAGACTTTGCTCCTACTATAGAATTGATCAATCATTGCGTGCAAGCTTGTTCTTGAGAGATTTTGGTGGCAATCAATTCCTTGGCTACATGGAAATCTTGACAAACATGAATTCGGATTCTTCCCAAGTCCATGGCAAGGAGCTTACATTTGTTGCTAACAGCTTGTTGAGGAGCCCTAAGTCCAACTATTCATAGCTCCTAGTGGCTAGCCTGGTGAAGATAGCATCCAATCGTCTAATGCAGGTGACTAAGTTGTCCCTCGTATTAGTGGCTAGGTCTAAGGCCAATGTAAGGATAGATCTACGCTTGTAGGAGGGTCTAAGGCCTACAGGAGGTTGGGGTTTGGTTGTGAGCTAGATAACTCCACTACTGATACATGCCTCCTCGGCTATTCAGTGGAGTGTTTATCAGCCACCTATGCGATGGATTGATCTTGTGGCTCAGATGATGAGCTACCTTTTTCTCGGGAATAGTTGGGATACTAAGAGTGTCAAGTTGAGTTGGTCTAGGGGAAACTGGTTTTGGTTTTGGTTAATAGACACGTTGAGGTTCTATGGATTTGGTACTTTTGGAGTCAATTGATTTCTCATTCCTAGCTAGCTTACCATTTTGTGGAGATCAGCTGGGAGGCCTGGATTGAGGGGCATGTGTGTCACTCATAGTCTTGGGCAACCAAATCTAGTTATTACCTTCATAGTAGTCTTGAGCATGCAATAGGTCTTTGGGCATCAGCTTGACCGTTCGTCTGCTTCGATAGTGCCAACTTTGTCTCCTAGGCCTAGGACGTGAGGTTTTGTGTGGTTATGAGCTCCTGTGGTTTGTTGACTTCTACGCGGTTGCGATGGCCATTTGGGCACCCATTTGAGCTGTTGCTCAATGGTCTTGGCTGCAGCTCCCTTGGGTTGTGGCCATTTTGTTTCAGTAGGGTGGGACAAGTCTCGACCTCCCCCTTAGGCTTTGCACTTGGTTCCTCTACCCATGGAACTATAGGAGGCTACCAATGGAGCTGCCCTACCCTTGCTAAAAGTCATCACTATCTGAACATTTCCAATGGCAAGGTGAATGCACTATGAATCATAGTCGACATTACAGTGTGCTTATTTCTTAAATGCATGTCCTAGCAGCGATTCCTTACTAGTGGCCTTGGTGTTAGGCATTACGTAGAAGATCATACAAAGGCTTTCAATCTTAATAGAGACTGTTATTTTGCACTTTCCCAGTAGTGAGTAGGACTGCTCCCCAGGTGGGAGCTAATTTTTGCATTAGTAGCTTGCAACTAGGGTTGACCAATGAAGTTCCAATGATCGTGTGTGAGGATATTACAAGCAACTCCCTTGTCAATAAGCACATCAAAGATGTGTGTCTTTTGTGGGTAGTCACTGATATGCATAGGTAGGTAGGTTCTACCATTTTCCCATCCTCGTCCTCTATCTCAATGATAGTGGCAACTCTCACGTTTACAAGGGATTCTAGCATTGGTGGCTCATGTAGTGGATGCATTGGGGGGTAGTACTTCTTGAGGAAACTGCCATTGAAGAAGCCTACGCCCTCTCCTTCTAGGGTCTCCATCTCTACATTGCCAGTTTGACTAATATTACAGGCCCTAAAAGGCCCCAATCCTTTGAACTTCATCTTCTACTTATGCCCCCTTACAGAGTATAGTAGCACTAGGTCGCCATGCTCAAAATCATGTTGGTTAACATGTTTGTCAAACCAGCTCTTGCATCTTGCCTTTCCACATATGAGCGCATGGGTAGCTAGGAATCAGGTCTCAAGAATGCATTGTAGCTCTATCAGGCATTCTATCCATGCATCCTTGCCATCCCATCTCTCTTGCAATGCCACTTGCTTGGAATGAAAAACTCCACTCAGGATCGCTTTGGTCCCATAGATAAGCTTAAATGGTATTTGCCCTACTGCCATCTTGTAGGTTGTTCTTTAGGCCCATAGTGTTGCCATGAGTTTATTGTCCCAATCGCTACATGAGGCAAAGACTATCTTAGTCAATACTAGGATTTTGTTTGTGGATTCTACCTGACGGTTAGCTTGAAGGTGGTATGGTGATGATTTTCTATGGATGATCAAGAATTTAGATAGTCTATGTTCCCCACTTTTCAAAGGGTTTTCACGCTATTACCACGGTCAACTCCATCTTGTCCTTACAGATGGGTGCTTTGGTCCTTTGACATTCATCACAATGCTTCATGAACTTAGCACTATCGTAGAATAAGGTGGGCCACCACAACTAAGATTGCAGTACCTTGTGTGTTGTAGGGTCTCCATTGAAGTGTCCTCCAGCAATTCCACCATGTGCTTCAGCAAGCAGCTCATGCATTTTGTATCCACACAAGCATCTTTGCAATAACCCATTATGTCCTAGTCTATAGAGTTGGTTGTCGACAATAACTAATAGGGATGGATCTTAAGGATAAGGTGTTGTAGCCTAGCCTTCTCTATAGGTCTCTCATGCAATCCATGCTCTAGGACTTTGACTATGTTATCTACCCAATACAGCGTTAGATCGGCCTTGAAAAGGTCTCTCTCACTAGACATGCTAAATAGGTGCGTATCGGGCAAGTAATCTACAATGCGCCATCTAGCGGCTTCTCTTGTGGGTATGCGGGACAAATGGTCTACCCATGTGATGCTACTTACCCTTGCATAAAACCATAGACAAGTCAAATTTAAGAAGCAAAAGAAACCACCTAGCTATGCATCCTATAGCACAAGGTTTGTTCACTAGATAAAGCAAGGCTTGATGGTCAACCAAGGAGACAAAGGGCGTAGCCAAAAGATAATGACAAAACTTCTTTATAGCGAATACCATGGCTACACCTTCCCTTTCTATTGTGGAATAATTTATCTCTATGAGTTGTCTACTAGCAAAGTTCATAGGATAATCAAGATTATGTTTACCAGGTTGATATAAAACAGCTCCAATAGCAAACTTTGAGGCATCAATGTGCATGTGGAATGTTATGTTCCAATCTGAGGCTCGTAGAATTGGTGTAGTCATGAGAGCCTTTTTTAGATCCTCATAGGTGCATTGACATTCCTCGGTCCACTCAAATACAATCAAAATTTATAAAGGGGCCTAGTGATCAATGCATAGTTCAAAATGAATCGTTGATAGTACCTTGTGTATCCTTGGAAGCACTGAACTCCCTTATAGTTTGTGGGTGGTGGTAGATCGATAATGACTCTTAATTTGGAAAAGCCAGTGGCACTATTGTTCTTTGACACCATGTGCCCTAGGATACATCCATTCTTCACCCAAAACTAGCACTTCAAGGGGTTCAAGGAGAAGCTATATAGTCTACACTGCTCAAGGACTGCGTAAAGTATATCTAGTTGTTCCCTCCAACTAGAGTGAATGTATAGATCATCAGCAAACACCTCCAATTCTTGCCGAAGCATGTCTTTGAAGATAGTAAACATGAGGCACTAAAAGATAGCTGGCACATGTGAGAAAGCAAAGTTGCAGCATTAGAATGTGTACACAAGAGGAAGGAGAGAGCTCAAAGTATAAGAACAACATCTTGTTTACTAATTTGCTTACAAGTACAACTTGGGTACACTCTCCCACACTCGATAGTGACCCATAGGCTATTTATATAGCCTCTGCCAAGCTAGGGTTAGGGTTTTCCCTGCCCCTAAGGCTATTCACACCCATCTGCCCTTATGCATCCTTGCTTACAATGGGTTCTTATGCCTATCTTCTAACACCCCCCCTCAATGCCAGGGTGGCATTGGATTACAAGGTATGTAAGATGTCCCCCCCCTTTAAACAGTCGGGATGCCTTTATAAATTAGGCAACTCAAAAAAGTCGATCTTCAAATGAATTGGAGGCATAGTTGGCCACCAGTTCTTTGGATACATCAGTGTTACCGTGTTTCCGCAGCACAGAGGAGCGGAAAATGGAAAAAATGGAAATAGAAAAAAAGGCGCAGGATAAAAGCAGAAAAAGGCACCTTGACCGGGAGCCAGTCCCTGAAAAATTCAAATGTTTGGGCACGACCCTCAGGAAGCTTCGGTGTCGGCCCGAGGCAACAAAAGAATTAAAATGCGGAAGCGCCCCCCGAATCTTTGTGAAAGAGTGCCTTGCTCCTGTGCAAAGCGTACGCATTAGTTGGGAATAGGATAAATTAGAATGGTGGGAAATGGAAAAAAGGGCCTACGCTACGGCCGGCCATGTAAAAGAGGGAAAAGGGGATGACCGCCCAAAAAAAATTTAGGGCTTTGTATATAAAGTTGAAAAGTGAATGAGAAGCTCATTCTTTGGTGTATGGCAAAAAGAGTCTTCTTCTTCCTCTCTTCTTCTCTCCTTCTTGCTTGTGTGTGTGCTCTTGAGAGAGGGAGTGTCAGAGTGTAAGGGAGTGTGTGTGTGAGAGTGAGGGATCAAGAGGGTGAAGCTCTTCACCATCTCCTCTCCTCTTCTTCTCTTCTCTTCTCTTTTCTTCTCTTGCGTGTGCGGCTATGGAGGATGGAGCTTGGAGATGGAGGAGGCTTGAGGATGCTTGAGCTAGCATCGAGAATCATGGAGCTACCGGAGTGCAAGAGAGAGGAGGGTACTCGATCGGGCATCAAGCTAAGCTCACTACACTCGTAGGATCGACGGCGCGTCAGCTAGGTGAGAGATAGCCATTAGAGCTCGCTTGGAACGCTTGAAACAATAAGCGGTCCATGGGTCTTGGCAGTTGAGCGAAAGCTCCCACATTTTGGTTCCGTTGCCAGGACCAATGGATTCAAGCTTGAGCACTTGCGTGCCTCATATCGAGCATCGAAGTAGGGTACTCATCCCCGAAACGGAGCTTGAGATAGGTAGGAAGTTGGGTGTTTTTAATCTTCAAGACAAGTAAGTATTTTGGGATATTTTGGTTGTTTGATGATCGGAAAGCATGGAGGATCTATTTCATTTCTTTGCCTTCGATCTTCATTGCATTTAGCATAGGTTAGAGTTAGGAAATCGAACCGGAAAAGGGTAGGGTTTACTGTTTCAAAACAGGGCAAAATAGGGAAAAAATCGTGCAAAATGCGCAAAATGCTTGCTAATGAGGCCTAAGATCGACAAGAGAGCGATTGAGGGCGTCAACGCCACATTTGGGAAGGCATATAAGAGCCAGGAGGCCAAAAGAGAGCTCATTTGTGCCATTTCAATGAGAGAGAGAGAGAGAGAGAGAGAGAGAGAGCTAGAGAGCCCTAGCCCGTGTGATTCGATCGCATCACCAACGCACTTACCGACCCGTTTAGGTATATGAATCCCTTCCTCTATCCCCCTAGATAGGATCTGGAGGGTTGTGCTTGGTATGACACGACACGACGCGATGTGCCCCCCCCATGACATCCCCCCCACCCCCCATGACACGACACGACGCGATGCACCTCCCCCCCCATGACATCCCCACCCCACCCCCCCACCCATGACATGACACGACGCGACGCGCCCCCCCATGACACGACACGATGCGACATGCCCCCCCTCCCCCTTCCCTCCTCAACACACACCACACCATGTCGCGACGTGCCGCCCCCCCCCCCCCCCTCCCCATGACATCCCCACCCCCCCGGTAATGTGTCACTATTGGGTTGCACTTTCAAGAAGCAAACGAATTGTAATGTGGATTACAACCTAAACCGCATTCATCTTGCTATAGGCAATGTGCGTATAGTGACGACTTTCAGCAAGGGCTATCATGATTCCTCCACCATTACGAAGCCACCGGTAGAAACCCCTACGACCACGCTCCAGCCCAAGTCTAAACAGAAGAAAACTATGGCCTCGTGCCAGGCCTTGGACCCCAGGCCCAAACCCACCAAGAGTGCTCACAAGGCCAGGGAGTCCAAGCTTATATGGGTACCAAAATGGCAAAGTTCACATCCGGGTAGACCACCCAAACGTGATCCTAAATGCCAAAATCATCAGCCGATCACGACCTAAGTAGGAGTTACGTGTGAAGAAGTCACGTGTAGAATTTTGGATTGTATTCCAGTTGAGCATGACAATCAAGAGCAGACGGTTGGATGGAGACTTGGGAGATGTAGGTCAAGACATCGCGAAAGAGATCTCCCATATTAAGGCGGCTGGCAATATGTAATTCCTCTTCCGTGAGGAATTGGTCAATGTAGGGGTGAGCGAGCACATGGTTGTCTAAATGCTGATTGCGGGTGATGGCCAAAACCCTAAATGAGATAGGTGCCACATAAGTAGGGTCATATTCGATGGTTTTAACTGCCTTGCGTTGCTCAGCATTGGTCATTATCTGGCAACCTTTTTTCTCCCATTGGATTCTAAGAGCAAACCATTGCTACAAGAACGTGGAAGGTGAGCTTGCCATCTGCGTGAGCTCTTGCAACTCGTGTTCAGGAACAGAACGAGGAGGCTTACGATATGAAGTGATTAGTCTTCTGAGGGCAGCTTGCTCCTTTGAGATTTCGTCGTTTGCTATTAGTTCGGCAGCAATTTTGGGGAATTTAGTGGTCATAAGTTCGTATTCTTCCCAAGTGCATGGTAATGCACGAACATCCGAAGCAAGTGTTTGGTCAAGAAGGCCTAGGTCTAGCCTCTCATAACTTCTAGCGAATGTAGTGAAAGTTTCGTCCAACGTCTTGATGCAGGTTATTAAGTCATCCCCAGAAGTCGCGGTGAGGTCTTTAGCCAAGGAGAGGAAAGGTTGTATCGCGTAGGAAGGTTTAAGACCTGCTGGTGGGGATGGTGCAACCGGACTGGATAGTGGTGACTCCATCATTGGTGTCACAGGT
Source organism: Lygodium microphyllum (assembly GCF_053477565.2). NCBI lineage: Eukaryota > Viridiplantae > Streptophyta > Polypodiopsida > Schizaeales > Lygodiaceae > Lygodium > Lygodium microphyllum. Next base: position 70,327,593 of record NC_141150.1, read on the forward strand.
TGGGCTTTGCACTCTGAAGCACTTTGAGGTGCTGTAGGAAGCTCTGGGGGCATGGGAGTTGTGCTGGGTTTTGAGTGAGCAGTCATAGGGGTTTTTAAGTTCTCTGGATTAGGTAAGTTTAAGACTTGTGGCATTTGCTTTGGTCGATAGATGAGCTGGGGCTTACTAGCCACAGCTAGCGATGGTTTGCTGACTATGCCCTGGGCACCACGTGTGCAAGCCTCCCTCACTGGGGTGAGATTGCTTGTAGATGAGCTTTTTAACTGGCCACTTTTAGGCACCCAAATCCAGGGGTTGCCCTCGTAGTATCCTTGTGCTCGCAAGATATCTTTGGGGATCCATCGTGGCGTGGTTGTGTCCCCAACAGGTCCAAATCCCCTCACCTTTTAACCCCCAATCCTAGGAAGGATTCTTTTCTAAGCCGGAAGGGGAGGGGGTATGTGGGTATGTGGTGAAGGTGAAAAGAATCAGATAGGAAATGAATAAAAAGGGGCACAGTAAAGTAAAGGTAGTGAAAAGCATAAGCATATAGTATGGAAAAAATGGCTTCCTAAAAAATTCATAAGAGTTTTTATTCTCACATAAACAGCAAAGTGATATGTGGAAAATGCTAACGAAAGTTACGAATTATGGCAGGAGTAGAAAATGTCACAGCAAGACCGTGCCCATCGACTCCCATTCACAGACGAGGAAAGGGAGCAGTATCGCATCCATCTAGAGAACCGCACCTTCGGCCAGCTCAAGTTCCGAACCATCCACAACATCGAAGTCGTGGTGGCCAAGGAGGAAGCAGCCAGGAGGGTAGTGGAACAATGCAACCTTACAAAGTATATTGAAAAATTCTCGCAGGAGCCGGATCACTTAAAATGCGTGGAATTCCTCAGAACATACAACCCGGACCAAGAAGGTGGCATTGTAATAGTGGGCCTAGGAGAGGGTGCAAAGCAGGTGCGAGTCCGGTTGGATCCAACCTTGGTGGAAAAGGCTTTGGGATTGGTACAAAGGACAGAAAGGAGACAAAAAAGGGATGTTTATGCCTTGCTAAAAATAAAGAAGGAAGAGGTGCTCACGAACGATGGCATAAGCATCTAGGACATCCCTGACACAGAAGCCAGGTTGCAGGCCAAGTTGGTGCACGTGCTCTTCTCCAACCAACGTTACAATTCCTTAATGCATCGAATTAGCGTGCCAATGCTGGAGAATGTAGCAGCCCACACCCTAGACAAGGTGGATTGGAATGGGTACGTGTGGAAGACGACTAATCAAGCGACCAAGGCGCTAGCCCTGGGAAGTGCACCAACAGGAGGAGAATCTCCGGCTTCTAAGGTTACGGAAAGGAAGAAAGCCTCCTCCAAGGCCTCTTTCATCGGATACGGAGGAGTCTTGACTGCACTCATTCAGGAGGCAGTAAAGGAAGCACAGGAGGTGGAGGAGGGAGAAGGAGAAATGCCGGAGAGGTCGCCTCCTCGCCAGGACAAAGACAAGTCCACCGACAGAACGGAAACAGAAGAAGAAGGGGAGGGGCAGACTAGCAAGAAGACAATCAGGACAACGAAGAAGAAGGCGGCGCAGAGGAAGAAGAAGAATGACGAGGGCAGGAAGAAGAAAAAGGAAGACTTGGAAAGGGCAAAGAAGGAATCCCTGAGAGAAGCAAAGGAGAGAGAGAGAACAAAGAGACAGGAGGAGTTACAGAAAGCAAAGGAGGCGTCAAAACAAGAAGTTGAAGAGGAGAAAAGGAGGAAAAGAGAACAAAAAGGGAAAAAGAAGGAGGAGCAGAAAAAAAGAGAGGAGGAAAGGAAGAGAAAAGCGGATGAGGAAGAGGAGGAGCTACGAAGAAAGGAGAAAGAGGACCTGGCGGAGGCCACCCACCGAACAACAGTGCCGAGCAGATGAACTAAGGAACCTGAGCCCGCGCAGAGAAGAGGAGCCAGGGTCTAGCACCCAAGTGCCAAAGTTTGTGCCACCTCCAGTCCCTGAAGGCAAGGGCAAGGCCCCGCTCCATCCGATCCCTACCCTCCTGGTGCCTTCCGCGGAACTCACCACCATCACCCCCAGCATCCCGACTAGCGCAGATGTGTCAAACTTCGTGGCATGGATGCAGTATTTCATCAACAAGGAGATGGGCCAGGGACAGAGCGTGGAGACTACGGTCACAGGACAGAAGAGGCTAGCCACGGATGCAGAGTCTAGGCAAGAGCCCAAAAAGAAAAAATTCGAAGCCTCAACCTCGCCCATTCACACAACGATGACCCCACCAGCTAATTACAATGAATACGTCGCCGAGCTGCTCTCCCAATTGGAGAGAGCGAAGGAGGAACGCAAGATAGCCATGGCTAAGTTGGCAGCCGAGAAGGAAACAGTGGCCGCCTTCCAGCTGGACAAGACAAGAATGATAGCCTTGAAGCAACGCGAGATTGCGGATCTAAGACAAGAACTGAAGGCTAGGGATGAGAGGGAGGAACACTGGAGGCAGCTGCTTGAAAATGAGACTCAAGAGTTAGTAAACATGCAAAGAGAGCACAAGCTCTTAATAGTACCAGGAGCTCGCTGTGCAATCTGCTCAGTTTGATGCACTCGTGACGGAGCTAAATGCCAGGGACGAAGAAAGAAAACGAGGCATGGAGGAGCAGTAGGAGGAACTCAAGTACCTGACAGATCAGCTGACCTCTGAAAGAGGAGAACAAGAGAGGCTAGTCAGGGAACTAGAGGATTATGAGCAGAAAATCATGATGCTGACCTTAAGACAGGGAGAGGGCTTGGAAGTAATGAACAAAAGGGCAGAGGAGTGGGCTGCGCACAACAAAAAGAGGGTGAAGACACTGGTGCGGCACCTTGCTCTAACAGAAAAGGAGAAAATCATCACGGAGAGCAAGGCGTAGGCAGCCCAAGTGGCCTTCAGCACTCAACAGAAGGCCTTCCTCGACACTATCCTGGACGCCACGAACGCAGCGCAAGGAGAGCCACTAGAGGCAATGCAAAGAAAGCTCGGCATGGCAAGAAGAGCCCTACACGCTCGACTATAGATGCCACCATTACTTGCGGAGGTTAGGCTGAGTTTGGATGAACAGCGAAAATACCTAATGCTGGCCGGCCTAACCCCCCAGGAGATAGACGCCCTCGGATTCGAGGAAGAAGCAGCACACACAGAATGGCAGGGGGAAGAAGCAGACCTGGAAATCGATGTGAATCGATTCAGGGAAGACGTAGTCCCACAACCCCCCTCGCCCGCAGACCCAAGACCCACCACAAGAAGACCCGGCTGCAGAAAGGAAAGCCATCTCTAAAGAAAGACAGAAAAAGCCGGTGGAGGAGGCCAGATAGAAACTGAGAGCCAAGCTAGCCGTGCTACCATCTGCACCTCTCCCTCCATGCCCAGATGATCTTCCCGCAGGATTCCATGCAAAACTAGTGGTGTGGGAGGTACAGGAACTAGGAAAGGATCCATTCCCCTTCAGCTTCCTCCTGCCCAACAGTCTGCAGAGGGTCCTGCCTCTCAAAGTGATGGACGAGGTGATCGTGGTCGGTGGCCAGTTGGGGAAAAAATGGCTGGAAGAGCGGGAAAAGACCCCAAGCTCTTGGGGCACAGAAGCGGCCGACTACTGGCAAGATAAGGTTTTTGAAATCCCCATAGTGTACAAAACTACAAGAGCCAACCCGTGTGGAGGAGGCGAGTATGCGACATAAGCATGCTCGCCTGGATGGCGTTTTGTAATACCCTGCCATTCGAGCGGAATGACCCTACCTACATGGCGTACCCTCGAAGGGTAGGGCTAGATTTTGATGCCGCCCTCCACGGGCAGTATGACTTTCCCATTATTTATAACTCCACTGTAGTATCCTTTGAGCACGCTCTTCTTTTTACCGCAGAAAGCCTAGACGAATCTATGATGCACTTCCTTGCGGACTTCTCCTCATGTCCTGACCCCGCTTTTATAACCACTTGTAATTATCTTAGGTTACTTAGGCTACTTCTTAAGCAGGACCCAACTCCACAAGAGCGCGGCCTGCCTCCCTATTCTTTGACCCTAATGCTATAGATAACTATGCCATGGCTCGTCTCATGATGAGGGCTAGTCTCTTTCCCTCATTTTGCCTAGCCCTCCTAGAAGACATGAACGATAGCCAATTCACTAGATGCAACCACCCCTTCCTCTCCACCACCTCCCTTCATGTACGCATGAATCTGAAGGATTACATGCAAAGTTCTCCTCATTACAACCTTGAAGTGCTTCTGCATTTAGTGGCAAACTTGTAAGGGACTAGACACTGCCCTTGTTCTAACAAGTGGTAAGACCTTCCCAATGGCCACAACTTGTAAGGGACTAGACACTGCCCTTGTTCTAACAAGTGGTAAGACCTTCCCAATGGCCACAACATATGCTGATGTCTGTCCTCAAATTCGAAAATTTGATGGCAAATATTTCCACCCGTGGCAGGTACTTATCAAGTATAAAATGATGGAGAGAGGGTACTGACCTCTCATTCAAGGCACTAGAGCTGTTAACTCTGCAAATCTAGTTGATATAGAGGATGAACAACGTGCCCAGGCAATCATTATGTTACACTTATATGAGTCATTGATTCATCATGTTAATCAACTAAATACTGCTAAAGAAAAATGGGATGAGCTTGGAAAGCTCTATGGAGCCACTAGTAAAAATACTAAAATCTTCCTTAAAATTGAATTCTTTAGCTTGGAATATCGATCAGGAGAAGACTTGGGAAAATTCATCTCTCACATGAAGGGACTTATGGCACAATTTGCCTCAATAGAAGCTCTAATCCATGAAGAAGATGCTATAGCTATTCTCCTAAAAGTTGTAAAACAGGTGTTTCCTACTCTTGCAACCACTCTTACCAACATTCCAGATCCTACATTGGCAAGTACCATCCAATCCTGTTTGGATGAAGAAAAGAGGAACCACAAAGAAGGCACCAACAATCAGGCATCTTCAACTTCCCGTGATCAAGTATTGGTACATACAGCTCTCACTAGATGTTCTTTCTGTAAGAAAAAAGAACATCTTGTAAACAACTGTTGGAAGAGGTATCCTGAGAAAATAAAATGTAACAAATGCAAGAAGATAGGGCATATCACTAGTAAATGCCCCAACACTCCTGATTGTGGGAGCTTTCGCTCAACCGCCAAGACCCACGGACCGCTTATTGTTTCAAGCGTTCCAAGTGAGCTCTAATGGCTATCTCTCACCTACCCGACGCGCCGTCGATCCTACGAGTGTAGTGAGCTTACCTTGATGCCCGATCGAGTACCCTCCTCTCTCTTGCACTCCGGTAGCTCCACGATTCTCGATGCTAGCTCAAGCCTCCTCCATCTCCAAGCTCCATCCTCCATAGCCGCACGCGCAAGAGAAGAAAAGAGAAGAGAAGAGAAGAAGAGGAGAGGAGATGGTGAAGAGCTTCACCCTCTTGATCCCTCACTCTCACACACTCACTCCCTCACACTCTCACACTCCCTCTCTCAAGAACACACACACAAGCAAGAAGGAGAGAAGAAGAGAGGAAGAAGAAGACTCTGTTTGCCACACACCAAAGAATGAGCTTCTCATTCACTTTTCAACTTTATATATAAAGCCCTAAATCCTTTTTGGGTGGTCATCCCCTTTTTCCTCTTTTACATGGCCGGCCGTAGCCTAGGCCCTTTTTCCCATTTCCCACCATTCTAATTTATCCTATTCCCAACTAATGCATACACTTTGCACAGGAGCGAGCCTGGTACTCTTTTACAAAGATTCGGGGGGCGCTTTCGCATTTTAATTCTTTTGTTGCCTCGGGCCGACACCAAAGCTTCTTAGGGTCGTGCCCGAACATTTGAATTTTTCAGGGACTGGCTCTCGGTCAAGGTGCATTTTTCTGCTTTTATCCTGCGCCTTTTTTGCTATTTCCATTTTTTCCATTTTCTGCTCCTCTGTGCTGCGGAAACACGGTAACATTACCCCCCTCCTAGCCAAGTGCCAGTCCCATGGAACTGCGGTGGGACGGAGTGGCGAGTTAGGTCGGCTGCTGGGCGGAGCAGGTAGGTGGGTGGTTGGGGGAATGATAGGTGATGGAGGTTGGGGACGATGACCAAGAAAGATTCCAGCGTGCTTTAGGCTCCATGAAGATACTCGGTATCTTTCACACTGTTGTGGCGCCCCTTATGTAGCCGGTCGTCTTTTGAGTATCAGAAACGCTTAAAGCAATAAGTAATCCCTTAGGAGGATGGTATTGGAGGGATTTATTCTGGAGAAACCCCCCAAACGCTGTTTGTCTTGAAAACCCGTGGCTTTTATTGAAGATCCTTGTCTTTGAGTTGAAAGTCTTCAGTTTTGAGTTGAAGGTCTTCAGGCTTGTTGAATCAATAAGCGATCCGTAGATCTTGAGGCGTTGGGCATGGATCTTTGGACGGTGAGGTTCCAAGATCTATGCCAATGGTAGTTCTACCTTGACTTGGTTTGATCATGGTGGCCATCAGCAGGCAGATGGTTGGAGGCCGGCGCATGAAAAGAAGTTTGAGTCATTAAAGGGTGCCATGGGTGATCTTCTTCTGCGGGTAGCCATTTCTTGAGAGTCGAACATAACCTACAAAAAAAGTTGTGCACTCCCTAAGGGGTGTGTCTGCTCGCCGTGTAGTGCATGGTGCTCGTGGTAGTGGAACTAGGAGATGGGTCTAACCTTGGGTAAGCCCTTGGTAACGTCCCACACTTGAGGACCTAGTTCGTGCTTCGTTGGAGGTGCGGTGCGAGTCTTAGGGTGACAGGTCTGAAAGTCCTATCCTTGATGTGCCCTAAGCATGAAGTGGGGGAGGGGGCTAGGGAGAACCCTAGGTGTAGTGACTGTGGTGCTTCTCTTTTCTTTTCTTTTCTTTTCTTTTTTCTTTTTTTTTTCTTTTTTTCCCTTTTTTTTTGGTAATGATACATAGGCCTAATTGTCTTGATCGGAATGAGGAGGAGAAGGGGGTCGTAGAGACTTGCTCAAAAATCCTTACTTAGGGGCAATCTTCTTCCGAGGTTTAATGGTCTGCTTCAATGATTTGAACCTAAACTGGACTTCAGGCTCCTCTTTGTGGTATGGCTCAGTGGATGACCCTTGTGTAGGACAAGGAGGGTCAATGCTTGTTGCTGATGATTCTGAGGAGAGTACAATGACACTTATCCCTCTAATTTCATTGACCAATATACTTAAGAAGAAATCACTCAAGATATGCAATACACTTCTAGTGTATGATGGTCTATGTGTTTATAGTTGTACACATAGCCTTACAACTTGATGCAGGGTACTTAGTTGTTTTATTATCCTGATGAAAAACATTCAGATTATGTAAGTATTGCAGCAATGATGATTAGGCAATGTGCCTTAGTGCTCACAAGCACTCATCTGTAGCTCATGTTGCTAGAGATGGTAAATGTCGGTCTTTATGAGCTTGATGATGACTGTTCGAGTAGAGGAACTGCTAAAATGAAGTTCCCAGGTTCATAACTCACTCTGGAAGAGTTAACTCAATGATTAAAATCAATGTCGATGACCAAACATTGAAAAAATTGAAGATGGATGAAGCTTGAAGCTCCTGGCTATGGCTGCCAGTGTGACTGATAGTTAGGGTTTGGCTTGTAGCAGCCAATAGAGGTCAAATTTTATAGAGCCCTCTTAAGAGTAGTTGGCCCACTAGGGGGCTACAAAAGCCCTATGGTGGCCGCCTTCAATGCATCTCCCACTGCCTGTGCTTCAGTACAAACTGGCCTTCTGCCTCAGAATTGCGCCGTTCTGACTCAAAACGTAACGCCGTCCTTCTGCGTGGCTTATTTCAAGGTCTATGGTGCTGGGCAGCTGTGCCCTCAGTTGGGGAAGAGTTCCTTAGAAGGAACCATGAGCTGAAACCTCTTCCTTTATTCTCCCCGAGTCCTCCATCAGAGGTGGGTTTGGTTTGGCTATGGAGGCAAGAGGTAAAAGATGAAGATGATGGACAATCATGTGCACTTAGTGAGGCTGAGGGTATAGGAAGCTTAGGGGATCAGAGGAGGCTCTGATACCATGTGAGAAAGTAGAGTTGCAACATTGGAATGTGTACACAAGAGGAAGGAGAGAGCTCAAAGTACAAGAACAACATCTTGTTTACTAAGTTGCTTACAAGTATAACTTGGGTACACTCTCCCACACTTAATAGTGACCATAGGTTGTTTATATAGCCTCTGCCAAGCTAGGGTTAGGGTTTCCCCTGCCCCTAAGGCTATTCACACCCATCTTCCCTTATGCACCTTTGCTTACAGTGGGTTCCTATGCCTATCTTCTAACAACACATTTGTCAATCGAAATGGCATGACTATGTAGGAAAACACTCCCCATTCCGTTACAAACATTGTCTTATGCCTATTTTTGGGGTGTACCTACACTTGGCTATAACTTGAGAAGCCATCTAGGAAACTATAGGCAACTTTTTCCACTACTCTTTTGAGCATGTGCTCCGTGTAGGGCAATGGATAGTTCTCTCTCTTTGTTGTAGCATTTACCTTTTTATAATTCACGCACACTTGAATCTTTCCATTCTTCTTCAGGACAATCACTATGGATAATACCCAATCCATGTGCTTTATTTTGTAGATAAATTTGACCTTCAGCAACTTATCTATCTCCGCATTGACGGCATGTGCGTGCTTTGGATTCATTGGGTATGGTTGCTATTTAATTGGTGTTGCATCTGAAGTCATCAGGATGTTATGGGTTATGACCCTCGAATCAACTCCTTTGAGTTCATCTAAGGACCAAGAAAATACATCTATGAGCTCTCGTAGGAGAACAATGAACCTGATTCGGCCTCGGAGGCCATCCACATGGACTCGGATGATTGATCACCAAACCACTCGGACTCTGATAAGTCGGATTCAGATGAGTACTTTACTAGGATGTCTGAGTTTGCAACTAAGACGGTGCAACTTGAACATTGTCACTCAGAAACACATGGAATGGCTCATAGGGCCACTAGACTCACGAATCACTATCTAACAGCCCAAAAAATGACTGCACCACTAACCCTCTACCCCATGCCCTAATAGAGACGTAGACTAATTGATCAAACCTACTAACCATCGGACCAAATGTCTAGGATGCTGTAGAGACCAGAACAAACCGACTAGAGTGGTTGTTAAATGTACAAAAGGATCATGAAAAGCATATGTTGCAATGTGTTGTTTTCATTGAATTTTCACACTGCATCAATTGAACATTTGATGTGCACCAGAAAATCTAAAATCCTGATTTTTTACAATGCATTTGAGGAGCACACCACTAGCATCTAAGTGCCTGTAACATTGAGGATTGTTTTAAATAACAAGGAATTCACATAAAATAATATAAGCTGAATAAACCCACTACTAGGAAGAGACCCTAGACATCGAACAGTGGCCAAGGATACCAATCGTTGAATGCTGAGAGACTCAAATATTTGAACCGCCAAGGAGCAACAACAACAACAAGCACGATTAGGGACACAACTCTATCTGACTTGATCAATTTGATCGATGCCCTAGTTGCTTAAGAAGCCAACAACATGTGAAGGGCCAGCACAAACCCTGAAAATGAAGAGCTTGACTTGGGAGAATCCCCAGTTGATATCCAACAAATGATAACCCGATATGAAACTAAAATGGAGCATCACGATAGAACCCAAAGACATCATAGTCAATCTCGAGGAAGAGCAAAAGTTAGCAAGGAGAGCATTGCAAGGCATAGCCACCTACAATCAAGAGCAACGAGCTCAAAAGGTGAGGCAAGACATAGAAATGTGCGAGGTCCAATGCATCTTAGTACTCACCGACTGAAATAGGACAGGACCAAATGCTGAGAGGGAGAGAGCACTAGAAGTCAACCTTATGTTGAACGAGCTTCTTATGAAGTGACTCTTAGACAACATGGCTGCATAGCAGAGCGGAGCAGCCCTGGAAACTTATTGCTAGTAGGACTAGGAATCATCTTGAAATCTAGGAGCCAAACCAAGATACCCGTGGTTGCCCAAAAACTCGACAAGTATTAGCCTGACAATGATCTGTATAGTTTTGTGGAGTAGTTTAAGCAAATATGCAAGGCTAACGGCCTCACAAACCTACACAATGTGTGTAAGCTTTCAAACTTTGCCTAACGGGCATGATGCACTAGTCTAGACAATGCCAAATGCAATGACTTTGATAACCTCAAGCTTTCAAACTTTGGCTAACAGACAAAGGACAGACGTTGTGCACTAGTTTAGACAATGCCAAACGCAATGATTTCAATAACCTCAAGAGTCTGTTCATCAAGATATTCTCTACGACAGGATACTCTAACAACCTCATTGTTAAATTGATGAATGTCAGTCAAAATGACAAGGAGGATATCCGAGACTATGTCATCCACATGTGAAGTCTCTTTAAGAGAATCCCAATCATAGAGTGACCTAGCAAACAAGTAGTCTCCATTGTATTCATAAGTGGAATCCAAAGTGAAGAGCTTTAAAAGGCCTTGGTGAGCAACTCAACCCTGCAAAAGGATGTGCTAGCTAGGATCTTTGAAGAAGCCATACGAGTGGATGACCTACTCAAGGAGAGGAGCTCAAGACCCACAACCCAAGACAATACTACCTCTAGAACCTTAGAAAGAGCTATGAACATTAGTGAAAGATCTAGCAAGAGTATCCAAGACAAGGGAAAGAGTATCAACTAGAGCCAAGATTTGGCGGACATGAAGCTAGAGTTGGCTAGGTTGCAAAAGATGATAAGAAGGTCCACACAACCTCACGTGTAATGCATGCATTGTGGAGCAAACCACCTTTTGACCGAGTGCATGGATCCTAGATCATGAACCTATGCCAATTACAATAGGTTTGTCCATAATGCAATGCATTACTGATTACTGAGGTGATTGCCATACTCACATCCATACAATCAGCCTTACCTCCTAGGGAGTAGACCACCATATTTTGGAAGGGGAGCTCCACTAGCTCTCCCATCACCCAATTATTCAAAGCCAATTGTCCCTAGGATGGATATCAACCCACAAGGATACCTAGACCACTTGTGCCCATTGTGACCCATCCGCCAACGATGCTCCAATACATTACATGGAGGAGCTGAACAAGGACAAAGCATACGTGAGCCCTTACGTCTTGTGGTGATAGCATTGGGTAGGCGAAGAGGTAGAGGTCTAGGAGGACAAAACCAGGAACCCATCACATGTAGACTTGCAGCGGCCACTGAGGCCATTGAGGACACATCTCATCTCAATGCCCCAAAAGGGAGCAAGCCAATTGAGAAAATGCCGACTTAAGATATCCCTGAGTGAAGGATCGCACACGTACATCGAGTACCCTAGGCAGAAACCTTCCACTAATTCAACTATCATGCCATCCATACCATTGGGGCTGTTCGAAGTTGAAACACTAAATGGTAAAGTGATGCCAATTTTGCTAAATGTCATGACTCCAGCACAAGCAAGGCAAACTAGTATTTCATTACCAAGACCTAGCGACCTCAACACATCTTCAATAGGGAAGAAAAGATATAGAAGAAGGAAAAGAAGGAAAAGAAGGAAAAGAAGGAAAAAGAGGGTTAAGACAAAGATAATGCTTAAGATGGACGGTGACACCGCAATACCAAAGGGAAGCAAGTCATCGATGGAAAAGTAGAGATATCTACTCCTAAGACAACAGAAAAGGAAAGTTCCAAGATTGGAGAATATGTGGATCCGAGGTACCAATTAGAAGAGATTTATAAGGTCAAGAAGTGGATGAGAGAAGCCCAAGCGAACCTAAAGGATAAAAAACATATTATTGAAGATGGGATCGATGAGCTCTCTAGCATGAGCATACTAGTCTTTCTGACTCGGTGTTAAGATCAAGAGACACATCTGCACCCCAATGTAGCACCGCATAGACAAAACCTAGATGCCAAGGTAGGCAGACTACCAAAGATCATTGGAAAAAGAGTGCAAAGCCTTAAAAAAATTAGGTGGTTGGAAACTTGTTCATGACATTGATATTGGCCCTTGTGACCCTATCTCAGGGAGAGTTGCTCAAGCAGAACCCGATGCTATGGCAAGGGTTGAGGTAGTGGGGGATAGAATGACTTGACAAGCTTGGAGTGACCAACTTGCTTGACCGCGACATAGTAAAACACATACCAAGCTTGACCTTGAACTCAGTGCCTAAGTCTTTGAACATAAATGCCTTTTGAGAAGGCACTAAGATGCACACAGTCTTGCCTCTCAATGCATTGGGAGATGTCACAAGAAAGGGGATCGTAGACATAGGAGCAAGAGTTAATGTACTTAGCCATGCAGTCTTGCAGGCTTGGGGTAACCCATCTATGGAGACTGCAAGGTTTAATGTCACACTATCCAATGGAATGAGAGTTAGGCCACTTGGGGTATTGAAAGAGTGACCCTTGAAGATATTGGGAGTCCGGTTCTTAGAGTGAACTTCATAGTCATGAAGGGAGTGGACTACCACATCCTACTAAGCCGACCCTAGAAGTGAAATGCACGAGTGATGGAAGATTGAAGCAATGTTCTTATATTCTTAGGCAACAAATTGGAGGCTATGAGAATCAAGATGGATACCTAGAAGTCCACGCCGGTTGATCTAGATGCCATCTCTGTTATCTTGAAAGGAGACTCACAGGTTAGGAATTCTTAGGGACCACTCATGAAGTGTGTCCCTTGCCCTAGATCGAGTGAGATTGGATGCATGTGCTAGCCACCATTGACCTACCGCTCTCAGGTGATGATGAAGATTATAAGCAGGCTACAAGGATAGCCAGTGAGTCCCATACAACTACAACATCTAAGTTGTATCAAAGGGTAAGACCTTGCCATCAGTACCACTTTGCATGATAGCCAAGAGCCGTAGAGTAGACAACCAACACCTGTCCCTTTTCACATTCTGTGTAACAAACTTGACCTCCAGGGGACCCTTGAATACTTGACAAAAGGGCTGGCAAGTAACCCAACTGCCAATCTCAAACCCCTCAAGGATCTCATGGACCAACCAAAGTGGTAGTGGACCCAAGTGCACAACTTGAACCTAATGTACAATTGGGCACTAATCACGGATGAGAACAGGGTTGAGGCTAGAAGCCTAGGAGACGATGAGTAGTCAAAAGATAACGATTCAGACTATGAGTATGAAGACTGCTACTCTAAAAATGAGAAAAGTGAGGAAGAGGCTAAGACAATAGAGTATGATATGGACAACCAAGTGATTGAACAGATACGAGTAGACTCCAAGCCTCGCAAAGCCAATGTCCTTAGGATCAAAAGAGAATTCTTCAAAATAGAATGGGACCACCTAAGGGTGATAGACCATGACCAAGCTAGATTAGTTCAACCAAGTACCACGCCACTCCTTGGAACATAATCAACCTCAGAGCTACAACCACCTGGGGGAACTCCTTCTTCTAGGGAAGGTTGTGAGTTTGACTTTGAGTTAGAAGTGAGCTTTGAAAGTGACCCAAAAATGCTCAGACTACCTAAGGCCAAATTCACCAAAGGGGACCTTCCAGTCCACCGAAGGCATAGGCGGTTGAAGGAGGACAAGAGGAAGCAGCCAAGGGGATTGGAAGACAAAGAGCAACAAAAGCCCCGTGACCTACCTAAGCACTTCACAAATTTTAAAAAGGGTGACATGGTAGTAATCTTGTTAGGAGCTAAGAGGCAAGGAAAAGAAAATGAACCAATAGAAGGGCTTGCTAGTTCAAATCCAAGGTGTAGATCTCAACATAAGCATATCTAGGCATAAACAACAGTATCGAGCAAGTATCAACATAACCATATAGCATGCCCAAATAGCATGTATGCATTCGATACAATGTTGAGCTATTCAAGCTCTAATCAATCCAAGAAGGTTGGCTAAGCATCAGACTAACATCTGAGAGCTACAAACTTGTCCCATAAGCAGCATTACATAAGCATAGGCATTCAAATACATGCTACCCACTGTGTATTGCAGTAGACTTGCTCTATTTGCACAATCAATAGCTAAGTATATGCACTTGAAATGGTGCTCATTCAAGACTAGGCCTCCAATGTTGAAACAATGCCGAAATGATGGCCAAACCCAAGCATGGGGCAAAGAGTAGTGAGCTGTAGGTGAGCTAGAGCAGACAGGACAGGGTCTGAAAATGTAGACGCAAACAGTGTGGGCTATTCTTGCGAAGTTGTGGGTAGTTACTAACTAAGGGTGGAATAATAGAGTACTTGTCAATAAATACTTCCCTAGAAGGGCTCAAACAAGTACGGAACAAGTTGGAGTAAGTGGAAGCTCAATGGGACTTATGCATACCTTAGTGTGTGGCTGCCACGAAAGCTTCAAGTAAGATCTTCTTTCTCGGGTTGAATACAATGCTAAAGAAGCTGCTCGAATGCCCACTCTAAGATCTGTCTTGGAGCAAGAGTGGAAACATGAGCGGAAGCAAAAGAGAACTAAGAGCTGTGGAGGTTGAAGCAAGAGATAGCAAGACTGGTATGTAGGAACCCAAACGGTCACGATGTATAAATTGCCTTCCCTTATTCTATTGTTGTGTAAAGAATATGTGAAAAGTGCGGATCTAGAGCATGGCAAGAGCTGTGGAGGATGGAAGATGAAGACAATATTCATGTTGACATAGACAAATAGAGACCAACTGTTACACAAGTGAATTGGGTTCCAAGATGGAAGCTTGGACTCATAAATACAACCTTGTGTAATGGACTGACAATGACAAAGACACTAAGTGAAAGGACAAAGCATCATGATATTGTATTCATTCCATATGAAAGTGATAGTCGAGTACAATGCTTTATAGAAGTTGGATTGTTCCACTCTCCTCACTGCGCATATGGGATTCAAAACAGCTCTTCTTGGAGCATACATCATTTGTCATTTCTCAATACCCCCCCTCAAATGATGAGTCCCGGCACTTGATGGCTTTTCTCCCCCCTACATGATGACATTGCTCGAGAGACTAGCTCACAGATAGCCTACTCAAGTTAAAGCTTGAAACTTTACATCTCTGGCAAGGGTTTTGTTTTACAAAGCAAATCCACTAAGGGAAAAATAGAGATCCACTATGGGAAAAACATATGAAAGATACAATGAAAATTCTTTAGAACAATCTGTCAGAGTTGTTGATGGTAGTAGAAGCATCTTCTTCTTCTTCTTCATTCATGAATTGGTTCTAGTGGTGATCATTCTGCATTTGTTGTGCTCTTTTCTTGTGGAAACATTCACTAGCTATATGGCCAATCTTATCACATCAATTTTTGTTGTCAATGCTGAATCCTCGACCTCTTTCTTTGGGTCTAGCAGCTCCTTTGGTGTATAAGAGATTTTCCCTAGATGATGGGATACCATCTTTTGCATTCTTGTTCTTCTGTTTGTTCTCTTCATCAAGAAGAGAGTGCTCAATATCTTTAAGTGAGAGACTTGGAACATTACTTAGGGTGGACACAAGATTCTCATATGAATCCTTATTTACACTTGCAAGCAGTACAACTATTGCTTCATCTTCATCAATATTCTTCTTAAGAGTTGCAAGCTGGGGTTTGTTAATGTGTATGGTCATGGAAGCACTGTCTTTTATATCCAATTTATAAAACTACATGAGTAATTTTACCTTTGAATTCTTTACTTGGGTACCAAACATCCTATCAAGTTCCTCCCAAGTAGTTCTAGCATCTCTAATGCCAGAGATATGATGTAGCACATCATCACTTAGTCCCTAGGCAATGACGCCTAGTGCCTTGTTATTCATATTCTTCCATTCTTTGGTTTTTGGTGGAGCTATTGCAAGGATTCCACTTTTTAAATCTTCTTTCCCGTCATCTGCATCACCTTCATCATCTTCAAAGAGATCCCAGAGGTGTTTCCTCATGAGGTGGTACATGGTCTTTTCCTTCCAGGCATGGAAACCTTCTCCATTGAACTTTGCTATTTGTTCAAGCTCTACCATGTTGATAAGCTTCAATTAACCAGCAAAAGAGTTGCATTTCAATGTGTCAAGAGACACAAGTGCAAGGTAATGTGAAGACACACTCTATAGTATCAAGAGATACTATGTATGGTCTTGAGCTTGAATCTTCTTCCTACTTAATGGTGATGGCTTTGTCAAATGTATTTGAGAATGGAGTGAGGAGGGAAGCTTGAATGTTAATGACTATGGTGTTTTATTAGGGTTTGCAGGAACAGGCGACTAGTTTTTTGGCTGTAGCAGATTGTACAAGCAATCATTTGGTACAAGAATTGTTGGGGAGGTAGCCTATGAGGTAGGCTTAAAAAGCCCTATACCAACAAGATAGATTGCTCTGCGTGGAGGAATATATGATCGTACGTACAGGGATTGGCGCATTTTTCAAGGCAGCGACCATGAAATCTAGAAATGCTGGAGCATAGGGTGCTCAATGTCATGAGCTATTGTGGTAGAAAGTTGCGCCTTGAGTTGCTGAACAATCTTTAGAAGAAATCATAATGAGATATGGCCTCTACTATGAGATCCAATAGCTCAAATGGCTGTAGGTCCTGTTTGGCTATGGAGGACACGTAGAACAAAAGTTGACACAGTTGACAATGTTGAGCTATAGATGACCTAATACTGAGCTCTGAGGTGATAGAGAGGAGCTCCAGGAGTAGGAGTAGAGATCTCTAGAAGGAAGCTTGTCAAGATCTTGTCTGGTTGAAGAGATCTAAGAGCTTAAAGCAAGGTAGGTGCAGGGTGGCTATGGCTACCAAGCAGGGCAGTGAGAGGAAGGAGTAGGAAGACTTGTCCTAAGGACTGAGCTCAAGCTGAGCTAGATGAGAGGGAAACAAAGCTGGAGGAGTAGTGCCATGCTTGACTCAGCTCTGATACCATGTGAAAAGTGCGGATCTAGAGCATGGTAGGAGCTATGGAGGATGGAAGATGAAGATAAGATTCATGTTGACATAGACAAATAGAGACCAACTGTTACACAAGTGAATTAGGTTCCAAGATGGAAGCTTGGACTCATAAAGACAATCATGTGTAATGGACTGACAATGACAAAGACACTATGTGAAAGTACAAAGCATCAGGATATTGTATTCATTCCATATGAAAGTGATAGTCAAGTACAATGCTTTATAGAAGT
This sequence comes from Lygodium microphyllum, assembly GCF_053477565.2. Taxonomy (NCBI): domain Eukaryota; kingdom Viridiplantae; phylum Streptophyta; class Polypodiopsida; order Schizaeales; family Lygodiaceae; genus Lygodium; species Lygodium microphyllum. The sequence goes on from NC_141150.1 coordinate 70,344,696, forward strand.
TGGATTGCTCCACTCTCCTCATAGTGCATATGGGATTCAGGACAACTCTTCTTGGAGCATAAATTATTTGTCATTTCTCAACAGAATAAAGAATAAAGTGACACTGATTGGCATTCGTCACATACAATGTACAAGTGTGTGGGCGATAAGTACAAGTAAATGTAGGTGGCTAGGCATATACAACCTTTAACCCCCAACACTTTTTACATTCTTTTCATGTGGAAAAGAATGTCTTGCCTCCTTAACAAACTATCATGCTTCAGAAAATTTTTGCATTTCTACAACTTCAGAAACAAGTAATAGCCAAACCTTTAAGCTTCACTCTAACTGCATTGATTTTAGCCTTTGTATATTTGCATGACTAACGTGTTTGTGTCAGATTTTAATATTTGCAACCACACCTTTATCTTTAGGATATGTAGTACAATTAATGGCAATAATACCAACATAAGTAAGCATATGACTAACTTTGCTTCATTTTGGAACCAATCTCCACTTGTCATTAAAGTCTTCAATATATCCCTTTGGATTAAATCTAACATGCATCCATAGCTCAACCATTTGCCCAACAAAAACTAGATTCTTTGTGATATTCTTTGATACATGCAAGACATATGACAAATACTTAACTTGTCCATTATGCAAAGACAAGCGAACTTTGCCAATATGAGCTATAGGGTGGCATAACTCATCACTTGTCTCAATATAGCTTGCATTGTCCAAATTCTACACCTCTTTAAACCATTTTGCATAGCTAATTATATGGTTAGATCAATGTGAATCAACATGCCATGCATCATCACAAGTTTACTCTCCTACAACAACATTCATCATATATTGCATGACAAGTAGATCGGCATGCCAAGATGTGATGCCATGACCATTTCACTGTCACAAACTCTCTCTCTCTCTCTCTCTCTCTCTCTCTCTGTGGTGGGACCCTTCCAATCGCGAAAGACAAACGATTTTGTTATTTTCAAGTTGTGGCTCTCTTTCTTCATTTTACCTTTTCCATAAAAGGAAAGGGTTTAGGACAGCATCTCCTTGTGTTTTGGGAAAATCCTGGTTTTGGGAGAAAACTGGAAACCCCACGTGTAGCCCAGGGTGGTTTCCAGTTTTCTCACAAGACCGGTGGGAAACCCCCCCCCCCCTTCAAAAACCGGTGCGGGAACAGTTCCTTAATGTTGGCATCGCAATCTTCATGCAACTATACAAAAAACGTTTGGCAATCAAAGTCTCGATGAACTCGAAGAGAGCTCTCTCTCTCTCTCTCTCTCTCTCTGTTTGTGTGGGTTTCTCTTTCCGTCTATCTGAAGCTATAACGATCGCAGATGGCTCCTCCCACGCCTCGGACTGTGGTGAGCGTGGACACTGGCAAGAGGCCATGGGAGCAGCCGCAGCCTCTCCATAACCGATGGCATCCCGACATCCCCCCTGTGGCCCAAGTGGCAGCCGGCGAGGTCTTCCGCGTAGAGATGCTTGATTGGACTGGAGGTCAAATTGCAGACAATGATTCTGCTGAAGATGTCAAACACATAGATCTCTCCCAGGTATGGGATATTGTGTCTGATTCTCTGAGAGAGAGAGAGAGAGAGAGAGAGAGAGGGGTTGATTGTAATCTTTCCCCATAGTACCTTCCCGTGTTCATGTCTGCTTCAGTTCTCTGTATCTTAACACTCACCGTATGCATAGGTGCTGTTACTAGAGCTGAATTTCATGTCCTGACGATGATTCTGCACTAAATCTTACCTTATAGAAGCATACTCTGTTTAGTCCTTTGGTCAAATGAGCATGATGTTTGCTGGCTAGCAATTCTTTCTGTGCCGAAACATGCAGTGCTTCTTTGTGTCTACTCATAGAGAGAGGGAAACAAGTCTAAAAACACACTGTTTTGGTGTCACTTATTCAACAGTCCATGCACGTTGTCTGAAAATACATAATCTGTTTTCAATCCAGTCCTTAGCATACACCATCACGATTTTCAAATTTTTGGCAGGTGCACTACATCAGTGGCCCCATTCATGTAACAGATTCAGCTGGTGTTCCTGCCAAGCCAGGCGATCTACTTGCAGTTGAGATTTGTAACTTGGGCCCTCTCCCAGGAGACGAATGGGGATTTACAGGCACTTTTGACCGAGAGAATGGTGGTGGTTTCCTGACTGACCACTTTCCTCATGCTACCAAGGCAATTTGGTATTTTGAGGGAATTTACGCTCATTCTCGCCATATCCCTGGTAGTAATTGGAGTTTAGCTCAAAAACAGCTCAAAATGCTCTGACTTTTAATGAAATTTTTCTGAAGATCTTACATTAAAGGTGCTAGCTTTAAATTTTTTAAGCAAGTATGGTCATAACATAGTCATGCTTTCTCAGTAGATCTAGTTTTGCTGATTGCTATCTTAGTTGCACTGCTTTTTTTGAGATTCATGAGCTTGAGGATGTTGAGGGCTATTCTCATGAGCAGCTGTAAATTGATTTTTCCTGTAGGTGTTCGCTTCCCAGGTCTGATACATCCTGGTCTTATTGGCACTGCGCCTTCCCAGGAGCTTCTCGACATTTGGAATAAACGTGAGAGAGAGCTGGTAGAGAATGGAATGGAAGCCACCACATTGACTACTGTGTTACATACACGTCCCTTAGCATTGCTACCAACAACTCATGGTGCCCTACTTGGAAAGGTTTATTTTTTCCTACTCATCTTCTTGGATGATAATGTGTGTGTGGGTATGCCCATGTGTGGAATTTTGCATTTGTGAGCATGGACATGTCACCCCAGCCACAACCATCGTTTATGTTGAATAGTTGTCAGTGCATTGCAGCTTCCATGGAGTTTTGGTGGCGGTAGCATGCCCAGTAGGCAGCTATATGAGAGAGAGAGAGAGAGAGAGAGAGAGAGAGTGTGTGTGTGTGTGTGTATTTTTTAAAAAAACCGGAGTCTTGTATCAACAGTTGGTAGTGAATTACAAGCTAACAATCAGGAGAGTTTTTTTGAGTCTTCTGAACAAGTAGGCTATAGATAAAGTTCCACAGAAACTGACCCTTGCTCCGGGCTGATAGCATGTGCTCAGTGTTTCAAGGATGCCAAGAGTGTGTGCATAGTGCCTTTCATGTTGTATTTAATGTTTGCAATATGTCAAGAGGGAGGGCATAATTTACAATTGCTGTAGTGTAGGTTGAAGCTGGTACTGCAGCTTGGACCAAAATTGCGGCTGAGGCTGCACGAACTATTCCTGGACGTGAAAATGGCGGGAATTGTGACATAAAGAATCTTAGTCGGGGTTGCAAGGTTTACTTCCCTGTGTTTGTGGAAGGGGCCAACCTTAGCATGGGTGATATGCACTTTTCTCAGGGTGATGGTGAAGTATCCTTTTGCGGCGCTATTGAAATGAGTGGCTTTTTGGAGCTGAAGTAATAGAACAGTTTTTATGGTATTCTTGGTCTGTCTATTGACAATTGTCGGAATGTCATTTGGAATACTAAGCAGAGATGCTGCTAATGCAGGTGCGATATTCTGCGGGGGGGCATGGAGAAATATCTTACTCCGATGGGCCCCACGAAGCTACATGTAAATCCCATCTTTGAAATTGGACCTTTGGAGCCGCATTTTACTGGGTGGCTGGTTTTTGAAGGGGTGAGTGTGGATGAAAGTGGATGCCAACATTACCTTGATGCCAGTGTTGCTTACAAAAGGGCAGTCCTGAATGCCATTGATTATCTCTCAAAATTTGGATATACAAAAGAGCAGGTATGTTATTTTGCAAAGGAAAGTGGATGGTTGCAATCGATGCTGATACTGCCCATAGCTTGAAGTGACGTGGGTGTTTGGAAAAACCCTCTGCAGGTCTATCTGCTTCTATCCTGCTGCCCTTGTGAAGGTCGAATTTCCGGCATAGTGGACACTCCAAATGCATGTGCTACATTAGCCATCCCCACTGCAATATTTGACCAGGTTGAAGTTTTCGTTGGTTTCACTTCAAGTATTTCTCAGAACACTTATATAATCTTTGTGATTCATCTGGTCTTACTGCATCTATGATTCATCTAGTCTTACTGCATCATTTTCCACAGGACATCCGCCCCAAAAGAGAGGGCCCTCCAAGACCACCTTACGTGATTCAGCGCGCAGATGTCGCAAAATGCAGATATGATGGATCTTTGCCAACCACCAAAAATCAAGCTCTCTCTTCAATTTAAGTTCCATGTCCATCAATGTTAAACACTAGAATCCATTGAGCTTTTCTACAGTGAACCACAAATCTCGTGGATAATTGGCAGGTATATCTACTTGCCAATGGGTACTGTACATTCACCAAATAAACACCTACACACAACCACCCCCAACCCACACTTCCTGCCTCTGCCACGCTTTCTCCGTCTCTCATCAAGTACCCATACATTTATCGTGCCTTTCATATGCACTTCAAACAATCAAAGAAATTAAGTGTCCCCCGCCCCATCTGTGTGCCTGCACACATGTTACAAAGGTTAAGGTTTTAAATCTTAATCAAGAGTTACTAGAGCTTATGTAGAATTCCAACCAATAATTTGGCTTTAGTAAAAGTTTTCTAGCCTACTTGAAAGCCCTCGGGCAAACTTCTTGAAAGCCATGTAATCATCAAGCCAAGGACAAATAACATTTTAGGGCACATAGACAAAAGCATCAACTTTGATAATATTTTCAAGATATCTCGTAGTAGAATTGCAAAATGCCATCCATACAATCACTCTCATCTCGGACTTTTTGTGAAAGCTTAGACTAGGTATCAATGCTTTTTTAGCATTTTAGAACCAAGAACCTAGGAGAGAAGTGAAGAGTTGAGTCAATGAGTGAATCAAGAAGAGAAGTGAAAAGAGGAGAATAAAAGAGAGAACATATAGAAATGAACCTTTAGAGCTACGATGGAAAATAACTAGTGAATGAGATGGGCAAGGGTTAAAGACCTTCTAATCATTGATCTTAAAACCCTTGTGTAGGTATCTATACATGTCTCCTCCAAGACATTTATTTCTATCCATTACGATGATATCATGATTTTGTTAATATTAAATAGAATGGTCAACATGATGGTTTCCTTTTGTAACATTATGTTACAAAACCTTAGCTTTGTGATGTTTAGGGTAAAGATGTCTTTGGCTAGCCACTTGTGTATTTATTACATTGACAATATTTGCATACTTGTACATTATAGGTGGTAGGTGCCTATCATTGTCATTTTATTCTTTGTTATTTCAATGATATTTGAGTAAGGAAAGATCAGTCACATGTAACAGTTGGAGTTTTCACATGTCTATTTGTTTTTTTGTTTCATCTATCGTAGCTCTTGCTTTGCTCTCGCTTTTGCTTGTGTGCTTTCACTCATGTTTTACCTTTCAACTAGTATGAGGGCCAACCATTCAAGTAGCTTTATTTTTTATTTCAATTGGGATTTCAAGCTTCAACCCAAGGTTTCATAGTAGTTATTGTTTTTTTCTTTCGAGATATGTATTGAGTCTTTACATCTTTCGACTTGTTTTAATTTGCTCTGCACATATGAGTAGATGCGAAGCATATTATAGAAGTTGTGGTCAATTATGGCAATTTGATAACACTATTGTATTTTGGTTATAACTTTTATATATAATGTCAAAATTAGGTGTTTTTATAGCTAGAAATAAAGAGTGCAATGAGAGCTATAGATCTAGGTATCTATAGAGTTAATTATGTGTATATTTTTGTTCTTTGTTTCACATGAATAAAATAATTTTGGTTTGGATGGCAAACAATAAATTTCATAATACTTATTTGATACTTCAACAATATTACTTTAGTACTTGGATGGTATGGTTATGTGTTTGGAATTGGTTTGAGCTTGAAATAGCTTGGATTTTATTGTCATTTCAATATTGTAATAATAGAGGTATAAGTATTTATGAGTGAAAAGCTTATGTCTAATGTTTATTAATGCTTTATGAGATACTCGAAAAACGTGTCACTACTTCAGTAATGTATACTTTTTGATATGCTATGGTATATTTTTTAGTTGAGATTTGGGTTTCATTATATTAATGTTGGTTGTGGTCACATGCCTTGATTACTTTAGTGGTTGGCTTAGTTCCAAGCTTGAAAAATCTATTGGATTTTATAATCTTGATTTATGTTGCATATTTTTTGGATACTCAGTTGTCATGTACTTAATATTTTGAGTTTATATTGTTCATTTGGTATTTGTTTTTGTTTCAGTGAAAGCTATCTACACTACTTTTAATAGTACATAGAGCTTTGGATTCCTACAATTTAACTTAAGATTACTTTCACTATGATCATGAGATACGTATTTCGTGTACATGCTCTCTTGATATGTATTGCATATAGTTGTTTTATAATGGATTGATTTGATCACTTTGTATTTAGCATTTATGTTTATTGGTGTGTTAGTGATATTTTATATACTTTTGGGTTATATATTGAGCTTTGTTCAATGGGTTTTATACTCTTGGCTTATGTTATATACATCTTGGATAGTGGATGTCATGTACTTGATATTTTGAGTTTACGTTGCTCTTTTGATATTTGATTTTGTTTTAGTGGAAGTTATCTATGTTACTTTGGATAGTATATAGAGCTTTGGATTTATACAGATGAGCTTGATTTTACATTCACTATGATTTTGGGATACGTACCTTATATATATGCTCTTTTGATGTATGTTGGATGTAATTATATTATAGTGAATCGATTTGATCACTTACTTTACATCTAGCATTTATGTTTATTGATGTGTTGTGAATGATATTTTATATGCTTTTGGATTATGTATTGAACTTTGCTCAATGGGTTTTATACGTAGCTTATGTTGCATATATCTTGGATATTAGAATATCATATACTTGATATTTTGACCTTGCTCATTTGGCATTTGATTTTGTTCCAGTGGGAGTTACATTACTTTAGATAGTACATAGAGCTTTGGATTTATACAATTGAGTTTGAGTTTACTTTCACTAAGATTATAGAATATCTATTTTATATGCATGTTTTCTTGATATGTATTGAATGTAGTTATTTTATAGTGAGTTGATTTGATCATTTACTTTGTATTTAGTATTTATATTTATCGATGTGTTGTCAATGATATTTTTAATATGCTTTTGGATTATATATTACAATTTACCAAGTGGATTATGCATTTGGCAATTATCTTCTTTTTATCTTAAGATCTCTTATGTGTATAATGTTTATGTTTATCATATATAGTTACTAATGTACTACTATTACGATAGCTTTCACTATTTGTTATTTCTAATCTTTTTTTAATTGGTTGCTCATATATTGTTGTAGTTTATTACAATAATTTGTTATTTCACTTTTGTGTATTTTATCTTAGGACAGTTACTTAGATTTGACAGTCATGATTAATGTTAATGGATAGCTCGTTCTTCTAGCAGCTTCTCTTGTTCGGTCCTTAATTTGATTGTGATTTTGAGGTTGTTTTACTATCTTTTATAACTTATTTGTCTTGGAATGTGCTTTCATTTACTCCATTATGGCTAGTGGATTAAATTACATTGTTATTTGCATCATTGATAAGTTGGATGACACCAACTATAGCTATTGAAAGATATAAGTTTTTCAAGTTTTAGTATAAAATTTGCAAATTAAACCATTGAGACATACGGATGTCAAGTTTAAATGCATTGATGTAGAGAATTGGACTAAACTTAATGAGTTATGTAAATCTACAATCATTTTGTTACTCTATAAGTAGATATATTAAAATAGTCTTTAATGAGCAGATCACCTGGCAATTATGGGATAAGATTTATAATATTTATGATAAGTAGAGTCATGCCTCTTAGATGTATTGACTGAAGCAACTCATGGACCTTTGTATAGAGGAGATTTCTATGTCTATCCACTTAAATGAGTTTCATTTTACTTTCAACCACTTGTCTTTGCAAGGGTTTAAATTTAAGTATAATCTTCCTCCCTTAATAGTTATATTACTCGAGTATTGAGACACATTCTATATTACTATATGTGTAAATATATCTATGATGAGTTAAAATTGTAGGATATAGAAGGTGTACTCTTGAATAAAGAGTTTGATAGAAAGAATATATATAATTTTTGTATCTCTTATGCATCGATAGTCAAAGGTAATAATGGTAGAAACGATAATGATTATTGTGGAAGAGACTCTCAGAAGTCTTATTCTTAGTCACATGGACAATCTTATAGTAAGCTTCGTGGTTGTAAGTCTGTATTGACTTGTCATTATTATAGGAAGCAAAATCATATTTGATCAGTGTCATAAAATACGTAGTGTCTAGCACAAGGAAAAGAAAAAGGATGAAGTGTATGAGAAAAATGATGATAGCATTCTCTAACAAGTCTAGTATAAACATTAAAAAGATTAATGTCATATAGATTGATTTTAATGATGACTAAATACTTGTAGCTTCTTCTCTTGATGTTTCGCAATTGATTGATGTCTTATTCACCTATGCTTAGTGTTGACTAATTGATTTAAGAATTTCATTTAATGTCACTCCTTATTGAGAGTGCTTTCACTCCTACTTTAGCATGAAATAATTTGTTAGATTGGGTAATGACTTAACATTGAATATTGTTGGTATTTGAGATATTCAGCTCTAATTTTCTTTAAGCAATATATTTACTTTGCAGATGTATGTTATATTTTGGCTGACTAAAAACCTACTTTTAGCTGGACAGTTGGATAATGCAAGCTATGTTGTCTCTTTTGGTGATTTCTTATAGAAGCTTATATGTGGAAATCTTGTTTTTGCATGAGGTGTCAAGTCTAGTACTCTTTATTCCTTACCCTGTTTTGGTAGTAACTATGGTACTATATGTATTATTATGGTATCGTTGCCTTGGATATATATTCATAAAGGCAATGAAAATACTTACTTATTTATAGTATCTTCTTTTTCTTAACTATAAGTGTTTTAATTCTTGTGATCGTTGTCTTTATAGCAAGCAAACCCATAGTTCACATAAGAAGTCTAGCATTACATGTATGGGTGTCTCTAGCTCTTGTTCATTTTAATATTTGTGGACCTATACCTTGTAAGACTTTAGGTGGTGCGAGTTATTTCATTACTTTCATTGATGATTACTCACATAAAATCTCAGTATCTTCTATAAAGTAAAAATCGGAAGGCTTGGCTATATTTTAGTATTGGCTTGCTTTTGTTGAAAACTAGTATGAGTATAGACTGAAATACCTTCGATTTGATAATGGGAAAAATATGTATCTAAAGTCTTTGAGCGGTTTTGTAGCAAGAGGGGTATTAAGCGTTAGTTGACTACCTTGTATATTCCACCCCAGAATGGTATAGTTAAGCACATGAATAGGACGATTTGGGAGGAAGTTCATAGTATGTAGCTAGGTAGATTTAGAGCAGTACTTTCGAATTGAGATAGTTACCTTTGTCGTATATTTGATTCATTTATCCCTATGCACTACTATTGATTGTTAGATTGCAGAGGAGGTATGATTTGGAAAACCTTCATGAGGGATAGTTTACAATAAGCGATGCTCTAGTGGCCTAAGACCATGATATTACATAGGAGATACATACTTCATAGTCTATTTTGCGATGGTCTACTAGAGATGGACATAGTCTAATTGATTTACACTCTATGGATTATGTTATGGTGACATATGTTTATAAGTCTCTTACTTATGATGATGTCGTGCATAAATGTAATAGTTACTCTTGGGAGAGAGCAATGCAGTCAAAGTATGACTCACTATAGAAAAACCATACGTGTGATTTGGTTCCTTTACCTAATGAAGAACGTGCTTTGCCATGCAAGTGGATGTATAAGTTGAAGAGTACCATTGGATGCCCCAAGCAAGCCTATAAGGCCATATTGATTATTAAGGATTTTAAGCAAGAGCATGGTGTTGACTTCAATGAAGTCTTCTCTCATGTCTTCAAGATAATTACCTTACGCTTGGTTTGGCTTTAGTTATGTAGCTCGAACTTAACCTCTGCCATCAGATGGATGTCAAAATGGCATTTCTACATGGAGACTTGCATGAAAATATTTATACATAGCAATCTAAGGGCTTTAAGAAAAAGGGTAAAAACACCTAGTGTACAAGTTGAGAAAGATTCTTTATGGCCTTACGTAGGTATCTAGGAAATGATACCACAAGTTCGATGCTTTGATACATTACTAGGGATATATTCGTAGTAATATGGATTTGTGTTTGTATATGAAAAAGGCTCCTGATGGCAACCTTATGATTTTGGTATTGTATATTGATGATATATCGATTATTAGGAGAACTTATATGAGTTGGATGCCTTGAAAATTTAGCTCAAGAAGAGCTTTGAGATGAAAGACATGGGACATGCCTGACATATTCTTGGGATGCGTAAGAGTACATCCAAAATATTTTTAAGCAATTTCATATGTTTGATGTGAAGTCTATTGGTTGTTTATCTTCGATAGTTAGGCTAATTGTCCATAATCTGATGGTCTTTGATGTGGTGGTTTGAGGAAGCTACAAATCGAAAAAAATTAGATTATACTAGAGCTAGGCCAGTGTGTCCAAGTCTAATGGCTAGCATGGAAGCTTGCAAAGATAAGTGATTATGTCTATTAACAAGTTTGAGCCTTCAAGTTAGTTTGCCACATGAAGTTCTTCTTCTAGAAGGACTTTGTCCAATAAAGGATGTTGCTTTAGTTCAAAGGAATATATTAAACTATGAGAAATGAAAATTGCATGAAGTGAAACTCCACTTGCAGCAAGTTGGGTAATGCTATAGGGTCCTTATGGCAGGTCACTATTCTATGTTGGTAATTAATTGACTTCTGTTACAAGCAATGCTAGAAAGAACATTGTAGTAGGCCTCCAAAAATCAATGCTTGGACTTCCACTTTTGCCAGATTTCAGCCATTAAGAACCTTTGCTTTTGTGTGGCTAGAGCCCAATTTAAGATGTGTGTGGCTTTGGCACTCTTATCTAGAAGCATCATCAATATATCTTTTTGAGCCTTTTGACTTTTGCAAAAGATGTGTTTTCTATCCTTCCAAGTAGTCTTCTAATGGGAGATGAGCTCTATAAGTCCATGGTTGAGAACCTAATATATCCAACATCTTTTGATAATAACGATTGAAATAATCTTTTGTTAAAAGGTGTGTAAGAGAGGAAGATCTTAAATCCTTGAGAAATTGAATCCTACTATTTGACTTTTGTGTCAATCAAAATATCCAAAGTAATGAGGGTTTGTGATACTTACAAGGAGCTACATGAGAAGAAATTCCTTCTAAAGAAAACTCTACCACCCAACTATAATGAAGAAGAATCTACAATAGAGTAAGCCTTTGAAGCTTCAATCAAAACCATGGATGATTACTTTTTTTCCATGCAAGAACTATTGTTGCTCATCAATCCATGATCATATTTCCTAAGAAAAATGATTAAGCGCAACTCTTTAGAAAGTCTTCAGCCTATAGAAGAGCTTGCAAAAGCTTCAACATGGAGTTGCAGTAAGGTGCATGAACTTCACATACAAATGCACTTTCTTGGTTTCCATGATCTCAAAATATTAGAAGAGTTATCAAATGAAGGTGATTCTTTAAAGATGTATCTCAAGGTGAGGAGTTGGATGGAAAATTTGAGGACGAAGCCTTAAACCAATGAACTACAAAGACTAAATTATGATACCAATGGATGGGCCATAGAAAATATCCTTTTCCAAAAGGTGCTAGTGGACTATTAGTTCCAATACAGTGATTAAGCTTAAGATTGAAAGGGGGTGACTAGAATTTTTAGATGCCTTGAACTATGAGAGAGCCCAAATGAGACTACCTAACCTAGAGACCCTCAAGTAGGACATGAAGCAAATGCCACTTGTACTTAAGGTCAAGATAATTATTCTTGTAAGCTAGATAAGCTCCAAAAATTATTGAACAAAAGCATATCATTCATGCAACGAAAGAAAAATCTCAAAAGGATGCTTTTTCATATTTCTTTAATCATAAAATAAGCTAAGAAATATGAATCCCTAAATACATGCACAAGCGAAGTGATCACTCATGCATGGGGGGGGGGGGGGGGGGGGGATTTTACACATCCTCTTGTAGTGCACTCTTGTCTTGTAACTAAGTGAGATGGAGGAGAGAGAAAATAGATTATATGTGATATCTTCGAGCCCTTGGGTTCGAAAAGCACACAAACTATGGCTACGAGTAAAATGGTAAGGATAAATGAGATTTTTTAATTAAAATTAAAATCTTTTAAAAGAAGTGCATTCACTTTATCTTTCCCAAAGCTAGAGTCATCTCTACTTTTGCTTAGAAAGTTACCTAATGAATAGGAGAAGAAACTGCAACCAACCACTAAGTCCAAAGAAACAAAAAGACTATCAAATACCAATGGAAACCAAAAGAAAAGCCAAAGGTGGCTTCAATCAAATCTCATCACCCAAAGGCTATCAAGCATAGGTGTAAAACTCAAATCCAATGAAGGAGGAAACATAGATGGCGGTGTACCTCGCCATGATGGATGGCCAAAGCCCTACTTGAGGCATAGGGATACTACCAATGTAATCACCAAAATGCATCCAAGGTGAATTTATAATGAGAGATTGAGAACTTATACAGGAGCTTCCCAAGGCTTAGGCTTAGTGAGTGCTTATTGAGCTAAGGAGTAGCAATTTAATCCATTTTGAGTGGATATAGAGCATGCTATAGAAGTCATGGACAATTATAGCAGCTTAATAGCACTATCGTATTTTGGCCATAGCGTTTGCATTCAATATTGGATTTAGGCATCCTATAGCTAGAAACAAAGAATGCATCAAGAGATATAGATCTAGACACTCATAGAATTTATTTTTTGTCTTTTTCTATTCTATGTTTCACATGGAATAGAATAGTTTTTGGTTTGGACAACAAACAATAAATTTCATAATACATATTTGATACATCGGGGATGCTATTTTGGTGCCTGGATGGTATAGTTATGCTTTTGGGACTGATTTGAGCTTGAAATAGCTCAGATTTCACTATCATTTTAGCATTGTAATAACAGGACATCAAGCATTTATCAATGAGAAGCTTATGCATAATGCTCATTGATACTTTACGGGATACTTGATGGATGTGCCACTACTTTAGTTGTTATATATACTTCCTGATATGCTATGGCATGTTTTGAGCTAAGATTTGGACTCCATCACATCGATCTTGGCTATCGTAACATGCCTTGGTTACTTCAGTGGCTTAAAAAAATTACGAGCTTAAAGAATCTATCAGGTTTTATGCTCCTAGCTTATGCTTCATGTATCTTGGATACTTGGATGTTATGTACTTGATGTTTTGAGTTTGCATTGCTCATATGCCATTCAATTTTATTCTATTGGGAGTTAGTGACCTACTTTGGATATTACATAGATCTTTGGATTTATGTAGTTGAGCTTGAGCTTACTTTCATTGAGACAGTGGGACACTTACTTCACGTACATGCTCTCTTGTTGATATATATTGGATGCAATTGCCCTACAATGGGATGGTTTGATTACTTGCTTTGGACCTATCACTTATGTCTATCAATGTATTGTCAATGATATTTATATACTTTTGTGTTATGTATTGTGCTTTGGTTAGTGGATTATGCATTTGATAACTCTCTCTCTTTACTCTAAGATATGTGCATGATGTTTATGCCTACCGCATGTATGGTTACTGACATATTGTAGTTATAATAGCCTTCAGTGGGGGCGGTTATTCTCAATCTTTTTTTCTTGGTTACTTACACTTGGTTGTTGGTCATAGTTTATTACATCATCCTGTCATTTCAATTTTATGCATTCTATCTTAGGGCAATCACTTGGATTCGATAGTTGCGTGATTACAATTTGTGGACAACGCACCATTTTGGTAGTTTCTCTTGCTTAGCCCTTGATTTGGTTGTGATTTTGAGTTGTTTTACTATCATTTATAGTAGTTTTTTTGTCTTGGATTGTGCTTTCAACTCTTACATTATGGTTAGTGGGTCAAATGATAGTGCTATCTTTAACATTGAGAAGTTGGATGGCACAAATTACAACTATTGAAAGGTACAAATTTGGCAAGTTCTAGTGCAAAAATTGCTAATTAAGCCATTAAGACGTGAGGGTGTAAAGCCCAAATTCTTTGATATAGAGGATTGGGCTAAATTGGATTAGTGATATACATGTATAATCATTTTATCACTCTCTAAGTATATCTACTATAATGTTGTCTCAGACAGGCAAGACCACTTGGCAACTATGGGATAAGATTCACAATGTCTCTTTGATAAGTAGAGCATGCCTCTCAAATGTATTGATTGAAGCAACTCATGGATCTTTGTATGAGGGAGGGAATCTCCATGTTCGCCCACGTGAATGGGTTTCATTCTATCTTCAGCCACTTGTCTTTGTAGGGAATTAAATTTAAGAACAATTTTTCTCCCTTATTTTTACTGGTCACATTACTTAAGTCATGGGACACATTCCGTACTACTATGTGTGTAAGTATGCCTACTACTAATGGGCTGAAATTGTAGGATGTAGAGGGTGCGCCCTTGAATGGAGAGATTAATAGAAAAAATGTCGATGCTTCCTACACCTCTCATGCTTTGACAATCAGTGGAAATAATAGGAGTGGTAATGACCATCGTAGAAAAGACTCTTTGAAGTCTCATTCTTAATCACATGGATAGTCTCACAGTAAGTCTCAACACCCGTGGCCATAAGTCCACATTAACTTGTCACTATTGTGGGAAGCAGGGTCATTTTTTGCCACAATGCCATAAAATGTGCGATGATAAGTGCAAGGAAAAGGAAAATGATAAAGTTTAAGAAAATAATGATGATCACTGTATTGTCTCTAGTAAGTCCAGTGTCAATATTGAAGAGATTAGTGCCATGTAGACTAATTCTGATGATGACTATATAGTTGCAACTTCTTCTCTTGATGTTTCATGGTTCATTGATGCCTCATCCACCTATGCTCAATGTTGGCTAATTGATTCAAGGACTTCATTTCATGTCACTCCTCATTGAGAGTGGTTCCAGTCTTACTATAGCATTGCAAGAACTTTCAGATTGGATGATGATTTGGCATTTGATATTGTTGGTATTGGAGATGTCTAGCTATAGTTTCCTTTAGGCATCGTGTTTACTTTGCATGATGTATGCCATGTTTCGGCTTTAACTAAAAGCCTACTTTCAACTAGATGATTGGATATTGTAGGTGATGCTATCCCTTTTGGTGATTCCTCATGGAAGCTTACCCATGAGAATCTTGTCCTAGCATGAGGTTAGGTATATCAACCATGTTTTAGCAATAGATGTTGTACCACATGTATCGCTATGGCATCCTCACCTTGGGCACCTGTCAAAGGGAATAAAAATGCTTACTTATTTGTAGTATCTTTTGCTCCTTGACTATAAGTGTTTTGATTCTTGTGATCATTCTCTTTATACCTGGCAAACTCATAACTCACATAAGAAGTCTAGCATTATGCATATGGGTGAGCCTCTAGCTCTTGTTTATTCTAGTGTTTGTGGACCTATGTCCTACTAGTCTTTGGATGGTGCAAAGTATTTTGTTACTTTCATTGATGATTACTTACATAGGGTATGGGCATACCCCATAAAGTAGAATCATAAGTCTTGGCTACATTTTTCAGTTTTGGCTTGCTTTTCTTAAGAACCAATCTAGATGTAGGCTGAAATACCTACATCTAACAATGGGGACATATATGTATCTGAAGCCTTTGAGTAGTTTTATGATGATAGGGCTATTATATGTTAGTTGAGTACCCTAGAATGATATGGCCAAGCGTATAAATAGGACCATTCAAGAGCAAGTTCATAATGTGCTTAGCTAAGTACTTTTGGGTTGAAGCAATTACTACTACCATACATTTGATTAATCAATCCCCATGCACTGCTTTTGACTAAGTTGTAGAGGAGATATGGTTCGGAAAACCTCCATCATTTGCTCATTTGCATGTCTTTGGTTGTTGTGAGGCTTTCTGCTATGTTTTCAAGGACAAGTGCAATAAGATAGATCCTAAGTCCACGAAATGTATCTTTCTTGGTTATGGGGATATATATGAGATGGGCTATTACCTATGCGATCCATAGGCTTGAAAGCTCATACTATGTAGCCATGATGCTCTTTTCCATGAGGAGAAAATGCATAAGCAGCCTGAGTCAGTAGTTGAGGTATGCAAAGTGATATCTCAAGAGGAGCCTCGTGTTACTATACAGCCAACTAGACAGCTTACAACAACTGTGATACTCAAGTGACCCAGGACCATAATGTTAAACACGAGGTATAGACTCCACAGCCTATTTTGCAATAGTCTACCAGAGATAGGCATCAACCTGATTGATTTATACCCTCTATGGATTATGTTATGGTGATAGATGTTGGTGAGTCTCTTACCTATGATGAGGCCATGTGCAAAGGTGATAGTCACTCTTGAGAGAGGGTCATGCAATCAAAGTATACCTCACTACAGAAAAATCATATATGAGATTTGGTTCCTTTGCCTAATGAGAAATGTGCTTTTCCATGCAAGTAGGTGTACAAGTTGAAGAGTACCCCTAGATGCCCTAAGCTAGCCTATAACGCCAGATTGGTTACTAAGGATTTTACGCAAGAGTATGATGTTGACTTCAATGACGTCTTCTCTCATGTCATCATCAAGATGATAGCCCTATGCTTGGTTTTGGCTTTGGTTGTATACCTCAATCTAGATCTCTCTCATATGGATGTTAAGACAAATATTCTTACATGAGACTTACATAATGAGATTTATAGGCAGTAGCCTAAGGGCTTTGAGGAAAAAGGGAAGGAATACCTTAGTGTGCAAGTTAACAAAGAGCCTTTATGGCCTTAAGCAAGCACCTTGAAAATGGTACCACAACTTTGATGCCTTTATGCATTCATAGGGATATACCCACTATGATATGCATCCATGTTTATACACAAGAATGCATGTGATGGTAGCCTTATGATTTTGGTACTCTATGTGAATGATATGTTGATTACTAGGAGCACTCATGATAAGGTGGATACCTTAAAAGGTCAGCTCAAGAAGAGCTTTGAGATGAAGGACATGGGACAAGCCTCGCATATTCTTTGGATACGTATAATGCATGATCGCTCTAAGGGGCTCCTTTACTTGTCACAAAAGGAGTACATCCAAAAAGTCCTTGAGTAATTTCATATACATGATGTTAAGCCTATTGTGAAGTACATGAGTCATGAGGTACACTGACTCTAATTACACAAGACATGTAGATATCCACCTCTACCTATATCTTTACCTTTTCTAGAGGTATTCTTTCCCGGATATGCAGGGTGCAAAAATGCACTGATCTATCTACTACAGAGGCAGAGTCGGTTGAAATCACTAAGGCTTGCAAGCGGCTCTTGAGTTAGGCCATCTAGTCAATAGACCTTGGTATTACTGATATGGTCCCTACATTGCATTCAAATTCTATGGGTGCCATTGAGTTGGCCAAGAATATGGTCTTCCATGTGAAAAAAAAGCACATTGAGGTGCGCTCTCACTTCATCAAGGAGGTAGTAGAGAACAAATATGTTGAGCTTGTCAAGATATCGATGACTAACAAGAATCCTACCAATCTGCTCACTAAAAGTCTCTCAATGGAATATTTTACTTTCCTTAGAGAGATTATGGGTGTAGGATGAGATGATGTATATGCCTCATCCTATTGTACTTTATCTACATTTGTATGTTGGCAAATTTTTCTTATTCTCTCCTCACTAGGGACACATTTTCCTTTAAGTGGGAGGTTGTTGGGGGTAAAGGCACCTATGCCTAACTACCTGCATATTTATTACACTGATAGTATCCACACACTTATACATTGTAGGTGGTGCGCGTCCATCGCTATCACTTTATTTTTTATTCTTTCAGTGACATTCGAATAAGGAAAGGTCGATCACACATTGTGACTATTGGAGTTTCCACACACACACACACTCTCTCTCTCTCTCTCTCTCTCTCTCTCTCTCTCTCTCTCTCTCTCTCTCTCTCTCTCTCTCTCTCTCTCTCTCTCTCTCTCTCCATAGCTCTTGCTTCTACTTGTGTGCTTTCACATGGGCTCTACCTTTCAGGTCAAACCCATTCTCAATGAATAGCCCAAAAAACTAATAGCAAAATTATATGTTTGAAATGTTCTACAACCATGTGGAAGCCCTTTACCATGAACCCTATGATGATATACAACCACAAAGAACTACTAACCATGCAACCAAATCATTAGTAGCACCCATCCATTTCTAGAAATACACAAGTGAAATCAAATGATCAATCCAAGATAATTGTTATGCCTTTAACTTGAGATCCACAAGAGTAGTTGCCCCCATCTATTGCTCATGATTCTCCATCAAAAGAACTAAGTAACCCACATCTAAGGACATCATCACATGAAAAAAAAACGAATTGACAACAAACACATGGCCCCTAATCCTAATGCGGGCATCTTATAGTTGAAGATTCGAAGTTAAAAATACAAGCCAAGTGAAAGGCAGTTGAGCCATGGGAGAGTTGAGCTCTTGAATCCATAAGAGTGTATACCCAATGTCCCATTGTTGTGAGCTTGACACACCACTTATGTTTGCTAAGTTATACCATCTACAACTAGGGGTATTTAAATTACCTACTAGAGGTTGGATAATAATGTCTAACCACAATTGGAAACTAAAGACATCTATTGATAGGCCACTAGAATATCCAATCTTCTAGCATTATAAGCTTGTTCCTCAAATTAGACAAATGCTTAGATATTGAATTAGTATGAGCTGGCCTCTTGTTGGCACATCTTAAGGCATGGCTATTGGCTTCTTAGCAATAGATTGAGGTTTGGGAATAAGCATCACCACAATTTCCTTCACAATAATAAGATCATCTACCATTCAAAAACGTGAATCAAATTCATCATCATATAGTGCTTTAGCATGACCCAATTCACTTAGACATTGCTTTGTGAATTTTTTCCTACTTTGACTAAATGTGAAGTGATTTAGAAATTGGCTTATCATACGAGAAAATTAATGTTATCTTTGTTTGGATGGACATCATCATTATATTTGGTGATTCATTATCCAAGGAAATCAATTGAGTCCCACCGACTGTTAGATTGTGTGGAGAACTAGGATTCACATGTTCATATTCAACCTCTACTTCATGTTGAGTTAGTTGCAATGGAGCTTCTATGTAGAGATGCAGGTTGAGAGAGAAAATAGATAGAGACACACGATTTGTGGTACTAAACAATGTACCTCAATAATGATTTTAGATAGGCATATGTACTATGTACAACATGACCCTTATGGGTGGACACAAGCATTGCCCTTTATCCCAACAACCTCCCCCTTAAAGGCAATGTGCCCAAAGGTAGAGGAAAAGAATCATCTAATTCTAAGTATGTACAAAGTTGAAAAGACTATACCTATCCAGTACCCTCTAAAACTTCTTTGCTGGAAGACCTTTCGTGAGAAGGTTTGCAGGGTTATCATCAGTGTGCATCTTCACCAGCTCATTGCTCTTACTGTCAAGTAC
Organism: Lygodium microphyllum; assembly: GCF_053477565.2. Lineage (NCBI taxonomy): Eukaryota > Viridiplantae > Streptophyta > Polypodiopsida > Schizaeales > Lygodiaceae > Lygodium > Lygodium microphyllum. Next base: position 70,364,290 of record NC_141150.1, read on the forward strand.
CTCTTTGATGAAATGATACTTCACCTGTATGTGTTTTGTCTTTGCATGAAAGACAGGGTTCCGTGCTAACATGATAGCACTTTGACTATCATAGTGGAGAACAAGAACCTCAGTAATCCCAAGCTCAGCAATAACCACACGTGTTAGCCATAAGGCTTCTTTGCATGCCTCAGTGGCATTCACATACTCTGCCTTCATAGTAGATAGTGCAACACACTTCTACAGCAGCCTGGATATCCAAGAGATAGATCCCCCTATGAAGTTAAACACATACCCTGTAGTGGGCTTCCTACATCTCCATGTCTAGCATAGTCTGCATCTGTAAAGCCAACGACAAATGTCTTTTGCTTACCAAGGCATATGCACAAATCCTTTGTGCCCTTAAGGTATCTCATAATACCTTACTACTTCCCAATGCTTCTTGCCAGGATTTTCCATGTACCTACTAACCACTCCCACTCCAAAGGCAATGTCAAGACGTGTAGCAACCATAGCATACATCAAACTGCCAATGGCTAAAGCATACAAAATCTTGGCCATTTCAACCTTCTCATGATCAGATGTAGGGCTATCCTTTGCAGTGAGTTTCACATACGGAGGCAATGGAGCTCTGATTGCTTTCCCCCCTGCATATTGAAACACTGCAAAATCTTGGATATATACTCGTGCTGAGATAGATACAGTAACCCCTTTGATCTATTTTTGAGCATATGCATCCCAAGAATGTGATTGGCATCACCAAGATCCTTCATGTCAAAGCTACCATGAAGACTTTGCTTCAATGAATCCAAGGCATGAGTATCCTTGCCAACAAAATCAACATGTTATCAACATACAGAACCAAGATAATGAGGCTACCATTTGTTGCCTTCTTGGTGTACAAGAAATGATCAACTTGACTTCTCTAAAAGTCCTAAGATTGCATGAAAGTGTCAAACTTATGATACCATTTCCTCGATGCCTGTTTCAGCCCATACAAACTTCGTTTGAGCTTACATACCATCTTCTCTTTGCCCTTAGCCACAAAACCTTCAGGTTGTTGCATGTATGTGCAGAGATCACCATGTAAAAATGAAGCCTTTACATCCATCTGTATGAGCTCCATATCCTCAGTTGTTGCAACCAAGCCCAAAATGGTTCACCACTTTAGGTAGCATGGAATAGTTTTCTGCCCTTTAGGTAGCTGTACCAACTCCCAAGTACCATTATTATCAAGTGATTCCATTTCCGAAAGCATGGCCTTGAACCACTTCTTCCTATTTGGTCTAGTCATTGCTTCCTTGAAGCATGACGGCTCACCACAGTCAGTAACCATGATATAATCTACAGCATATTGTGCACCATGAACAAACCTATTTGGTTGCCTTGAAGGTCGGTTGACCTACGCAACGAAGGTTCTACATTTGCGGGCTGGTATATGCTGTTGTCCACTAGGCACACATGGCTGTCTACAAGGTACATCCTCCTTGAAAACAACCCTCTTGACTTCCTCAATAGTCTCGGGTTGCTTATGCATGCAATCTTCATAGAAGATGACATCATTGCTACGTACTATCTTTCTTTTCTTGGGATCCCAAAGTCTATACCCCATCTCTCTCATCACCATATTTTACGAATATGCATTTACAGAACTTTGGTTCCAGTTTGTTGCATTCTTCTTTCCATATGTGCACAAAAGCCTCATAGCCAAACACTCGCAAATGAGCATATGAAGGTGGCTTGCCCAACCACTCTTACTGAGGGACTCTCTCCCCCAAAGACCTATTCAATGACATGTTGATCAAATGAATGGTTGTCATAATAGCCTCCACCCAAAAGTCATGGGGTAATGCAACATGAGACAACATCATATGGATCTTATCCTGTATGGTCCGATTCATGTGCTCTACAACTCAATTTTGGGGTGGATTATAAGGGGCAGTGAGCTCCCTCTTTATCCCCTTGTTGTCACAAAATCCCTAAAGGGATTTGGACACATACTCCCCACCATTGTCAGCGCGAAGACACTTAAGTGTCGTATCAGTCTGCTTCTCGACCAATGCCAAGAATTTTTAAAACTTGTCAAGCACTTCGTCCTTGCTATGAATAGGGTAAACCCATACCTTCCAAGCAGCATCGTCGACAAATGTGACAAAGTATTTCTTTCCTCCTAGAGATAACCCTGGCATTTGACATACATCAAAAGAGGCAAAGATTTTAATAAAAGAGACTTTTTATGAGATGTATGTGTATGCTTACCATAAACACAATGATAACAGTGCTTAAAATCAGCATAACGAAGATAAGGCAAGTAACCCAAATGAGAAAGTTATTTCATTCCTCTTTGACTCATGTGTCCCAACCGGCCATGCCATAAGGAAACAACACTTGGCTGCTCGGTCACGGCAACAACATGGTCACGCACACTAGGTACATGGAGAGGATACAAAGTATTGCTCTTCGAGCCTCTGGCAATAACCCTAGATCCTTTGCAGATCTTCAATTTCCCATCGCCAAAGGTGGTATGAAATCCATCGTCATCTAGATGTCCAATACTAATCAAGCTCATCTTGAGCTAAGGTACATGCCTCACATTCTGAAGAGTGAAGGCAGATACATGCTGAAACTGCAATTGCACACTGCCAATGCTTGCAATGTCACATGCATGATTTTCCCCAAGATGGATAATACCATGTCGACCTCCTATATAGTCTATAAACCACTCATGGTGAGGGGTGACATGAAGAGAGGCACCTGAATCAAAAATCCAAGTGTGCATATCGTTCATATCGGCTATCAAAGCATGTGCATTGAAACATGAAGAAACAAAGAGTACATCATTCCCACCGTCGCTCTCATGACTAATTACATTCACCTCTTCGAAATTTACACTGCTCTTCTTAGAAGGCTAGCTCTCTTTCTTCTCTTCTTTGCTGTCATCCATCTTCTTGCCCTTCCCTTTCTCTTTCTTCCGTTTATAGCAGTCACATTTGAAGTGACCCTTCTTGCCATAGTGATGGCATTCAACATCGTTATTACATGATTTACTACGTCCCCCCTTGCTATCAAATTTTCCTTTTTGTTGTGATCTGCCTCTAGTGTACAAAGCATTGGAAAACTTACTAGATGCATTGTTCTTTCGATTCATTTCTTCCATGAGTAGAGTACTCTCTACATCAACATACAAAAACAATTGGATATTATACAGAATTCTGCACAAAAATTGTTGATGTTGGCTATTATACAAGTAATGCTACACCTTTTGTGTGCTAGGCTGAAACAAGTAACATGTAATTGGTTCAAAGCAGAGTTAGTAGCCAAATCAAGTGGATTCCAATACTTTGTGCACCATGCACCACTCCTAATTCTCATGAGCTTTTCCTATCTAAAGGTTGAGCCTTGCAGCTTCTAGTCTTCTTCTCAGCCTTTCACTCATCATCCATTCCATGTCAAAACTAGAACTCACTCATAATGAATCCTCTATATTACTTGAACTCTCCAATCCAAACTTTCATTAGAATCAAAAATTCCTAAAACAAGGTCCCTTTACTAATCCTTTGATTTAAAAAATAGCCAAATAAATTTTTTCGTGTATGTAAGAATATGATATTCTCATATACTCTTCATTGGAGATAGTAGAGTCCAATTTTGTGGTTCTCTCTTTTTTTTAGTAGCAAGATCCAAATCCTAACATGTTACAATGGTCCCGTTTATTGATAAGAGCTATCAAAAGATATGAAAAAGATGGTACTTTGAACATTTGGATATCTAACTACAATACTCTTTTTGGTACCTATCCTATTTTCATTTTCTATCTCTAAGATATCTCATTTTGCACAATTTCCATTTTATTTCTTGAATTTCTCTTTGAGTTCCTTTGCCTCCACATTGTTTGTACTTTTATTTTTGTACATAGCATGCACAAGCCATCCTTCTTGTTCCATAGAGGGTGAAAATAGATAAATAAGAGGATGTAAATTATCATTGAAAGGTCCATACTACTACTTTGAAAATTACATCTCAAGGATGGTTTGCTCAAATCCAACACATTTACATAGCTTGAAATATGTAGCTACCACCAACTCAACATATTTCTCTACAAACACACCTATAAAGTCTCATTGAATAATGTTAGTGAATATATTTTTGCTTCTTTTGATGTAAGTAATAAACAATGTATTATTGCTCACAAGTTTCTTTCCATCAACAACATTTGAGTGGCAACCTTTTGGAAAGCTTAAGCGGTACTTTCTAGGCCCTTCACAAATAGTTAAGAAAGATGGTCTATGTTCATTAAACAATGGGTATTCAAGTAAAGGTAAAATTTTCGTACATTATGCACAATATATTGTCCCTTCAAGGCAAATTATACATGGATATACTAAATATTGGGCAAGCATTTCATCTCTAAATTGGGAGGTTATAGATAAAGCAAGTGTACAAAGCTTTAAACTCAAAATCTCCCAAAAATATTTAGAAGGCCATGACTCCTAAAAGGATCTCAAGAAGAATACGCTTATCATGGTTTGCACCACTACATATCTTTGTGGCTTAACAACAAACTTACATAGGATGAAGGTATCAATGACTAAAGAGAACTTTTGAGAAGAGAATTTGGATAAGACTATAACTATTTTGGAAATCTAGAGAGGTATAATCACAAGGGTAACTATGTAGGTGCAATGCATGCCCTTAATCCTTGGTTTTGTCTTATAATATCTCTCAACAATCTCTTACTATGGGCTTTGTGGATCCTTTAGATCCTGATGTAGATTGCATGACATTTAAACTTAAGATGCAAGTTTTTCCACATGAATAAAGAAAGGAGGTTAATTTACTTCCCAAATGACATAAGCAATGTTAGAGATACCTTGGAATTTCTTGACAACACCACTCCCAGACATAAGTTTAAGGTCAATGGTACTATAATTGGAGAAAAAGTGAATGCTCTTTATCTTGTATGAGTTGTCTACCTCTCACCCATGTTGTAAGTTTTGAGCCATGAATACATAAATACTCAACAATTTATTCTTGCTCATCGGCATTGTTGTTGTGAATAAATGTTTGGCAAAATCTTCATATATTATTCAATTTCCTTTTATAAATTTAGTATTTGACTTACATGTCCGAAAGGATTTCTTTAAATTTGAACTAGAGGTTATTCCAAGATGAAGAAAGGAAGAATGGTAATGTTGCTTGCCCTTGACATTAAAAGAGCTTAGAGATACCTTAGGGTTTCTTGACAGCACAACACAACTCCTAGATATAAGTTTAGGGTCAATGATGCAAACCATTAGAAAAAGAGTTGTATTAACTATATCTTGCATAACTTTTATGCCTCTCACTATTGTACTTTTTGAACCAAAAGATTTCATATTTTTTTCTTGCATTGGCATTGTTGTAATGAAACATTCAACAATACCTTTATAGACTATTCAATATACTTTCATAAACAAACATATGGGAAGAAAAGGTGTTAGTTTGTCAAGCTATCATATGAATTAAAAATTTTTGTAACATTTAAAAGAGGTCCACTAAGAGAAGTGGATCAATGATGAATATACTTCTTATAATATCATTGTTTTGAGAGAAGCAATGTACACAAATATAAGGATAACGATCTACACAAATTAGAGATAGATCCTTAAAAATTAGAGGGGTGAGAAGGGTTTATCTAATGCAACAAAACACAACTAAATTAGATAGTTTTGTTATACATCTGTACAACCCTTGGTAGCATAGAAATATTTTTGTTATGTATCCGTGTATGAGCCTCACAGTTGCCAAGCAGATGAAAGAAAAAAAAAGTGCACAAAGGTCCAAATTGTGTGCATATAGATAGATGGTTCATTAGGACCCTCATGAGCAATGGGAAGAGCATAGAGCAAAACAATAAGAAAAATGACAATTTAACCTTAATATAGATAGGGGGTTTAAGAGGCCAAGCATACCCTCATGAGCGATGGGAAGAGCATAGAGCAAAAGACCACTAAAAAATGACAATTTGGCCTTTATATTTTCCCATGGACTCAAGGACAACTTACAAGTGTTGTCCTCTAATTGGCCAATGATCACATCAATCCAATGGTAACAATCCAATGGCTATATCTACATGCAATCCGAATATTTTAGTATTTATTTCTTTTAAAAAGTGACAAACCACTCGTGGCTCTTATTTTCATTTTCGTTGAGAGAATTGTGGATATATATGGCCTTGGCAGAGAAGGTTCAGACGATGCAACATCACCACCGATACATGGCTTGTTGAAACCCTTGTCTTCGCATCTTATCAACCACCATTTGTAGAGGTTTTGCGAGAAGGTCAGCCTATTCATGGCTTGTTGACCCCCATGTTCATGCCGTTTAGACCTTTCTAAGGAGTTGCCTTCTATGCTTCCTAGTGCTCTTCCCATCCTTCAATATCAAATCCCAAGTCCCAAACCCCAAACTCCTCCAAGTTCAAGTGAAATTGTAAACTCCAACCAACTTAAGGCCTTTTAAAAGTTTCTTCTTCAAGTGCAATGTAAAGGAAGAGACCCTCCAACAAACATAAGGCCTTTACATAGGCTCCAAAGACTCATGAACTTTCTCCACCAAGTTCTCTAAGTGGCTCCAAGGCACCAAGTTAGCCCTTTCTCCCAGCTCTCCCGTAGTTGTTGGCAATGGACGCACTAGATGTGGCAAACTTTTAAAGCCTAAACCATAATTGAAGAAATCCATATATAGCAAGTTGAAAGGTCCCCTATTAGCTATACTATGCCTACTTTGCTAACCTTTTCCATGAACGACAAGGAGTTTCTACCAGTGTTAGATATCCAAAAGCTCTTCAATGGAAGAGAAAATTTACCATTTTCTATGGCCATGTGTCAATCATCTCTATTGTGTGCTAGATTTCATTCTTTATTCTCTACGTTTTGAAGGCCATCTCAAGGTTTTGCAATGAGTATCCTAGAGCTCTAAATGTCCATGTCATCAATGCATACTTTGATCAACCTCCCAAGATATGATTCAAAGAGGATATTGTTTAAGAAGACTTAATTTGAGGGCTAAAAGTATCCAATATCACTATTACACATAGCATATCTCTCATTCCCAATACAAAAAATCAAGTACCTCATCTCAAAAGGCAAGGGATAGTGATCCCTTTTTATCTCTACTTTGACTAGCTTTGCATACATGCATGCCCTTCATTTTCCATTCTTTAACTAGCTTTGCATCCATTCATGCCCTTCATTTTCCATTCTTTGTTTGAATGTCAACCAATAAGACCCACTCTAAATGTTCTATAGTGTAGATTGATATATCAGCAATACCTTCTTGACCTTGATTCAAATACCTTATTGGACAATTCCAAATCTACTTGTACTTTGCATAGCTAATATAAAGCCGTATGTAAGGCATATGGTGCCCAACCCTCAAGTCAGATGCGGTAATGTGAGATCAATTGTGGGAACAATGGACAATATGTGAGATCAATTTCGACATTTGTAAAATTATTTTTGTCTAATCCAAGTTTTTTTCAATGCAAACCTTAGGCACAAAGACAAGCTCACTAGGTCAAGCTCTAGATTGTCTATAAGCATATTTGTCTCAATATTATTCTCACTTATCGAAGTATTGTGTTCCCTCTAGAGGCTATATGTCTTCAATAATCGAGGATCCACTGGCCTCTTTCACATCCTCAATATTCTAAGAACTTCTTTTCTTGTCTTAAAGTCACAAGCGATTTCTTTACTTGATGACCGAGAACTTTCAAGACAAGGAGGCATCTCCACCCATCTTGGGTAGCTCTCATAATGATACGTCAAGATCTACCTATGAGAAGTGGGTATACCCTATTAGTCCATAATAAATTTGTTTTTCATCAACATACGGCCTTACTGGCTATATATCTAACCTCCATTGTCATTGTGTACATTCTACCTTCTCTCAAATCTTCCAAAGTCTATATCATTTACTACACCTTTTAGCAATACGCTCATATTTGGTGCTCGCATAATTTGCAAAAGCAGCACCAAGAACCGATGCACAATTTGAGCTAAATCCCAATTTATTTTCTTTCACACGAGTCCTAAAAACATCGTGAAGAAATCATAAATCATAAATATACTTTCTCTACATCTTAAATGATAGCCATTATTTTAGGCCTTCTTGCATACCAATGATATCACGTAAAAACAATTTTGATGAAGGCTATGGAAACCATATTTTTCACATTTTCTTAAGATTTTCAACTCTATCTTTGTTGTAAATTCTTAAGAGTGGCTGAAATTGAGTTTAAAACTAGTCATGGAGAGAGCTATATACTATACTATGAGCGTCCAATATTTTAAGGTCCCAAAGAAAAAGCCAATATAGCACTCAACATTTTAAGGTCCCAAAGAAAAAGCCAATATAGCACTCAACATCAGTAAACACGTTACAAACTATAAGGGGTCTAGGTAGTAGACCAAGTTTATGCACTAAACAGTGAGTAGTGTGTAAATGTGGCCATAGTAAGAGTCAATTGGGTGAGAACAAATGAGGTTGAATAGAGCCTAGTCCAAGAGTGGTCGAATGTTAAGCCGTTGATGCTAGCAAAGATGTAGTAAGGAGTTCTAATATAAATAAGACTCCAATAAAGCATAAAGAGATGGAGAGAATCATGGGATACATCCACCCACTAAGGGAGGTCCCATGTAATTGTGGGCTGACCCTAGAAAGTCTCTAATTATGCCTTGATTGTTGTAACCAAAGCCTATCAAAGCCAACCACTTCCAAGGTAGAATGATCAAGTGAGGGCATTAAAAATTCTCTCTCGAGTAGCTCCATTATCTCATGTCATCCTCAGACTTCAATGAACTCACTGGTTTGTTTCCACATGGTATGAGAGCCAAATGCATTCTATCTACCCAGTTAGATGTGATCAATAACTTTGCTAGACATGTAAGTCCAATTGAACGACCTACATACATCTTGGATTAGTCAACCTTTTACACCACATATAGAGACTAGGTGCCACCCTCCTTCAAATTGCATCAAATTCACTGTGAACAAGCTTTTATCATCTCTATTCTCTTTCGTGTTTGTGATTGTAATGGTCTCTCACAGTATCAGATATTCTCATATGAAAAGTAAAAAACTTACAAGAGGCTTATTTCTAAGCAGCCAAACAATCATATGTGGCTCTCAACTGTGATATTTAACCAAAGTTGCAAACTCTTCATTTCACACTAAACAAAACTTCACAAGGTTAGCCTCATGCACGATGTTTCCCCCCTTGATGTATAGTGCGTTTCCATATACATGAAAATTTGTATGTTGTTGATCAAAAGAGTTCCTCTCTACTTCAATGAAAGGGCTTAAGCCAATCTACCAATATTGTCATTCCAATAAGATTCAACATCGAATTACCCCCACATTTGCCTCAAAGCTATTGGAGAGTGTTAAAGACGGATGGGCCACATTGAACACCAGTAACAACATAAACTACAAATAGTAAATCTAAGTACAAGCCATGTTTTCTTAAAATTACAATTACAAACTCACAAGAGCTGGCTGAATTACTGTGACCAAAAACTCCAGTTTTTAACAGTTTAATTGAGAACATCCCCATACTTCAAAGAAATCATCATGCCAAGAGACACCATATTTACAAAAGAGGCTACTAATTTCCATGTATCCATTCCAAGTGAACATGATACTACTAACACAAGTTCAAAACTGTTATTGCTTATTTGTAAGCCCCATTCACACATCAGACCACCATCTTCTTATGAAGGCTCACAAGACTTCGCAATACTGAGTTCAATTGACAGCTACTTATTTTTGAAACTCAACATCCAATTGAACCTCCATCACCTTACAAGGGCTCAAGTGACTTGGTAATACTGGTGAACAGTTATTTATCTTTCAAACATCAAAACCAAATTGAAAAGTTAAAGTCGATTAAACTTTCTAGGAGATGAAAATCTTGTTGATTATGTTTTCATAGTCAATCGTGTTGAAGACAACATCTACATGTACTCAAATAAAACACAAAAGAAAGCCCTCTACTCATGAAATCTGGAAGATAGATCAAGACAAATCTTATACATCCGACAATCTGAAAGAGAGATCTAGATAAATCTTCTTTTAATTCCAAAATTGTATTTACAATGATAAGATGGGCCTGTTAGCTGTAGGTAGTTTACACAAACAAGTAGGGTGGACCTAATGGGGAACCCTGCATAAAGACTTTGGATCAAAATGCATGATCTTCACAACCCTGTACCCTAACTAGAATTCTTCTGGCCCACACAGCCTAGGCAAGAAATCTCCTGCATCTTTTACGAGACTGGTAAAGTGGGACCACCTTAGATAGCAGGATGTGATTAGTAAGTAATGCCTCCTAAGATACACTCTCAAATCAGGCTAAGAAAATATGGTACACTCCAGAAGTGGAAAATCATAAGAAGATGGCTGCTAGAAGAAGACTAGCTTAGCTGGCCTAGCATTTCTAGCAGAGCTCAAGAGCTGTAAATCACAACGATAAGAATTCACACAACCATAGATAAGATCATTCAGCAGGGTAATAACGAAATCCAAACTGCTTAAATGTAACTTGCTTATTGAAAAGTAATACCTGTAGGTCAGGCTGTCCCATCTTAATCAACACATGCCATGCAGCTCATTCCCTCATCTGCCAAACATGATTGATGTGCAGCTTCAGGATAGCCATCTGAACCCAACTTCTGTTGATACTCTGGAGAACCGAGGTGATCACCCACAGATGAATCTCCCGCCTCCAGACTCCTGCACATGCAGTCCCAAACCGACAATGAAAATTGATTAAAACTGCGAGTTTACAAAAATCTTCATGACCTGTAGGAATGATGTGTGCCGAATTCCTCAATCCATACTCCCTGTACCCCAGTACAAAAAGTCACCGTAGTGTACAAACTTCAAAATCTTAAAGCTGGCTGTGCTTCACAGCATTGCACAAACTCCCCTGAGAGGCCAGCAGGTACTGTTCTATACACAGTAACACATAAAGCTTTGTCAACCACTGCTTTAAACGTCCACCTTGACCCCTCTTCTTGAAGCACACTCCAAGGCTGATGTCAAATTTCCCCTCCTCCTACATGCAGCCAGAAGTCCATGCCACAGTGCAGTAGAGAAGGGATGCACTGCTAGAGCACGCTGATAAAAGTCTTCTAGAAGAGCATCAACTCCAAGCAGTGCCAACATGCTCCCTGCCTCCACCCATCTGGGCTCAGGAGCTTCTGGTGATGACTGGCACAACGAGTCAATTAACAAAGAAACAGACCAAAACACTAGCGCAGATTTAGAGACCGTGTCACATTCACCAACTGTGCTCTGTACAACTCTACAAACAGAAGAAGCTAATCTAACATTGTTTGGTACCACCTCCAAAACCTTCTCCACGAAATCGAGCAGATCTTTTCCTATTTTCCAGTCTTTGGGAAGTAATTTTGGCCCATAGAAACTTTCCAAAATAATGTTCAGAGAAGTGAAGTCTTTTGGCCAAGGACCCACCAAATGGTCCAAGAAACACCGTACTCTTCGATTTCTGACTCTCGAGCACAAGCCCTTCGACAAAGGTATCAATGTTGTAAATAGCTGAGATCCAATGAAGCACCTATCGAGTAGCCTAAACAGTTTCTCTTGAAGCACCGAGGGACTTGAGCTTTTTGTGCCTACTACCCCTCTAGACGTTAGAGCTGCTATCTCCCTCAAACAATGCTGCATATCAGCTACATCCACAGAAATGTTCAGACCACTATATGCAGCATTGAGTGCACCACCGAGATCTCCATTTAGAGCTTCGAAAAGTGCAAGATTTAGAAAACCAAAAACCGCATCCTTATACGAGAAAATCTGCTTCAAAACTCCGCAATTTTGAGCAAGCTGCCGCTTCAATATAGATGGAAGAAGACAGAATGCGTTCTTAATGCAATCATCCGAGTCTTTGCTAGTTAGCTGAAGGCTTCTATTTGTCCAATTTGGGTCTCTCTCAGTTTTGGAAAGGAATGTGCTGCAAAAAGCTTCAGTTACCCTGTCTCGTATTTCCACTACACCGTGAATCTCAGCAGCACATCTAGCCAGTAAAGTCTTCAGGTGATCACTACCTTTGACCCCAACAGCATACACAATATACTGATTCCAAAGCTGTAGTTTGCCAGCTTGATATATTGGCCAGCAAAGAAGTGCTCTTTCAAAGATATCAATCCCAGCTTCTTTACCTTTGCATAGTTCTTCTAAGCGGGCACGCAACAATATTAACTCAACAGAAGTAGGGTAAAGGTTAAAAAATTTATCCGCCAATCTCAATGAGCTTCCTGGTCCCTCACACAGAGCTGCACACTGCACAAAGTTGACAGCCATAGCTTCTTTTGATAAATCTCTCTCTTTTGTTGAAGACAAATCCATGAAATCCAGCTTTAGACAACCTATACCGTCAGAGGCAGCAGTATGCATCAGCTTCATAGCATGAACCCCACAGGACTTGTGTACTTTCAGATCTCGCCAGATGTCATGAAGAGGAAGAACTTGCTTGCATCCTAAGCTCTCTACCATAACTGACGGTATTACGGATTTTAATATCAAGTATGCACAGCAAATCCATAGGATACAAAGGTCATGATTTATCATACAAGTGAGAGGAATCAACGTGCTGCTTGTAGCATGCCTTTTCACAGCCTGAGCATCCTCAGAGGTCATTAACGTCAGTTGATTGATCCAAGAAACAGCTTCCAGGCTTAATCCTGAAATACACATGCAGTTTAGCATCTGCAGAACCAAATCTAACAAAAATGAGCTCTTTTCTGTCTGACATTGCCCCTCAAAAATTATCGTGCTGCCTATAGCAATGATAGCTGACTCGTAACCTTGTAGCCTCTCTGATAGATTGCTTCTACTGTTTATAAACATCATCCAAAGCTCATAAGATCCCTTATTATGTTGCACCTGTCATGCACACATGCCCAAAGCACCTGCACGTTAGCAACAGCAGCAGTTCTAAAAAACACAAGACATTCACACTTATGCAGGGAGATTAAAACAAACAAAAATTACAGGAACTTATCCAAACCCTAACGAAAACCAATACCATTGTTTAAGGATGAAAATCATAAGCTGTAGAACAAGCAGTAAAACCAATGCTCAATCAAAGACCACTTAAATAAGCACAATTTATCCATACGTGTTTAAAAAAGTAAATTCATGCAACTCCATCCCCAAATGTAGCACAAGTTTGCCCTACAAAAGCAAAGTGACTTCACAATGCAAGTTTCTAAAGATCATCATGTCAAGAGTGATGCAATGTGGAAGCGAATGACCATGACAAAGAGTGAATGGAGAGAGAAGGGAGAGAGTGAAACGCAGAAAATTTGCATTGAAGAATGCTATATAAGGATGCAGAATAATACACGGGTGCCAAGAGAGTATCTCTGTATGTCTCCGCCTTGAGGACCTTGATCTCTGTCAGCCCGAGTGCTGTCCCCGTCACCAGCAGGCTGAAATCTGTCAGATACAAGTAATAAAGTCTGCTGGAAACTCAGCCTTAAAGGCTGAAAAGAATGCCTCAAAAAATGCCCAAAAAGGCAGGTCAGCTGCATTTAATGCAGCCGACTACAGTCGAACAGTCCAACTGCAGCCACATGGCAAAACTGCCACTTGGCACTGCTGATGTGGCAGGGAGTTGACTCTTAACATCCCCTCTCAGATCCTCCCATTTGACACCAATCACCTTCTTATGAGAGGGACGAGGCACAAGGAACCAAGTGCCATTCCGCTCAATAGCCTCCAACTCAGCTTCCATCACCTTCCGCCAATGATCAAACTGCAAAGCCTCCTTCACTGATGTAGGCTCTCTATCCTGCATAGCATGGGACATCAAACAGTAGTTAGAGCAAACAAGCTCCATAGAATGAGCATGGTGCCTCCGTGACCTTCGTCGTCCATCCTACAGTTCCCACTCTTGGACCCCCTCAATCCCTGGATCTCAAAGGGTGTCACAGGCCCAGCGAGGAGGAGGCTGGATCTCTCCTCAGCGCTCTCCATCCACTGAAGACTCCAGTACATCCACCGGTGTGATCTCCACTGGGGTGACCGGTGGAAGAGAAGACTTGGAATCTCAAGAAAAATCTCCATCAAAAGGCTCTGGCTCCAAAGGAACTATCGCAGAAGCCCAACTCTCCCTTGGATCTCCAAGTACAGGATGCTCCTCAACCCCCTCTATGGCCAGAACATCCACGAACATCTTGGCTCATGTAGACATCCCGCTTTATGGGATCATACAAGTGATAACCTTGGGAATGGGAGCTATAGCCAACAAAGACCTATTGTCGAGAAGCCGCCTGAAACTTGTCACGCTACGTCTTCAGGATGTGCACATAGGCATCACATCCAAAGATCCCGAAATAACAGACATCACGCTTAGTCCCAAAGTAAGCCTCAAAAGGTGTCATCCTGTCAATAGCAGAAGTGGGGGATCGATTTAGGATGCGGACTGCCATAGCGATTGCCTCGGCCCACAAAAACTGAGGTGTCTGTTGTTGATGCTCCATCTTGGTGCACGCCATCTAGATCACACTTCAGTTCTTTCGCTCTGAAATGCCATTCTCTTGAGGAGTGTTGGCATTAGCAAGCTCCTGGTGAATGCCCCTATCTACACAAAAATGAGCAAACTCATTAGAAACAAATTCACCAACCTTGTCTGATCGCAAGGTCTTCAATCTCCAACCAGATTGGTTCTCCTCGAAGAGAAGCCAATCCTTGAAGTGGGAGAAAGCCTCCAACTTCAACGTCAAAGAGGCCCATGGCATCCTGCTGTAGTCATCTACGATCAACATGAAGTACAAGCTCTCCTTCAAGGACTCATTCCTCATCAGGCCACAAAGATCCGTAGATACAAGCTCCATAGGTGAAGTAGACCGCCTCAGCTTTGTTGGGAATCGCATCCCTAAGTTGCTTCCCACGAATGCAAGAGACACATGGCTGTTGGCTCACCAATATGTCCGGCAAACCTCGAACAAGCGATCGGTGTCTTCCGAAGATACTCGTAGTTCAGGTGGCCAAACCGAGCATGCCATAGCTCGGACTCTGTCTAAGAGGTAAGAAGAAGAGAAGTAAAAGCGGAAGAAGACTTCAATTTGAAGATGTCATTCTCCTCATACCCTGAAGAGAGAACCTTTCTCGATCCACGCTCAAGGACTCAACGAGCATCACTGTCAAACTCCACCAAGAGACCAAGAGAACAAATCTTATGTACCAAAAGTAAATGATACCCTAAACCTAGCACATGCAACACCTCAGAAGTGTGGGTACCACCACATCCATTTGAAATCAGTTGCATCTCACCCCGTACAATAATAGACATAGAAGAGCTATCTCCTATGAGAATTTGCCCACGTGAGGATTGTAAATGGGCAACGCCTACTGTCGAAGGAATCATGTGCCGAGGGACCATTGTCCACAATCCACTCTCGAGCCTGGGGAGCTGTCATCACAACATCGAAAGTCTTCGATGTAGGGTCTTCAATGACCGCTAAGTGTAGAAAAGTAGTTGATTGCTCCAGAATCCTTCATGTCCTTCTTGGTGTCCTTCTTGTCTTTGTCAAGGCAATCCTTCTTCCAATGACCGGTCTTACCACAAATATGGCATGTCGATTCTCTCTCTTTGTTCTTCTTAGATTTGTTGTCCTCGTTCTTTTGGTCCTTCCCCTTCTTTTGAGAGGCTTGACCAATCAATGCCTCCCATTTGGAAGCATTATGTCCCTTCAACTATTCCACTTCGTCCAAGACCATAAGAACTAACTCTTCCCAACGAAGAGTTGACTCCCACCCCGAAACAATAAGAGCGGAATAAAAGGTATCGAATCGTCGTGGCAATTGGGACAATAAAGTGATCACCATATCCTCGCAGGAAATGGGCTTCCCCGCATTTTGAACCTACATCTGAAGCTGCCAAAGCTTGTTGATCTATTTCCGAAGCAAAGAAGACTTATTTGCGAACAAGGTCCGCATCTGCACCTCCAAAGAAACCCTTTTTATAAGGGTCATCCGGTTGTACATCTTGTCAAGTTCCAGCCATATCTCTCGAGCCACCAACAAGTGCTTGATATGGGCTATCATGGTTGTTGTATAAGACAGAAAGAAAAAAGAACAAATCCTGGCCATAGTTACCAAGAACGGAGAACGGAAACAAGAACGGGACCCCCCGAAACGGAGGGAACACCCAAAGTTACGGAACGGAGGGAATGACACATACACACACACACACACACACACACGCATATATATATATACCCACCATGACGCCCCCCCCCCCCCCCAACACACACCACACCATGTCGCGACACGCCCTCCCCCTATATGTGTGTGTGTGTGTGTGTGTGTGTGTGTGTGTGTGTGTGTGATTAGAGACATAATAATCAAGTTTCAACAATAATAAAGATTCAAAACATTGTAATCAGCAATGGATTGTTGGATTCAATGTTGCATAAGTCTAACAAGTGTGCATTGCAAAGACATAAAATATGCACTAAACTCTAAAGTCTAAAGATCCAAGTTACAAGAGCTCCAATTTCCAAGTCAATACTCTAAAGTTCCAAAAGGCTAGCCGCTAAGTGCTCTAATTCATGGAAGATGGCTCCACTCTGCCTAAATACTCATCTTGCTGAACAACATCCTCACCATCACCATCACCATCACCATCACCATCATCATCATCATCATCATTGTCATCTTTTTCCCAACGTATAAAAGAATCAATCTTTAAAACTGATGTACGAGGTAGCAAGAGAAGATTGGAGCTCACATAAACTAGGTCATTCGTCTTCATTGTACCAACACGATTTCTCTTCTTTGAGTGAATGTGATTGAATGAGCTTCATAGTTGCTCTAAACAAGAAGAGCTAATTGTTTGGCTAAGAATATGAATAGCCAAACTCTACGACTTTGGAGCTTTTGCCCCGTAGTCCTCCACCATAAAGCAACCCCAATATTTGTCTTGTCGTCTAGTGCATCCTCTCTACCAAACATCCTAATGTTTACCAATACACAGAGAGCTGATTTTTAATTTTGCGTTGCATTTCACGGCTAGGATAAAGCCTTGCAATCAATGTATTCCAAGCCTTAACCACCTCAAGGTCTCTTTCTTACATCTTTCCTTGAAACTCAAAATCAAGCACATATGCTGCAGCATGCATAGGAGAGTCATACTCATTCCAATTGTTGATGCATAACTCCTTGATCCGCTCATACCTGTTTGCATTTGGTTCCAAACTCTCCAACCTCTCAATCATGCAATGCATAACTTCATAGATCTTCCCAATGCATGGATCCATGCCATCTGCAAACCTCAACATGTGCATAATAGGATCAACCATTTGGTTGGTGCGATTCACCTCATCCCAAAAATCTCTATCAGAGACACGTGCATTACATAACACAACAGTAGTAGTGGCCCCAATCCAATTTTCATACTCATCACTAGCAAATAGCTCCCTAATTGCACCTTTGCAATAGTACAATCGACCAAGCATAAGAAAGTTATATGCAAATCGTGTATTCAAGTATTTAAGTAGTTCTTTGTCACTTCTCTTGCAAAACTCTGTATGCAAGTACTGATGATTATATATAAATGTGATAATCTTGTTGCCTTTCGCAACAAGAGATGCAATCCATGGCAAGCCCCCAATATCCTTCAACAAGGTATTCAAGCAATGCGCCATGCATGGACTAAAGGTGATATGTGGATACATTGCCATTAAAATGTTTCCTGCTACCCTGTTTGTAGGTTCACCATCTACCACAAACTGCACTACATTTTCTGCCCCAACAATCTGCACTGCCTCGCATCACTCAGATGCCAATACATTTGCACTCTTTCCAGTCTCTAAAGCATCATGACCACCAATGAAGTATACATCCCCATGAGTATATGCGACACCACCATGTATGAACCTATGGCGTGTGTCACTCCATCCATCTGCTATCAATGTCACTCCATTTCTTGCCCATTGATTGCGAATATTTGTTGTTGCAATCTCTATGGCTGCTTTCTCCTTTTGAAGCAATGTAGTCTTGATAGTTTCTGATGAAGGGGGCTTATATATGGATCCATACTCTGCAATCTTTGCCACCATATTTAAAAAATAAAGTAACCTAGCTGATTTGAATGCAATATGAGCATGGTAAAAAAAGTATATCACTGCTGCATCTGTTTCCTCTTTTTTCTTTGGTTTCCATGAAGTGTACAATGAACTTTGTCTAACACCACGACCTGCTACCACTGATGGCCCACGAAAAGCCTACGTAGCCACTAATCCTGGTGGTCTTGTGCATGAAGCACCATGTCCTACTGGCCTTGGAGTCCATGTTGTCGGATCCACTGCTATATTTGGCGTCCTCCTGGCATGTGAATTTCCCATAGAAGTGGCTATGCGGTCAAGTAACTCCTGCCTTTTCTCAATTGATACATTAGTGCAAAAACACACCTCTTTCCCCTCCTCATGTAGAAGATGGGCTCTCACTTTATCAGTCCCACTAGTGCGAGCATAAGAGCAAAGTTCGCATTTCTAAGGGAAAGCCCCTCCACCTCTCAATGGCACCCTTGCATCTATCTCATCCCACCATGACCAAGAGACCAAGTAGTGCTTCGACTTCATCTAGTTGTTGACAAAGTACATGCTGAGGATGATGAAGATCCCATAGGTGTCAACACTGCCATCTATATAAAAGTAACAAATAATCAGTAAAGTTCAATGAAGTTGCAAAAATTTGCACCAAAATTTCAACAAGCAAGTGTTAAATTTTTGCTAAAAATGCCCGAACTTTGGTGCTACTTCAGCCTGCATTCCTTTTACTAAAAATGCCACAAATTTGGGGCATTCCAATCTGCATTCCCTTGCTGAAAATGCCCCAAAATTTGGTGTATTTCAGCTCCCAAATTTGGGGCAATGACTGATTCAAAATGCAACAAATTTGGGGGATTCCAACCTGCATTCCCTTGCTGAAAATGCCCCAAAGTTTGGCGCATTTTCAGCTCCCAAATTCGGGGCAATCATTGATTCAAAATGCCCCAAATTTGGGGGCTCTTTTATATGCTGGGACGATGGATCCCAATGCCCCAAATTTGGGGATATTGCAGCCAAATTTGGGCCCCGATCCTTGAGAAAGCCCCAAATTTTGAAGCAACTGCCTACTGCTGATCCAAAATGCCCAAAATTTTGGGGAGATAATGGCCCTACTAAACAAAAATCAGTACTGAGTAGAGAAACCCTTTGGTCGGTGCTTGATACGAGATTCCTCACCTGATCGCGGGTGGGAGTCAGGCCAGGCAAGTAGGAGAGCCGGGGCAGGCGGAAGCAGTAAGCGAGGCAGGCGGGAGCAACAAGCGAGAGCAACAGGCAAGGCAGGCAGGAGCAGTAGGCGAAGCAGGCGGGACAGGCGAGAGAGGAGAGGCGGGAGTCGTCACGCAGTGAATTGCAATCCTAAACGGGCGCCGACAAATGACCCTTTTTTTTCTAATTTCCATTGCTGGAACGGCTGTTCAAAACAAGGAACGGCCCTAGAACGGGCAGTGAACGGCTCGGAACAGGAGGGAACGGGTTGGAACGTTCTACCAACGTTTCTTGGGCTCCAACCTCCCAAAACGCATTAATCCGTTCCTATGTGCCAGAACGACCGTTCCCTGTCTCTATGATCCTGGCATTCAGTTTGTCCCAATGAGACGGAGCTTTGGTCAACTCCGCACGAGCAATGGAAGAGAGTTTTGACTCATCTCTCATTGAGAGACAGTTGATCTCCTCCATCACAAGCTCCACCAAATCATAAGACTCCAATATGGCCAACATCATCACTCGCCAGATACAGTAATTGTCGCCATCAAGCTTCTGATCTGATGAAGAAGCTAGTAGAACACGCACCTTCCGGTCAATGATCGCATGGAACTCCACATCAGTCTCTGTAGACATCTTCGCTTGCAATGCCTACACAAACGCAAAAGAAACCCCCTCTATTTGTGAAAACGCAGCAATTGTGAAAACGCAGCAATTGTGAAAACGCAGCCTACTAGGGCTCTTGTCTCCGATTTCCAAACCTTCTTCAACGCCGCTGGAGGCGATGAAAAGGTAAAATTTGTACTTGAAGGCAAAAAACACAGCCTTCTTCTTTCTCTAATAGCAAAAAAACAGCAACAACTTCAGCAAATCCTCTCTTTTCTTGCACGCCCATGCTCGCCTCAACCTTGTTTTGATACGCAACCCAC
Source organism: Lygodium microphyllum (assembly GCF_053477565.2). NCBI lineage: Eukaryota > Viridiplantae > Streptophyta > Polypodiopsida > Schizaeales > Lygodiaceae > Lygodium > Lygodium microphyllum. The sequence continues at coordinate 70,384,523 of NC_141150.1, forward strand.
CTGCTTGAACTTGAACACTGAAAATACAGCCTTTGTCGTACTGAAAACTCTCCTTCAGATAGGTCCACCCTAGGTCAGTCCTTCAATACTCTCATACCATGTCAAAGTGATGCAATGTGGAAGCAAATGACCATGACAAAGAGAGAACGCAGAGAGAAGAGAGAGAGTGAAAGAGACTGAAACGCAGAAAATCTGCAGTGAAGAATGTTGTGTAAGGATGCAGAATTATACACGGGCGCAAAGAGAGTATTTGTGTATGTCTCCGCCTTGAGCACCTCGATCTTCGACAGCCCGAGTATTGTCTCCATCACCAGCAGGCTGAAATCTATCACATACAAGTAATAAAGTCTGCCGGAAACTCAGCCTTAAAAAGGCTGAAAAGAATGCCTCGAAAAATGCCCAAAAAAGACAGGTCAACTGCATTAATGCAGTGATTGCTGCCACGTGGCGAAATTGCCATGTGGCACTGCTGATGTGGCAAGTAGCAGACTCTTAACACATCAAATTCTAAAATAATTGGTTATTGATACCAAATTTTGGAGCTCCAGTAAGGTTGGGAGCTCTAAGATTAGGATACTAGCTTTTGCAGGCTTAATTGTGCTCTCTGATAAGGGTTGAACAGATTGGGGTTTCTAACTACTTCACGGCCAACATTGCAAGGAATTAGTAGAATAGGATAGAACAGATACCCTATATGAACAGAAAAGGGCAGCACCACCAAATGACATCACTAGTAGGAATGCCTTTGTTGTATGGGCTCTTTACAAGAGGGCTCCCATCTTCCTTTGATATTTGTTCTGTATCATAGCACCACAGACCAACTCTCATCTCAACCAAAGATAGCACCCCAAAAACGTTTTCTCAATAAGCATGGGCATTTTTTGCCATGTAGTAGCCTTCAAAACCCATTTTTCAGCATTATCCAATCATTTAATTCATTTTCAAATTTAAATAATCCTGAAAATTAATTTCAACCCTTTAGACCTTGCCCAAAATTAAGTGTGCCCATCCATAATTAAATTGGCTAGGCTACTTGCAACCTAGAGTGGTCCCAAACTCTTTTTGACTCTTAGACTCGTATTAATTAATTAGTTAATGCTAGTCCCTGGTCACACTGACACTTACTGGCCGAACAATTGTCCTAGGATCAAAACTAAAACCAAGCTGACCACCGAAACCCAATTGGCATAACTTATCACAACTTTTGCCTTTGACACTTCCTGCATCCTCAAGGTCCTTGGTTTGTTAACATGAAACAACTGCCATGTGCATTACATGTGCTAAACAACCTTGCGCATTTAATTGATATCTTAATCAAATGTTATCAACAAGATTAGAGCATCCCAAAGTTCATGTCCTCGTGACATTGTGAGCCTCTACCAGAATCTAAGGAAACCGTTCCAACCCCTAACACTCTCCTTGTTGATTATTCTTGTCTATGATAGAATTGTTCATCCCAAGTCATTAGCTAGAGGTTTATCATCATCGTGGACACTCAATGGCAGCTGCATTTGACCTTTCAAAATTCAAACCTCTTAATTACCACCCACGGCTATATGCAACATAGCACTTCTCTTTCTGGCGGCACATTTACTGCTGCTGGTCGGTCACTTTTTGCAAGTCTACAACATGTAGAGCACATCGGCCATTCTTCTAGCAACAGTATTTGCAATGATCCAGCCAGTATCAATGGCTGGTCAGCCATTTTTTGGACCCATTGACTATTTATGCCCTTCCCTCCTTGTGCTTATCACTACACCATTGTCATCATTCTTTGTCCTTTATTGGTTGTGGTCATCCTTCTTCCTCTCTTATTGCAGCTCCTCTACCTCCAACGACATTTGCATTTTCCAATCTTCTCTGGTCTGCAGCATGTAGAGAAGATCAGCCATTTCTGGCAGCGTTATTAGCAATCATCCAACCAATTGGCCAGTTTTGGGCATGATTGACTAGATATGCCCTGCCCTCCTCGTATGCAGCCCTTTTGCTCAAATCTCTCCCTCTCCCTCTCCACACCTACCCAAAACCTCCCTTCCCCACACCTCCCTCCCCTCTCTTTTTTCCTCCCCCCTTTCCCTCCCCTCCCCTCCCCTCCCCTTCCTACCCCAACCCAAACAAAAAAAACTCCCCCCCCCCCCCCCCCGAACCTCCCTCCCCTCTCTTTCTCCCTCCCCCCTTTCCCTACCCTCCCCTTGTTGAGATACAAAGTCTTTAAGTTCATTGTACTCCATAAATTCCTATTTTGGTTTCCATCTACAACCCCAAGAAGGCTTTATTTGTTTATTAGTGTCTAGGTGCAATCTGAGAGAGTCAAGGCACCACCCTAGACAATTTAGTGATTCATGTGCCTATAAATAGGGGCATTCATCCATCATCGCTCCACACTTACTCTCTCGTTCATTTTTCATCATTCCCCCATCACATCTTCAGCCTCAACACTCTTACCATTGCTGTCCACACCCCTATCCTAGTGGATATCTCAGTTCCTCGTGCTGTCCAACTGATGCCATATACTAGCAAGTGATCTCCTTCTAGAGGTCTTCTTCACATCACCATCAGCTCCAAACCCTCTAGATTGCTGTGTTTTAAGTCCATTGCCGGGCATCCTATTCTTCGTCATTTCCATTGCTGTGTTCGCTGGTTTCACTCCTTGGACTAGTGCGACATATCATCCTCATCATCACTTTGCGTTTCCAGCTCCCACACCACCCCAACAAACAAGCAACACTTCCCAACCATCAGTTCACTTTATGGAGGCAATGTTTACAGCACATTCAAGTCAAGCGATTTCATTCTAGAGGTCTTCTTCACATCATCATCAACTCCAAACCCTCTAAATTGTTGTGTGTTTTGAGTCCACAGCCTAGCATCCTATTCTTCATCATCTCCATTGATTTGGTTTCACTCCTCCTCGAACTGGTACAACAAATCATCCTCATCATTATTGTGTTTCAAGCTCCCACGTCACCCCAACAAACCAACAACAATTCCCAACCAACCATCAGTTCACTTTATGAAGGCTATGTTTGCAACACATTCAGGTCATCTACAACAAGTTACACCCTCTTTATCAGCCCTACATCAAATAGTGACGTTTTTGTGTTTCTTTCGCTCCTAAAGGGCTGCCCAACAAATGTCTTGATAGCAGCCATCATCCCAAAGAAATTTCAGTATCCTTCATCTTCAACAGCTCTCAAGGATTGCGCTTCACTACCTCTATTGTTGTACTTCATGTTCCATTGTCTCATCTAGCATTCTACTAACCGAAGGAAAACGTTTTGCCCCCTCCATAGAGTGGTTTTTTTCCTTGTCATCAACAACTTTGCCCGAAGGATAGTATTTTGCTCCCCTCACAACGCAAACCCCTTCTAGGTATTGCCGCCTCATCAGCCAAGACTGCCATACTCTCCATGCTCCACTCCATTGTATCAGCATGATTCGATGTTCATCTTCTTCTTTAGTGTTTCTAAGTGTCTTTGTCTAAGTCTTTATCATACATTGTATTTATCTCCCGCAAACCCTACCGTCTCTTGACATGGTATCAAAGCATACCATTCTTTCTTTCAACAATCCTCCCACTAGGTAAGAACCTGAAACAATTTTCATTTGAAGGAGTGGATAATAAGTCATTCAAATATACGAGAATGGTAGACAAAATGATCCAACTCATGATTTTGTAGTCACAATCAAGCAAGTTCAGTCCACAAAGCTAAACTAGAACAGTAAGTTTAGGGATACTTTAAGATATACCTAAATCCTGAAATATGCATACTTAAAGGCTGTAAAGCAAGGAAGTGACATTCATGACTTCTAGTTAAGAGAGCAGTTCTTTTTAGCTATCAGTGATCTTTAGAGATTAAATACAAATTTTGGTGTGATGACACTGCAAGAAAGGTCTCATAAAATGAATGTGCAGGTCAAATGACAAATTCCATACAATTCAATGGTTGAGAATTATATGATAGAGGTGAAAATGTAGCCCTAACAGAGATCCTTGGTGTTGTAGAGATGATTGAAATCCTTTCTACACCAGGTCATAAAAGAAGAGAAAAGGTGGAGATAAGCAACAACCCGATGGAAATTAAAGACATTATTTACACTATGTAGACAGTAGCAACAGAAAGGTGCCTGAAGAGACTCGGCACCTTTCCAGCATTTCATTGGAATTCATTTACAGATACAACGTTGGCTGAGGATGAAGATGATGATAAGAAACAGGTTTTTGAGTTTCTGTAGTTTCAGAAGGGAGTTAACCATCAGGAAAAGTTGCTAGTAATGGTGGTGCTGCTGATGGTGCTGAGACGAAGCCAGAAGAAGAAAAGAGGAAGGAGGGACACTGGAGAAGACAACGTGCGTCATGAAGAAAGGTGGAAGGAGGAACAAGGGGAGGAGAAGGAAAAGCAAGAAGGCAAGAAGGATTGGCAGGAGAATTAGCAGGAGTAACAGAGGAAGAAACACCATCAGCGAGAGAAAGAACAGCACTAGCATCAACATGAGGGGAAGGAGGAGGAGGAGACAATTGTACGGTAAGAAGACTGTAAAGAGATCCCTGGTATAACATATCCACAAGCTGATGGTTTTGAAACTAAATGTCCCTGTAGACAAGAGGAGGAGGAAGAGGAGGAGGAGGAGGAGGAGGAGGAGGAGGAACAGCCCATGTTGAGTACAAAATCTTGTGTTATACAGCAAGAAGATCATGGAGACAATGGGTATGCAACCTGATAGCTTGAAACTGTGTGTTCCTGTAGACATGCTAAGTATTAATGTGATAAATTGATATAAGGGTAGGTCAGAGCAAGTTAAAAAGAAGCAGATCTACAAATACACCTGAGATATACACACCAATTCACATCATGACAAAGAAAATTTAACTGCACAATAAGGAAATTCATGACAATCTTTTCCAACTGAACTGGTTATGTCATTCAACAACAGGGAAAAAAAACCTTCCACGAGCTTTTCATCTGAAAGATGTAGTCTGCTCACCGCATGATAGAACATATCCTCTCCTGGAATGTTCTTCACCTGGCCATAGAACAGGTGAAGATAAACCACCCATAAAGCCTCAGATGATGGCGTTGCTTCCAAGCCTCTTGAAAGAATATACAGTGCCTGGAGTAATGATTAGAAACGAGCCAAAAATTCAGTTTGGGTGACTTTCAGGTTCAGTTTTCCTAGCAGCCTCAGAAGCATTTTAGGGACACCTAGAAATCACTTTTCGATGTGTGTTTTAGAAACAGATTTTCAAAACCATCTCAGAAACATGCATTTTAAGCAACAAAAGGAGGCTTCAGTTCATCAAAATGGTTTTAGCGGGTTCCAAAAGTTAACACTGCAATTGATCTAGCTGGAGGACTGTCCACAGCACTCTCAAGGGACAATTCAGGTTCCTACAAAAAAAAAAAAAAATCCAAGTACTTGACCAGCCATTATGAGGATTCAGACAATGTAGCATATGATTGGGCTCATCCGTAATACAGATCTTTGAATGCAAGTGCCTGTCTCTGTCCTAATTTGAAGTTGTAAAGCAAATGGGAAACCTTCCATCAACTTCAGAAGAACAAACCACGAGATCTTAATTTGAAAATGCCATAATCTTTATAGACTTTAGATCAAAAGAAGGGAACTTTTTCTAAACATGTTGCAACGTTTAGTTGCCTCCCAAAACACACGCACACACGCCCACACAGATGAATCCATTTGAGAAAACATCCCAACCAACAGCACCTTCAAGTCATCCATGCATAAAGGCTCGACCTGGGCCATATGGCTAGATGGTAGCCTTAGAATTTGACTTACTCAAGTCGTTGAAAATAAGGTAGAATTTTATTTCAGTATTGTGCATACAGGCAGCATGACAACCGAGAAGCCTCAATTTTCATTATCACCCCTCCAGCAGAAGTGTGACTTAAGCTAAGCTCCTCCCTACCTCGGGCTTTCATGACTGCAGATGTGAGACCAAAAATTATCAGGATGCGTAGCACAAAGAGTGGAGACAGAGTATGACATCTATCATCTGCATGCAATACTTAGAATTAAGCAATAAGATGGAATTGAGAGAAAGAAAACTTGTCAGCTAAGGCCAAAACCAAAAGCCCTAAACTGAGGACGACTCAACAGACGGCAAGACAAGGACGCTGCATATAGCAAAAACATGGCTTGCATTGAAACAGGATCAAGGAGACAAAATGGGACAAAGGCATAAAGCCACTGAGGTTATATAATGTGTTCATTAAAGTAAGATCCATAAAGTGTGAGTATCTATATCAGCCATACAGGAGTGCACTTCATAATCCAGTTGGGGTAATCAAATATGAAAATTTAACTCTAGGAATAGAGGAATGACATCGCAACTAAAAAGCTGGAAATTACATTTTTACAAGCTTCAGAACTCATAACATTGATATTAAAATCGATGAAGCTCAATGCTGCCTCTAGGATAAAATCTTCATCCTCCAAGCTCTCAAAATAATGTCCCTGCAAAGACCAGAAACAGTAGAGCAATCCATATTTACAGAAACCTACAAAAAGAACACAACACGTCTCGGAATTCAGCAAGCTACTGTAAAAATAAAGTGTCTCAACAAAATAAATAACAGTGCATTATTTAAAAGCTTAGTAAGCAAGGATGCGTATCCCACCAAAAGTGACATCTGATTTTGGAAACCAACCTCATCCTCAGTCTGCAACCTACTGGCAACTGGAAAACTGCCAGAATTTGGGAAGTCATTCCCCAAAATCTGTGGCTGCAAAGATGCATCTGACAACGCTGTCAATTCGACAGGCAACTGTCGATGAACAGGAAGGGACATTGAAAAGGGCTGCCGGAATCCAGACTGATGCTTACAAGTAAAGAGAGAAAGAGGTGATGTACAGTGCTCCAGCTTCACCAAGTAGGAACCTATATGGTAGACAGGGACTTTCATTAAATGGACGCTCCATGTAGACTTCATTGACTTTTGTGAAGCAGCAGCATTATTAGCTTCCAGTTCGTCTTGCCTCTTCACCTCCAACCTTGCTGGTGAATATAAGGGATCAGTCCCAGGTTTCTTCATGGCTTCTATGTCATTACAGTTCGTCGAAGTTTGAAACTGATCAGATGCATGGCTTGAACCTGGCAAATAGTCCCTTTTATGCTGCCAATCACACTCCTCATTATTGCATTTCCCCCGGTGTTCATATTTACACAATACTTTGTGTGGATCAATCTCGTATGTCCAGGTATTTAAGCTGCTAGAAAGATGGGAATCATCTCGAAAGTGACTAGGAGACCGAAATCCCCTTAGAGGACTCTCATAACGCACTGGTGCAACAACATTATTGTGATCAGCCTCATGGGCTACACTTTCCTCTTCTGTGTCAGACAGATGTTCAGAAAGACTCAAGTCTCTTTGACTAAACACTGGCAAAAGAAGCGAAGAAGGCACTACAGTCTGTACATTCAAAAAACCTTGTTCTGACTCTGACTCTAATTGCACCTTGTGTAATGGTGGGAGACTAGCCCTTAGCTCTGGATCTTGCAATGAATGAACTGATTGCATACTATTTTCAGCAGGCACATCATAGAGAACATCAGAGACTTTTCGATTATGGGCATTGTCACCCAAGTTGCTCCAATTCATAAAATCGATGGAACTATTGTCTGGTTGCTGTATGCTAGCTCCATGAAAACCGTTTTCATTCACAGACCTAGCATCTGCATTCTTCATCCTTACAACAGCACAATGATCCTGCATTTCGACAACTACATTAAAATTATTCCAATCTACTACAAACAAGTAAAATGGAACAACAGAAACTGTTGCAAGTCAGAGTGGCTAGAGTAAGATGTTAATCTCTTACTGGGGAGCAATCATCCCTGTAACTGAGGGATGCCTTCGAATCAGTCTGTTGACTTAAACATGATGCCTTGATTCTTCCTGCAACATTGCAAACACTTGAACTGAACGGCCATGTACTACCAATTAACTTTCAGCAACAAATTTTCCACAAATAGATCTCACAGTGAAGCCTGGCATTTTAAAATTATTAACCAACAAGCAAGGACAATGCCAATGACAAACTTGGACATAAATTTAAGAGAAAAGAAAAGTAGATTGTGACTGGATACCGTCAATTTCTAAACATTTCACATCTTCTGTCTCTGTCTGAGACTGCCGTGGTCCAGCAAAAGTGTCAGGCATACTCGCATCATGCATGACAGAACAAGCCCTGAAGCATTCCTCCGATGCGTCTGCAGCTATAGATGATCGGTGGATGCCAGTAGGATTATGATTCTCAATATTTCCCAGCACTTCGGGCTGTGTGGCGCTGGTCACAATACATTCAGAGTTACAATTTATAATTTGTGAATGGAACGAGGCAGCTACACCACCATCAAAATCCTTTTCTTGAGTCAAAAGGATCTCCTTTTCTGATACGGCACCTTCATTTCTGTCATTAGAGCTTGATCCAAGTAAGTCATGAACTCTTTCACCTACATTTCTCTGCAGATCTGTTGCAAAACTAGCAGAACTGAAACCGTGGTGAGACTGTTTCTCAGCATGATGAGCCTGAACAACTTTGTCCAATGTAGGACTAGTCCTACTCAGCTTACTTAGGTCAGTCTCTCTTATACCTTCTGAATAATTGACATTGACAGGACCTTTGGGTACACTACTCAGAGTGCATGCACTTACTGGACCTATGGTCTCAGAACCTGTAGGAGGATAACTCAAGGCGCAAGAGTCTGTTTGATCTTGATCTTCGGAACCTTCAACAACCATAGTTAAGCTCCTTTGCAAAAAACCGCTGCCTTCCCCAGTACTTTGATTCCCATCACTCTTCTGTTTCTTTGCCTCTCTTTCGAACACATCCATAAGGGCATTGGTAGAAGGAATGAAATGGTCCCCTTCAAGTTCATTAAATGCTGTGTCAAGTGATGCACGATTGCCTCCTAGATCATGCCGATGCAGGCTTAAATTTTCATTTATTAGATATTTATGTGCAGAACCAGTCACATTTTGATCCCCTGAAACCAAGCCTTTATCAAATTGAGGAACTGCCAAATCCATCATCACAGCATCTCTAGTCACATGACCATCACTGGCTCTGCTACTAATTTGCAAATTGACAACTGTCTGATCTCTGACCAACAAGGATGATGCTCCGATGTTTAAAGTTCTTCCTGATGAATAACTAGGAGAACTAGCATTCATTAAGATCCCTTCATCATTATGTACATGTGACAAAAAGGAAGCTTTGTTCGAAGAGAGATATTGTGCTTGTGCAGCTTTAATTCTAGCAGCCAGCATTTCCCTCTTCTGATAGAGCACATCACAAAGAGAGTTAGCAGAAAGGAGTGCTTCCTGTGCCTCCTGATAATGCCTCCTAGCCAGTCGTTCTCGAACCTCACATTTGCGACGATTTTGCTGAGCCTCTTCTAGCTGCTTGTCAACAAGAATTTCCTCTTCACGCCATCTACGAAGCGTATCACACCCAAGTTTTAAGCTTTGTTCTGAAATATCATGAAATAGTGACATATTTGAGTAGTGCAATTGATTTTCCAGGTTCCATACCGGAACACTTGAACATGAAGTACCACCAACAAGAACTCCTTGAATGCCTTTGCTACTCCCTCCAATAATAGCAGAATCGCCATGCTTCTCAATGAGGGTCCTCGAAGCACTCCCAACAGGAGTATTGGTTACACTAGGGTGTTTGTCAATGTCGGAAGTAACCAGGTCTTCATGATTGCCTGATATGAGTACTGTTGCATGCTCGTCCTTGTTCGTGTCAGAAGTGACTGATTCTTCAAGATTGCCAAGAGGTGTCATATTATTGACTTGCATGACCTGATCTGTAGGCAGTTTGATCTCAACACTGCTCAGATTTGCAGGCATTGAATAAAGAGAGAGAGAACTCTTACTTTGCTCTCCTAAATTAGACACATTGACTGCAATTGCATCTTCACCAACCCTTGCAGGAGAAGCAGCAGAAGGGACAGATCCAAGATCACTCTTTGAAACTGCATTCAGGCTCCCCTTTTCAACTTGACATTTTAGGAGTACTGGCATTGACATTTGAGATTCCTGTTCACACAAACAAAGTCAAAACAATTTATATATGTTGCACAGACTGTTTCTTTTTCTCAACATGGGAATTAATTTACCTGCATTGTTTCCATAGAATTGTCTTGGACCCTCAGTGAAGCAGCTGCTTCTGCATCCATAACCAATTGATCATTTAAAAAGGATGCTGTAGGTTTTTCTCCTTTCCGCACACCTGCCATTACCTGGCCTTCTGTGACAGATGGCTGTGATTGAGCAAGAGAGTTCTTTGTTTTCTGTTTCTTAACCCTCTCAATGTCACGCAACAAAACTGCACAATTGTTGACTTGCTCAGACTCATCACGTTTACGCTTTGGAGTGAAATTCATTTTGCCAACATCCCCATTCTTGTCCTTATCTAAGGTATCTTTACTTTGGGGCCTAGCTAGGCCTTTCCTACTCGAATCTGGATCAACTAGCCTTGAAAACTCAGTGTTTTGTAAGGCTTGAACCACCCCAGCCATTCCATAACCTTGAGTTGTTGAAACTCTTGTTGAAAATTGTCCTATTATATTAGGAACGTTACTTCGCTCCTGTTTACAAGCAAGTTTCTCCAACTTCTGTACTGGTATCAGCTTCAGTGGGTGTAAGGTTGCATCACCAGTCACCAGAGTAGCATTTGATGCAGAAGTAGCCCTGTTCATGATTCTGTCAGACTTCACAACACCATCAGACTTGGGCAAGGGCAATGAACCTGAACTGGTATTAGCTATGCAGGTGCTACCTGGAGTAGGCTCTCCAATCATCAGTTCCCTGATGCCGTTCTGCTTCCGTAGCTGTAGCTCACTCTCTTTGGCAGCAATTTGCTTCCTTAAGTTCTCTAGATCCACTGGAATCTTTCGTGGATTGACAGATGTGCGTGCAGTAACTGGCTGCAATCCAGTAGCAGAACTCAACCTTGAAAACCTTGATGTTGCAGAACTAGACTTTCCTTTTGAGCTCTCAATTGCTGCAATCTGTCTCTTGACACGATCAATTTCAGATTTTAAATCACCTGTGGTTTGACTGGACAAACTCATCTGCTGACTGCCATTACCATTTCCATTTGTTAAACCATTCAAAACCCCCTTCTTATTTGTAGAATTGTTCCTGACAGCCTGACCTTGTTGCTCTCCATCACTGTCGCTATCATCATCAGAGAATTTAATAACAAGAGAGCTATTTCCCTCAGCAGTAAAACCACCAGTATTAGGGACAGTTGAAGCAACTGGAATGTTCAAACTCGCTAGGAATGCATCTGCTTCTTTGCGTAAACCAGCTGCAGATGTAGGCAATGCAATTGGAGAACTCAGAGGCTTCAAAACACTCTGGGAAGTTGCTGTAACTGGAGTTGGACTCCTTGTTGCAGATTGAGAAACTGCATCCACAAAAGAAACTTAGTATACAAGTTAGAAGAACTTAAAATCAATGTGATGATAAAGGCTTACCATTTTCATCACTTCTTCTGGCTGGTTGAGAAACTTTCGGCATGGACATTTCGCTGATTGATGGAGGCCTCAACAAGCCAGAAGAACCAGAAACTGTATTTGAAACATCTATATTGGCAGGTACCTCTACAGTTACAGATCGTTGTACACCAGAATCTCCACTTACAGGAATGCTACTCCCTTGTGTTGTATTTGAAGTTGACAAAACTCCTCCTGGGGAGTGTGTATTGGGAATAGCCAAACCAGATTGTGATGCCTAAAAACACAATTAGATTAGCATTCCATTTTTGTTATGACAACGTTCTTTTACCACAAGAACAAGAGATTAAGCAAAAATATATCTCTAAGTCCAACCAAAAAAGCAGAGAGAGGAAAGAGAAACAGAGCAGCATTTAAAGCAAAGGAGCCAAAGAGGTAAGATAGCTAAACACTCCCAGGTGGAACATACTGGGAATATCCAAACCAGATTGCAAAGCCTGGAAAGTTGGAAACACAATTAAGGCCTTCAGGATGTTCTGGGCAGATTAGCAGCTATAATTTGTTATAAATATTTGCTGGGCCAATGCTTAAAGGATGGTGCCATGATGTGAGTCGGTCATTTGTTCAATTACATCTACTTAAATTTGTTAAAATGCACAAGCCAAGTGGATGCCACTTTGCCTTTTTCTATCACCCAGATTATATTTAGTAACGTAAGTGTTAATCCAATTCTTCTCTATCTCCCACTTCCTCTTCTTCTGCATCAACGATAATCTGGTAATGTAATTGCAAATGCAATTCTTCTCAATCTCCCACCTCCTCTTCTTCTGCATTATCTGGTATTCAGCCCCTCCTACCGTCTCTCTGTCCCTCCTGCATCCCCCAGCTCCTCTTCCTCTTCATCAGAGCTTCTATCTACAGCCTTTCTCTTCTCATCAGCTACAATCATTACCACACAGCTCTAGACATTTAAAGCCCAATGACAAAAAAATAAACCGTCCTTTCGTTGCAACATTTAAATGGTGAATTTTGCACCCAAAAAAGAAGTGTCTTTCTTTTCCTCCCTCTGATTCTTTCATCTTCATGTGTTCATGTAAAACCTCCACATTTTCCATAGTTTAGCTGCAAATCTAAAGCAGACTTGCACTGACCTTCATCACATGATCTCAGTTATCTGCTTCCAATCTTCACTTGGTGGTGAAGGAGAAAGTTGAGGATGTCACACAAGCCATGTGCTGCAACACGTAGCTGGACTTGCCACCCTGTCAAAGGCCACCACATGGCCAAACAGTATCTCTGTTTCAATATATTCAGAGTGGTTCTTCTTTTTTACATGTTCCTGCTATAATGCAAAGCCTCTCACCAGAAAAGCTTTCGCACATCTGTCATCTTCATGATCAAAACCCTGCCACTTGGCAAAACTTGCTTGTGCAAGTGGAAAAAACATTTTTAGGGACTGGTGGAGCCTATTCCAACCATTGTGAGAGAGAAGGAAGCTATTAGAGATCAAGGAGAGATTGCTAATATGATTTGCAGCCACCAAGGATCAGTCCTACAACATGTGACAGTACTTTGGAGCCCTCCAAGAGCACAGGTGACAGTAGCCCAAGGTCCTTCTAGTGCAGATGATAGCATATAGGATGGGATAGCAATCTGTCTAGTGGTCTGAAGCTGCACATGATAGCTTCCATGGCTGTTTGACAAAGCAACAGCAGCAAATGATTAATTTTCTTCAATTCTTCGTAAAGAAAGTCTAAATTTTCTCTCTCCACAACATTATCTCTCATCTCCCAATCTTTCTACAACCTTGCTCCAAATATTATAACATTAAGATCACCAAAGGCTAAAAAATTTCAAATTTCTCTATTATAAATCCTAATCTGCAAACAAAAATTAGGGTTTAGCAGCAACTTCAGGAAGCGTGCCAAAAATTAGAAGCTCCAAAACTTGGATTCAACAAGGCTGAATCTGTTTTCGGCCAAATTCAAGAGAAGGGACCAGTAACAGTAAATCCATGAAATTGGGGCATTTTCCATATCAATCAGAGCATATGAAGGACAATTGACTGCCAAATCAAGGGGCAAATAAAATTGAAGACTTGCTAGTCGGTTTGGACAACAAGGGAAGTTGGAATACCGAAAGGGATTCAAAAAAACCCATTGTACATCAACTTCTTCAATTAAGTTAAAGAAATACCGAATGTCCAAGATTGTGAGTTAATTTGCATTTCTCAGTTTTGTAATAAATGTTGATGTTGTAACGAAGTTCTAATCAAGAAACTACCACCTATCCACAGAAGAAAGGCTGGTTTCAACATGTGTCAAGGCTAGTCTTGTACCTATGTAACACGGAGCAAAAATGACTCAATGGTGTCCTACAGCTCAAGGGTCACAGCACACATGGGGGAAGATTCCTTGTACAACAGCAAAAGCTCCAACCACGTCTGCCAGGTACAGCGATGCAGAAGTGTAGGACAAAGACTGAGAGAGTGAACACAGAGAGGAGAGAGAGAGAGAGAGAGGGGAGACAGTGAAACGCAGAAAATCTGCAGTGTAGCATGCTGTATAGGAGTGCATAAATATACACGGGTGCAGAGAAAATATCTGTGTGTGTCTCCACCTTGAGAACCTCAATCTCCGTCAGCCCACGTGCTATCAGTCTTAGTAGACCGTCTCTGTCAGATGTCAAATCAGAATGTGTACACAATGTGCTAGAGGACTGCTATAAATAGCAAGCAAGAAAACACCAAAAATGACCAGGTCGGCTACTGACAGAAAATCTATCCGGCTGCACAGCCTGGTGTTGTGCTAAGAAATGCACTTAGCCACTTAAACAGCCCCAAAACATGCTTATTTTAGGCTTATTTTAGCCAAAACCCTAAAATGAGGAGCGGATCAAGAAAGTTAAGTGGGAAAGGATCTAAAACCCTAATTTTCTATAAATTGGCAACCAACCCTCCACTCTTTCACAATCTCGTTTTTGCAGGTTTCAGGTATTACCAGCTTGCTGCCCACACCCCAATCACAGAGGACATCTCAGCCCTTGCTGTCCATCAGTGTTCCCTACAGTCTGGCACCTGTTTCCAGCCCTCCACATTGCTGCTACTTATGCCTGGCGACTGACTGCTGTTCATCTGAACTGCTGTCGTACAGCCTGCCACGCCAGCAAACTGCTGCGTTTGCAGGCTCCAGCTGCCGCCCTGACAGTTTTCTCTCTCCTGTCTGCAATCGCTGCAGTCTTTCTCTCTCCTGCAGGCTATCCTGCCTACGTTTTCAGTCTTTCTCTCTCCTGCAGGCTGTCTTGCCTGCGTTTTTAGTCTTTCTCTCTCCTACAGGCTCCATTTTTAGTCTTTCTCCCTCTTGCAGGCTGTCCTGCCTGCGTTTTTAGTCTTTCTCCTGCAGGCTCCATTTTTACTCTTTCTCTCTCCTCACTGCTGTCTGCATCAGATCCAGCTTCTCACTACTGTGTTTGCTAGTGTTCGACATCCAGAGGCTGCCTTGCTGCAATTCGGGATCCATTCAGAGTACGACACACTCACCAGCTCATTACCCCTGCCTTGATCCTAGAGATACAGGAGTTCAAGGCTCAGTATTCATTCACTGCATAGTATGTTTGCTGCATGAGCATCGTATTATTAGTAGTCATATCATTTCATCTATTTATTGTGTTCATTGTCTCTGAGTTACTCTAACCCTAACCCTAACTGTGTTCTTTTTATCAGTCTGTGCTTTGTCGTACGGTTTCTGTTTATGCTTCTGTGTTAGGGTATTTTTCTTTACACCTAGCCGACTGCAGGCTGCCACGTGGCACCTGCACAGACTGCTAACGTAGCTACTGACATGTCATGCTAACATGGCTCCTATGCTGTCCGTATTGCTGATGTGGCACTTTGCGCTGTCCAAGAAATGACTCTGACGTGGCACTCTACGTTGTCCAAGAAATGACTCTCTAAGTTCCATGGTTGCACGAAACGCCGTTTCTGGCCCTCAGAAACGGCATACCGTTTCTTGCCGTTTCTGCTACGTAGAAATGCCGTTTCTGATCCCCCCCCCCCTTTTTTGACTTTTCAACGCATTCTTTGCAGGCCTTTTTAGGCGATTTTTCCCTACGTTTTTGAGCCCCCACGTGAAAAAACAAGAGCCCCGATTTGAAAATTGCTGCAACCTATGCATGCTCGTTTCTCGAATGCTGCCGGCAGCCATGGGCTCTGCACACACCTACGTTTTGGCCTGCTCTCTCTCTCTCTCTCTCTCACGAGTCCCTCCCGAGCTCTAGCCTCTCTCTCTCTCTCTCTCTCTCTCTCTAGACTCACACACACACAGTGCACACACAATTGTGGGCACTGGAGTTTGGGCCTTGGCCCTTGCAAGTCTCTCTCTCTCTCTCTCTCTCTCTCTCTCTCTCTCTCTCTCTCTCTCTCTAGACACACAATGCACACACAATTGTGGGCACTAGAGTCTGGGCCTTGGCACTTGCAAGTTGCTCTCTCTCTCTCTCTCTCTCTCTCTCTCTCTCTCTCTCTCTCTCTCTCTCTCTCTCTCGTAAAAGGTAATTGTATTAATTATGAAAAAAAGGTACAAGGTTACATGATTACAAGATGCACGATGGCTCTAAGCCACCGTGTGTGAACTTGTCAGTACAAAACACGAATTGAGATACACAAGTCATGGCAAAGACACAGAGGAAATTGCTCTATGCCAAGGAAGCAAGTCTTCCCGAGGGAGCACGTCAGAGTGCCGAATGAGATCTATCTGCCAAAGCAAGAGGCTTTTAAGGCTGGCAATGTGTCCCGGAACATTAGAGGCAGAATCAAAAAGAAAGGCATTTCGAGTAGTCCAATTATGCCAGCATCCCCAGTATCTGAGAAAATGAAACAAGGTCTTCATATGCAACTGTGCCGGTGCGGGGTATTTTGGGCGTACAAAAACCCAATCGAAAGGACTCATTGAGAAACCAACCACAACTCGCCAAACCGCTGACAAAAGCGACCAGATTTTCTTAGCGAGAGGGCAAGAGATAAATCGGTGACGGGCCGATTCCACAGCAGTGGTGCAGAAGAAACAGTTGCCGTTAGAGATTCGACGCTTGAAAAGGGCCGAGGCAAGAGGAAGACCACCAATCATTACCCTCCAAAGAAAGACCTTGCATTTGAAAGGTGTCTTGTTCACCCAGCCCTCCATCACAGTTGCCTTCCACCATGACTGAGATTTCCTCAACCCCCATACAGTATTAGCTTTAGTGACCAGCCATTGATGATCTTTAATTAGAAGATGGTACACCTGGTTAGCCGAGGCCTTTTCCAAATTTAACTGACCTACAAGGACCCAATCCTGCCAAGGGTGATCCACAGCAAGGGCAGGAAAGGGTTGCCTGCTCTGGAGCACTAACAAAAGCTGTTCCCATAAATCATGGTATCCACGAGGGATTCGGAAAAGCCTCTTGGCAGTAAGAAATGATATGAAGACATTACGACTGGCAAGGGTGGCATCTGCAACTGAGGTCAAGCCCAAACGGGCCATGCGGTTAAATTTTGGTCTAAGCTCCTGTTTGCCTTCCCATGAAAGTAATCTCGAGGCTGCCAACAATTCCAGTTGAAAAGAGTTAGTATTTACGCGGTCCTCCGCTGGAGACCAACGCGCCTTCTAAAGAACCAATTGCCAGGAGCCGACCAAATGAACAAGCAGAGATGAGGAAGGACTTGAAAACCGAGAGTCCGCATTAAGCACATGCCACCACGAGCCTCGAATTTGTGTATTCCCATGCAGAAGCCTGCGGTCCTCAAGAAAATAACGGGCTATAGCGGCCCACGGGTAATGCTCCATACACATGGCACGAAAAAGAAACCAACAAAGTGCCAGCATATGAGTTTTGGCATCCAAAATAGCCCCACCACCCAAGCGTTTGGGTGTACATGTTTGCGACCACGAAATCCACGAAATACCGGCATGCAATGAATCCTTCTTCCATAACATGAAACGAATGGGCCGGATGAGAGCATTCAAAGTAGTAGGAGACCAAGGCAGCAATGGTAAGAAATATGTGAGCATTGGCAGCATAATTGTTTGAGCCACTTTGAGGCGAAGCATGGAAGGGCCAAGCTTGCGACTTCCAATAGAGAAACTTCGCTGCCAATTTCTGTGAAATCCACTGTAGTAGTTGTTTTGACCGAACATCAACACCCAAAGGGTACCCAAGATGCCTGACAATGGAATCACGGGGCACAACCTGTCCCTGCCAGCCCAATGACCGTAAATCCGACTCCGTACAACTGAGAAGGGCCGATTTG
This sequence comes from Lygodium microphyllum, assembly GCF_053477565.2. Classification (NCBI taxonomy): domain Eukaryota; kingdom Viridiplantae; phylum Streptophyta; class Polypodiopsida; order Schizaeales; family Lygodiaceae; genus Lygodium; species Lygodium microphyllum. Next base: position 70,402,303 of record NC_141150.1, read on the forward strand.
AAAGTATTGATACGAAGACCAGAAGCCTGACCAAAGAGCGTCCAGACATCTATTGCCTTGCGAATATTGTCCTTGTCTGCACGTAAAATCATAAAACTGTCATCTGCCAAAGATTGACTAACGAACTGCTGACCAAAAGGAAGAGACAGTCCGGCCAACTGAGCAAAAGCTGCCATGGAGGCTAACATCGACAAAACCGAATGAGTCGCCAGGGCAAAGAAGAGAGGACTCAAAGGACAACCCTGTCTCACAGAACGTGCCAGGACAAAGGGCTCTGTAACACCACCATTTAGCATAACTCGCGAAAAGGCCGCCGCACTAATGGTGTAGATCAAGCGAGACATCCGAGTGCCAAAGCCCATCGTAGACATAAGTTCTACAATGAAAGACCAGTCTAAATAGTCAAACGCCTTTTCCAGATCCAATTGGATCAATACCACTTCCTGACTAGAGTGCCTTGCATAGTCAATAGCCATTTGCACATTTAAGATATTATGCAGAATGTTGCGGCCCTTAATGAAACCATATTGAAGAGGATGCACAATGGCCGGAAGATGTTTGTGGAGCCGATTCGCCAGCACTTTGAAAAAGATTTTATACATCAAACCCATCAAAGAGATTGGTCTCCAATATTGCAACATTGACGGCGAAGGAACCTTTGGAAGCAATTTGATAAGCCCTTCTTTCCATGAGGAAGGCATGAACCCCGTTTCCCAAACCTGCTGAAACATAGCCGTCAATGGCTTCACCAGTTGGGTAACAGCGCTCTCAAAGAACTCATTGGTGAGACCATCCCAACCGGAACTTTTATCCTTAGGCAGGCACAACAAAACATCCATAACCTCCTCCTCACAAATATCAGACTCCAAAGTAGTTTGCATATCAAGTGGAACCTGCTGTCGGACCAGATCATAGAAGACTGAACGTGCATGCGTAACCTGGTCAGAAGGTGACTGAGAAGAAGCAAGAAGCTCCAGAAAATAATTCATGCACATATTAACAATAGTCTGAGGGTCAATGACCATTTGACCCTCTAAATTCTGGAGTCTAGTCATATTTTCTCGAGCCGAAGAGGCATGCAACGCGCGAAAGAACTTATGAGTTTGACAAGCACTATCTTGCAAATTCTCAGTCAACTTTTGTAATTTGGCCTGCTGATAAGATTTCAGCTGAAACTCTTTAATAAGATCAGCCAAACGCATTGCCAGTGACAGCAGAAATTCATCATCTGAAGTGTCTACCAGAGTAGAGAACGAACCAAAGCCAATAAGTCCTCCGCTGCATGTCGACACCGCCGACAAAGAGAGGCATGGTGGATCCCATACTGCCGAGCTATCCGCTACACATTAGAGAGCAATCGTTCAAAGGAAGCAGTGCCCTCAGAGGCGAAGTCCAATAAAAATCTATCAATCAATTGCTACATATAGCCCCGAAAGAGCGAATGCTTCAAAAAAGAGGAGTTGAAACGTAAAGGGAGTCTATCAGCAGTTGCATAAAAGGTGCAATGGGTTGTACAAGTATCTTAAGCTGGAGAGGGAAATGGTCCGACAAGGCATATTGCTGCAAGACTGTCATTTCCAGCATCTCAGGAAGAAAATCATCATCCTGCATCATGTACATTCGGTCCAACCACGACCGTGTAGTGGCATACTGCGTCGAATGGAAAGTAAACCCTGTAGAAGAAGAGTGTAGCCATGACCATAGATCTTGCTTAAGCACGGCAAGAGCAAACACATTCCACACCCGACTTTCCAGAGCGTCCATCACCGAATGCCCTTAAGTGGATTGTGAAGAATCAACACACATATTAAAATCCCCCATTAAAAAAACCCCGTCTGCCAAGTGACAAGGAGGTCTTCAAGGTATTCCAAAGATCCCGGCGGGATAAAGGATCATTCAGAGCATATAGGCCCAACAACCATAAGATTTCTCCTTCAAATAAAACTTCAACCACCACAAAGCGGCCATGTACATCATTTTTAATAAGAACCGGCTGATATTTCTCATGTACAATCATAAGCACACCAGAATAATGCCCGGTGGGTGTCGTTGCATAAAATAAGCGAAACCCATGGCAATCCACAACTTTTCCTGCTTCACCGTGACTCTTGTGCTCTACCGCACACAAGACATCCCATTGATTCTCATGCAATACAGTCCACATGGCATGTTGCTTATGGCGAGAACAAATGCCTCGCACATTCCACGTGGCTATCTTCATGTGTATTCAAAAAGAAAATCAAGAACGAGGCACCACTTGCCTTGATTTAACCTTTTCTACGACGTGCCTCTACCAAGTCATTGCCACGGGAATCCAAACCCAAAGCAGGTTGTTTACCTTTATCCACAACTTTATGTGGCTGGGGTGCATGCTGGGACGAAGCATCAAGCACCATGTCTTCCATTGGCAACGCAACATGCTCATCATCTAAAGATGGTTTCTTATCTAGGCATTCGGCCATAAAATGCCCCAATTTTCCATACGAAAGGCAGTGTCCTGCAAAGTTGCCCCATTTCAAACGAAAGTGCAAAGGATGCATGCCAGAGCAATTAATACAAAGCCATGCAGGCCTTTTCCTAGCAGTGTCCCATAACATACACAAACGGTTGCGATTCATGGCCCTTAGGCTCGGGGGGACCATAACAGTTCCCACAACGGCCATGGCATCCTTTAACAACGGCCAATAGACAGCCGAGCAATTTTCCACTTCAACCCACACCGGGCATTCACGTTGAAGGACGCGCTGAAATGTCTGCCATAGGGCGCCATGGCACAACATGGACCAAACGGCGATCAAAGAACAATGGCAGTTTAGACAGAAGCTCAACCCGATGCGTCTCAGATTTCAACAGTACCTCATAGAGATTTCGAGGCCCAACAAAAATCTCCTCAACACACTCCCCCTGTAGTAAATGATGCAGCCACTAGTGAATGTGGGAAAGCACTGGAATCCTACCAGTAAAGAAGAGTATAACAGCACGGTCGTAAAACACCGAAAAAGAGCGCAAGACACTTTTCGAGTCCACCGTGGCTTCCAGAACATCGTCAGTTCCAAAGTCAGAAAACGCTGCATGATTGTGTTGGACATACTCGCCAAGCAGCGTGTTGGCAAACTCCAGTAAGTGCTCCCAGTAAATATCCTGTGAATCCACCGAGTCAGAGGCAACCTGAGCATACGAACATTCCTGATGATCCATTATCTCTTCTGACGTATGCTTGGAGCATTTGCCCGCAGGCTGGAAGTCCGAACCAAGGGGCATCTCCTCCGTACACAGAACCATATCCTCTGGTTCCTCTATATCGAATCCGAACCAAGGGCGGCTACCGTTTGGTCGATAAAAGCCAAATCCAATCCAGCCATGGTGTTTCCGTACGTGTGCAAGTCGGATGCCACACTAGGAGCTCGCGGAAGACCGAGACCGCACAACTCTCTCTCTCTCTCTCTCTCTCTCTCTCTCTCTCTCTCTCTCTCTCTCTCTCTCTCTCTCTCTCTCTCTCTCTCTCTCTCTCTCTCTCTCTCTCTCTCTCTCTCTCTCTCTCGCGACGCAGCAAACTCAAGATTCACGTGGGATTCGGGAATAATCAGCATCCCAAAGGATAAAGCATGAAGTCATGTCACAGTGCTTCAAGCTTACGGAGGTGGTGGTGGCTCCAAGCGGTGGCAATGCAATTATTGCGGCATTCAAAGAGGAGGGGCAGCCACAAGGATCAAAGATCATCTTGCCCATGTGCCCAATAAAGACATTGGTCCATGTCAACATGTGCCTACTAATGTTAAGGCTTCCATGGAGCATTGGAGGCTCAGCCGCTTGGCTCTTACAAGTGCATCTAGTACAAGAGAGGGAAACCATAAAGATGATGAAATTTCAGCAACAGGAGGTCCTATAAAGAGGAGAACAGGAGCTTCAGAGACTGACACAATGAGTGGTGCACATACAGGGGGTTCTACTAGTGGAGCACGCAGGACACCTCAGGCAACAAAAGGTTCATTGCAGGTGCTAGTATCAAAGCGGGTATTCAAAAGCAAGCCATTACAAAGGCCACTAGAGAGCTCACTCGATTATTCATTTAGTGTGCCATTCCTTTCCATGTCTTGCGCACGCCGAGATGGAAATCAGCAATGAGGGTTGTCAACCGCATTGGATGTGAGTGGGAAGGGCCATCGTATGAGGGTATTCGGACAAGAGAGCTTAAAAATAAGAGAGTCCGCATAGAGGTTCAATTGTAGCCATTGAAGGCCACTTGGGTGAAGTATGGTTGCACGATCTTGTGTGATGGGTGGTCTGATGTATGTAGACGAAGTGTTTATAACATTCTAGTCTCCTCTTGCAAGGGGACAATGTTCTTGAGGGCCATTGATGCTTCAGCGGCTTGCACAATGGTCACTGGCTCATATATTTGGCAGCATATACGCAAGGCAATCATGGAGATAGGTGCAGATAATGCGGTTCAAGTAGTCACAAACAATGGGTCCAATTGTGTTTCCATGGGTTGCATATTTGAGGCTGAGTTTCCGAAGATAAGGTGGACCCCATGTGCTTCTCATTCTTTGAACTTGCTTATGGAGGACTTGGAAAAGTTAGATTGGGTTGACAAGATTTTTTCAACAGCCAAGTCCATGGTGCATTTTGTCACAAAGCGGCCTAAGATGCAAAGTATCTACCGTTCACACAGTGAGTTAGAGCTACTCAAGCCCTCAAGCACAAGGTTTGCATATATGTTTATTGTTGTGGAGAGGCTTGTGCGAGTGCGCAAGGACTTGATACGCATAGTGGTGTCCCGAGAGTGGTGTGCTTTGGAGGATAGCCAAGATGCAAAACACATATCTTTCTCATGGATGGTAATGGATCAAGGATGGTGGGAGGAGGCTGAAGCCTTAGTGAAATCAATCCAGCCCATCTATTCTATATTGCACATTACTGATAGAGGGGAGCACCATGGGGCTACTCAATAAGTACATGGATAAGATTGGAGAGGCTTTGGACAACAATACCTTGCCTTTCTCGTAGAAAGTAAGTGATTTTTATGGTTTATGCAAATATGTATTATCATTTATGGTTTGCAAATTTATGTTTATCCACATGTATTGCATCCCCTATGGCGTAGTGAGGATTAGTCTGCTGATGATGAGCTAGAGAGCGGTATTCAGAAGTGTACTTTGAGAAGTGGGCAGACGGAGATTTGCAGATGGTCACGAGGCCTGAAGATGAGCTTCTCCTGTTTCGTAACCATAGCCTCTCTTTTGGTCACTCGACAGCCCAACTTCGAGAGATACAGTTGCAGCTTGTGTCTTGGTGGGAGAAATATGGGGCAATTGCACCTACCCTAGCAAGTTCTAGGCTGAGGCTCTAGCTTTTAAGTACTTAGTATTCATACATTGAGCATTAGAAATGTTGTGCAATCTGAAATTTCTCTTCTCGTGGATCGTGACAGAAACGTCTTGCTATTCGAGTTCTTTCACAGGATTGCAGCTCAAGCCCATGTGAAAGAAATTGGAGCACTTGGGCCCTCTTCCATACAAAGAGGAGGAATCGTTTGAGCTCACGGGATGGCTGGTCTTTTGTCACTGCAACCTTCGCCTTCTTGAGCATACCTCTACCTCTCCTGAACCTCGCCAGGTGAATGTCGACAAGGTAGACATAGAGAAGGTGAAAGACATACCAAATATTCCTAGTGAGAAGTTGGACATCTACACCATGTTGTACGAGGAGATGTCAGCTCAGCAGAGCTCTAGACCTCCATCATCCACTCCCTTCGCGGCCGATGGAATCAGGTGCAGGGCGAGTCCAGGGCTCATCGGGAGCTCCAAGGTCACTTCATACGCACTTGGGGCGGCCAGGGTCTGTTCTTCGTAATGCAGGCAAGCAACCCCAGCTGGCGATATACCCCCCCCCCCCCTCCATGTCTTCTTGCCCCCATCCTCCCTAGACTGCCTTGAGAGGCTTGTATACATGATGTACTGGTGACCTGCGCCCATCGCACACGAGCTTCACGGAGGGCCACTTCGCGACGGGATGGCGCCAGCACTTCAACAATTGCAGCCTCACCCTCTTCTACTAGCTCTCACTCTGAGTTAGATTCTACTTCTTCTAGTGCATCTGCTAGTGATGCAGAGGACGAGGATCAAGATGATGAGTAGTCACTCTAGAGTGTAGATTCCAAACATGTTTCAAACATTTCAGCTATTTATGATTGTATCGAGGCTTGAGCCTTAACTCTTTATCTTTTTGGTAATTTGCTTTGATGATCCACTATCCATGCATGATTGCACATGTTCACAGTATCTTGTACTCTTCTTTTTGAAATGATATAAACACACATGGATAGTGGCAAGTGCATGTGTATTGCGTAATCTCTCTTGAACTTTAATTTGATTAGTATTCTCTGATAATTGATTGTTGTGGACTATAGTTAAGAGTCTATGAACTTATGAAGACTCTAGAGGGCCGAGTGGCCCGTGGGAGAAATCAAATGATATTCATCTTTGCTTTGGATTTGGATGGTCAATTGTATACAATGGTTAAAGGTTAATGAAACTATTTAGTTTGTTATATTTTACATGTTTTTCCCATTAAATTGTTTTCACCGTTTCTTGTCAGGACCGAAACTCTGTTTCTACCGTTTCCCGCCCGTTTCCGTTTCGTTGTTTCGGAATCTCCTGGCAACTATGTCTCTAACATCCCCTCTCAAAGCCTAGACTGGTCAGAAGACTGGGGGATCTGGCATGGCTCTGAAGAAGAGCATGGGGAAACGCCTTCGTAAACAAATTGGCAAGATTATCTTCCGTCTTGCAATACTCCACATCAATGGTCCCATCCAAAAGCTTCTCCCGAATGAAGTGATACTGGATCTCAATGTGCTTCGTCCGGGCATACAGGATTTCGTACCAAGACAATGCAACTCTCATTGTCGCACCGCAGAAGAGTAGGATGAGTCTAGGGGCATCCAAGCTCCTCCAACAATCTCCGAAGCCACACAACCTCATATGTGGTGGAAGACGCGGCCTGATACTCCGCCTTGGTAGAAGAAAGGACTACCGTGGGCTGCTTCTTGCTACTCCAAGAGATAACACTTGTACCCAAGGTAAAACAATAGCCTATAGTAAACCTCCGGTGGTCCACATTGCCAGCCCAATCCGAGTCTCTCCAACCTGCTGGAACAAGATCGGAAGCATGTGTATCTGCGGGATAAGAAAGCCCTATTTTGAGGTCCCCCTCAAATACCGAAGAATCCTCAGGGCAACCTGCCAATGCACCTGTTTGGGTTCACTCATGAACCCCGCCAAAAGACCCACAGCAAAACAAAGATCAATACGAGTATTGAGCAGCTAAAGCAAGGATCCAATCAACTGACGTTAGCGCGAAGCATCCGTAAAGGAAGAATCTGAGTGGGAAGTGGCCTTCCAGTTCGGATCCATAGAAGTAGAAATGGTCCGGCATATCTCCATCTCAAAAGTCACCAAGAGCTCTTGAATATATCTCTACTGAGAGATAAAAATCCCCCTCTGAGACTGATAAATCTCGTGACCCAAGAAGAAATGAAGAAGCCCCAAATCCGTCATCTCAAATGTCTAATGTAAAGTTGTCTTGGTCTCTTGGATCTTCTGTGCATGATCCCTTGGCATAATCAAATCATCAACATACAACACAAACAACACACGACCACCCGCGGAAGTGTGCACATAAAGCTACGGATCCGCCTTGGAGTGCCGATATCCCAACTTTGACTGAATGCACACGGTGCTTGCTTGAAGCCATACAAGGCTTTCTTCAACCTGTAAGCTTTCCCATCCGAGGATCCAAAGCCAAGAGGCTGCTCAACATAGATCTCCTCATACAAGTCACCATTGAGAAAGGCCAACTTCACAATCAACTGATAGACGGGCCATCTCCTATAGCCAGCCAAGGCAAGAACAGCTCAAATAGTCGCTATATGTGCAGTGGGGGCAAAAGTATTATCGAAGTCAATACCTGGGCGCTGAGCAAAACCTTTGGCAACAAGGCGAGCCTTATAGCATCCCTAAGGAGGCTTGGTCTAGCAAATCAGCCTCACATGACCATTTACGCATATTTGGCTGCGATGCTTTTGTGTCGTTAGGGATGAGCTCAGGAACAAACTTGACCCAAAATCCACCAAAGGCATTTTCATGGGCTATGGTGATGAGGGTGAATTTGGTTTGGCTACAGAGTGTGGTTACCTGAGTCTAAGAAAATTATTCGCAGCCGTAATGTTGTGTTTAATGAGGCAAAATTGCTGAAGGGTACTTTAGCCTCTAATGAAGATATGAAAAAGGTGAAATTTTAGAGTTCGCAGCCACCTATTACTTCAGAAAATGAGCCTCATGGTGCCGTACCACAAGCTGAAACTGATGATCAGCCAGTTATTTTTAAGCCAGATGATGATGGACAGCAAATAAGAGCACAAGGAGGTCATGGACAGCAAGATAGACTTGCTGATTATGAAAATGCAGGTGCTGGTAATGAAAATGAAGGTGCAGTACAGCATGAATAGCATGCTTAAAATGGCTTGCAATAGCCAATAAATGCTGAAAATAATATACCTCCAAACGTAGACCAACTTCCCGAAAATGTTGATCATTGGGTACGCACGTCTACAAGCGTAAGAAGGCAACCACATAGGTTTGACCCCTCCTTGCATTTTGTGATGCTTATAGATGAGGGTGAGCCTCTTACATACAAAGAGGCCAAGTCATGTGAGTTCAACAATAAGTGGGAGCTAGCTATGCAAGAAGAGATTAAATATTTATATGCAAATGAGACTTGGGATCTTGTGTCATTGCCCAAGGGAAGGAAGCCACTTCCAAACAAATGGGTGTACAAAGTAAAGACAATTGATGGGAAACCCAAGTACAAGGAAAGACCGGTTGCCAAAGGGTATGCATAGAAGAAAGGGATTGACTGCCAAGAGGTCTTCTCACCTGTTGTGAAGATGACCACTCTACGTGTGCTTTTTGTTCTCACTATTGTATTGGACTTAGAGCTGTATCAAATGTATGTAAAAACAACTTTCTTGCATGGTGACATTGATGAGGAAATCTACATGAAACAGCCCCAGGGCTTTGTAGTTCCTAGAAAAGAGTAGATGGTGTGTAAACCAAAACGTAGCCTATATGAACTGAAAAAGTACCACGGTAGTGGTACAAAAAGTTTGGCACTTTTATGCTATCTCATAAGTTTGCACGCAGCCATGTAGATCATTGCTTGTACATGAAAAAGGATACAGATGGCAGCCCCATCATACTTGTTTTGTATGTGGATGATATGTTGCTAGCTGGGAAAAGAAAGACTAGCTTGGATGCTCTCAAAAATATGCTCTGCATTTCCCAAATCTTTCATGAAATCAGCCTTCTCCATGAAAGATTTGGGAAATGCAGAGCATATTTTGGGTATGAGGATTCATAGAGATAGAATGCAGAAATTGATGTTTTTATCTAAAGAAAAGTACATTGGAAAGGTACTAGACAGATTTAACATGGCTGAAGCTAAGCCTTTTGGGGTACCCTTATGCATCAGCTTGTGGCTCTCTCATGTATGCTATGGTTGCTACTCATCCACATATTGCTCATGCAATGGGAGTTGTTAGCAAGTTTATGCCAAATCCTAGCAAAACGCATTGGGAGGCTGTCAAGTGTATTCTTTGATACCTCAAGGGTACACAAAGAAAGCGTTTTTGCTATGGGCAGGGTCCACTTAGTTTGCAAGGTTATTGTGATGCAGATATGGCATGTGACTTGGACAATCGTAGGTCCACTAGTGGGTATGTCTTTACAGTTGCTGGTGGGGTTGTTTCTTGGTGTTCCAAGTTGCAGAACATTGTTGCACTGGGTAATACATCTCAGCTATTGAAGCTTCTAAGGAAGCTATATGGTTGAGCAGACTTGCGGAGGATTTTGGTATATCTATGGGTTCTGCAGTTTTGGGATGTGATATTGGGATGTGATAGCCAGAGTGTTGTGTATCTAGCTAAGAATGCCATGTATCATTCACGCACAAAGCATATAGATGTGTGATATCACTTCATCAGACAAATTCTGAAAGATGGTTAAATCACATTGACCAAGATCAAAACACGACAACCCTACAGATGTTCTCACAAAAAGTCTGAGCAAAGCTTAGCACGAGCATTGCATACGACTAGTGGGAGTTGGTTAGAGGTTCACATCGGACCTTTAAGTGAAAGGTTGTTGGGATAAAGGCCCAGTTTAACCTCCGTGTATAGTACACGCACAGTGTACATGTGAATGCACCCTTATGTGCCCTAAGTATAAGAACATTCTATTCTTTGTGTACCAACACATTGTTGGTACACTCATATCGCATCGTACTTTCACTCTACTCTCTCTCTCTCTCTCTCTCTCTCTCTCTCTCTCTCTCTCCAGCCGTCACACTCTCACCCTCACTCCTCGAACTTCTGTCACTCTCAGCTGAGCTCCAACAGTAAGAAGGGTCATTTAAGGAAGGATTGCAAAGAGTTAACAGCTTCAAGGAAGAAAAAGGAGCAAAAGACGAAGCGGGATGCGGACTCCTCCAACGAGTCATCATCTGCCTCAGATTCCAACTAAACTCCTCCAACCAAGGCGAAGTCCAAGGCGTTGAAGGGATCCTCTTCTTCGAGTCATGGGAAGAGCTTGGTGGCCCCTTCCTCAGCTGGTTTCTAGTAGTGTTGATAAGGTCATCCCTCACAACTCTCCAGTGCCAGGGAGGGAGTGTGAGAGGGTGGTGAGCTGGGGCAGTAGTGCCTCATCTATATTTCTATACAAATGCACAAGATCCAGAGAGGTACATTCCTAACACATCCGACCGCAGTCTAGCGGGTATAAATCCTTCAGCTAGGATTGACATTCAAGTTCATGATGGGCTAGTTACTTGACAGAGAGCAAGTGGCTTTTGTCTAGAGCTCACATGAGGGGACACTTTGGCGGTCTAGCCAAAGAAGAGAAATTCATGGTCATTTATGCACTACGGCATTGGTGACAGGATGGGTCACGTATACTACATCAAAGGCATTGTTGACAAACATTGACAGCTGCTATGATCTTCTCTATCTTCAAGAGCCAGTACAATCGACATCGACATCAGGTTCTCTTCAAGGCACCTTGGTGATGGCTTGCGACCCACTACTTGGGTATCCATGGTTCTACTATGATGGACATTGCTGTATGTACTATGATGCGACATTATCATTGTATATTGTATTGTATCAAATCACCCATGATCTGAGAGAGGATATTAGCAAACTAGTCAGTTCATGGATCAGTCTGTACATATGATATGGCAAGCTGGGCACAGAGATATTTTAGGCATTTTATTTGCCAACATTTATTGTGTTTTGACATTGTTTACAGGCACTCGGCCAACATTTAATACTAGTTGACCAGTCATATTTTGGCATTTACTTGGCCTATATATTGTCAAGCTGCCCCTCCACATTCATTCATCGCTTAACAGTTCTTAGAGAGAGGAAGCATGTGTCAATGCCTCCACAACCAATGACTCACATTGCTTATGTATTGTCTCATGTCTTGGTATATGGATTCCATTTCTCGAGCATACATCTGAGTTCTCATCTGTATTGTGTTCTTTCTTTCCCTTTCTCTTTTGTCTTGTGTTTCAGCAATTTATTACAACTAACATTTATGCTTCCATTGTTGCACCACTTCGGACACTACGCCTGAAACCGGTCTATGACTCACATAAACCTGTAGTTCCTTCAATTAACACCTGCACTTTACATACACACACACAAACAGAGACCTCTCTCCCTCACTCAACACCAAATTGGCCTCGAAAAACGGCGCCCCTCTTGGTATTTCTTTATCAATTAAAAGATAGAAAATTACAAAAATGGTAATGTTCCAAAATACATAACCTGTGAACAGCTGGTTTTCATCTCTTCTAAGTACATCCCAGCTGCATAGGAACAGTACGGCATGACCAGATCAACATCCCTCACTGTCCAGCATGAGCAAAGTTCACTGTCTTATTCAACATGAGCAGAGTTCATTGTCCTTACAGTTCAGGATGTGCAAAGTTCACTGTTCTGATTCAGCATGAACAGAGTTCACTGTTCTTATTCAGCATGAGCAGAGCTCATTGTCCTTACGATTCAGCATGTGCAGAGTACACTATTCTTCGATGGAATCAATGCCTCATGCATACATTTCTTCTAAGAATAGAGAGAGAGGTCATCAGAGGGAGCAAGCTCTACCTCCATGCTTGAGTCAAAGACATAGAAGTACTCTCCATGGCTGGTTTTCTTGCAGCAATCTGCCCTCAGCTCCTCCAAACTTCATTCTTCCATCTGCCCCTTGTGCCTATTACGTTTTTTTTTTAGTACTCTCTCTCTCTCTCTCTCTCTCTCTCTCTCTCTCTCTCTCTCTCTCTCTCGCGCGCTCGGAAATTTGTGCCACATGGCATACATGTAACAATTTTCCCGTTTAAACCTTCCGGTCTAAAATTCTCCATGATCGGTGCAAAATTTGACCTCGGCACAGACCAAAGAATTAATCCTCGTGTAAAAACGAAGACAATGACGCAAACAGATTTTGGGGTCCATAAATAGTAACTCCCTAAATTTTAGAGATGGTGACCCCTGCATTCCTCAAATTGTTATGGGCAACTTTTATCATTGCGACCACATCAAAAGTGTAATGTGGCTCAGTTACAGTGACTTTTATTCCGTGAGCATTCTCACATGTGCATCTTCTATCTTGGCCAGGCTCATTGTCTTGCATCATCTCCAGTGGCTAAGCACACAGTCCCAAACCACCAGCATTCTATTCTTCAGTGCCCATTCAATATGAAACTGATCCTAAGGCTCAAACAAACCATTAGTCCAATTTGTCCCAATGGCTACCTCTTCTGGCCATGCAAAGATCCCGCTTAATTCAAGAGAAATCTGGGGATAAAAAGCAACAACAAAAGAAAAGAAAAATAAAATATTTATATAAGTAAATAAGAAAAGCAACTGTAAAAAGTATCACCACATGGTGACATACCCCCCTCTTGAAAGAAGCAAGCAACCTCGATTGCATGCCACACATGCTAATGGATGACACAGGGCGATAACAAGATTCTCCATGTTATTAGTACCATCGCATGTATCACTTGCTAACAGATAACACGGGGCAATGGTAGGAGTTTTCCCACTACCATTTGTGTCATCGCAAGTTCAAGTTTCAAGTCTCACATAGATGGAGGATTACATCCTGTATCCAACTATGATTATTAGGAGCCTTTCTAATATACATGTTTCCAAATGCAACACAAGGTGACAGCACGTATGCGCGAACTATTAGTGTCACAACATGCATATTCATTCAACTGAAGTGTAACAAATACAACTTCAAAGCACGGAGGTTTCATTCAATGATACACATGTTAATGCTAAATGTAAGCCATACATTATGCATAATTCAATGAGATACAATATTCAACTGTACAATAAAGAATGTACATTGCTTCAAAAAGCATTCTAAGTCACTGTGGATTCCAGTAAGAAAGCTTCTCGGTAAGTTGCAATAGCTGAGGCGAATCTGCTAATTCAACCTTTTCCATCCATTTGGCATCCATTGGTGAATAGTTCTTGAACTTCACCAAAAATCTTCTTATAACTCTACCTTTCACTTTCCTATCCTTATGTGCTAGGATCTACTTAGGAACTAGAATCTTATCTAATTCCTCTACTTCAAGTTGTTCCTC